>NC_085074.1:4264296-4864296 GCF_963662255.1 Cinclus cinclus | reverse complement strand
ATGTGGTAAGGCTACCTCAGCAGGAAGCCCTCACTGGGAAATCATGCAGAGCACTTCAAAGACACAGTCTTGTCTTTGCCAGGGTCAGTGGGCAGCAGCAAAGCACATTGGAAGAGTGGAAAAGTGATGTTTTGACACTGTTTATGAGGCAGCTCTGTAGCTTGTCATGTGAATATAGTTACTGAGTACTTTTTGAGTTGCATGTGACTCATTGTAGTTATGTATTAAAGATAGAAAATGGACCAAATTCCTTGCCAGGAATTCTGGAAGCACTGGCAGAGCTCACCAAATGGGTTGTTAGAAAGGGCCCAAACTCTCCAAACTGGGGCCCAGAGCACCTGACTTAGCCTTTGTCTCAAACATACATCTACAAGCAACTTACAGCTGTACCAGGTGATCCACAGTCGATGGCTTGTGGCATTATAGCCCGACATGCTTTGACTAAGACTAATAAAAAAAAGTTAGTACTACTATGAAAATCTTTCTTCCTATTGAAGTGTAATTATTCTGGTATTAAATTCAACCAAATATTTAGTCAAGCACAAACAGGGGCAGACACCTTTGTCTGCCTCTCTACAGAGATGCAGATTCCAGCTGTGCTTCTCAGTGGACATACAGGATTCATGGAGCAGGAGGCTGGAACCTCTAAAATGTCTATGACAAGAATGCTATGCAGCAAATAGCAAAGGACTTCAGTAACAGCAGCAGTGCCAATAATGTCCAAAGAATTAATCAAGTGTACATGTGAAAGCATACTCAGCCCGTGTGCAGCATAACTGGGGCTATGGTATTAAATAATGATTTAACCAAAAGCTTGAACAAAAATTCTCATGATGATTCCTATCAGTGTTTAAATTACTAGCATGAAATATGCAATACATCCTCTTAGTACATTCAGAACAAACTTTGCTTGGGCATTTAAAAAACAAATGAACAAGACTGTCTGAATTTACCACTTCTTTTCTTTCTTCTTCTTCTTTTTTTTTTCCCCCCTGGCTTGGGGGGGGGGGGGGTGGGCAGGGGCAAAGAAGGTGCAATGAGGAACAAACCTCTTTTCTCTTTCTGCTTCTGTCTGCTCTCTTTGTCTTGCAAGTGTTCAAGGGTAAGACAGTCTCTTTTTATGGATTTTTAGAGCATCTCCTATAATGCATTCTTGAATAGTTAGTGATTCCTAATGAGAAACTCCCTGCACAAAACTCCTCACCTATTTTCTAGTTGATAGTTTCCTGAAAACAGCACGCAGACCAGCCTGGGGGCTCATGGATCTCCACATTACAGTCTGGCACCCATCCTTAGTGCCATATTGCTTCTGCATGCTGCAGCAGGAAAAGTTTTAGTGCTCAGGATTGCACACTGAAACACATCCTGCCAGGAGAGGTTGGGAGGGTGCTCTGGAGAAAGGAAAGAAATTTGTGAGAGTGGGTTTGAATTTTGTGGGAAAGCGAGAGCAAGGTGTTTCCATTTGGCAGGAGCTCTTCCATTTGGCAGAGACAGAGCTCTTGCTCCAGCTGGAGTGAAATGGTGGGAAAGAGCTGAGGGAGGACAGAGGATCAAGTGACCCCCTTCCTATATTCAAGCATGGATAAGGGATAAACGTGGGCAGTTAAATGACTGATAACAGCTGTCAGAAGGAACTCCAAGCTGAGGTGTGTGAGGTGACTGGGGAGAGGCAGCACTGAGATAATTGCCACGACGTGAAGGATGCCGAGGAGAATGCTTTTACGTGGATTAATGTTTCCATCCTTTGGAAGCTAGGGAAATGTGGTAACTACAACAAGTCAGGAAGGGTTTGGACCAACAGCCACAAACTCAATCAGACAGAGGAGCAATTACAGATGATTCCTTAGAAGGACAGTTAAACAGTCCTATAGGGTGACCACGCTTGTGCTTGTTGTGTGACAAGCAAAAGAGGTCACTCAATGACTGTTCAATGATAGGGTGCATCAGAGTGGTCTGAGCTTAGGATTCTGAGACGGAAGATCAAGACACCTTTGTCAGAATTATGCAATAAGCACATGAGAAACTGGGGTGAGAAATCGCTGCTGGAGTGCTGCCAAAGAGCAGCCACTGGGTCTGTTCTCTCTGTTGCCTGCATCCTTTCAAAAGGCTGTTTCTTTGCAGCAGCCTTCAGCTTGCGCTGGGTTTAGAGAGGATGCAGAGAAAAGAGTGATGGACAGAAGGAGGGCAAAACCCCACGATAGCTGCACTTCTGAGCTCCACTGTGTCCTGTTCCCATGGATATCTGGCCACTGTGCCATCACTGGACTAGGCTACTGTGATTGTTGCATTCAGTTGCAGTTGATCCTGCCAGAGAAGTGATGTGGCTGGCTGTCAGCCACCTGGGGCTTTGCTAGCTGCTGGGAGGTGTGCTGCTCTCTTTTACCTGCAAGCTGGAGCTCAGCAGCAGGAGAAAGGACCTTGCTACCTGCAGAGTCTCAGAGCTCAAGGGCTGCTTTGTATCCTTTCCCCATGATGGGGTGGGGTGAACAGGAGTGGAATATGGGCATCTGGATGTGAGGGATGTTGGGTAGGAGCAGAATCCACTGCTGCAGGGATTTGCTTCTGGGAGAAAGCACTGGGGGATGCTGGTGCTATTCTGCACTGCTGCTCTGCAGGCTCTTAAATTATTCAGGTAATAACAGCATCTGTATGTGCTTGGTGAGCCCACTGTGCTGAAATGAGGTGAGCAGTATCTGAAACCTTGCAGCATTCAGAAATCTGTTTCAGGGTCAAGTTCTTTGAGGCTGTGCCCTGTTCTCCCTGCCTGGCACCTCGGCCAGGACAACTGCCCCAGGAGGGCACTGGCTGAATGCAGGGATGAGCCCTGCCTGCAGCAAGTCTTGCAGGAGGGTGAGAGAAAGGACAGTGCCTTCGTAGAAGTCCTGCACGTGACAGCCTGGTGGGCTTAGTCTGTCCACCATAGGAAGCCACCTGCAGTGTGGTGAAGCTGAGGTACAGCAAGCTAGATCTGAGCTCAAAGGAAAGCAGATTTACAGAGTGCTAAAATTAGAAGTTTAGTCTGAATTATGCTAATTTGTTTTAATTGTCTAAGTGTGTCAAGGTTCTTCCGAAATGTAACCTCTGTGGTGGTCTGGAAAGATGCAGCATTGCCAGTGGTAAGATGGAAGGATGGATCAAGGATGGTAGAGGTTTCTGGGTCCTCTGGCCTACTTGCATCCTTCTTGCAGTCCTCACCTCCAGCTCTCAAAATACCATGAGGTATGTTCTGAAAGCTCTAGCTCTGGATTGAATAGACCAGCTTTGTTAAAACTTTCCATGAGTAGAGGGCAGCTTCCTAAGTGAAGGGAAGTTCCTGACACCATCTCTCTCTAAGGGCACTTCTCAGCATGACAGAACTATCTGAAAAATCACTTTGTTTTTTTTTTCCACAAAATGATTATGTCATGTTTTGAGCCTCAACTCTGCAAGCAGCAGCAAAAATTCAAGCTCCCTTCCTATTTGCAAACCAGATTTTGCTGACTGGGTGAAACTTTAAGCCAGAGCCATACATCTCTGTGTAGGGGCTGCAAGCGTGGGGGACTTTGTTAAATCTATGGCTTCAAAATGTTGCATCTTCAGTGAAAAATCTACAGCAGAGACAAAGCAGCAGGTATTCACTGAGTGTCTTGGGAGGCGGAAGGAGAGAATGCAGCAGCAGGAGAGCATTAAGAAAACAGACGAGGTTTCTATATTTACACAGAGATGAGGAAGGAAAGAGAGCGTGCGCACGCGGGTTTGTGCCTGTGTGGCCAGGCCCCGGGAAGATTCCTGTTCAAGAGGAAAGTTACTCCAGCAAGATAGCAAGCAGAACTGAAGGCTATGGTCTGTCGCTACACTGTGGTGACAGGACTTTGCAGGCCTTTTGCATGTGCCTATGTTGGAACTTTTATTAAACGGGAAATGCAGAGAACAGCACACTGAAACCCTTTGCAGAATATTATATTCCTTTGCAGAATATAAACCATGTTTGATTTTAAACCAGTGTAATAGTGTTTGCAAAGGAATAATAAACATTGTCACTTTCTTACAGTGTCATTTCTCCAGCAAACTAAGGTGTCCAGATACTCTGCAGGAAATGCAGTGTGTTGAGTCCATTCATGATGCCATGCTTGGAATGAGGAGCATTGTGTCTTTCCCAGGGCTTGCTGATTACAGCACCAATGAATAAGATAAATACTATGAGAATGTGCTGTTTGGTGGGTGTGACACACAGGTGTGGGTGAGTGAAGCACATTCAGCTTTAACAATATACTTGTCTGTGTACCAAGCTCTTTGTTCCATTGATCTGGATATGGAGGGGAAGAGTAAAAGGTCTTTCCTTGGTCTGCCTGGAAATTGGCTGTATTTTGCTGATGACTGAAGTGTTAGCTTTTATTGTGTGCTATAACCATACATATACATCTTGTAGGTTCTCACACTGCTGTTTGAATCAATGAAATTATACTGTAAATGCTTTCCATGGCCTTGGTTATAATTGTGTCCTTAAATAAGATGCTAAACTTCAATAATCCAGCATTCTTGACTTGTAAATCTCTGTGTGGAATTTCTCTTACTTTTGAGTGATTTTTTTATTTATTTCCCCTCTTTACTTCCCTTGTGGTGAATGAAAGTACTCAGACTGACAGTGGGAACAGGGAGTGGACTACAGGGAGGTGGTGGTGTGCTAGAGAGTATAAGAAAGATAAATCTTTCTGAATTCTGATGTTAGAGTTGCCTTTACTGCAGTGGGGAGTGTTATAGTTCTTCCCATCTTTAATGCTGAAGGAGAAGTTGCATCTGTGGGACACTGGTTTTGGCATGTTGGGGGGGGGGGGGAGGAATGTTCAGTGCAGTTCAGGAGATGCCTGCATGGGATCAGTATTTGTCCTGAAGACTTTTATTTTCTATGCTTTTTCATTGTTCAGCTCTTTTCCTGGCAGAATCATCTTAGCTCACAGTGACAGTAGGTTTGGTCCAAGCAAGAATTGCTCAGTGGAGCATGGCATGGCAGCTCTCTTTACACGCAGCTTGGACATGCCCCTGCAGTGCTGCATAGCAATGTGCTCCTGTTAAAGAGCAGCATGATGGTCAGCAGGCTGACCCCCTTTCTGTGAAGACTGAGAAAAAATGCTTCCAGTCAGCCTGCAGTCAAATGGTTGTGGAGCTGAGACTGCAGTAAGAGGAGCTGCAGTATCACAGGGCAAAAGTATAAAATAGCTGTTGCCCACCAGTACTGTATCAGCAAAACTGCTTTTGAAAACTTGTGAACTCATCCCTGCCAGTGGTGAGATGTGCTTCTCAGACCTGCCAGGGAAGTCCTCCAAGGCCAGCAGCAGCTCAATAAGGCATAGCAAAAATAACCTCTCCATTCAAAATGTGAGGCACTGGCATTTGCTGTCTCCTGACATTTCACAGGGATCAGCAGCACTTGCCTAAATGGCCTCTCAGCACGTTGTGTGGCACCACCATCATTTTCAGCACAGGGTCAATGAGGTCCATTTATTCTGCCTTTCCTCTTTTGGCAGACAATATGGGTAAATTGCAGATATTTGGGAGGAGGAGATGACATCTTCCACTAGTTCACTTTGCTTTAAAGTCATGCCTTAGAGCTAAGAAAGCTGTGAAGACACTTGGAGCAGCTGGTTGAGAGGCTCTGCTCACAGCTGCAACTTCCTCATGAAACTGGGAGGTAAGGTTCATCACTGAGAAGGGGCATTGCATATTGAGAGCTTTAGTCTGAGCAGACTTTTTCTCTACAGAGGTGGTGTGGTTTTTGTCTGTTCTGTTAGGAATAAATGCAGTGTTCTCTCTGGAGAAAGTGCACCATAGTAAAATATGAACCTGTAGTTTGCTCTTGACAGTAAAAACCTATTGTAAAACACTGAGGGGAAAAAAAAAAAGAAAGATCAGAGGAGGAAGAGGCTTCAGAGTTTTCTTTACTGTTTTTTTGGAGATTTCTGGGGGAAAAAAATGAGCACCACAAATGAAGCACATTACATGATTTTTGTCCTCTTTCTGGAGCTGCAGCTGCTGCAGTTAGCTCCCCACCCTCAAGCTGTTTGCTGTTTATTGCCAAGCTTTGCCAGCAGTTTGCTGGGGTAATATTAGGCTTTTTTTTAATGACAAAAAGTGCCTAGAAAATAGAGATATATAATCTCTGCATTTACATTAAAAGAGGTATATGACATGCCAGTGATCTGGTTGGGAGGTGCCAAAGAAACAACAAAGAATCAAAGGAATCTCTTTAAGTGCCCAACCCTGAAAACAAGGACCTAATTTTGGCTATGTTTTTAAAGACCAGGGTGGATAAACACGCATGCAAACACGTTTGGAGGATGTTATGCCTCTGAAGAGGCACTAAGGGTTGCAATAAAATAGGAGGACAGAGTAAAATGCTGGAGGCTTCCAGCAGGTCTGTGTTCCAAGCCGTGGTCAGCAGATAACAGAGCAAAGCAGCTGTAATAGAACTGGTACTGTCACATGTCTGCCACAGTGGGCATCCTGGCCAAAATGGTTTCTCAGCCTCTGCCTGCTGGCAAGTGAAAATGGATTATCTTTTCTGTTGAAAAGAACTTGAAGAAGTCAAAAGAGGAAAGAATAGGTTTTCTTTACTGTTTAATTCCATTCACAGACAAGCACAGCCTTAGTAGTCTATGTAAAGCAGATACTTAGGCTCCCTCAAGAAGTTAAGAGGAAGAAATATGAAGTTTTAGGTTGAATTGCTTTTTTGAGCCTGATATCCAGCATCTTCTATAGTTGCTGTCAAAGATGCTCTGATACTTTTCACAATGAAGTGTTTGTATGCATGGATTGACTCTTTTGCTCAGCAAAAATCTTTCTTAGGTAATTGCATTCTGCTTCTTTCAAACCACTTTCCTAGAGCTCCCTGTAGCATTTCTGTGGTCTGCTGAAGGCTGCCTCCTCTTACTTGGTGTATGGGATCACTAGTTCAGCAAGAGGGCAAAAGAATGCAAGGAAACTTTGCAGCTGTGGAGTAGGCTGAACCTTAAAATGAAAGTGGTGGGAATGACAGCGTGCAGGACACATGTTCTCTGTGTAGAAGAGAACTCCTACTCTCTGAAGTAGGAAACTGCTTCACGTTTCTGTGTTTCATATTGTAAAGCAAATTCCGTCAGAAGTCTGGCATAAAAATCTCTCACGGGTTTCAAATCTTTCTCTCTGCCCCTGCACTTCAGAGCTTCTCGGCTTGTACTGAACCACCCTGACCTGGTGGCTCAGTGAGGTCGATGGATGCAGGGTCAGTGTCAAGCATTTCCTGGCACCGACAGCCAGGAAAAAGCCACCGACTGGTTTTTTACAAATCCTCAGGGAATCGTAGCACCAAATTCTACACGAGTGTTAATTTTGTGAAGTAAGCAATTGTGCAGTCATAAGCTCGGAGGTGTCCTTGCCATGCAGGGATCTCTGTGCTGCAGGAGAGGGGATCCAGCCCCTCCTGTGCTTGGCACAACCTGGGTGTCGTGTGGAATTACTTCCTTCTCTCTGCTGTGATGCAATGGAAGATGGGGAGTGTGTTGTGCTGCATCTTACTTGGCTCTGATGGCTGTTCTGGCTGTCCATCCTTTCCCAGATTCCCTATTGATGGCCCTGGGGCCAGCACTCATGGGGCTTAGCTCCCAGCACTGATAAAGTGGAGTACCAGCATCCTGGTTTTATCATTAGGGGGAAGGGGATTTTTTTTATTTTTTTTATTATTAGTAACTCAATTTATGCTGTGAAACGGCGTTTGTCAGATGTTAAATATTAAACTCCCTTAAGAGGGTGAGCTGGGGCACAGAAGCAGCAGCGTGCTGGTGGTGATGGGCTGTGGCAGGAGATGAAGTGGAGCTGGACAGCATTAACACTTTCTCCCTTGAGGGCCTTCTATCTTCAGGGCAGCCAGGTGCTCTTCCACACAGCTCCCCAGCTTCCAAATGGCATTTTTCACACATTAAACATTTTGCACGCTTTGAGCAGATCTGAACATCAAAGGCTGGTGGAGCCTGGCTCTGGCGTTACCGTGGCAACAGCAGCTGAGAGGATTGGGATGTTTGTGGGATGGGATTTTGCTGCTGGGTGTGTTGGGCAGAGTGGGGCTGCTCTTGTCACACCTGTGCCATTGTGGGCATCATGCTGCGTGAGGGATGCTCCGGCCCAACCCAGGAGTGCTGTGGTGCAGAGCTCCGTGTCTGAATTGCTCACCTCAGCTCCCACCAGTCTGGGAGAGGAGGAGGGAGTCCTTGCCATGCTATGCCACATATGGAAGTAGGTCAGCTGAATTATACCCTTAGATATTCTTGTTTCTCTCTGCTGCCTCTCAGGGGAGCTAAGCACCGAGCTCTGCTTCAAGCGTTGACTCTGTAGGAGCCCAAAACTGCTTCTGTGGGCCTGCCCCTGGGATGTTGGGTTCAGGTGCCTCTTCTAGTCTCCTGCAGCTCCAGATATGCCGGATACGGTGGATTTCCAGGAGTGAACATAAAGCCAACCTTTAAACACTGAGAAAATATAATATTGGTCTGTCTGATACTGTAGTGTGCTACAGCAGCACAGTCAAGGGGTTTCTGTTGATCCTCATGGTGAGTCTGTCAAGATGTGTGTCCTGGGCAAAATGCCCCACTGTGTGTGCTGTGAAATGGCCCCTGGGAATTTATTGCTGTTCTGTGACCATTACTCATGTGGGTGACTCTAGCATCTCTGGCCAATGTCTCAGGGGACAGGCACATTGTGACTTACTCACATTGTGCCATACACATAGCAGATGTCCTTCAGGGTGGTGTGTGTGTGCAGATGGGCACTTGAGACACTGGGGTGCTTTGATGAAGGAAAGCAGGTATAATTCTGAGCACCCTGCCTATTCCTTGTGCTGCCACAGCAATAGACGACCATCAGACTTATCTCACTGCTGTTGGCCACTGCATGCTAAAGCAGAAAATATTTTGTCAAACTGCCTGAACGTGACAGAGAGCAAGATCATTTGGGTGCAGGCTGTGGTATTTAGGTACAGTGCAGACCTCAGAGATTGGGTGGCTGTGAATAAAGGTACACTGAAAGTGTGAGGCAAGATCTGAGTTCTTGCTCTCTGGCTTGATTCTCAGGAGCAGAGCAGATTTCTTTCCAAGAGGAGCAGAGTGCAGCCTGCCAGGTGGGGACTGTGCATTCATCTTTTCTCACAGGAGGTCAGTCTCTGCTGCCTCCAGGCATGCACTGCAGCCAAGTGATGGAAATATCTTGGTCTTGAGATTCCCAAACAGGCGTAACATTTGGGCATCTGTCAATTATCTGTAGACTTGCAGTTACAGCAGGACCAGTGGATCCAACAGGATCAATAGCTGGGGTGGGATTAACTGCAGCCTGAGAAGAGTCTTGTTACATCTTTCAGATTGGTGCCTGTCTGAATGAAAGCTGAAATCTGCACCATGAGCAGTAATTAAGAAGTGATTTGCCCTTGGCCCATGTTGTGGGCTTAATGCCAAATTCTGGGTTCCCAGAACTGGAAATTTTCAGATTCGGGCTGAGTTAGGTAATGCTTTTTGCTCTCAGAACTGCCTGGTCTCTAAGAGGGGTGAGTAAACAGTGAGTTCTAATCCTATGGGTGAGGTGTGTTCTGGTCCACCGGATAAGACAGCTGGATGCAGAGGTTGCTGAACAATTTTATTTGTGCAGATATCTTCTTTACAGCCAGGATAGCACAGTACTGAGCTGTAGCATAAACAATGGGACGTGAATGTTCCTTTCGTTTGGGAGATTTGCAACTCTTTCATGTCTTCACTCTGAGAATTTGACTTCCTGAGTTTTTATGCTTGAATAAGTATAAATAAGATAAATCAGTGTGATGACATTTTCAGTTCTGTTGCCTGGCTTGTTCAAATGATGAGTAAAAAGAACACTTGATAAATCGTGGTAAGATGCCAGAGTGGCACATGCTATGAAGCTGTCTGTCTGCTCAGTATGTGTTCAGGGAGGAGCAAAAGGCTGCTGAAACATCTTGGTTTGGGGCTCAGACTGCTTCCTCTCCAAGAAATAAATTGTGGTTGTGCTGGTACATGGCAGCTGTTTCTTGGAGTAAGAGAGCAGTCTGCTTCGTCTACAAAGTCATGCCTTTGGAGGCAACAGTGCACAGTTCAAGAAACACAACCTTAAGAAGATCTATTCAATTTGTATTTCTGAATTTCCTTTGGGAATCTCATAGATTAAATAGTTCTGAACTGATAAATGACCACTAAATGGTTTCTTAGATCAGGGCTATGACAGAAAGAGATTTCTTATTTCTAATAGCTGCTGAGCTTTGCAAACCAGTCCACTGGGTTTCTTTTCATTTGTTCTGTGCTTCTGCATGCCAGTTTTTAGACTGATTTGGAGAGAAGTACCTTAAATTGGCTTTTCTGTCCTCCTCCCAACAACAAAGGAGACGGAGAGGTAGCTAGAGACCAAGGGCTGGAATATTTGTGTACAGCAAATCTTTGTCCCCCTCCCACCATATCACATTGCACAGCTCTTCATCGGAAAAGTGAAGAGCAGATTTGGTGTGGACCCCTCATGCTTCCTCTGTTGCTCATGGCTGATGATTCCAGCACTCTGGAAGCTGGGCACCAGCAGCACCTATGGACTTCCTGTGAAGTCAGGGATCACTATGGCAGAAGCCACAAACACCACAGGAAAGCAAAGCCTCAGCTCTGTGATATTCTGAGGGCTGCCTGCTCTGAGCTGCAGCATCTATCTCAGCTCTGCAGAGCATCCTTATCCATTTATTTATGCCTGCATCACTGCTGCTCTCTCCCAACAGGAAGAAGTGGCCTGACAGTGCCACTGTTTTTCTGTGTACCTGCTGTTATCCATGGCTGGGCAGCAGTAGCAGAATTGCTAAACATTTAAATTATTCAGCTTCTGTTGTTGACTCAGCTTTAAAACTACATTGATGTTTCTTGAGATAATAGCTTGCTGACTGGAACCTGGGAGCCTGGCTGGTCCTGGGAGCCTCAGCAGGTGACAGGAGCACAGGGAGTGTTTTCCTCTCTAAGGACAAATGGTATATGCTGGAGTAAGGTGAACGCGTGTGTATCCATATCCTTGTACCAGGAGGGTACTGCAAGTGCTCAGGGGGGAGCAGCTCCCTTCAGTGGCTGCAGCCCTGGACTCCCCCTGGCATCATTTCTCAACTGGCTGTTCAGGAGGGGCTGTGCTTCCTTTCCCAGGCAAAGGCCCATACATCTTCCTTGAAATATTAAAGCCCATTTTTATGTTATTTATTCTTCTCCAAGGTGAGGTGTTTAAGGTTCTCTGCTGTACACATTACACTCCTCATCCCCTTAAATGAAAGGAAGAACAGCTGAGGACAGGCTGGTAGCAGGCAGCAAGTGCCTGGTTCTGGGCAGTCACTTCTCTGGTTACATGGTGGATACCAAAACCGAGGAAGGAGCCTTGCATTCCTTCACAGCTACATCATCACACAGCTGAAGAGTTTCTCCAAAGGTCAGAGGCAGAACTTTGTATCCCGAAAAAAAAAAAAAAGGCTCTTTGTAGCTGAGGAACTAATTCTCTTCAGAGACCTCTCCCCTCTAGATCTCTAACAGAGCTTCTCTTCACCCCTGACTCTGTCTGCAGTTGCTACTGGAATTCAACCTTTTCATCTCAGGTGTGAACCCAGAATGCAACGGCACTGAGGCACCAGGGATGCTGAGCCTTGTCCCAGGAGCTGCCTCAGGACAGCAGAGGGAGAAATTGGCTTTCATGTGGGTATGATAAGTATTACAGCAGCCAGAGAACAAAACTTAAGAGAATACTGAAAGCCTGGCTTGTGAAAAATCCCTAAAGCCCACAGAGGTTCCCAGAGGTTGTTATTTGATATTATTCACGGTAATTCTTGGTCACTCTTTCTCAACATGAATTTGTTCTTTTTTAGACAATATTCCTGGTTTTTTGTAGTGCAAATAATGTCGCTTTGCAGAGCACCACTTCGACTCTGTGTTAGCTTTTGTGATTGCAACATGACACTGAGTCCACCTTAAGTTGTTTCTGAAGCCTTTATGGTGATGATCACATGCTCAGATGACACTAAGGAGAAGACACAGAATAAAATCGTTGGGAATGAGCAATCCAGACAATCTTAGTTCAGCATCTGGAAACAGGTAAGTGTTAAGGAACTGCCCGAGACGTTTGTTTTTTGTTTTTTGGTTTTTTTTGAGGCATTTTCATGAAAATGGAAAGACCTTTTGGAATTAAAAATGGTTCATTTATTTGAGTTGTATTTGTTATTTTTCAAGCTCTCACAGGCTCTGATTTCTCAGACAGGGTTGTGCCCATAAAGTTGGTTTCTCCAGAACTGCCAGGATGTTCCTGTTAGATATAACAGGCAAGATAACAGTGACAAACTGCTAGTAAAGCAAGTTGCTCTGAGGTATGAGTTTTCAGCACAATACATGCAACTCACCTGTCTACAGTTAGGTGTAACTTTTGGAGATGCCTCAGGTGAGGTGGTAATGAGTGAATGAGGCCTATTAGAGGCACCAATGGGAAATGTTCAGGAAATCACAATTAACAAGGGACAGCAATTAACGGAGCAAAGAGACAAGTTTTCTTACAGATGGAGCCTGCACCAGCTTCACAAACAGCCTGGGAAAGAAATGGTTTTAGTACATACTCAAGGCAAAGTGTTCTGTTCTCCCCCATCTTCAAGGAAGGTGGAAAACAGACAGGCACCTCCCATATCACAGGATCCCCTTCAGTCATGCTCCCGAAATCACCTTTACTTTTAGAGCTATAGGTATGTGACTCAGAGTAATATTAATGCTGCGAACTCCATACAGCTGCCTCAGGATCCATGGGTCTGCTGCAGCCTGTGACCTGCCAACCCATGTGGATGTCACCAATGACCGAGGATACCTCAGTGACCTGAGCTCTGAGCTGTGGAGAAGTTGTTGAAAGCTCTTTGCAGGCAAAACTCCAGGTCTTAGTGGGAAAGCAGAGACTTTGTGGCTTGGCCAAACTTGCCAGGACCATACCTAAAGGTAATATTTCTCTGTCAAAGGAGCTCTGACCTGCAGACATGTTGTATTTAGGTGCTTTTCTCATTCCTCACCGTGGTAGAAAGGTTCTGCCTCAGTGGTGGGGACCTGGGGCAATTCCAGTTTATTGTGCCTGCCATAGCACTGTGTGGTCATCATTCCAGACTCCACAGTCACCACAGCTGCTTCCTATCCTGCACACAGTCACAGGCCTTCCTTCCTTCCCTGCACCCTGCTGCGGCTGTGGGCGAAGGGCGTGCGTAAGGCAGTCCTGTGCCAGAGGCAAAGGTGAGCCCCGTGTTCCCTCCAGCATTGTGCAGGCTTACCTGTCCCCTCTCCCTCTCTGTGGAGGGCATGAGGCATCTCTGGATTACCAGAAATCTGTAGGACTGAGCCAGTCTGAGACTGGCTAAAAGGTTTGCTGCCGTGGGGATTGTCCCATCCTTGAGTTTCCCTGCTCTGGGTTTGTGAAAGTCACCAGTGCCAGAGGCTGCACAAAGCAAAGCCAACCTGACTCTCAGAATGGGAGAGATGAGGGAGGCAGTCTCACAGGCACTGTAATGCTGCTTTTCCCTGAGGTGTGCCAGGAGGCAAGCCCAGCTGGAATGTAGGGCACAGGTTAGGCTTTGTCAAGTGTATACACTCTCCTGGTGGATACCAGATCTGGAGAAAGTTTGCACAATGCTGAGGGAGAAACTTGGAATTGGTTCATGATTTCTGGCTGGTGATGGCCTTTGTCAGAGTGTGGACCTGTGTTTGAGTTCTTGACGTGCAGCTACGGAGTGAAGCAGGACCTGAGGCACTGACAGACTCTTGCTCTGTAGGTTCAGAGCAGTGGCACTTTCTAGAGCAAACACTTTTTAGAGTGTGCCAGCAGCTGCAGTGCCCATCCTTTTGGCAGCAAACTTTTGAGCTCTACCTGAAGGTGGAGTCTCTTTTTTCAAATATCAGAGGGAATCTAGACTGCCAATGAAGTGCTGAATGACTCTGGACAAAGGGAAGGTGTTTTTCCTAGACTGACATAAGGACTCTGCTTTGCTCTAATGCTAAAGTTGGTCTTTTCTCAGTATAAAAATCTCAATTACTATGTAATGCAAAGCATTTTGCCATCCTAACATGTTCTGTTGATCTACTTTTCCTGCCTCTTGGCTAATACAAGCTTTTCTGGTGGTGGGCTGGGCTGTTTTGTAGGAATTCCCTTGAGAGATACAGCTGGCAAAGCTGCAAATGTCACAAGCTCTATTTATCCATACACTGCCCAGGCCTTCCCAGGTGTGATCACCTCATGGCTGTGCATTCACCGGTTTGGCCCCAGTGCCTGGCTGGAAGCACTTTGGCCTTCTTGACCCTGTAAGTGGCAAAGGGGGCCAAGTGAATATTAGCTAGAAATAGAAACCGAGCTGTGTGGCTCCCCTGCAGTGCCCCAAGTCCTTTGCCCCAGTTTAGCATCTGGAGCCAGGATGGGATAGGCAAGGCAGGAGCAAGAGGGCTGACTCCTGGCAGGCAGGTGATCACTGCTCTGCAGGGTCAGCCCAAGCTGGAGCACAAGGAAAGGGTGGGACGGGAGCGGTCTCCAGGAGCTCTGTTCCTCTGGACAATTGGTGTGACTCCCTTGCGTGTCTTTCAGAGAGGGCATGCACCAACCACTGTGGACCCCTTGCCTTCTTGCTGCAAGCAAGGATCTCCTGAAGGGATGCTGGAGCAGGAGTCTGCTGTGCAGGTAGAAGGGGGGAAGGGGCGCGTTCATTGTATTGCAGCGGGCTCTGGGCCCTACACAGAGCCTTAGACCTCATTTGCTACTTCAGTTCCATCTCGGTGTCCTCCATTTGGGACTGTGCCCAGCCAAGGTCTGCAGGGACCTGTGAAAAACCAGAGGTCTTCTGCTCACCGTCCCGAGCCCAGCCTGCTTTGTGTGGCACAGACCAAGAGACAGTGTGATTCTGGCCACAGAGCTGTTTCATTTTGCTTTATATTGCTGAAGTTTCATCTTCCCTTGCACTATTTGAAGAGCTCGTGCACATGGGCTCCTCCCTGTTTACAGCTCACAGACATGTTTATGAAGTATGGCTCAAGCATGACATTCACTAAACACTGTCCCCAGCCTGGCAACTCTCCCCAGTCTCCTGACGTGGGACAACCCATAATCTTCAGAATCCAGACAGGAGATTCCTTGTTGTGCTGGCTTGCAGTCAGGTGCGTAGTGGTGATAGGGTGCAGTCCAGCTGCTGATAAACCTCTTCCAGCCTGCTCATGCTTAGTCTGGCTGCAGCATTCAGCATAAGTGGGTTGATCAGAGCTGCAGACCCTGGCTGTCCGGGGTAAGCTGACCTTCTCCTGCAGTGATGACATGCATGCATTACCTGAGGGTGAGTACTTGGGCATGGTCAGGGGTTCTTTGGGCAGCAAAAGAGGAATCAGGTCAGCTGGTTTACATGATGGAGTCCAGGTATATTCTGGCTGGTAATATGAACTTCAGTCCAAAGACAACACCTCTTCTCCCCAAACAGTTGCTGCTAAATGGACCTCAGACTGGCAGGAAGGGTTTGCTGCCCTTCTTGGGTCACTGGTAACTTGCCTAAGGTCATCCTTGGAGCCAGTGACAGTGCCTGGCAGTGAAACCAGGTCCCTTGGTGCTGCATTTGCCTTGTCCTTCTCAGCACCGCTTTACTGGGAGAAGGGAGGTGCCCCAGGTGTTGTTTTTTTGCAGTATTGTGATGCTGAATGTCGATTCCTGTGTTGTCACCTTCCTTGTTTTGCCCCTGCAGAGCCCTGGGCTAGGTGCACAGGATGATATTTCCCCCTGAGCACAGCGCTGCGCTGGCTCTGCTCGCATGTCCTCTCCAGGGATCTGCTGGCAGAGATATATTGCCAGGCCTGTGCTTCTGGTGCTTTTCTGTCAATGCTTTCTTCCCTGCATGGCTTCCAGAGGCTGCACCCAAGTGCTGGCTAGGCAAGCCTGGCTTAAGGCTCAAGACAGAAAATCCATGGTAGCCACAGCACAAAGACTGTACTGTGGCACCACCCAGCATGCAGGTCCCAGCAGAAAGCCCCCTTCCAAATGCTTCTGTTCATGCAGGCAGGCAGAGCAGGTGTGGAGTAGTCCTGCTGGAGGAGGGGTAGGGAATGAGTCAGAACAGATTGCAGAAATCAGGAGTAGTTTATAAAACATTGCTAGGAAAGAAAAGGAAGCTTCACAGGGCACCAGGACAGACCCTGATGATATGATCTGGACTCCAGCACCTCACCTGAGCATGAGGGTGCTGACAGAGCCCAGGGCAGGTTGAGGCTGGCCCAGAAGCTGTGTCTTAGTCCCAAGCTGACATCAGGCAGACTCAGAGCATGTCTCTGACTCCCCCCTTGCACTGGCAGCATGCTAAAGCCCTCTCAGCTCCCCAGTGTTTATTGCACAGACCTGCCTGAAGCGTGTCATGGTCCAAAAAAGGAAGTGCATCAGGAAAGTAGGAGATAGAAAGCAGTTGCTGTGCTGCTGCATCTCTCAGCAGCTGTAAATGTTGTTATTAGAAGAGGTGTAGTGCCTGAGCAAAGAGCTTTCATGTATTGTCTTCAGTCACAGTCTATATATTTTTTGATGAGGTAAAAATAGCTTTTCTTTTTCAGGATATGCAGAGAGCAGAGGCTTCTGCTAACATCAAAGGAGAGTGACAGCTTTCCCCTGGGTGTGCGTGGCCTCAGCTGGCAGGAGCAGTAGCTGTGTTAATTCTTGCCTCACTTTGGTTCTGTGTGAAAGAAAAGATGTTCTGGTCTTCTTCTCATGTTCAGGTCTCTGGATCAGCCCCTGTTTCACTCTCTACTGCTGCTGGACCCAGAACTGTACTTCAAAGGGAAAGTGATAATTTGCAAATGACAGAACAAGGTCTTGAACACGTTACTTAGAAAATCCATTAGGCAGCAGGCAGGCACTGCAGGCTTTCACAGAGCTGTGGGCTGTAGCCCTCCAGAGGATCCTTATCAGAAAGATCAGTCTGCTGGGTAGGGGCAGCTCCTTGCTGCCTTGCTCTGTGCAGATTAAGCTGTTTGTGATATCTACCCTCCTCACAGCTCTGAACCTGTTCCAGCTGGAGCAGCCAGCAAAGGGGACCCAGGAGCAAGGAAGGAAGGAGCCAAATGGCAATGCAGGTGTCATCTGTATCTGAAAATGCTCAGCAGGGACTCAGTTAACCTTGACTATGACCTGTACCAGCAGTGAAAGTCCAGAACTACCTCTCCTGTTAAAGGCGCACAAAAGTGGGCTTTCCAAAAGCTCATTACTCATGATTACATAATGGTGGAGGATTGTGCATGGTGGAGAGGCCTCTCTGATGCTGGCACCAGAAAGCTTGCCCTCTCTTCCTTCAGTGCTGGAAAAATGCTAATTGTCAGGTTGCTTCCCTTCCCACAAACCTGCCAGGGGCCCTCCTTCTTCTGCTTTGGGATTTCTCCTTTGCCAGTTGTGCTGAGTTCTTCCCTAGCTCTGTCCTTTGCATGGGAACATGAACAGATCTTTCACTTCCTGCATGCTCTGATTCACCTGCTGCAAGATGGTTGAGCTCTCCCTTGCATCCTGCTTTGGGGATCTCTGCTGGGTGTATCAGCATCAGCCTCTGTGGTACGTACTTTGGGGCTGTTGTGAAATCTGCACTAAGCAGAAAGGAGCATGGACAAAGGGTTTACTCAGGCTGGTGCATGAAATGAGAACAAACTCACCTGGCAGATGCCTTTCAGGGATGACTTCTTGTGCCTTGACTCTCATCAGTCCTATTAAGATCTGCAGACCTGTGCTAAACCATGTAGGCAGGCGAGGATGAGGATGATGGGAGAATAGAACTTTGGCATATGGATTTATCTGTCTTGAATCATGAGGATGGGGTGAGGATGATGAAAAAATAGAATCTAAGCATTTGGATTTATCCTTTCATCAGATGAATTTTCCCAGTGCTTTTGCTTTTTTTTTCTTCTGGGTTTGCATTATCTGCCTGTGTTCTGTTGGCTGACTGCCTGAGGCTTTGCTACCATGGCCTCTCTGGAGATGTTATATTCTCCTGAATGCTGCCTTCTATTCAGAAGGCAGAAACCTGCCAGTAGGTTTTGTTTCTTCTGCAGGGCCCACTGAGAGTATCCAGTTTCTGTTAATACAGATAGGAGAGAAAGTTCCTGTAAGACAGTATGGCTTCTGTTTCTGAGCATTTTGAATTGCATCTCCTAATCTTTCCTGATTATCCTATGGGGGCCCTAGGTGTTATCCCTAACTGCTCTTAATCTTAGCAGCTCTTTTAATGTGTTTTGAGGACTGATAAATTCTTCTCATCTGATGAGAAAGGATTGAGGTTATCACCTGCAGAACTGTGCACTTGATATCTGTAAGGTGGAGAGGTCCAAATGAGCATTGGCTCCAGAGACATTCCTAGGTTGGACAGTTACTTTGAAGTAAACCACTTCACTGATGTGAGGTTTTGGTGTTTCTGCTGGAAATAATGCCTCAAAGGTGAGGATCAAGCCCACTGTTGGACACAAGCCCACATGAGCAAGGAAATGTCCAAGCAAATGGCAAGGTCTGTTGCCCTTGCCAAAGGTTTATCACGTGTCCCCAGCTGGCAACGCTGACTTTAGGTTCCAAGACACTGGCACTAGTAGCTGGAAGTAACTGGATGACCTCTGAGATGAGACCTCTGAGATCTGGATGACCTTCCACAGCATCTAGACAGGATGCCCACAGCAACACATGGCTTGGTGCCAGGATTTGGGTTTGCATCTCACTGCCAGTCCTGGGGTTCTTTGGCTGTTGGGGTGACTCTGTGCTGCCCAGCCTTCGGGTGTTTCCTTGCTGGACCTCCTGTCTGCTGCTCCATGAGTCTGTGTCAGCTTGGCTGAAGAGACAAGTGGGCAGACAGGGGAAAGAGGACAATGCAGCAGGATGCCTGTGTGCCAGGCTAGAATAGTGTGGTGAGTTGCTTCTTGACTGCGTGTCCCAGAAAGCACTGTGAGATCAGCACAAGTCCCTGAACTCATTTCTACTTGGAAACCATCTACTTACAGCATTTAGCAGCTCATACGGAGTGGGCTCCTGCCAAATGTGGCTACCTTTAACAGGAGGAGGCAATGCTGAGACCCTCCCTATTGCTATCAGCCATGAGCAGCAGCAGGAGCTGGTGGGAGCTCCTCCCTGGGTGTGGGTAAGAGCAGGAACTGCCAGAAGAGATTAGGGCAAGACACTGACTGTGGCCAGAGACACAGTGGGCTTACAGACCTCTGACTGCAGCCCTTGAAATCCAGCCTGAGCCTCTGGTTTGACTTCCCCTTTGCTTATTGCCTTGGCCATGGCTGCAATGCAATGGGCTCATGTGGTTCGTGTGGCATTAATGCTTTGAGGACAGGAGGAGACCTGAGTAAAGGAACAGAAGAAGCCTTTCCTCAGGGCCAGGAGAGGGTGTCACGAGAAAAAATTGACTTTGAAACCAGGACAGAGGGAAAGGGAAAAATTGAGATTGTCAGCAGACAAGGGGAGATTTTTCCTGAAGGAAAAGAAAGGGAAGGAGAGTAGAAACACAGTCTAATGTGCAGTGCTAAGTTTTTGACTTTAGAAGGTCTTGGAACACTTAACAATGTCCAGATCTGAGGCTTCTCTCTTGCAGAATTGCTGGCAGCAGCCTCCTGACACTTTACAGCTTGGTTGTCTGCAAGTCTGTAGAGCATGATGCCTGTGTATAGGATTTAGCAGCCACCTAAGAGTGCAAGAGGTACACAACAGCAAGTAAGGCAGCTTATTTTCTCCCCAGGAATATCTCCTTCCTGGAAAATTGCTAGGAAGGCAAAGGAGAATGGAAAGAAACTCTGCAAACTCCAAATAAAGCAAAATCAGCAGAGGCAGCTTCTGCATGTGGAAGCAGTTGCTCTGTGTTCTGGGGCACACAGCAAGTGACTGTGTGTGCATGGGGCACGGCTGCGCTGCGCTCTGTGCTTGTTACTGGGTGGGGACCACTGTGCAATGTGTGTCTGTAGCTGGGTGAGCTGGGATGGTGCTGGCTGGGATATGTGTGTGTATCTTCTCCATGTGCGCATCTGCTCGTGTTCACGGGGTCTCTGCATTTCTTGCTGTCAGTGCTTCCTTTTGCTGAAATTCGGGAGATGGCAGTGACCCAGCCCATGCTTCCATTTCCTGGAGAGAGAATTTCCCTGAGCAAAAGGCAGGCAGTCCCATCTTGCAGCCTGACATCAGAAGGGCAATATGGCTGTGGATCTGCTTTTACTGTTTGAACCAAGCTATTCCATCTTCCCTGGTGCAATGTGTGCTTGGATCGCTGGTGTCTGATGCCCTGCATCTCTCTGTGCGTCTCTGGAAGGCACATGCTGGGCATGGGGAGCAAAAGGGCAGCACCTCTGACACACTCCAGCCTTGGCATGTTTTCCAAGGCCTGGGCCCCAACATCCAGAGGGTCAGGATGGGATGGTACCCCAGCCCCTCTCCTCTGTGGCAGGAGTTACCTGTGAGTTGCCAGGCTCCTGGGCATATCTGTGGGGCTGCTTTTCCTCTGCTGTTCCTGAGGTGGTACCTGCAGCTCTGACCCCCTCCCTGCACTTGGCAGCAGTCATTTGCTTTCTGGAGGTGGCTTGGTATTAAATATCCTGTCTGACACAATAATGGAGAGAAAATGAACAAATTCCATTAGCAGTTGGCAATCCCTGCAGGGTCTGCATTGGAGAGAGGATGGAGCCTGTATTTTTAGATTGAATGCAATGTAACTTACTGGCTCTCTCAAAGCTGGGGAGTAGATAACCAAGGAGGCAGAGAGGGGACACCAGGCTCAGGTTTCAGCCGAAGTGCCGGACTATGGCAGCACGAAAGGGCAGGTCCGGTCCAGACGTGGCTGTGAGTATTCAACACATTTCTCCTTCACACCCACAGAGACCTCTGCTTTGCTTTTCTGCTTGCTTTCTGCTTGTAGTCTCTGCTGCTGGGTGTGCTGGAACTTTGGGAGCCCCTTTGCTGCAGGACCATGTAGAGTTTTACCATTTAATTTTCAGAGTTCCATGTGTGTCCCATGGATGACAGAGCGTGGCTGAGCTGTGCTTTGATTTTCCAAGGGTTTGCTGCCTTGTCATTGATCCTCACCTGAGAAGCAGAGGCTTCTAGCAGTATCTGGAGTTGGAAAACCTCTTTGTATTCAGCCTGTTTCTTGAAGCTGTCAGCGTTTCCTCACTGGACCCCAGACAGCACGCAGCTCAGAGCGTGAATGTGCACTCCTAAGCACAACTCTGGTGTCGCCTTCTGCCTCTTGCAGTGGATCCTTCTGCGTGAGCAGAGCACTCGGGTGCTGTGTCTCCTCTGTGTTCACAGCCTTCCAAAGCCACAGCTCCGCTGTGAATCTGGGGGCTCTTCCCTGATAGCTGGGGCTCTCCTCTGAGCTGGAAGCAAGCAGAGCCAGCTGGCACAGGAGGTCATGCCATCAGCACGCGTTCCCCCTGCACGCGGAGCCTGCGCACCGTGATGGGGCACGGTGCTGCTTCCCTCCAGCACCTGTCCTTCTGACCCCCTGGCTGCCCCACGGGCCATGGCACCCTGCCACTGTGGGGCTAGCCTGGTCTGAGCTCTGTGCCTGTCTGTGGGCCTTACCTCTACAGCAGAGGATAGGGCATGGCTGCCTTTCTCTGTGGTAGGAGTGTCAGGCAGAAAGGATGAGCTGGGAGAGGCAGATGGAGAAGACCAGAAGGCATCTGAGTTGTGCTGCTCTGAAGGCCCAATTCAAATGTCTGAGACTGCAAAGAGAAGAGAAGAGCCCTGAACCTGTGTGGTGCATCATCCTCCCTAATATGCCTCCAGTGCTTTTGTCTCCGGCTGTGTTGCTTCCAGCTCCTGTCCAGGAGCTTCCTAATCCTGGGTGCTCCTCTGCAACCAGGCTGTGGGCAATACAGGATGACTTGGGGTGGCAGAACAGAAGCTCTCCTAGCACAGGAAGTCCCTTGGTCAGTCCTGATCTGAGTGGTACAAGAGGGGCTTTGTTTTTCTCTTGGAGCTGAAGACAGAGGATTGTGTCCTGCACCCATGCCATGAATGTCTTGTGGCTGCAGAGAGCCCTTTGGGCTGGCCTGAGCAGGCACATACCAGCTCCAGTTACCAGTCCAAGTTCCCAGACTCACAGATCCATATCACTGCATTTCCACCCTGTTTTCCAGCTTCTAGTGATCCATGCCATTATCTCCATTTGCTGCCTCACACTGCTAGGTAGTGTTGCTAGAAGTATTGCTGTGCCTTGCTTGGGCTGGCTGTGGTATAGCAGGGAGGCACTGTCAAAAAAGAGAGTTGTGACTTTCCCAGCTGTGAGGTGCTCAGCTGGGGCCATGGTCCCTGGTGCCGCTACCCGAGCTCACCACTGTTGCTATCTAGTGGCTTCTGGAGGAGGGTAGGGGTGGGCTCACCACAGCTCCATCAGTGTAGTTCTTCAGCCCAGGCACGGAGGGGTTTCCTGGGCCAAGGGAGGCTGTCATGGTGGCAGGAGATCCCTCCCTGCTGTCCCCATAGTGTGATGGGATGAGCTGCAGAACTTCTGCCCCATTACCTGGATGCTCTTCACTCTAAATCCAGGTCCCAGCCCTTCTTCTTCCTGTCTGATTTGGGACTCCTCAGTCTGTCCCAGCAGCTCCCACTGGGACGTGCCTGGCCTCTGGCTTTTCTGCCTGGTCTGTGTAGTTACATTCTTTGCAGCTGAGAGAAGAGTTGACCTGGTGCTGGTGGTTGGAGAGAACACAGGGGCTCTGAGTTTCATGTTTGTTTTTTTTTTTTTTTTGTCCCCAAGGCCGATGCTGCAACCAGTTTCTTGAGAGCTGCGAGATCTGGAAATCTGGACAAAGCCTTGGATCACCTCAGGAATGGGGTAGATATTAACACCTGTAACCAGGTAGGTGAAACACACAGGGCTTCTGGCACTATCTCTAGTTCATGTGAAAATGTGGTGGACCAGAGGGCAGACCTGGAGCAGTTGTCTTTGGGGCCAGGAGGGCAGCAATACCTATAAAGATCTGGGGAGCCTAGATGTACTGGCTGGAGCATAGCAAAGAACATTAGCAGGTAAGCAGAGAGGGTTCCTTTAGTGTGACAAGCAAATGGGACAATTGGAAGCACAGCTGCTTCTAAGAGGGCAGAGAAGGTAGCTGTGAAGGGTAGCACAGTGGCTAGAACATCACAGGAATGGCTCTTGAGGGTTATTGCCCTTTCCTGCAGTGCTGCACTGCTGAGGCTTTTGTATTCTTAGAAGCTGCAGTTTATCACAAGCAGTGAATGTTTGCAAAATGCCAGTTGTGGTGGTTTGGGAGGTGTTGGGCAGGAGGAGCCCTGCTCATCCTGCACAGAAACACGTTTGTACAGGAGCAAAGAGCAGCAGGCACTGAGGAATTGTTTGCACATCATCATCAGAACATTTTGTATCTGTGTATCTGCCAAATGCAAATGGCTGAGCCTGAACTGGGGCAGATGCTGTAGGGACAGATTCAGGGGGCTTAGGCTGAGCAGGGGGAGCAGACAGGCTGTGCTGTCACTGCTTTCTGGAGCAGTGGTGTTGCTGGGGAGGCTGACTCAGCAGGTAACACAAAGGCACACTCATCTGTTTCAGCATCAAGTCCCCAAACCAAGTGAAGTTCAGCCCTAGTGATAAGTGTGCTGCAGCAGCCAGGGCAGTTACTGGGGACAGCTTCCCACAGGGCAAGCAGAGTGCACCGTGAATATTCACTCATTTCCAATAGCAAGCCTAAAAGTAGAGGGAGGATTTCTACATCCACTGGTCCTGTAATGCTCTAGCCCAGAGGGGTATGGGGTTCTGGAGAGGGCTGTGTAAAGAATTACAACAGGGTTACTCATCCACAAGCTAAAGATGATGGCTTTGAACTTCTTCCTCACCAAAAGAGATGGTCTGTCATCAGGTATCTCCACCGACTGGCTTCAAGTCCTGTTTCCAGCCAGATTTCTGGTGCTGGTGAGGGCATTTAACACTTTGATGGAAAGACAGTGGCCACAGCAATATGAGGCTCTTCTCTCGGTGATGTCTTTGCACTGGTTCCTGCCTGAGGTTAGATGGCACTTTGGGGTTTCCTTCTGAGGAATATCAGACCTGTGGGAAAGGTCCAACCTCACATGTCCTGTATAGAATAAAGAGGGATATATGTGGTCAGACCTATCCCACAGGCCCTGTATTCTTACTCAAGTTCAGAGACCTTGACATGCCATCTGATCTTCATCCCGCCGCTTTCACCTCCTTCATTGCTGCATCAGTGTCTTCATCATCCACTTTTTGTGTTTCAAATTCCGGCATGGTCCCATCTCATCCGAGAGGAGCTGGAGGACTGAGGATGAGTGCACATTGCTGCCAGGACTCTCACCAGCTGGGAACAGCACCGTGGTGGCACATGGGTGCCCAGGAGATGGTCTTTATTGAGGTGGCCAGTCCTGACAGGCAGTCCAGAGCAGGTCCCTGCTTTGGGATAGGCTAAGTGCAAAGTCTCTGTGTTATTCTGCTGGGCTGCATTTGTCACATTGATAGATAGTGACTGGGATTTCTGGGAATTATTTGCAGCATTTGGTGAGGAAAATATGGCACCTTTCAAATTATGCACATCCTGTGGCAGTTTTGGGTGGGATAAGCTGTCATGCCAAAGCAAATATGCAAAACAGCCTATATTGCCCCTGGAGCAGAAATATCAATGGGCCATCAATAGAAACAATCCTCTGTGCTTATTGCACAACTGTTTGTTACAGGGTAATGATTTGTCACAGGTTTATAGCATTCAAAAGGATATTTATGAATTCTTCATGTAAAAGGGCTTATGGGCTGAGAGGAACAGCTGAGCATCTGTGGTCTTGCTCTCCATTTGTTGGTTCCATGTGCGTAACTGAGAAAAAGCTTGCATGTCTGTGGCCACTTATCACTGATCCAGCTTGTGAGCTCACAGAGGTAAGGGTGTCAGTGACTATCTGTATGGTTGTGTAGGTGTGTCTTCATCAAAGAAACAGGACTTGGCCAGAGAAGATGGACTCAATGTAGCCAGACATGGTTGGGGAGCATTTCCTTTCAGTGGCACTGTTCTGTGGGTGTTACAGCATTCCCACTCCATCTCCCCTTGGAAGCAGACCTTTTGTGCTTCAGGCTGGATAGAACCCTGGAGTTGGTGTGCTAAGGAAGCCTGTGGGTTTTTAGATTTTTGCTCTTTCTGCCATAATCAGAGTTGAGCAAAAGAATCTGTGACTCTTCAGCTATGACCCTGGGCAACTGGTGCTTTCAGTGAGAAAGAGTGAAAAACCCTCTTCCAGTCTGACAACACTCTTGGAGCAGTTCTGAGTTTAACTGGAGTGTTGAGGGCTGGAACTGAGCTTCCCTGGGCATTTTCTGCTCCCCTACCAATATTTAGATGGGGATGAAGCATTTCTGTGAAGTGACCTTCCAGTCAGGAGTTGAAACACATGACTGGGAGGTGGAGTACTTGGGCAGGAGCAGGTGTCCCTCTGTCATGCAACAACACTGAGTAGGGATGAGCAAACCCAGCATGTCCACCTGGGAGAAGTGAGGGACAAGGAGAAAAAGTGGAGTCTGAAACTGCCTGCAGGTATTTAACCTCTTTTCTGCCAAATATACCAGCCCTTTTGTTCACATCTGGGAAGTGGAAGAGGGTGTCAGAAATAACAGAGCAGAAGCTGTCTTAGTAGCCTTGAGGATGCTGTCTGACAGCCTGGGGATGCTAAAGGGGCACTGGCCAGTTGCCTGCTCCTCAGGTTCCATGTGTAGGAAAAAGGCAAGCTAAACTGGGGCATGCACAGAGATGTTCCTGAGAAGTCACTTTAGCTCTTTGGGAGCTTCCTGGAACTGGTAGAGCTTAACAGTCAACATCTTAACAGCCAACACCTTCTGTACACTTTTTACTGCAGCTGAACTCCAGGGGACCAAAGCCCACCATGGGCTGCAGGGTACTGGTGGGCAGTCTGAAAGCCAGGGAGAAGCCAGCTTCTGGCCTGGAAGCTTACAAACTACTGTGAATTAATTAGGCTGCTGATTGATAAAATCATTGTCCCAAGCAGCGCTTCTCACTGCATGCCTGTCTGTGTAAATGTTGAAGTTTAAGGGTTGTATGTACACTTACACAGCAGTTGTGGTGCATCCTTGCTCTGGGCTGCACACAAAGCTCAGCTCTGTGCTTTAGGTGTGGAAAGCCTGACTATGAGAGGGGCACCCCGTGGAAAGTCACTTGAACAAAGACAGGAGTTGACATGAGGAATGTGCCATGAGCAGGGAGGACTGAAGTAGGTCCTGTGCCTCAAGCACATAAACACTGAGCTGTGGTACCACCCATCTGTAGGAAACTGCCTACGTGGGCTGCATGTTTTGCTCATGGAGAAACCTCCAGCATTAGTCAGCAACTCAGCACTGGGTTGTGCGAAGTTTTCCTGGAAGCACGGAGCTGTTTGTGGCACCATGGCCATCCAGCGTGTGCTGGATGTCAGTGTAGAGCTCAAGGACAGGGCAATCGTTCCTGCCTTCACCAGCCTGGACTTTCTCCAAGCATGGGCCAAGTGCCTGCAGTCATGTGTGCACAGAAGCTCAGAGCAGGGTGCTCCCCAGAGAGCTCCCTCCGCAGGTGATGACTAATTCCCCTTTCCGACCTTCGCTTCCTCCAGAATGGCCTGAACGCCTTGCACCTGGCCTCCAAGGAGGGCCATGTGAAAATGGTGGTGGAGCTGCTGCACAAGGAGATCGTTTTGGAGACAACGACCAAGGTAAGGACAAGGAAGTCCGGCCACACTGCTCACAGCTCTGCACCCTGCCATTGCTGCCACACACACCGGCAGTAGCTGAGCAGCAATCTTGCTGTTTGCTGTCAGCCCCCAGAGAGACTGTGCCAGTGGCAGCGCTGCTGGGCTGAGCCCTAGGCTCTGGACTAGGCTCTGGTTTAAGCACAGGCTTGGCTTCTCCAGATGGGTGGGAGGTGCCTCTCTGCTGTGGGGACCATTGGGGACTTCAAAGGGGAGTAACATAAACCTTGACATGTACTAGTCCTGTCTTATTAACATCTCCTCCCCAGCACGGGCTGCTGCCCCAGGGCAGCCCCTACGTGTTCCAGCACTGAGATGGTGTCAATACCATTGTCACAAGCCTGGACAGCTCTGGTGTTCCGTAAATAACATCTTGTTCTCTCATGCATCACCACAGCAGGTGTGGTTTTCACTTGATGACAAACAAGACAACGGCACAAGCAAGCAGGGCTGACAAATGAGCAGCCTCCAGCACCAGCTGAAGGGCTGCGAGAACAGGAGGCCTCAGTTGCCACCTCCCTGGTGCTCTCACAGGGCTCTGGACACAGAGCACAATCTGGCATTCTGCCACACCACCCAAAGGCACAAGTTGGAAGAGCCTGTGTGTGCATTTTCCAGCGTGCTCATCATCCCTTAAATCTGCTGGGATGCCTTGGCTAGCAGGGTGCATACTGCAGCTTTGCCTGAAGATTGCCAGCTCAGCTCCCCCATCCTCCACATCTCTCAGTGCTGAAGATGCACAGAGCCTGACAGTGCATACAGCTTCTGCTGCCAGTAACTTCATGGGAGAGATGAAATCACTCTCTTCCCTGGCCAGCAAATGGGAAGGGTGGCTGGTTGGTCTACACCAGGGATGGAACATGGAGTGAGAGCTGCATGGCCTTCTAAAGGTTTTCCTGGCCAGCTGCTTTGCTTGCATGCCTGTTAGCACATGTCAAACCCATCTTTCCCTGGCATCCTGGGTTGCTTCAGCCCCTGAGCACTGTCCTGTGGTGTTTTTCAGAAGGGAAACACAGCCCTGCACATTGCTGCCTTGGCTGGACAACAGGATGTGGTCCGGGAGCTGGTGAACTATGGGGCCAACGTCAATGCACAGTCCCAGGTAGGGTGACCTGGTCTGAAACAGGAAGGCACCCATCATGTGTGATGGTGGTGTCCTCGTGGTGGGAACTGTGCTCAGCTTGGGTATTTCAGCAGCCCTTTGCAGTTTCCCTCTAGTCTTGCTCAGGAGCAAGGGCTGCTCTGCCAGACTCCTGAAAAGAGACAAGAGTGCAAATGGTATGGAAGGCGTCTGGAGGCACATGGAGTCTGGAAACCCCCAGCGTGGTCTCTGTTGAAGGAGTCCCTGTCAACACATGCTGAACTTGTCCTGGGAGGACTCATGGCTGATGCCTCCCTGGCAAGCCTTTGAGATCTCCAGCAGCCCCTGCAGTTAAATACACTGTGCTTCCTTCACGCTTTCTTCCTTGGGCCTGCTAGAGCTGTAAGCTCTTCAGGTTTTGCCTGATATGAGAATTGTCCCTGGAGCTAGGGACAATACTGGCAGTGAGAAGAAGGCAGTGTTTCCTGGACTGACTCTTATGAAACATTGCCTGTTTTTTTATGGATATGTGGAGCCTTGGGCTCCATCTCTCTGTGATTGTTCCACTGTTGCCAGGTAGTTTTTTTTCTTTTTCACACCCACAATGGATGCTTCTGCCTCTGTTCACTGACCTTGGAGTGTGGATGTTGATGGGGGTGTAGGGTCTTCAAAGAACTCAAGAAACAGAAGGAAGAGTTGTGTTGATACACATGGCCCTGTGTTTGCAGAAAGGCTTCACACCTCTCTACATGGCAGCTCAGGAGAATCACCTGGAAGTTGTGAAGTTCTTGCTGGAAAATGGAGCCAACCAGAATGTAGCCACAGAGGTGAGATCCTTGGGGAGGAGCCTGTGGCCCTGCTTGTGGGGGCTACTGAGGGGTGTGCTGGGTCCTGCCACGGCTCCTTGATTCTCTCCCTCTCCTTGGCAGGACGGCTTCACTCCACTTGCTGTGGCTCTCCAGCAAGGACATGAGAATGTGGTTGCTCACCTTATCAACTATGGGACAAGGGGTAAGGTCCGTCTGCCTGCCCTGCACATTGCAGCCCGCAATGACGACACTCGCACAGCTGCTGTGCTGCTGCAGAATGACCCCAATGCTGATGTCCTCTCCAAGGTGTGTGGTTTTCCTATGCTGTCTCTGGGAGCTTCCCCACATCCCCCAGGGAGAACAGCAGCATGGTATGCTGTATTTATCCCATAGTTTCATCAGGGAGCATGTGTCTGGCTGGCTGATCCCTCCTTCTTTCCCTAGACTGGATTCACCCCTTTGCACATTGCAGCCCACTATGAGAATCTGAGTGTGGCCCAATTACTGCTGAACCGTGGAGCCAGTGTCAACTTCACACCCCAGGTGAGTGCAGAGTGGGAAGCTGCTGGGGCTTGTGCTGCTCCAGCACCAGAGGAGGATGCTGTGCCTCCTATCCATGTAGGGTACAGCAGCAGCTGTCAGGGCATGCTGGTGACGTGGGACTATGCAGAAAGTAGTACAGATGCATGGGGAGTTGCAATTAATAACCAGCATGAGCCTTTGCTATGTTTCCCTTCTGTCAGAAACAGCCATGCATCCCTGAAAGCCCTTGGGGACCTTGTGTCCAGGCTGAGAGAAAGCTGGTGCTGCTGCTGCTGCTGCAGGGCAGAGTTCATAGAACCTGCACTTAGGCTGCCTCTTCCAGACCCATGGGTGAAGCCAAATCCATGAATTGGTGCTCTCTTGCAAGCTCTCTGTAGCTTCTGTCTGCAGCCTTTGGCTGCACAGACCTCTCTCACAGCCCTGTCAAATAAGCTGTTCAACAGCATTGTCCCTGCGCAGAGATGTAGCTCTCCCTGCCCTCTCTCCGTTGTTTGTTCCTTGCCTCCTTGAAAGAGAAGAGGCTGCTCCTTCTGACAGACTGTTGTTCCTCCTGACAGAATGGGATCACTCCCCTGCACATAGCTTCCCGCCGGGGCAACATCATCATGGTACGGCTGCTGCTGGACCGCGGGGCCCAGATAGAGACAAGGACCAAGGTGAGAGCACTTCTGAACACAGCCCATCTTTACACGGGCCACCCCCCTCCCTGAGCTCCTTATGCCCAGGGCTTACCGTGAAAACAACTTGCTGGGAATGTGAGGGAAGGCCTCTGATGCACTAAGGGAATGGACCAGATTTTTGCTGGCACATGTAGAGGTGAGAGGAGGCTGCATGGCAACAAAGGTGTGCCCTGGGAGCTGTGGCCAGGCTCAGTTTTGCCTTATTTTGCAGACAAGTCTGAAGTCCCTGTTAGTCATCTGCCTGAGGGAACCCTGCCCTTCCATGCCATACTGAGCCCTTGAACCCTTCTCTCTTCCCAGGATGAGCTGACCCCTCTCCACTGTGCAGCACGCAATGGACATGTGAGAATTGCAGAGATCCTTCTGGACCATGGGGCTCCCATTCAAGCCAAAACCAAGGTACCCAGATGATTTGGTGGGGCTGTGATTGGTGCCAAGCTCCCAGGGTAGCACAGTGGGGTGACAAGCTGTGCACAGGTGCTGGCTGGCACCCGTGGCTGGCTTGGGGCTTTTTTTGGCCTGGTGAGGGTAAGAAGCTTCCTGCCCTACTTGGCCCTAGCTGGAGTCCTTTTCCTGAGGGCTTCATCTTACAAAGGGACCAGTCCTGAGAAGGGGATGGCCTGGCTACAGTCTGCCCGATGGCAGCAGCTCTTCAGGCCCTTCCCTCCACTCGCTATTGTTCCTCTGTAAGTCTCAGTGAGGGATTTTGGGGCTCCTCTCTAGTAGCACCCTGGGGAACAAGCCGTCTCTTCTGCCCTAGAGTAGTGTCTGGAGGTGCAAGGTAGGGGCTGGGTGGGCTGCCTGGACCACTCCTGGCCCAGCCCTGAGGCCCTGCTCCACGGTTGCAGAATGGCTTGTCGCCAATCCACATGGCAGCACAGGGCGACCACCTGGACTGCGTCCGCCTGCTCCTGCAGTACAGCGCCGAGATCGACGACATCACCCTGGACCACCTGACACCACTGCATGTGGCTGCACACTGTGGGCATCACCGGGTGGCCAAGCTGCTGGTGGAGAAGGGGGCCAAGCCCAACTCCCGAGCCCTGGTGAGGAAGGGCGGGTGGGCTGGGCCTGGGAAGAAGGAGTGTTCCTGCAAGTGACTGTCCATCTGTCTGTCTGCAGAATGGTTTCACGCCCCTCCATATTGCCTGCAAGAAGAACCACATCCGCGTGATGGAGCTGCTGCTGAAGACAGGTGCCTCCATTGATGCTGTCACAGAGGTAGGTGGGCTGAACCCATCCTCAGCTCTCTGCTTCTGCATGTACAGTGTGGGCAACATGGCAGGATGTGATCTCCCTGCTGCTTCTGCCATACCCTAGGGACCTTTCTTGGCGCTCTTTGCAGCTCAGAACCTATTTAGCCTGGCAGCATCTTCCTGAAGGGCAGGGAGATGCAGGGGAGACAGCAGCTCCCTGTTTCCTCCACACTCACCTGCCAGGCTCCTGGAGCAGACTGGGGACTCAGATTTTGCCTCTGCAGAGACCTGCCCTGGGGAGAAAGAGGAGGGGGCAGTAAGAGATATTGCCAAGGCCATAAGACCCGTCTTGGTTTCTGGCCCCTTTCTCTTTCACAGTCTGGCCTGACCCCCCTGCATGTGGCTGCCTTCATGGGACACCTGCCCATTGTCAAGACTCTGCTGCAGCGTGGAGCCTCTCCTAATGTGTCCAATGTGGTGAGTTCCACCCAAGCTGGGACTTTGGCAGCTCAAGTTATTTGGGTTCAGCAGGATACCCAGGTCCTGCACCTTCTGTTGACCTGAGCAGTCCCTGGTGCCCTCTCCTTTGTGCTTGCACAAGGAACCAGCAGGGGTTGCAGGCACTGCTCTCCTCTGTTCAGAGCAAAGGAATGACTGCAGGAAGGCATTTTTTCTCCTTTGGCCTTATCACTTTATCCTGTCTTTGGTGCAGAAAGTAGAGACTCCCCTACACATGGCAGCCAGAGCTGGGCACACAGATGTGGCGAAGTACCTGCTGCAGAACAAAGCCAAAGCTAATGCTAAGGCCAAGGTAGGTACAGAGGACATGTGTGATAATCAGCTCTGGGAACAGCTAGTGCTGGTTTCTTTGCTGTGATGTGCCCAGAGCACAGCCCCTACCAGGGGCTGTGCAACAGTGGGAACAGGGCTGGGACCCCTTTGGCATTGCAAGAAGGGACTGGTCCAGGTCTCCTCAAACAGCTTCTTTGCCACCCTCACAGGACGACCAGACTCCTCTGCACTGTGCTGCACGCATTGGCCACACCGGCATGGTCAAACTCCTTTTGGAGAACAGCGCCAACCCCAACCTGGCCACTACAGCAGGGCACACACCCCTGCACATCACTGCCAGAGAGGGGCACATGGACACAGCCCTGGCCCTACTGGAGAAGGGAGCCTCACAGACCTGCATGACCAAGGTAGGCTGCTGAGTCCACTGCTGCGGAAGGCGTCGCCCAGCTGTGGCAAGGTTGGGCAGGCTGGTGGCACAGTGTCCCTGTGACAGGAGGGGCAGCCTCCTCCTGTGTTGCAGCAGGCGCCAGCACTCTCTTCATCTCTGCCATCCTGTGATGGGCTGCCTTTCTTCTCAGAAAGGATTTACCCCTCTCCACGTTGCAGCCAAGTATGGAAAGGTGGATGTGGCAGAGTTGCTGTTGGCACATGAGGCTCACCCCAATGCAGCAGGGAAGGTGAGTGTTGTTTGTGTGGGAGGAGTGGTCTAGTATGGGGAGAGGCTTTGTCTCACCTGTCTGTACTTTCTCCCCCACTGCAGAATGGCCTGACTCCATTGCATGTGGCTGTGCACCACAACAACCTGGAGATTGTCAAGTTGCTGCTTCCCAAGGGGAGCTCCCCACACAACTCAGCTTGGGTAAGTCTGGGCTGGCCTTCCCTGGGGATGGATGTGGGAATGTGGTGTGTGTCCAGTGCCTGCCAGTCTGGGGCCAGCACCGCCCCTCAATGCTCAGGGAACGTGTAAGGGGCTGATCGCCAGCAGCCTCTCTCCGTGTCTGCTGCTCATGCCTGCCTGTCCTCACAGCACGTGGAGCAGGCAGGGTGCCAGGCAGTGGTCCTGTTCCAGCATAGGCTGTGTCAGGGATGGTCCCTGCTAGCAGCGTGCTGGTTGCTGCGTGGGGAACGTGTTTCCATGGCAAGTCCTGCAGAGCAGCGCTGCGGTCTGGCAGTTTGGGAAACCACAGGCAAATGTTTGCATGCAGCTATGAAGCAGTGAGTCAGAAAACCCACAAGCTTGTGAGAGTCCCCCGGCTCTGCCTGAGCATGGGGAGCATCTCCCCACAGAGCACGCCAGCAGGCGCCTTGCTTCCCATGTTGTTTGCAGAAGCTGCATCCTCAAAACAGCCAAGTGGCTGGTGGTGCCAGCCCTCCCCATCTGGCACCTTGCTCTCCCCTGAGCAGGCTGCCGGCAGACATGCTGGGCAGGCACCGGTGCCAGCGCCAGCCCCCGCTGCTCTGCGTCACCGACAGCCTCACGTCAGCCTGGGCAGCGGGTTCTGCCAGCTGCTCTGCTCCTGCAGCGTGGCAGCAGAGCAGGGCTCAAGGCCCTGCAGTCTCTGCCTGAATACTAATGCTGTGTATTGGGAGTTTAGCTCCACACCTCAGCCAGGCACATTCCAGGAGCTGTGTCTGCCTCAGCTTCCTGCGGCTGCCAGAGGCTGCATACTGCTCCAGAAATTCATGTGTAGAAAACTCCAGGACAGCCCCCACCAGTCAAATCTGAGGCAGGTGGTCTTTGAAACCCCTGTGCTGACTTGGCTGGAAGAGTGGGATTTGGCATCAGTGTCAGGGCTGGTTGCTGTCAGAGAGATGGTGTGGGGACATACCTGAGCTCTGGAGGCAGCTAGGAAGGGCAGACCTGGCCTGCAGAGGCAGGGTGGTACCTCCTCTCCCTTCTAGTCAGCTTGGCAGGGCTGGGCACTGCAATGAGCCTCTCTCCCTGCAGAATGGGTACACGCCCCTCCACATTGCTGCCAAGCAGAACCAGATGGAAGTGGCCAGCAGCCTGCTGCAATATGGGGCTTCTGCAAATGCTGAGTCTATGCAGGGAGTCACTCCTCTGCACCTGGCTTCCCAGGAGGGGCATGCAGACATGGTGGCACTGCTTTTCTCCAAACAAGCCAATGGCAACCTAGGCAACAAGGTAAGTCCCAGCACATCCTGCCAGGCTGGAGGCAAACAAGCCAGCAGAGAACAGCATTCTGGGTGGTGGTCCAGGCCCCTGTGCCTCCCTGTGTTTGAGCAGCAGTACATTGTGTCAGTCATTTTGCCAGGCTGGAGACCTGACAGAGTCTCTGCTGCTGGACCTGCAGTGATGGCAGTGCCACTGTGCTGAGACCTCCTCTCTTTGCAGAGTGGCCTGACTCCTCTCCATCTTGTGGCCCAAGAGGGGCATGTGCTGGTTGCTGATGTTCTGGTGAAACATGGAGTCACCGTGGATGCAATGACCAGGGTAAAGTAGTGCATTGACCATAGCTTTGGTGAGACACATGGGAGAGAGAGCTACCTCTAGTCCTGCTCAGGGAAGAGCATTTCTTTTTCTTTGTGCAAGAGACTCCCTTCTAGCAGGCATCCTTACCATTTTGCCTGTGTCCTGGGGACTCTTCCTCCTCTTCCCCCCCACCTCTCTGGGGGGTGATTCTTGCTTGCTCCTATAGCTCACCTCTGTACCCACAGGTACAGTATGGTTTGAAGCCCTCTGCTTTGGTCTTGGGCTCTTGGGAAGCCCCCATATGTGTGCATCATCCTTCATGCATGGGGGGCTTGCTTGTGGATGAGCATATCCAAGCCAGAAGGGCAGTAAGCAGTGGTGAGGGCAGACTGAGACCTGATCTTGTCTTGCAGATGGGCTATACCCCACTGCATGTGGCCAGCCATTATGGGAACATCAAGCTGGTGAAGTTTTTGCTGCAGCACCAAGCAGATGTCAATGCCAAGACTAAGGTACAGAGGTGTCCTGTGCTCCAAGGACCCTTCTGCCATGCCAAACAGCATGCAGATTGATGGGGAAGTGGAGCTGTCCTCATGCTCTAGGCATGAAGCATAGTGTGTGAGGCCTGAGAGCATTTCTAGGGCAGCAGACTTCCAGAACTGATTACAGCATCCTCTGTCCTCCCCTGCAGCTGGGCTACACGCCCCTGCACCAAGCAGCACAGCAGGGCCACACAGACGTGGTGACACTGCTGCTGAAACACGGCGCGTCTCCCAACGAGATCAGCACAGTGAGTACAGTGCTTCCCTGCACCTCCCCACTCTATGGCAAGCTCAGGCAACTGCCTGAGCTGCCCTGTGGCTGCTGCTGACCCAGTCTTTGCTCTGTGCACAGAATGGCACCACTCCCCTGGCCATCGCAAAGCGGCTCGGCTACATTTCAGTCACAGACGTGCTCAAGATTGTCACAGAGGAAAGAGACATCCCGGTGAGCCCCTGGGTACTGGGACCGGGATGCTGTGGAGTAGGGCTGGGACTGGGAGCAGCCTGGAAAAGGTCTGCAGCTCGATGCTTAGCCCAGGGGGAGGGGGCTGCACATAAGCTGTGCAGTAAAACATTGGCTTCTTCTGACTCTGCTCTGCTCCCACAGTCAGTTGGTGACAAGTACCGCATGAGCTTCCCAGAGACTGTAGATGAGATTCTGGACGTATCAGAGGATGAAGGTGAGGGGTGGGAGTTGGGTCACACCATCCCAGAGATCTGCTGGCTGGGTCAGTGCAGCACGCAGCCATCAGGGGGTGGCACTGGTGTTCCAGCTGGAACAGGGACCACCCAGGGTGGGGGAGCTGTGTGGGCCCTGCTGTGGTATTGCAGAGAGGACGAGAGAAACCCACCAGCCTCCTGAAGTGGTACCTCCTGGCTTGGGTGCTTCCCTGCACTTCCCTGCAGGAGGGATATGTTTGGACATCCCCGTGATCCCATGCCCCAGGGACTGTGCAGAGAGCCCTTGGGCATGCAGAGCCCCCACTGTGCCTTGCTCTGCTGGAGGGTACCAGCTCCCAGCCCAGCTGCAGCTGGTTTGCTCCTGGACCCTCCCACCAATACCTCACTTTTGCCTCTTCTTACTTTGCAGGCACTGCTCATGTCACAGTAATGGGTATGAAATGTGTCCCCCTGCCCCAGCTCAATGGCCCATTTCACCCCATGGCCACTAACCATCCGCACGCCATATCCATCTGCTGAGCCTTGCTGCTGGTCTGGTGCTCTCCAGCCAGCCCTGCTATCCTCCCCTGCCAACCCATGTCCGTGCTGCTTGCTGTGGTGTGACTGCATGAGTGGGCATCCTCCCAGTCAGGAGGACCCTGACTCCCTTGTCAGACCCAGGCCCTGTCCATGGCAGGTGGAGGAAACTGGTACTGTGACAAACACTGGTGGCCCTCCACAACTGCCTCATGCCATCCTGGCCAGAGCAGGGATTAACCTGAGAGCTCAAGGGTCTCTGTGCTGCTGTGGTGCCCTCCCTATCTCTGGGGCACTCTGTGTGCTTCTGGAGGTGCTGAACACCCTCCCACATGGCACTGGCTAGAGCCAAGCTCTGATGAGCTAGTTAGCAGGTATTAATGGGACCAGTGGTCAGCATTAGCAGAATTCTGTACCTCCAGTGTGTGTGGTGTTAGGGCAGCCTCCAGTCGTGCCTATGTCCCTGTCCCAGACTTCAGTGTGAGGTGTCCCCTGCAGTCTCTGCACAGTCTTTGGTGCTGTGAGAAAGATTTGTGAGCAGCCAAATTTCCTGATGGCTCCCACAGCTTCTGTCCTGCTGGCCTGCCACATGGGCCTTGCCCTGCCAGCAAACCCATTCTGGCAGACAGCAAAGCCCTCCCTGTATCTGGCTGAGACCCAGGGAGCAAGTGTGTGTGTGTGTGTGTGTGTGTGTTTGTGTGTGTGTGTGTTTGTGCGTGTGTGTGTGTGTGCACGCGCGTGTGTGTGTGTGTGTGTTTGTGTGTGTGTGTGTGTGTGTGTTTGTGTGTGCGTGTGTGTGTGTGTGTGTGTGTGCACGCGTGTGTGTGTGTTTGTGTGTGTGTGTGTTTGTGCGTGTGTGTGTGTGTGTTTGTGTGTGTGTGTGTGTGTGTGTGTGTGTGTGTGTGTGTGAAGCAGTGGGAGCAGGGATGGGCCCTGGCTCCAGCCCTCAGGAGGGGTGGGGGCAAGGGCTGGATATCTGCATTCCTTTGTCCATCTGTCTCTGCTTGCTGAGCCAGCTCTTGGTTTCAGAGGAAGAGCTGATTGCACCAAAGCCCAAGACACCTGAACTCAGAGACCAGGGAGGCAAAAGGGAGATACTGGAGTTCATGACCACGACACTGGAGCAAACGTAAGAGACTCTGTATGGTGGGAAGGGGGCAGGTCCAGGGCCAGGACCAGTCTTGTGCTGGGAACTCAGATCACTGAGCCCTCACCAGCTGGCATGGCAGGCAAAGCTGGTCAGTGCTGTTCCTGCACCAGGACATGGGAGTACTGCTTAGTTTGTCTTTGTCCCGCAGCCCCAGGACTCTGTGGGGATGGGCAGGGGCTGAGGGACCCCACAACTTCTGTGTCTGTCACTACCCTCTCCTGCCAGGGTGGAGTCTCCAGGTGTCCTGCAGGTCCCCTGCATCCCACCTGAAACTGTGGTGACCAGAGCTGAGGAGACTGAGCAGGTAGGACCTGTGGAGACAGAAGCTGAGCAAGTCAGCCTGCTGCATGCACCCTCGGTGTCCCCACAGGAGGTGAGCATGAGATACAGCCTGCCATGGCCTCCCCCATGTATTCCCTGCTGGGACAACTCCCCCATTACCAGAGAGGTCAAGTGTGTGATGGGTAATGGGCATCGACCCGGTGGTACTGGATGTCCAGTGAGGATTTTGTAAGGGTGGGTGGGCTCAACGCCCCCAAATAGGAGCCTTTGCCCACAGGGTCTCTTCCCTGCCTTACACAGCCCTCCAAAGAGTTTGACGAGGACTCGCTGATCCCCAGCAGCCCTGCCACTGAGACCTCAGATAACATCAGCCCAGTGGCCAGCCCCGTGCACACAGGGTGAGTGCCCAGCCTGTGCAGCACATGCATGCTGTGTTCACGAGCTGCAAGGTGCCCACATGCCCATGCCTCTGTCCACTCCAGGTTCCTGGTGAGCTTCATGGTGGATGCTCGTGGTGGCTCCATGCGGGGCAGCCGGCACCATGGTCTGCGCGTGGTCATCCCACCCCGTGCCTGTGCTGCACCCACCCGCATCACCTGCCGCCTGGTGAAGCCCCAAAAGCTACCTGCACCCCCACCACTGGCTGAGGAGGAAGGTCTGGGCAGTCGGATCATTGCTCTGGGGCCTGCTGGTGCCCAGTTCCTCAGGTGAGCACAGCTGGGAAAAGAGCAGATTGGGCTGCCCACACCAGGGTCATCCCTCAGGACTGGAAACAGACCTAGGCTCATCTGGAGGGCTTCACCATCCAGGGCAAGGCCTCTGCCTGTATCTGCTTCTTGAGTTTGGCAGAGGAGAGATCCCACCTCTTGTTGGGCGCAGCATGTTTCTGGCACGGGTCATTTAAGAATAACAGAACAGTGGCAGAAAACCCATGAGCAGCCCTGTCCCACCAGGGGCAGAGCCCTCTTTCCCAGAAAGAGGGAGGTCAGCAGTCCTTCCCCCAGCAGCTGCACAGCATGGGCAGGCACTTTGCCCAGGGCCATCTTCGTGCCTGCGCGTCCTTGTGGCAGCTTGTGGGTGCCAGGGGCCTTGCTCTGCTGTCTGCAGCCCTGTCATTGTGGAGATTCCACACTTTGCCTCGTACGGACGTGGAGACCGCGAGCTGGTAGTGCTGCGCAGTGAGAATGGCTCTGTGTGGAAGGAGCACCGCAACCGCTACGAGGAGAGCTACATGGACCAGCTGCTCAATGGCATGGACGAGGGTGAGCATGCCAGGAGAGCAGGGGCTGCACATCTCACAGCTCCCTGCAGTCTCCACACTCAGGGCTCCCTGCAGGCAGGGCTGCGGTGGCCTGGGTGCTGGAATGGGGCTGAGAGCTGTGGTCAGTGTGGCACAGAGGGGTGTTGAGTGACAGCCACAGGCTTGGTGTATGACCCCTGATGGCTGTGCTGCCCTTGCAGAGCTGGAGAGCCAGGAGGAGCTAGATAAGAAGAGGGTCTGCCGCATCATCACCACTGACTTCCCTCTCTACTTTGTGGTCATGTCCCGGATTTGCCAGGACTGCGATATGATTGGCCCTGAGGGAGGGTGTTTGAAAAGCACACTGGTGCCCATGGTACAGGCCACCTTCCCAGACACTGCTGTCACCAAAAGAGTGAGGCTGGCCCTGCAGGTGAGCCTCAGAGAGCCTGGCCTGGGGCCCAGACATGCTTCTGCAGTCAGGGGTGGGCAGCAAGCCCAGGCTGTGCTCCAGCCTGGGGAAAAACCATCCCTGATGCCCAACCTTGTGCTACCCACAGGCACAGCCTGTGCCCGATGAGTTGGTGACTAAGCTTCTGGGGAACCAAGCGACCTTCAGTCCCATTGTCACAGTAGAGCCACGACGGAGGAAGTTCCACCGCCCCATCGGCCTCCGTATCCCACTGCCACCGTCCTGGAAGGACAACCCCCGAGACAGTGGTGAGGGTGACACCACCAGCCTGCGTCTGCTCTGCAGTGTGATCGGTGAGGCTGCAAGCGTGCTCTCCATGGGGATGGGCTGGGCTGCCTCAGGGGGATGCAGCTCAAGGGAGCTCAGTAAAGGGCACAGCTGTGGAGAAACCAAATGCCTAGGGGATGCAGACCCTGGGCTTATGGAAAGACAGTATGCTCACCCTTGGTTTCTGTTGCAGGAGGGACAGCCCAAGCCCAGTGGGAAGACATAACAGGCACCACAAAGCTGGTCTATGAAAATGAGTGTGCAAATTTTACCACCAATGTGTCTGCCAGGTGAGTGCTGGGCAAACGTGTGCCTGTCTGAAGATATCTGGTGCTCCTTGGGCCTTGCTACAGACTTTGCCAGAAAAAGACCCTTACCGCTGGTGCTGTGCTGCCCTATTCCTACATGCAGGGTGGTTTCCTCTAGCCTTGAGACCCCCATTCCTGAGCACACTCCAGGAAGCACTCATGACAGCTGGGTGTACAGAAGGAAAGGGAAAATTACTTGTACTTGGGTGTGTCCCCATCACAGATAAGGGCTACACCTGTGTCCAGAACTCTTGGGTCTTCCTCTGCAGTCCAGTTGGCTGTTGAGAGGGTAGGGGCAGCTCCCTGGTGCCATGCCCAGCAGCACCCCGACCCAGATCTCCTGCAGGTTCTGGCTGGCTGACTGCCCACGCACAGCTGAGGCTGTGCACTTTGCCACCATGCTGTACAAGGAGCTGACAGCTGTGCCCTACATGGCCAAATTCGTGGTATTTGCCAAGATGAATGATGCACGAGAAGGCCGGCTGCGCTGCTACTGCATGACTGATGACAAGGTTGACAAGACTTTAGAGCAGCATGAGAACTTCACTGAGGTGGCCCGCAGCAGGGACATTGAGGTTTGTCCCCAGCAGCATGTGTGGAGGGCAGCAGGGAGAGGGATAACAAAGTGAAGGGAGACTGATGCCAGTGGAAGGGCCTGGCCCTGGCCTGGCTAGGAGAGCCAGGGTTTCCTGCCCTGTCCAGGAGCAGGAGAAGCAGCTCTGCACAGGGTCCGAGCCTATTTTCTGCTCCCCGTCAGGTGGTGGAAGGAATGCCTTTGCACGTCGAACTCTCAGGGAACCTGGTGCCTGTCAAGAAGGCCGCTCAGCCCCGCACCTTCCTCTTCCAGTCCTTCCGGGAGAATCGTCTTGTCATCCCCATCAAGGTAAAGTCAGAGTACAGGACTGGGCAAGCAGTTAGGGCCCTTGGCTTGTGCCAAGCCACCTAACTGGGCTCTGGCGCTCAGGTCCGGGACAGCAGCCGGGAAGCCAGTGGCTCCCTGTCTTTCTTGCGCAAGGCCATGAAATACGAGGACCTCCAGCATGTGCTCTGCCACCTGAACATCAGCATCCCACCCTGCACCAAGGTCAGTGTAGGGTCTCTGGCACTATGGTAGGGGGCAGTGAGGGCCCAGTCCTTCCCCAAGTGCAGGGGACAGCCCTTGCTGTCAGCTTCCTTCTTCACCTGCTCCACGTGGCCACGTCACGCTACTCCGGGGCTGAAGGAGAACCAGTCGTGTCAGGGCAGAGCTGCTGCCCTCTTTTCAAGCTGTTGACCCCTTGGTTTTTCACCACTTTCACAGGGAAGCGGCAGTGAGGAGCGGAGGAGGACACTGACACCGTTGTCTCTGCGGGAGCGATACAGCATTCTAAGTGAGACCAGTTTTGGTATGCAGCCTGCTGGGACCATTCCAGCCCACTCACTACCTGCACTTGGGGTGCTTAAGCCAGTGGAAAGGCTGGGATAATCCCGTCATAGTTGCACTCGCAGCACTTCCCTTTCCCTGAAGGTTTCCTTGGTCCTGCCTGCAGGGCAGTGCTGTGCCTAAGGGCCGGTGTGGCCCTGATGGCCAGCCCCCCATTCCCCTCACCACTCTGGTGCAGGCCCTGTGCAGCTGAGCTGTGACTCCCTCTTCCCCTCCAGGCTCTCTGAGCAGCACAGACAAGGCAGACCAGAAGATGGTTGACATAGCAGAACAGCTGGGCCTCAGCTGGGCCGGTGAGTCCACACCTGACAGTTCTGAGGGTGCACAACACTTCCCGGAAAGCTGACACTTGGGGAGGCTGGAAGTGTACTTCCAGGTGTAGTGACTGTTTTGCACTGCACCCCTGCTGGGAGCGTTCCAAGGCACTGAAGTGAACCTTCCTATGGCTGTGCACATATTCACACACACGGGTACCGGGCTAGGGCTTTGTTAGGAGCTGTACATACTGCTGCTGTTCATTGCAGCCACACATCCGATGGCAGAGCCCACACTTGTCAGCATGAGACCCTACAGCACTAGTCACAGCCAGCCTGAGCAGGGGGGCTTCAAGCCTTGCCCCATCCCAGCTCCTGCTCCTGCCTGTTCAGCTGTGTTCAATTGTATGTGACAGAGGGTCTCTGCACTGCTCCTGCTGAGCCCTTCCCAGTGTCCCTAGGCCTGTGGTGGGCACCAGAGGGTGTGATACCAACGTGGTGTTTTCCCCAGAGCTGGCACGTGAGCTGCAGTTTGGGGTGGATGACATCAACAGAATACGTGTGGAGAACCCCAACTCCCTTCTGGAGCAGAGCATAGCCTTACTCAACCTCTGGGCCAGCCGCGAGGGCAAGAATGTCAAGAGTGAGTAGTTGTGGTGCCCTTTTGCAGGCACAGAGGTGGCAGGGCTAGTTACACAGAGCAGTGTCTGCATCTTCAAGGATCACTGGCTGGCTTTACAGCAGTGGTTCATGCATATTTGCCTTCCCTGACCACCTAGAGGGTGTCTGGGGCATGGCTGTGTCCCCCCAAGTGACTAGTTTGCTAACTACACCTTCCCCCTGCAGTAGAGAACCTGTACACGGCACTGAGGAACATCGACCGTGGTGAGATTGTCAACATGCTGGAGGGCTCTGGTCGGCAGAGCCGCAGCCTGAAGGGAAGCTGGCGCTACACGGACAGAGACTACTCCCTCTCACCATCCCAGATGAATGGTGAGCCCCAGCTTCTGACAGGGAATGCAGGAGGGCCCTGGGGGCAGAGTGTGTGCAGAAATTGGGGCTGGTGTCTTGCCTGACCAGGTTGTGCCCACTGAGAACTGAGTGGGCACAAGGCATTATTGACAGATGTGGCCTCCTCACTGGGGCTTATGCTGCAGAAAGCTAGACTCTGCCATACTGCTTTCTCAGAAACTCTCCAGGTGGGATTGACATGTGTTCCTTATCCCAGCGTACCAGTGAGAGGTGTCTCTGGCTGTGCTAGCTGATCAGTGGCCAGGGAGCTCACTGAGTCCTGCCTGTACAGCTGTGGTGGTGGTCCTGGGCTGGGTCCCAGGCAGAGTATGCCTGGGTGTGGGGACACAGCCAGAGTCAGCTGTGGCATATGCTGCTGGGGAGCCGGCACATCAGACAGGGGCAGGGCTTCGTGCTGCTACAGCCCTGCCCTGTGGCTCTGCCCCTGCAGTGCTGGCTCATCGCTCTCTCCCTCTCTGTCTCTCCCCTTGTTCTATTTTCTCAAACATGCCACCTAGTGCTGCCAGGTGCGGGCACTCCTGTGGGTCACTTCTTTTCACCTTTCTCCACTGAGCTCATCCTGACCTCTCCTTCTCTCATCTTCCACTGCCTGTCTCCACTGTCTCCACCTCAGCTAAGCCCTGTGGGAGCTGCATCCTGCTGCAGCGACTGCATGTCATCAGGGACTTGCCCTCTTACAGCTGTCATGCTTGCAAGCAGCCATCCCAGGCATCCCAGCATCTCCTCCTGCACAGTCCCACACTATTTCCCTCACTGGCACTGCACTGCATGCCCTGGCCAGGCACCTGGATGCTCACGGGTGAGGTGCCCTTTCTGTGCCAAGGGTCCCAGCCGTACCCTGTGCCTTGGCTCTGGCTGGCATTCCCTGGCTGCCAGGGGAGAAGAACAGGTTCACTGCTCATCTCCAGGGGTGAAAAAATGGCTCAAACTGAAAAAGGCTGAGCAAAGCCATCTGCATGGGTGGGAGTGCCTGGCTTGGCTGTAGTTTGTATGGATGTGCCTGAGCTGTGCACATGGCCCTGGGCAATGAGACAGAACAATGGCTTGTATCACTGGAGGCACCAACAGGGTTGTAAGGCACTGGCTGCCTTCTGCAGGGCCTTGGGGTTGCATGGCATGTTTTGGGGCCATCCTCTGCTCATGGTGCTTCCAACCTGCTCCTCTGTGCTGTGGAGAGTGTTTGGCTTTGAGAGTTGGTGCCTGCCAGCGTTGGCTACTTGAACTCCAGGCTAACTGCCAGCCAGCTGATGCTGGATGGGGGCTGTGGGCAGGGACCAGGGGTCTGGTAGAGAAGGGCAGCAAAGAGGGCACTGTGTCCTGCAATGTAGATGGAGAATCGTGTGAACACCAGGCTAGTCCTCCTCACAGGAAGGAGGCAGCCCCAGGACCTGCCCAAACCAGCCCCAGGACTTGAAGGGAGGCATGGCAGAATTTGCAGGGACCATGTGAAAGCAGCTGCTGCTGTGAGCACAGCCCTGCTCAGCCTGGCCACAGGGGGCTGTGACCAGCATGACCACTGCTGTCCTTAGGGCAGTCATCCTCCCAGAAGCTGTTTCCCTTTTGCCCTACTGTGCTTGTGCGTGCGTGAGATGGCTGCTGGACATGATGCCTCTGTCTGCCCATATAGGTTACGCTTCACTGCAGGACGAGCTGCTGTCCCCTGCCTCCCTGCATTACACACTGCCATCCCCGCTGCGTGCCGACCAGTACTGGAATGAGGTGGCCATCATGGATGCTATCCCCATGGCTGCCACTGAGCAGGATGCCCTGATGGAGATGTCCGACATGCAGGTGTGGTCCTCGGGACTCACCCCCTCGCTGGTGACTGCTGAGGACTCCTCTCTGGAGTGCAGCAAGGCTGAGGACTCGGATGCCACAAGCGAAGGCCGGTTCCCAGGGCAACTTCTAGCAGATGCTCATGGCCCAGACCACATGGGCTCTATGGATCTGGTTGAGGATGACACAGTGGACTCAGATGCCATGAATGGCCTGATTGACCTTCTAGAGCAGGAGGAGGGGCAAAGGCCAGAGGGGAAGATGCCATCTGGTGATCATCAACCAGGGACTGGGGAGCAGGACCCGGAGAGTGAAGTCTCTTTTGTTTCAGTTCAGCAGAAGGTGCAAGCCAGGATCATGACATCACCTACCTTTAGCCATGCTGTGGAGAAGAGTGCAGACAGGTACTGCAGCCCGGGGCACCAGAGTGACTGTGGTAGGGGAGCTCAACTGCTTTGCCAGCTACTGCCTTGTGCTGGGCCAGCTGCAAAATAGTCTCCCTGCTTGGCTTGCTTCCCTGCTGGTCTCCAGCTCTGGAGCCCAGGCATCTGCAGTACCTAGAACAATGGTTGGGCTGAGTGCCTCACACCTTTGTGGCAATGCTCTGGAGGGCTCCTTGCAGAACAACTGGAAGGGACCCCAGTCAGCCAGGCCCTGCATGTAGGTTGTACTTACAAGAGCTAACCCTAACCTGGGTTGCCTCCTCCCATATTCCCAGTGGCACTGGACCCATGAGGTCCCATGGCAGCATCCAGAAATGCTCCACATTAGTCCACATTAGAGCTAGACCACACCAGGCCATGAGAGCACAGCATGCTCTTGCCTCAGACCCTGGCAGCCAAGCCATGAGGCTGTAGGATGGGCAGGGAGCATGGCATAGAGTTGGCCTGTGCCTTTTGAGCATCTGTGTGTTTTGTGCTGCTTCTGCCAGGCACCCAGCAGCGCCGTGAGCTGGGGAGTAGAGCCAGGGCCTGTGGGGTGCAGGCAGTGCTGGTGTGCCTGCCGGAGCTCGGCTGGTGCTCAGGGTGCAGCACTCCATGCAAAGCTGACTGCCTCTCTCTCTCTGTCTCTCTCTCCCTATCCCTGTCCCTCTCTGGTGCCCAGGCTGAGGGACTGGAATGCAGAAGGCTCCTTTATCTCCTGCCTACAGGACCTGACAGCGGGCTCCTGGCAGGAGGGAGTCACCCGAAGGCTGCTCCCAACGCACACCACAGCCTCTGGGGCACAGGGCCAGGAGCAAGAGCAGGTCCTGATGCCAGCCACGGAGCTGATGCGGATCAGCTCTGCAGAGGACAGCGACTGGCAGCCTCAGCACCCCACAGGCGGCTGGCAGGAGGAGGCCGACAGCCGCTTCTTTGGGCAGGTGAGGGTAGAAGCAGGAGACAGCCCTGCAGGTGAAGCGGTGACCCCATGAACAGCCTTTTCTGGACCCTGCTGCACGGCCAGGCAGGCAGAGTAGGTGCTAGCTCCCCAACTCTTCTGGCATACTTCCTGTCCCCTGGGGCACCTCTCAGCCCAGAATAGCCTGCTGTGCTTGATACCTGAGCTCTTGCTCTCCATTTATAACCCAGTCACCCTCCCAGGCTTGTTCCTTATTGAGTATCTGCCCTGGCTGCCAGCCCAACAGCCTGCTGGAGCCAGAAATAGAGTTGGTCTAGGGGCCAGGCTGGGTGGTGGGCTTGATGCCACGGTCACACACGGCCAGCAGGTACAAGGTGAGGGCGAGCACCTCTCCCCAGCCGGGGCACACAGCCATCCCGGCAGCACGGCCATGCTCGGAGCGCCTGTTCCGCTCTGCCGCGTGCGTTACCTGAGTCACGCGTGGTCCCGGTGGCTCCCCAAAGCCTGGCTTCTGCCCAGGGCTTCATGTGTCCCGCGACAGAGGAGTGCGCGCCGCCCTCCCAGCACGGTCAGGAGGCCAGGCTGCCGGGCAAGCTGACAGAGCAGAGGGACAAAGCGGTCCCGCCGGCTGCCAGGGGCAGCGCTGGCCCCATGACTTTGAGCGGGGCTGTTCCTGCCCCACCCGCCCGCCCCCTTCTCGCCGCCCACCGCCGGCAGCGCTGCGGTGACAGCGGCTCCGGCTGACCCGGGCAGGCTGCAGAGCCGCAGGGCACGGCCGGGCTCCGACGGCGGCTCCGAGCCGCGCACACGGGCGGCTGTGCGTGCCCAGGCACGATGTGGGCTTTCCTGGCCCAGCTGCTGATCGCCCTGGTGCTTCTGGCCTTCTTCCTGGTCAGCTGCCAGAACGTCATGCACATCGTCAGGGGCTCTGTCCGCTTCCTGCTCAAACACGCCCATCGTGAGCTGGACAAGGAGCTCGGGGAGAGCCCGGGGCTGGCGGATGACGAGGAGGCTCTCTCGGCCAGAGTCGTCCGCCGGCGCGTCCTCCTGAAGGTAACGAGCGGGGAGCTGAGAGCAGCCCCAGGGCAGATGCAGAGGAGAGCAGTGAAGGGCCAGGGCAGGGCGGGAGACGGAGGCTGTGGGGTGCATGTCAGGTGTGTTGTTCTACCTGCAAAACGACTCCCCTCGCCGCCCTCACGTGCCCTGATCTCCCTCCTGTTCCTGCAGGGGAATGAAGCCCTTCATCTCCCTGGAGAGCAGGTCACTGAGGAGCAGTTCACAGATGATCAAGGCAATATCATCACCAAGAAGGTGAGTGACCGGCAAGATACGGCAAGGGCATGCAGCCTTCCTCTTCTCCCCTCCACCCCTGTAGCCCGGGGCCCATGTAGGGCATTCGTCCAGTCCCACTGTCTTCGGTTACAGTCAGGACACTTCTCCAGCGCATGAGACAGAGGCTGCACACCGCGTGCAGTTTGGGACCAGACTGCATGAGGAGGGAGTCATGGTGCCCTGGGGCTAGCTGTGACACCCAGCTGTGTGGGTCTCCACAGATTATCCGGAAGGTGGTGCGTCAGCTGGGCCCTGGTGACACGGGTGACAGGCAGGAACAGGAGGAGCTGATTCTGGAGGGCTCCCTGCAGGAGCCCCAAGACCTGGAGGCTGAGGATGATCACTTCACGAAATACTCCATTTTGCACCGGGATGGTCTGGGCGCCAAGGTACAGTGTGGCTCATAGCCCTGCCTTGCAGGCAGCCTGCCTGGGCCAGCACCCAGGACTCTCAGGGCTTCAGCAGGACACCCAGGCTCTGAGACAATGTCACTCTCTGTGCTTTCTTCTGCCCTGCACTCCTCTCCAGTTTCCCCTCTAAGACTTTCAGGGGCAAATCCTTGCCCACTGCACCAGTCTTCTTGCTTGATGTTTTTTTTTTTTTGCCTGCCAACTGACTCCACCTTTCCCTCTCCTGTCCTCTTCTCTGTGTCTGTCTGTTCACCTGGGTGATGTCCTGCTTCCTGCCCTGCGGCTTCCTCAGGAGGAGGTGCGAGTGCGTGTCCCGAAACCAGAGGTCTCTGGGGGCAGGATGGGGGCTCAGATAGTGAAACGAGCCAGCCTGAAAAGGGGGAAGCAGTGACCCCTCAAATGGCCTCTTTTGAGGTAACCCTGCCTTTCCTCTTCCTTCTGTCCTGGCTCTCCGTGCTGCTGCCTGCACTGAGCTGCTGGTCGTGCGCGTTCTCCTGGAAGAAATGTGACGGGCTGTACCCAGCTCCTGGCCTGCAGAGAGGGTTTGCTGTGCTGCAGCAAAAGACTGAGAGTGGGCATCGATGTGCCCCTTCTGATAACCTGCTCCTGGGTGCTTAGGGCACAGGTCTGCAGCGATGCTCCAGCCAGCTTTGTGCACGGCACCCCACTGCAACCACAGTGCCAAGGGCTGCTACTGCCATGACAGCATCCTGGCTGCTCAGGGTGGTGGTCCCCAGTGACAGGATCACAAGAGTAGTTACTCCTGGTTTTGCTGGGCTACAGACAGAGGGATGGTCTTTGTCCAGAGCCATTCCAGGGGCTAGATTGCATTTGCATGGGGTCTGAGCAGAGCTAACCCCTTCATGCATGAGCACGAACTGTGCAGCTTTGCGGCAGATGAGACCAGCCCTTGGAGCTGGTACCTTGGTGTCCCCCTTCCCAAGGGCTGCAGCTGGGCACTGACAGAGCTGTGGGTCAGAATGAAGGGTGTCCCAGTTCTGTGGGGCTGTAGCCTACTGCCTCTCACCTGCTCCTCGCTGCTCACAGCACTGTTCTGGGAGACGCAGCTGCTGCCTCTGCCAGCCGTGTAGGGGAAAGCATTGAGGTCTGCTGAAGCTGAGATGGGGCAGGCCTTGGCAGGGTACTGCTGGGGAATTTCGGGACAGTATGGATGCAGGAGTGGCGGGTGCAGGAATGTGATACCTGTAGGGGCTGACAGTAGGGCACCCACCTTTGATCTAGGACATTTCTTCCACTGTTCCCCACTGAGCTCAGAATGGCCCCTTGTGTATTCCCTGATCTCCTGCCTTCCCTGTAGAGTAGGACTAGACCAGGTTCAAGGCAGGGTGCTTGGCACAGCACACTTGAGCCCAGCTGCATCATTTTTCTCTGCACACTCACTGCTGGGACAGTGCAGCACTGGGGGAAGATGTTGCATGTGTGCTCCCCAGCTGCCCAGCACTGCCTCCTGGTAGGAGGCTGCCAAGCAGGGGCAGCTGGTCCTTTGCACTCTCTCCACTCTAGTGGAGAGAATTAGTGAGCTGTGTGGGTGTATGAAGGTCGAGAGGCTTATGCTTGTGGGCACATGTTCACGCAGACTCTGTCCCCATCTGCCTGCCCCACTTCCCAGATATTCCCTGACTCTGCCTCTCTCTGGGGCACCACTCCTGTTGCTTTGCTTTTACAGTTTTCCATTGTGTGAAAGTGGCCCAGGTTGTGCACTGGGAAAGGTCTTCCTCACTGCTGGGAGAGTGGGGTGCAGTCAGTCACCCTAGTTGAGGTGGGGGGCTCAAGGCTGGCCTCCTCCATCCCAGAACCTACAGCAGCCCTCCCAGCTCTTTCCCAGTGCCACGTTGCAGTTGGTGCAGCTCAGCTGCTGCTTGCTGCCCTCTGCAGATGGGGCACCACCATCAATACCATCGATGTCATTGCTCCTAGTTCCAGGCCTGCCACTGTCTGACATCCCCTAACACTTGTCTTATGGTTGCTTGGCAGCATGGATGCACGTAGGACAAGCACAGTGTACAGAAGGGACTTCCCAGCTATGTAGCTGGCTGCCCCCACCATTTATCCTGGATGTGCCACCTTGAATGCCTGTTAACCCCATTTCCGTGTCTCTGTGTCTCTCCAGGATCGCACCTCAACACCAAACCACTGAACTTCACACACGTTCTGACACATACCTGAGAAGAGGGGCGAGGAAAGCAGAGAGTGGAGGGGAGCAGAGCTGGCTGTACATGTTTCTATAGGCTAATGGCATGATTTCTGTATGAGACATACTTACCGTCCTATCCGCATGACTGACTGACTGCAAGACGCATGAGCTACAGTACTTAAAACTGATGAGGGGCCTCCATCCCTGCCCCGCTGCTGCCAGGAGCCCAGAGACAGCACCACACACCACAGGGATGTGCTCTCAGCTCCTTTGGGAGGCAAGAGCTGGAGTAGAAGAGAATGAAAGGGAAAGAGATTCCACCTCCGTGTGATTGCGTGTGTAGATGCATCCCCACGTCTGTGCTCCAGCTGCAAGAGGAAAGCTGGGATAGCATGGCGCGGCTCAGCACGGAAGGAGAGGTGCTTGCCCCCCCAGCAAATGCCTGTGCTGCCTCTGCTGGACTTGCTTCTCATCCCTCCCTGTGAGTGTTGGGTTTTGGGGAGGGCAGCAGTGGCCAGAGGGTGCAAGGGGAGGCTGCAGGGAGCACAGCTGCACTGGGCGGAGGGACTGGTGCAGGGCTGCCCTTCCTCTTCCCAGCACGTGCAATGTCTCCTGCCAGGGCAGAGCTCTGGGCTGAGCACTGAGCTCATTGCTTATGTTGAAAGTGTAAACTGTACAGCAATCAGCCTTGTGTATATGAACCAATAAATACTATGCAAACCCCTAGGGACACTCTAGCAGTATGTACAAAGCACTAACAGCTCTGCTCTCAAATACCTCTTCAGGCTGCAGGATGGGCAAAGCCTTTGGAATATGTGAGCAGCTCTGGTGAATGGAGCAGGAAGGCTATAGGAGTGAGAGGGCAGCAGCCCACCCCTGACCTGTGCCACTCTGCCTGAGCCTGGCCCCTTCCTGGCCTGAAGAGGGTGGGCTACAGGTGCAGCCCCATGGTCCAGCCCCAGTTTGTGTTAGCTCCAGCTGGGTTGAAGCTGTAGGCTTGTGTTGAGGTGCTTGGGGCCCAGGGAGGATATGCAGTGAGAGAGAGCAGTGGGTGCTTGTGCCACACATGGGGTTGTGCCTAGCTCTACTCAGCACAATATCTGCTCAGGAGATGAGCCAGGAGCAAGCAATAGCCAGCAGCTGTGCAATATGCACCCCAGGCAAGGGCTTTGCAGGGTCCCTGGCCTCCCTGCAATGGGGGGTTACAGCCCTGGATACTCCAGGACCAATCCCAGAGACATGGGGCTGCTGCCCTGGTGGCTGCGTTTTCTCCAGGTGGAATCTGCCAAGGCAGCAGCCTGAGCCCTGGGGGCTGGTGCAGCCTCAGACCAGCTGCTCCAGCCAGAGAGCAGTGCTGGGCAGAGCTGCCCAGGCAGCTCAAAGTCGGGCAGTAGATTGAACTTGTAATACTTGGCCCCAGAAGCGCAGGTGGCATTTGGTCCCAGGTCCCTGACCTTGTCCTTTACCTAAGTGATGTGGGGACCTGGTGTTCGTAGCACAGTGATGTGGGGACCCCCTGCTCTTTCTCCTGGAAGTGGCCATGGACCTGCTTTGCAGAGTCTGAATTTGTTCTCTGTGGCCAGGTGCAGAACGAGCGCACCTCCAGCTTCAGGCCATGTGATGGTGGCCTTGGCAGGGCAGCCCTGCCTTTCAGTGGGTGCACGTGTGCTGGGAGAGCCCCTGACTGCCCTGTGGCCGAGAAGCCTCACTCCAGTGAAGCAACTGACCCAGCTTAGCCTTGGAGAGCAAAGCAGTCCCCTCCCCACCCCAAAGTTGAGCCATATAGGCACAGACTCTCCATCCATCACCCTTGCTGCGTACAATAACCTCCCTAGACCCACTGCAACAGCTGACTCTGTAGCATCACCCTAGAGTTGTGTGTGGGTCCAGTGCTTTGGCCTTGTGTATGCCGTAGGGAATGTGCTGTGCTGCGACTGTGCCAGGCACCTGCAGTGACATTGCTTCGCGCTCAGATTGCTTGTAGGGCTGGTAGGGGGAGGCTGCACCCAACATTGAGCCTAGAGAATGCTGCAGTCTGCACATTAGAAGCTTTTTAGAAGTTTTAAAAATAACTTTTATTTTCTTTTTTTAATTGTTATGGAAACAAGCCTTTTGGATCTTCCCGTCTTAGGCCCTGATGTATAGATCATTTCCCTGTACACCAGCTATGAATTAATAAATAAATGAACACAAACAGCATCTCGTCTCTGCTTTTCCAAAGGTGCGAAAATGGAGACCACGGGAGCGGGTCCCCTCTTGCCGGGAGGGCGGGGGCAGCCGTGGGAGTGGCGGCTTCTTGTGCTCTGCTATTCCTGGGGGAGTTGAAGGGAGCAGGAGCGTGCGCTCGCCCGAGGGACTGCGGCGGCTCCTCCCGGGCTGGGCGAGGGGGGAAGAGTCTGGAAGCCCCAGCGCTGCGGGGGCTGTCCCGGGGCAGCGGCGCTGCTGAGTCCCCGGCTGAGAGCACCGGCCCGACCGGCGCTGTCCAGCATCCGCGCCGCCCCGCGCTCCGGCCCCGTATCCCGTCCCGTCCCTCCCGCTCCGCTCCGCTCCGGTCCCGTCCCGTCCCGTCCCTCCCGCTCCGCTCTGCTCCGGTCCCGTCCCGTCCCTCCCGCTCCGTTCCGGTCCCGTCCCGTCCCGTCCCTCCCGCTCCGGTCCCGTCCCGTCCCGTCCCTCCCGCTCCGTTCCGGTCCCGTCCCGTCCCGTCCCGTCCCTCCCGCTCCGGTCCCGTCCCGTCCCGTCCCGTCCCGTCCCGTCCCGTCCCGTCCCGTCCCTCCCGCTCCGGTCCGGTCCCGTCCCGTCCCTCCCGCTCCCGCCGCCGCCACCGCCGGTGTTCAAAGCGCAATTTGTCTGGGCCGGACCAATCGCGCGCTGCTGCTCTGGCTCAGCCAATGGCGGCCGCGGTCGCCGAGGCCCGGCCAATGGGCGCGCGGCCTGCAGCCTGCCGGCCAATGGGCGCGCGTTATTCTAATAGGGCTCGTCTTTATTAGAGAAATGTTGGCGCTGGCCGAGCCCAAGTTGAGGGTCCGGGGCCGGAGCCCCCCCCAGGTCACCGGGCGCTCCCCGGGCTGCCCGCGGCCCCGGCCCCCGCCGGGATCCCAGTGCCAGCCGGGCTCCGCGGGCCAGGGCGGACTCTGGGGCTCTGCAGCCCGCCAGGCCGGTGGTAATGGGCCAGCCATCGCACCTCCGGGGTTCCGGGCGCTGAGGGCCGCCTCGGTGCTAGAGCCATGGATGCCAACCTGCCGGGCACCTTCCTGCTCAACGGTCCCTCGCTGGGCCCCTTCCCCGAGGCCAAGGCGCCCGTTTGCCAGTACTCGGTGCAGAGCTCCTTCTACAAGCTGGGAGCCCCCGGACTGGGTGCCCAGCTGGCTGCTGGCACCCCGCACGGCATCTCGGACATCCTCGGCCGGCCCGCGGCGACACCGAGCAGCAGCCTCCTCCCCGGCTACCCCCACGCGGGCGGATTTAACGGACTGAGCTCCCCGGGCGTCTATTACGGGCCCCAGGTGGGCGCTCTCCCCAAGGCCGGTGGCGAGTACCTGCCGCGGGGACGGAGCTGCTGGGCGGAGGCGGCCCCGGAGTGGCGGCAGTGCGGCGGCCGTAAGTACCGTGGGCTCGGAGCGGCCGGGTGCTGGGTGGTTGGGTCCCGCCGGTGACGGGCACCGCGCGGAGTCCTGACCCGTCGGCGCTAGGGCAGGGGCGTGGGGCAGGCTGTGTCTTCTCCGTCGCCCTACACGAGGCACAGCTGGTTGGCTGACCCAGGGCGGTGGGAAAGACCCCAGTGCCAGAGCTGCTGGACGTCAAACTCTCACAGAACTTTTGGCTCAGGAGCAGGGGCAGCTCTAGTGACAAATGCTAATGCTTTGCCCCCAGGCAGCCACAGCTGGCAAGGACAGGCAGAGCCCTCTGACTGACAAGACCTGCCTGTCTCTCAGCCAGCCTCACTGGGGATCAGTGCCTGCTTCACTTCATGGCGGAGACAGGCAGGATGGCCAGCCCCAGGCCGGCAGCACTGCCTTCCTGGTGGACAGCTGTCAGGGGAATTGCAGAGCATGTTGCTGCTGTCCCGGGGGGTAGGTAAGATGGGTGCATCCACTGTCCCATGGGAGGCCTCAGGAGGCTGGGTGCAGCTGCTCAGAACCTGCAGCTCTGGTCCCGTTCACCCCTTTGCAGGTGATGATTTTGGAGCAGATGGGTCAGGCGGTTTGGCCATCTGCTCCTGGCACAGCTACCAGCTCTGCCTGTCCTGTGCCATGCATCCTGCAAGGTGTGGGGCATGGGGGCACGGCGTTCCCTGCGCTGCATGGCTCTGGGGTCAAGCACTGTTGATAGTGACCCTTACCCTCTCACCACAACCGCTTAGCACTGTCCTTGATCAGGAGGTGCCTAGCCTGGCTCTGGCTGTGTGGGACCTGCACAGTGGGCAGCTCAGCCTTCCTGGGATGGGGCTGAAGCCCTGAAACAGGAACACAGTTTTAACTTGGAAGGGAGCAGGTGTGGAGGGACTGTTTGGTCACTGAGGGCTGGTGCATGTGGACAAGGGGAGAACTGTCCAGAGTTGTAGGCTGCCAAGAGCTCACCCACTTCTCTCTTCCTCTCCTGTAGCCCCTGCTCACTTAGCTGACAGCATCCACAAGAAGAAGCACACGCGCCCAACCTTCACGGGACACCAGATCTTTGCTCTGGAGAAGACTTTTGAGCAGACCAAGTACCTGGCGGGTCCGGAAAGAGCACGGCTGGCCTATTCCCTTGGCATGACTGAGTCTCAGGTGAAGGTGAGTATCGGTCCCTGTGTGGCATGGGGTGCCAGCGTGTTGGCTGCTAATTGAGCTGGGCCCATGGGGCAACAGGTCTGGTTCCAGAACCGACGGACCAAATGGAGGAAGAAGAGTGCCCTGGAGCCCTCCTCATCCTCTCAGCGGGCGGGGGGCTCTGGCGGAGAGCGGGCAGCCTCTGAGACCGAGGACGATGAGTACAACAAGCCCCTGGACCCAGACTCAGATGACGAGAAGATCCGGCTGCTGCTGAGGAAGCACCGTGCAGCCTTCTCGATGCTGGGCTTGGGCACGCACAGCGGCTGAGCAGCACCAGCACAGCTGCCCCTCTGGGCCCAGGAGCGACTGGCCCAGCCACCTCTGTCCTGCTGGGGGTGACTCCCCTCAGCAGCAGGTGCCTGGCTGTTGGGATGGGATGGCTGACAGCCTGATGGGGAGCAGGGCTGGGAGCAGCACGTGTTGTAGAATGAGGTGCAGTTGTGTTACGGGCATTGATGAAATAAAGGTCCCAGTCAAGTCCCAGCACTTGTTTTGTGGGCGTGTGGTCCAGGGTGGCCTTGTGAGGCAGGGCCAGAGGAGGGTTGGGGATAGGATGTACAGGGTAGGGTCTGCATGCCAGGCAGGGGAAAGGGCCATGCTGTGGTGCTGTGTGGGGCAGGAAGTGTCCACAGAAACAGGGGAGCCCTGGAGGTTTTCCCAGGGTTTTCTCTGGTTTGGGTGTGTACCAGCAGCAAGAGCTACTCGTTCAAAAGTCACTCACTGGGGCCTCTTATTGGAAGCTCTTAGCAGCAAATAAATATCATTTATCTTAACAGTGTGAGTGAGAGCCCATTCACCTGTCGGGGCTGCAGGATTGATGTGGCATCAATAGCCCCAGTGTGTTTGCCTGCCAACCTGTTGGCCCCCGCTGCTCTGTGCTGCACCCCTGTGCAATGGGGGCTGCACATGGGTCTGCACACACCCTGGTCTGGCTCCCCGTGGCTCACCAGAGGCGTGCCAGCTGTGGGTGCTGCACAGGACCAGCTGTCCTTACCTGCTTAGGACACCAAAGGAGCTCCAGCTGGCACAGGCACAGTGCTGAAGGCCGGGAAGTTTTTCAGCCAAGAGCCAACTAAGTGCCAGCCAGGTGTGAGCAAACACGTGGGCTGTGTCTTGGAAGGAAATCGATAGCAGATAAGGTGCTGCCGGCCCATCAGGCACAGATTAGCAGCATGGCACGGGCATGGAAGGAGTAGGAATGGGGCTGGTGAAGGGATGCCCTTCCCAGCTGCTGCAGGCACTACCTGCAATGGGCTGGTGGCCGAATCCATGCCTGAGACAGCTGAAGCTCCTGAGCACTAGGTCCTTTCAGTGGGCCTGGGCACCAGCCTTGTGTGGGGCTGCAGATCATTGCTATAGAACCTCCCCCACTTGGCTTAAAACCCTCTCTGATCTCTCACTGGGCTGTGGGCCCTTTGCAAGGAGACCTGGCTGCTCAGTGCCACTTGTCCAGAGCTTAGGGGACTACTGTCCCTGCATAGGTGCCTGTCCAGCCCCTGCAGTGAGCATGGGACTTTTAATGCTCCCCCCTCAGCCATGCAGCCCCTCCACTGCCTCCATGGGAGAGAGGCTGGGCCAGGACAGAGCTAATGGACCCTCTGCAAGGATATGGGATGGCAGGTCCCGTGGGAGCATGGTGCACAGGGCTGGTGGAAGAGACACATCACTGTCTGTGGACAGTCAGCGCTCAGCAGGAGCAAGTTCCACATGGTGTGAGAAGTGAGGGGCTGCTGGTGGGATATTTTTTTAACATTTTCTAAGCTGCCCAGCTTGGCTGACAATTTTTAATGTACTAACTGCCTGGTCCAGTGAGCTGATTAATTGGTGCTGTGGAGATCAATACAAAACAGAAAATTAAAACAATTTTAAAGTGATTAAGTAGTTTAACACCTGTCTGATGCCACGTCAGGGCTGGGAGACAAATAAAGCAGGTGGCAAAGGGCCTGCTGTAGCCAGGGAGAGTGACAAATGGCTGCTGCAGCCTGGCTGCCCTGTGCATCCCCACACTGAGGCAGGACCCCAAACAGTGCTGATCCGTGCAGGGCCCCAGCCCAGCAGCCAGGACTGATGCCCTCTCCTCCCAGTGCTGCCCGCTGTGGCTCCCACTTCCCCACTGACCACTTGCTGCTGCTGCAGAGTGGTGCCCTGTGGTGTCCTGAGCTCAGGACAGGGGCAGGCAGCAGCGAGCACTAGCTCTGCCCACCCTGTGCCTGGTGCCAGGCAGCCTCGGGCTGTGTGGGCAGAGCCCCGAGCCAGCTGCGCCGGGGGTGTGAGCACAGGCAGGCCAGCCTGGCAGGCAGATGGATGGCAGCTCCGCTTCAATTCTGCATCCCTTTTCTCCCAGACAAACCCCGTCGGATTTTCATAAATCAAAGCGCCACACTGTTTAATAAAAATTTATTGACTTACAAGTGATTATTTATCAAAAGGCCATTAATAGCAGCTCCGGGAATGATGTGCTACTGGGTGGTGTGTGGAGACTAATAGCAAATCAATGCCAGCATCTGGGCAGAATGCATATGAGGGCTCCTGGCCCCAGTGGGGTGCACGGCTGCTGCAGCCGGAGCCAGCAGCCCCTACCCCATGGGCCGCCCAGTGCTCCCCCCCCAGTTATTTATTGCTTACAAATGAAATGATCGATACTTTTAATCTAGAGCTAAATTTATTAACTTTCTCATCGGAGAGAGACATATTGACTGGGGGCATGGGGTGGGAGAGCCAAGGAAAGATGGATGTGTGCCTCCTAACCTGTCCAGCTAGCTCCTTACTTGCTGTGGAGTGTCCTGAATGCTGCTGGGGATGGTCCCCAAGTATAGCAGGAGGGCTGGACGTCCCCCAAGGCTGAGGAGGGTTCTGCACATCACCATGGTGTCAGGGGCAGGGCACCCAGCTGCAGGCTGGAGACTTATGGGCACCTGCAGCTGGGTCCAAGCGCCTGAGGACATGGCAATGGGGTGGGGGAGGCCTGTGGCCTTCAGCAGTGCCTGAAGAAGATGTCCACCCCACCCTCAGAAAGGAGAGCTCAGGGGCACAGGCCTTGCTGGGGCTCAGGAGCGGCTGCTGAATGGGGAGAAGTGAAGGAGAGCCTGGGGACCCTGCCTGGGCAGCAGGGGTCAGCAGGCAGTGATGTCCACGTCCCTAGCAGTTGTGTCCCCAGCTGTACCACAGTAGCCAGCGAGCACCACTGCTTCGGCAACCCAGGGCTCACTGTGGCTCCCTCCAGGGCTCGCCAGATCACAGCATGGTGCAGGGATCTTCATCCAAATGGCCCTGAGCTTGCAGCCAGAGCAGCAACATTCCATCGGGCAGATTAAAAAAAAACAGCACGAAAATTCTGATTTAAGGCCACTTAGAACAGCTGTCCTCACCTGGCATAGCAGCTGCCCTCCCCAACAAACATTTGTACTTGAGGTACAAATGAGGCACTTGGATAACTGCCTTCTCCAGAGTGCTATAAAATGCAAGCAGGCTTCAGCACACAGCAGTGAAATGGCTCTTGCTTCTAAGAGTAGAGAAACCAGTGCAAGTGCTCAAGTTTGTGGGAATGTAAGGAAAATTGGAAACTACATGGGACAAATGCTCAAATGCAAGTTATTTTACTGAATAATTTACTTGCAGAGCAGAAAGGGGCACTGCCTCCAGCACATGATTTCAGTTTTCTTGCACCAAGTTGATTCTGTGCGTGTGTGTGCATGAGAAGGTCAGATACCACTGTTCCCTCAGGAGACATTTGAAAGGGGTTTGCTGCCCATAAAGTCTTGGGCTCTCCTACACACCCTAGGCTGCCACTATAGCATGTACAGATTCCTCAGGGGCTCCACCTGCTACTGCAGGGACACCTGGTGCCCCGCAGTCCCAGGGGACAGAGGAGGTTTCCAAGGAGTATGATCCTTACTGCATCAGGAGCAGCAAAAAGGCGGGTTCTGCAGAAGCAAGTCTGGGTCAAGCTAACAGAAAGGTGGCAAAAGAAAAAAAATTCTCCTGGAAATGGCTCTGGAAATGGCCTGAGAGACCACATTCTGCTCATAAGGGGTTTATGCCTCACACGCAAGAGGCACAGGATCATTCCCTTGGTTGTCAAGGCAGCCAATTTGAGCACAGCTTGTGACTGACATACATGCACATCACACCAGTCCTTCCCTGGGGCTGGACACACCAGATGGAAGCACACAACACCGTAAGAGTTTCATTTAATACTGCCCCTGCAAGGGGCTTCACTGTAACAGTAACAAGAAGGCATCTTTGCCATGAGCTGCCCAAGGCCTAGACTCCAGGCAGCAACAGTGCCTCCGGGAAACAACAGCCAGAGGATGACAAAGAAGAGTCCGAGCAGCTCTGGAGTAGGCCAAGTCCAAAGATGCAGAGTTGCTCCAGACGAGCCCTGGTGGGTGCTGGAGGCTTTGGCCAGCCCCAGTGGCAGTGCTGGAGGCAGCAGACTCAGGAGCGGCTCCGGTCCTCATGGCTGCCTACAATCATTTTGCTGTAGAGTTTCTGTTGCTCCTCCTTGAACGCGTCTTTCACCTTCTCTCTTTTCAGTCCTCCATCCCTGGGGAGAAAGTCATGTCAAAGAGGCAGGCACCATCTTTGGCTGGGACTGTTCAGGACAAGTGAGAATTCCAGTGAGTGCTGGCAGCTGCCCCTGTACCACATGCTGCCAGGGCACACTGTAGGCCACCTGTCCCCCAAAGGACATCACTTTCTTGCCTGCTTCTGGTGGAGCTGCCCCCATGGCCCTGCACTGTGCTCTAAATAGCAGCTCTGCCAGAAACATGAGCTACCCTAGTACCACTAGAGGAGACTGCCTGCCTGCCTTTCGGGCTCTGAGTCCTCAGTGCCCGGGAAAGCAAGTTCTCAAGCTGAACACACTTTGCTGAGTAGAAACAAGTCAAACCCAGGGCATCACAATGTAAGCTACAATTACAGAATGAAGCCCTGATGCCCAGCATACAGAAGAAGCAAAGACTTTGGCCCCTTCTACAGAAGAACATTCCTCCCGAGGCCTGCTCTACCCTAAGCAAGAAACAAATGGAGCTCTACAGCCCATGAGCACATACCAGGACCCAGAACAAGGAATTCTGGCACCAGGAAGAGAAAAGCCTGCTTGGACTCACCACAGCAGATCCACAAGGCCCCCCTGCCTGGCAATGGCTGACTTCACTCGATTGGCAAATTGCACTGCATCCTCTTCAGGCTGTGGTAAAATAAGACTGTTCAGCAGGAACAAAGGGCCAAATAGGAAAGCAATCAGATAGGCTGGGTTCACCTTACCTGCCTGGTCATTGGGGGCAAGTACCAGACACTGCAGACGATGGCCCAGCTGGTCATCATCCTGAGGAGGTAGGTGACCATGCCATACTTGCTGCTGTTCCAAAAGGCATCTCCAAACTGTGGGTCATACTACAAAGGCAGAAGAGCTCGTGGAAGTCAGGCAGTGGCTGCACCCTCTCTGAGGCTCCAGCTTCCACCCCAAACTGAGCTACAGGTCAGCTCTCCTAGAGGACTACATGGAGTGACCTCAGCTTTCCTGTGGCCTCAGACCAGGTTGGACTGGGCTGCCAAGACAGAGATACAGAGGGACAGAAAGACAGACTTTTGCCCTAAGAATGTTGCCTTGTCATACCTTGATGGCTACAGGGTAAACTGTGGCTCCAATTTCAAAGCTCCCCTTTTTGAACATCATCACAGATGTGTTGTTGATGCATGTTCCTGTAAGAGGAAAGCACAGTCTTAACTTTCACCTGCAGGTCAGTTCAGAAGTCTAAGCTACAGGCTTAAGGGCAGGGCCACAGGAACCCAGCAACTCCCCCCTAAATCTCAGTCCAAGCCCTGTTTTCTGTGTGCACAGAATGGGTCACTGGGACATCATGTGTGACTCCTGCATTCTGCGCTCACTCAGCTCTTAAGACACAATGTCCCTTTTGTCTCAGTGGAGGGTCTCAAGCCCTTGGCTGTGTAAGAAGGAAAGGAAAAGAAATGTAGTGCTATCTCAAGGTGTCTTCTCCACCTGGTGCTTCTCTGGCATTGTTGCACTCACCTTCTGGAAAAATAAGAATGGGCAGTTTGCTTTTGTCCTGGACGTGTTCTGTGAGCCTAAACAGAAGAGTGTCAAAAATCAGCAGAAGGGACAGACGCTCCCAGTAGCAATCCACACAGCACACAGTCCTTAACCTGCAGACACCAGGGACTATCAGAGTGCCAACAACAGGGGCACAATCTCCCAGCACTTACGATGCCATGCAGTGTCCTCATCCAAGGGAGGTGAGCAGCCCTCTCCCTCCCTCAGCCTTCAGACCCACCCCTGCAGCCAGCGACTGTCACACCTTCTGGCGACGAGGTGACGATCTTTGACCTCAGAGCGTTCGAACCACACGTGGGGACAAGCTTTCACCATGGCTCTCTGTATCACACCCATGAGCCCTCCATGGATCTGACCCACCTGAACAGGGCAAGAAGACACAAGTTACAGGACCTGGGCGCACATGAAGGTCAAGGCAGCGCCCAGTTTCATAGCCAAACTGAGGTTCATCTTCTTACCCACTACCCTGGAAAGGCTAAGAGCAAAAGTCTCGGGTGCTAACTTGACAGACAGACACAGAAAACCCCAAGTGCTTTCCCTGTGGCAGGAGGTCCAGCTGGGGAAGCACTTTGCTCTTCCAGCAACAGCAAAGTCTAGAGCTCTCGTTGCAAAGCTGTGCCCACAGACCCCTGCTGCTTTGAGTTCCAGGCTGAGCTTGCACAGATACCATGCACGACAGAGTCTGACAGTGCCCTGCCATATCGTGCAGGGAAAAGTAGTTCTGCATGCTCAAAGGACTCCTGCTGCCTACTTCCTGCCCCATAACAAGCTTACTGCTCTCTCCATGCAGGCAGCCAGGCCCGGGCAGGCAGAGCTGGTACCTTACCATTGCATAGTAGCCATCGCTGGCCAGGATGATCACATCAATGGGGGAGGTGTGATTGGCCACACAGATGCCTCCATTTCGGGGTCTGTTTTCTCTAGATGCAAAACAAAGGTAGAGGTGAATAAAGAGGAAGGAAGCATGAGAGCTGCATAATGCCTGGCCTGAAGCACCCCCAGGGCAGGGACAGCTTAGAGCAGACAGGCCCTACCTGTCATGGTAGGTGATGATGGCTGTGAGGGCACGCACGCAGATCCGGTAACACATCAGGTGTACGTGTTTGCTCAGGAAGTCCTTACACCTGCAGCCCAGGACAGAGACCATCACTCCCCAGTCCTACAGTATCTCCTGCAACAATGCCACTCAGCCCAGCTGCCCCAGGCTGTGGAATCCAGCCAAGCCTTCACATCTCTTCTACAGAAAAACAGCATGTCCTGAGCTTTGCCATCAGCTTATGATCACTGATTCTTAACTCATGCGAACAAATTTTGGCCTTTGCTCTTTTCTGTTATTCCTCCTTTCAGAGGACAGGACTGAGCACTCTGCCACCAGCTTAGCGCTCACATCTAGGCCTTTTGTTGGGAATGACAGCTGCCAGGACCTGAGAGACCAGAGCAGCCAGAACCACCGGCTGTGTCTGCAGACAGCAGAACAGAAAGCATTGTAGGAAATGTCAGGATTATCAGGTCTCAGACTGCACGGAGTGCTCCCCATCTGCTCCTCCCTCGAAGATGAACTCACCTTCCATTTGGCAAATATCCCACCACTGTGGTACCAGTCACCAACAAGCTGATGCCAGTAAATGCCAGGGCTATCCTGCAGAGAAAAACCACATGCTAGCAAAGAGAAGCCACATGCTAGCAAAACCAGGCCACCAGCATCTTCCCTGCACCAGCGCCCACCTGAGGGGCAGAAGGAAGCAGTAGCGGATGAGCACACCAAGTCCCCAGAGCACCGTGAGGCGCAGGCTGATGTACTGAAAGTTGTAGTTGGTTCTGCTGAGCAGGTTCCAGGACTCCAGCTCTTCAGCTGAGAACCTCTTGGTCACTTCATCATCCATGATGGTCTCGATGCCTTTGCGGCAGAAATAGAAGATATCTGAGAGCTCAAACTCAGGGGTGTCCAGGGCTTTGCCACTGCCACTCCGGCGGATCTCCTTGATCTCCTCCTCCAGCGACGTTGGCTCCTTTGCAATGATACCTGCAACACACCATAGGCAGCTCTGAGCAAAGTGTGACTTGCCCAAAGAGAGACAAAAGCCAAAGCCCTTCCTCACCCACCCTCCTCAGGGTCCCCTTCCTTTCTCCAGTACACACAGGCAGAAACCAGTCCTCCCCACTAACTAGAAATTAAGCATTCCTGGGGTGCTTCCCTGCCTTTCCTCATGAAACAGCTCTCCAGAACTCCCTCCCACATGGACAAGACTTCCCAGCAGACCTCAGCTGCTTGGAGACATCACATTTACCCCACCTCTCCAAAAGAATTTTGAACACCATGTACCCATGCAGGGCAGGATCTCACCATTGACATAGGGCTTGTACAACGGATGATTCTTCTCCTTGGCACCACGCTCTATTCTCAGTGTCGCCCACTGCAAGAAAGACAGGACAACCAAGATTTGCAAGGCCTATGGCTCCACACTACTGCCCATTTTAGAGCAGACTTTCAGGAAGGACCATAGCTCAGGGGAGAAGATGGGGCTAAAGCAGGAGGCTTCCACACAGAAGTGAGTGAGTGATGAACCCAACTGAACTGAGCTGGAAGCAGAGACTGGCCTGGGAAATAGAGAGTGCCAGAAGGAAGAAGAGTGCTTAGCGGTGAGACAGCACAGCAAAATTTTCTGCAGTTTCCATGACCTCTCAGCTCTGCTACACCTTGCACATGGTTGCCACTGCACAGCTTCTGACTGAGCTGTGCATCCTACTGGGTGTCTGCACCACAGTGTAGGAAGCTGGTCAGGGGACCAGTGCTACTTTTCAACCCTCATTTCTTCCAAATTCAAAGCAAAGTCTTTGTTTTCAGGTTGCTGCGGAAAACATCAGGCTGATGATGGAATGGGATCCTTTCCCCTCTGATTGAGCTAATGGCTGCTGCTGCTTCTCAGCTCAGCAATCTGCCCAAAACAGCAGCAGAAAGCACCCTCAGACAGCTGTTTGCCAAATCCTGTGCCAAGACTACTTGTTCTCTCAGGTACTTTTCAAGGGCACCAGCACAAACTGCAGGCTGTACTTCTGTGCAGTCTCCCTGCCTGCCCTCCAAACAACCTTCACAGACTGCAATTCATACAGGTCTGGAAGGACAAGCTCTGAAGGAGGAGGACTTGTGTAGAACATGCTGATCTGTGAAGAGGGGAAGTTGCTGGGAACTCTGGCATCCTGATCTCAGCCCATAGCAGCAGCAGATCAGGAAGCAGCAATGAGGGAATTTCAATTGTATCTGGAGTGTCCTGCTCACCTTGCAGCTGCCTCTGACAGCAGCTGGAATCCAGGATCGCAGAAGATTGCCTATGTACTGCCATCCCAGAAGTCAGGAGAGGAGCTCTGACCTCACAGGAGCTAAGCAGTCTATGGACAAGGCAGTGCTTGCAAGCCCAGCACATCTCCATCCTGACTGCGGCAGCATCAAACTCAGCCTCCCACCTGAGTCACCAGGCAGGTGCCCTCCCTCCCCACCAACACAGGTGTACTGCTGCCAGCCAGGTCTGGCAGCTCAGGCTGTGTCCCACAAGCTTCCAGACTCTGCCACACTCCCACATGCTGCCCCTCTGGTTCCCAACACTGGCCTCGAACACTGGGAAAGTATTTCGAGTAAATAATTGCCCTCCAAAATATAATTCTGAATAGTCAAACTTAACGAGTAAATCTTCCACTAAATCAATGACCAATTGTGCACGAGTGCTCCTCTATCCCACCACTAAGATTCTTTAATAAAAGCTGAAATAGACTTCCCAGTCTTTTCAGAAAAATAGTTTCAAACACCAGTATAGGTGTTGAGAGAAAATGTTCCTGAATCGAAGGGAAGAAAAAGAACACACTGTCAAAAGTTAAATTTAAAACATTTTTTCTGCCCACTTCAGTTAGTATATTTGTAGTCAGATCTTTGGAGATCTGTGTTAATGAAGCCCCTCACAAAGCCCAGGGTCTTCCCATTGATTTGTCAGGCTTTTGGGAGGACTCAAGTGTTTAAAGAGCTGAACACTGAGCTCCAGGGCTGTCTTTCCAAGCCAGCCAGCAGAGGGATACTCTGGGTACAATCAGCCCTGTTCCAACTGCAGTAGCTATACCATACATCCTTTAGCAGCATGAACTCCATATTTAAGAGCCTAAAACCTCCCTAGCAAACACTTTGCCTTTCACCTGGGCTGCCAGGGTAGGGTGGTATAGGCTTTACCTACTACTCTTAATAGATATAAAACTCTGGTCTGGTCAGGAACTTGCTTCAAGAGGTGTTGGCTCACAGATAGCTCATAAAATTAGTCCACCAAAGGCAGGCAACAGAACAGCATGACAACAAGCTGGAAAATTCCACTTGGCCTCTTGGAGCCAAGAGTCAGCAAGGGCAAGGGCTGCTGGTTGTCCTCCAAGGCAGCAGGTCCAGATACGGCTCAGTACGCGACGCTCCAGGACAGAAGCATGTTGAGAGCTCTGGGTTCTGGCCACAGACCACTCAGGGCTTGCAGCACAAAAGTCCTGCCTTACCTCCTCTGCTCCTCTGCGTCCTGGAGAGCAGCAACCTGCTGGCTGCAGCCTGGTCCCTCCCCATCACACCTGACACCCAGCAGCAGCAACAGCAGCACTCTGCCTTGCCTGGAACATAAGCCCCTGCAAGCTACCCCTCAGATCCTGCCCCACTCCTGCCAAGCCCTGCTGCTAGCTACTGCTTTACCTGAAGACTTACTAGATTAATTCCAGGGAAAAAAAAACAGCCCACAAGCAAAGGTCTTGTAAACTGCGTTTGGCTGAGTTGAGCCAAAGAGGTCAACTGGCAGCAGCATGACATTGACAGCCCAGCCTTCTGCTCCAGTCACCCACAATGCCCTCCTGAGGTGAAAGCCTCTCCTCCTATCATGACCATGCTTGGACCAACCCCTGCAAACACACAGAACATTCTGAAAATATGACTTACCTGAAAAATCTTTAATAAAGTTTTCATGTAAACCTTGCGGATGCCAAAGGAGACTCCAAAAATTGCTGGCACAATAATGAAAACCAGAAGCAGAGTGAAGAGGACAGTTATGGAAATCCCCAAGAGATTAACCACTAAGCTGTCAAAGGGGAGCAGGAGGAACATGGTGAAGAACCCAGGCAAGGCTGGTGCCCTGCAGCCAGACAGCAGGGCTGCTTGCAGCAATGAACCACTCTTCCTGCTACTCAGCAACAGTCTCACACATGCACTGAGTCTGCAGCGTGCTCAGAGACTCCATTCCAAAGTTCACATCCTTTCAGGACTCTGACAGAGGGAACAGGATCACAGAGAGCACTTGAGAAAACAAGCCAAGAGTCTGCCAGGAGCTCAGGTGAGTTCCGACGGTGCAGGCCAAAGAGCTCAGAGCAGATGGTGCACACACACCGGTTTGTCCACGGGCAGGTGCTGGGCACGGCAGCAACACGACTGCAGGAACGGATCCCCTCCCAGGCTGCCACTGAGCAAGTCCTGCTGCGAGGCAGCTTGTGGAGAAGCTGGCAGCAGAATCCCCTTCTGGCTGCTGAGAGCATGCAGAGTCTCTTCAGAGGGACAAGGTGGAGTCCATCCCTGAGCCTGCATTGGAGGAGATCGAGGGAGTTGGCACTCACAGGAGCCTACGGTACGTGGAGCTATTATTGTTCTCCCCAAGAGGGCACGCGCACCAACACGGGTCCTTGCATGACGCCTGGAAAAAGTTTAATTCTAGAGGGCCCTGGCATCCACTCACACTGAAGGGTCATTACAGACACGAATGAAGCTTGTGCTCCTGGAAAGCTTTCAAACGGTGAGTTGGCCTCTTGGCAGATGTGGCACTCACATGCCACCAGCAGCAGTGGAGGAGAGCGACTGAAGTCAGCAGAGATGTCAGTGCAGAGAGCGCGGCAGGAGGCCAGAGACAGTGGGCTCCAGAACCTGGAAGGCAGTACTTGGGCTGAGATCACACATTCAGAGCAGCTCCGGAGACAGCAGGACTGAGACTGATACTCTAGCTTCTGCCTGTCACTGTCACAGACTTGGGAATCACCTCCTGCTGCCATTCATCCTGTATTTTCATACCATGCACACCTCAGAGGGAGCAGACTCATCCAGAACCACACCTATGGCACAGGATGCTGCAATCAGGTCTCAAGTACAGGAAAGGAATGACAGAAAACCCCTCCTTCATGACATAGACCTTATAACGCGTCTCATTTCAGGTGCATCCCAGAGAACTGAGGAAGCCAGGTACCCAGATTCCTGGGTAGGCATCACTTCCTCTGCTCCTGTACATCTCATCCCCAGTGACAAAGGGCAGATTTACAAACAGTTCAGGACAGGAAGTTAGCCTAAGGGGAGAATTACTGCTGATGAGTAGTCAAAGAGGAACTTGCTGGGGTACAGGGACCAGTCAAAGGTCACACAGCCACAGGGCCAACGGTCTCTTGTGACAAGAAATGAGTCTCCTTCACCAGGCTACAGAGTCTCTACCCGAGTACGGGATTTAACAGGTACCCGACAAGCACACAGGGCAAAGGAGAGTCTGTAAAGATCCTCTCGCACCCCTGTAGACTATGTTCCAGCTGTTGGTTAAACGCAGCTGTACCAGTAACGTTAACAATAGCGTTAGTGCTTCAAAGGCATACACACAGACCATGTACTAGGAGAGGCAATTCGTCAGCCACACGTGCGGCTGCCCATTATGCCACAGCTGTCACCCATCGGAACCTGTCACCCTTCGGAACCAGGACTCGTGCCGGTAAACTGGTCAGACCGGCCCCCTGAGCCGGCGGCCGCGTTGCGAGCAGCTCAGCTGTGTCTGTCCTGCGCCGTGTCACCCGCCACAGCACAGCCCACGTGTGCTGCAGCGCTGCCCGCGGGCTCCCGGCGGGCCCGGCTCCGCAGCGGCACCGCCCCGGGGCTGGGGCACAGCCGGGCGGGCCCGGCAGGCGCAAACAGCGCAGCCCGCGCCGCTGTTTCGGGGCTGCAGCGATCCAGTACCGTCCGCCCGGCCGGCACAGCAGCGCAGCGGCCCGCCCGAAGCCGGGGCGGCTGCAGCAAGACCGGGGGCGGCGGCGAGGGTCGACCTCAGCTCTGTTCCCCGGGAGCGCGGCGGATCACGGCAGCGCCGGGGCTCGGCCCTGCCGAAGACCTTCGTCCTCGTTGTGCGCTGGGCGGGAGTGCGCGGGGGCGGCACGGGGGGGCACCGCGGCGCGGCCGCGGCGCGATAGGGAGGCCGCGGTGCCGGGGATAACGGCGTGCGGGTGGGCCGGGCCCGGCCCGGGCGCGCGCGCCGCGCGGGGCGGCGGTGCCGGGCCCGTGCGGGGCGGGAGGGGGTGCGGAGTCCGCTCCGGGCGGTCACTCACCTGCTGCTGCCGCCGCCGCCGCCGCCGGGCCCCGCTCCGCCCCGCCACGTGCCGTGCGCGCCTCCGCACCACGCGCGTGACGTCAGCGCGCCGCCCGCGGGGTCGCGCCCGCAGCGCCGCCCCGCTCTTCCCCCCCCCGTCCCGCCAGAGGGCGCCTGCGCGACAGCGACGTTCCCGCGGCGGCGGCTGAGGGGCCCGGCCCGCCCCCACCCCCGGGCAGGCGGACGAGCAGGCAGGAGTCGCGAAGCGCCGTCACTTTATTAACTCCCCGTTACAGCACCAACGAGCTCGGGCCTCACGCCCCTCCCGGCACAGGAGCCCCGCGGTTTGGCCCCGGCAGCGCCACGATCGTGCTCCCTCCACACAAGGCACTTGGGCAGCATCGGCCCCGGGGGTGGCTCAGACATGGCCGCGGGTCCAAGCCCACAGCCCTTCCTTTGTCACTCCCCTTCTCTCCCGTTACCGTTACCCTGAGAACCTACAGGCAGGAGTTACTTCAAGCGGCAGCTTCCAGCCTCTGTAGCAGCAGCAAGTGAAGAAGCTTCTGCAGAAACTGGCAGCTGCTCACAGAGCAGCAGACCACGAAGGAGCTAACGAAACCAGCAGCAGCATCTTCTGCAGCAGACCCCTCCCGTGTACCAGTCAGGACAGGGAGGGCACCTACATCTCTCCCCCCACTGCCTTCCTACCAATAAGGAGCTTGGGTCTCTGAATGCCGCCAAGTCTGCAGGTGAGAAAGGACTAGAGCAGCAGCCCCAGAGGTGCCAAGATGCTCCCAAGCCCTGCTGGCACTCTTCACAGCATAAGAGGCAGGGCGGATCATGCCCACATGGCAGATCCTGTAGTTCTTCCCATGGTTGTTGTCCCAGTGGGTCTTTTGTCCACACTGGAAGGAGATGCAGAACTCTGTGCCCCTATGGGAAATGGATGGCTTGGGCAGGGTAAGCTCAAAAGAGAAGACGTCTGTGTCAGCTGAGCCGTAGGTGCTGTGCATATACTGGCAAGAGATGTCCCGGAAGCTCTTCCAGCCATCAAAGGTGATGCGCACCGCCACTTTCTTCTCGTACTCGATGTTTCTAACCCTCACTGTCCCTGACAGAGCACGGTCCTGGATCAGACAGCTCTCCAGGCAGACAAAGTTGCTGTGCAGGCTGTTGCGGAAAGCCACATAGTTTGCAGACGGCTGTGGGAAGTCCAGCACATACCTGCACGCTTCTGGGCGTAAGTCCCACAGCCTAGGTTGGAAACAGGCAAGGTCTGACAGAGCATGCTGCAAATCACAGAGGTCCTCCTCAATCTTTGAGAAGAAGCGCACAGCCGTCAGTGAGAGCCCCTTCATATCAGCAAACACGACCCGCTTCTTCTTCTGGCCCTTGCAGATCTTGGTACTATCTCGCCGCTCTGGCTCAGGTTCTGCGCTCAGCTTCTGGTTGAGACAGGATCGGAGGGGTTTGCGGCCTCGGTTGCCCCGCAGCTCCTCGTAGGAGTTCAGCAGCTTGCGGATGGGAGGCGAGCGGCTGAGGCAGAGCCGCACGGCCAGGTCCACGGGCACGGCTGGGGGGGCGACAGACCGCCCGCTGCACACCTGGAAAAGCCTAGAGGCGAAGAGGGAGTCAGGCGGCGCGGCCCCAGCCGCCGGCCCCGGAGATCCCGCCCGCCCCACCCGCGGCCGGCCCCGCTCACTCGCCGCAGCTCATCGCGTCCGTCCCGTCCCGTCCCGTCCCGCCCGCTGCGCTCCGCTCCGCTCCCGCCGCAATGGAGCCGTGGGAGCGCCCGCAGCCGGGACACCCCGCGCCAGCCAATCAGCAACGAGGCCGCGCTCCCGGCGGCCAATGGGGCCCGGGCCCGCCCCCGCGGCACCGCGCCCCCGAGACCCGCCGGGGCCGGGGCCGGGGCCGGGGCCGGGGCCGGGGCCGGGGCCGGGGCCGGGGCCGGGGCCGGGGCCGGGGCCGGGGCCGGGGCCGGGGCCGGGGCCGGGGCCGGGGCCGGGGCCGGGGCCGGGGCCGGTGAGAGCGCACAGCGCAGGCAGCGGCTTACAGGGCGAACAACACAGAAATGGTCCCGGTGCCACAAAAACACGAGTGCTTTTGGAGGACCAGTATCTGTGCAACTACCAACACCGGGAGGTCGCTCTGGGAGAAAGAGCGTGTTCCTCTTACCTAATCTTCATTGGGGATGTTTCAACTGGTTTTATACACTCCTTTTCAGATGCTTGTCCAACGACAGCTAGTTGCAGGGTGTCTCAGCAGAGAAAACCCCAGACCCTCAGCTCATCCTCTAACAACTCAGAAGCTTCTTACCTTAGATGTGTGCACTGACAAAAATTTGCTCACACCCAAGCACGCAAGAGACACTGTGGTGTCCCTGACATCTATATTCAAAATCACCCTCAGTGTTCAGCTCACATGTGACTCCGTGACAGTAAAGACTGTCACCTAAATCAGATCACCCCTGCCTTGTAGTCCTTGCTAATCTCCCCAGAGCTGTCTAGCCATTTATGTTAAGCAGCCCTGATTGTTCCTGCTGACAGCACAGATTTTCATCAGCTCATGACACAGCTGACTGACCTACCAATATTTCTATATGGCTCTCTACCACCACCAGGTCTGAATGTCTGCAGTACAATACAAGACACCTCTCACAGGATAGCATAAGTGAGCTTGAACCCAGTGCCCAGCTGGCAAAAACATTATGCAAAAACATCCTTTCAACAAATCTTGGGCTGACAGAACAAAGCCCCCACTTCAGCGACTTGGGGCAGCCAGCACAAACATGAATCTTCCTAGCAATGAAACCAGTTGTCCCTTTGTCTGCCCCCCAGGAGAGCAGTTCTGGCCCTGGCACAGAAACTGCAGCATTTCACCATCAGTGCTGTACCCTCCCTGTGACCTCTTCCACCATCCACCTACTTTGCGTTCAGAGTTAATCACTAAGTAAACCCAAGCTATTTCCACCCGGGGGAGAGCAGAGAACAAGGAATGTATTTGACCCCAAGTTTAACAGCAGAGCCCATGAATACTGGAAAAGCTGCTTCTACTCTACACGTTCTCTCCCAGCAGCACAGGTGCATGCACTGCTGTGTCTTCTCCTCCACCTAAAAGTACAAGCCAAAACCTTAATTTTCTCCATAAGGTTGTAGACACTTCTCCTTCCCCCAGCAGACAGAACAGAGGTGCAGTGTTAGCATTTCCCCAGATGTCCTGGCATTTAGTCATGAAAAGACACAAAGGCAGGTAGCATTTTCAGGTGTGCCACAACTGACTCTCACTTGGAGCCTGGCTAATCTCAGCCTATTTGACATCTCCACTCTCCTGGACACAGCTATGTGCCAGCTGCAAGCTCCAGAGACAAGCTGCAGCAAAGGCACTCTGGAAACCATCAGGTCAGTTAAAGTTCAGCCACTAGAAGAGGACAGATGCCCCTCACGCTCATACTGCTGCAGTTATGTGACACACAGCTGCGTGGCAAGTACAAGCTGTTTGGACAAGCATTCAGTGAAACTGAACAGGGCCAAGGAGAAAGCCTGCAGACGTGCCACCTACACACTCCTCAGGCACATCCTGTGGAGCACGCTTTCACAGCAGCAGATTAACAAGGATTTTGTCTGGAAGCTTCAGTCACCTCTGTGAAGTTGTCTGGCAGTAAATACGGGCAGGGCACAATTCACAAGCCCTTCCTGGGGAGCTGTCCAGAGGAACACACTACTGATTCCTAAGGATTAAACCCAGCCCCCTCTAATGTCTATACTTGAATCTTCTTTACCTAAACGGATTAATTAGGAAGGCTATAAACCACACATGCAAAGCTGCTCACACTACAAGATGCCCTGTGTCACCCCCAGCCTTGCAGAGGAAGATGCTCCCCAGACACCCCTTAAGCAGACCATGCAGGGAAGAGAGACCCTGCCCTGATGAACACAAACCCTTGTCTACCCACACACTTGACAGGTTCTGAGCTAACACAGAACACCCTGGCTTCTCCTCCAGCTACAAGAGCTCTGCCTGGGGCAGCAGGGCCAGAGGAGCTTTTGCTTTGCATGACCAGCAAAAATGAACTGTATGTCCCACTTCCCTTAGCAGTGCTATCCATAGAAGGGAGTCTGACAGTGTCTACTCTCACAAATGTAACCTGAAGCTGTACCAGAATCCCTCATACTCTGCAGTGAGGGTATTCAGATGACACACAACAGAAATTACTTTCTCCTGAGCTCATGACCAGAGTTTTTCTATTTTAGTGATGCTATCTGCCACTGCTCTTAAACAAGGCATTCCAGAAGCTACACACTAAAGCTTTCCAAACACTGCCCTGTGACACAGCCTTCCTCACCCAGGAGTGCCAGAGTAAGGACTATATGGCTGTATGCTGGGCATGTCACAAGCAATCAGGAGATTGATGAGCTGTGGGGGTAATGAACACCTCTGGGGTACAACACTGTGGTACTCACCTCCAGCGCCACTGTGCTCTGCCTGCCATTTCAGTGGAGACCTGGTCCTGGGAAAGGACCCAGCCCCAGAGGGGACCTGGCCCAGGCAGCCCCATGGGGAGCTCCTGCCAGCCCCACTGTGGTGGGGTGGGCAGGGCAGATGGTGCAGTCACTGGTCCTCCCACCACACGCTTACCTCTCCCCTCAGATGAGCTGCACGGCTCCTGAAGCCACCAGAGGGGCCACGGTTCTGTAGCGGATCAGGTGCTGCGAGCCCTCCTCCAGATTGATGGCATATTCCCTGCAGAGAGAGAAGGACAGGAGCTGCAGCCCATGCCCTCAGTGACACTGACTGTACCTGTGCCACAAGCAGAAATGCCCACTTACCTGTGCTCATCTGTCTCTGGCTCCACTAGGATGTTCTCCTGCCGCTCCAGCACCCTCAGAAACACAAAGGAGTCCAGGTTGGGCTTTGGAACTGCAGACAACAGATTGAGAGCACAACCTGAGCCCCCACTCACGTTCTTCTGCAGAACACCGAGGGGTCTCAGGGGTAGCACACTTACAGCCAGCAAAGGGAACACCAGACACTTCTAACCAGGTGTACGTGCTCAGTGTCATGTCAGTGTAAGACAGGACTTGATAGCATGATCCCCCATCAGCAGCGTGAAACCATGTTACAACATTATCATCTTATCACCTTTGCTTCAACTTCTTATCACCTTTGCTTCAACTGAGCAGCAAATGGAGGACTAGCCCTTACATTTGGGGCTCCCTGGAGCTTTCCCCACACTTCCCCCTGCTTCCACAATTTTCAGATTACCCGGAAGTCTGCATGGACTCACCTGATTTTAGGAGAGACACTTTCTGCAGGTTAGGTGGCATGTGTTTTAGAGCCACATTTTTCAGGTAAGCTTCTGTGTTTGCCATATACCTGAAACAAACCATTGAAGTACTGACTTGGTTAATCAAATACAAATCTGCAGTGACAGTATTGACTCAAAGCAAGAGTGACAGCTCCTCATCTCAGGGGCATGGCCAAAGACAGGCCCTCGGCCCGCCCTGGTAACAGACTCAAAATCATTACAGATATTTTGTTTCAGTTCCTTTCCTGCCCATAAGGAAATCTCCTGGTAAGACACACTGATTCTTGCTTTAAACCAGTCTGTGGCTCACAGTCTCAAGAACTTCAGCAAAACACACAGGTAAATTTCTAAAATCTATAAAAGGAAAGATACATTGAAAACCTACTCACTCTTTAGCAAAAGCAAACTCCTCTGGTGATAAAATGGAGGGCTCCCCTTCAGCTCGAGACTTCTCCTTCTCCAGGATGTGGGGAAAAAACTTCTCTATCTAATATTGGAACACAATCCAAAAGAATTATACAGATCTCTCCCACAAGTTCAGTGCTCAAACCTTCACTCTTCACTAGATTCCCTACAAACTGTAGGAGCAGCCACAGGCCTGCCCAAATCCCTTCTCCTGAACTAACTGTGACATCACACAGGAACACCAAGCTATACAACCATGCATGCACACAGCACGACTCTGGCAGAATGGGACAGCATTCAGCTGTGCCACACCAGGCTTAGATGAAGCAAACAGCACTCACAATGTTGTGATCAACACTGCTGTCATCGTCCTTCATTACGATATGAAAGTGTGTCCAAGAAATTAATCTGAGTTACATTTCAGAGAACAGAGAGAAAATATGCTTTAATTAAATGCTGTGCTGAGGCAGGAAGCTCTGTGTAGGTAAAAAATCCCTCCTGAAATTACCCTTTTTCACCCTCTGGGCTGCACAGCAAGCATTACCTTCACCAGTCGACACCGCAAGTAGCTGCTGAGCACAAAACGAATCCTTTCGACCTCCATGTGGTGAACACTGACCTTCAGGTCTCCCCTCTTTGCCCGTTTCAGGTTTGCTTCCTGCAAGAAAAAGCAACGAGAAATTAAACGGCTGAAATATCATACAACAAGAAAGAGAAGAAGACAAGTTTTGTATATAGGACCCACAAAATCAGACTAAAAAAATCAGACAGCTGCTTTTGACAACCTAAAGCACACTGCTTCCTTGTACTTCAGCCCCTCTCCAAGGCAAGCTCAAAGAAAGTCGGAGAAGCTTTGTCTCAGAGACAAGGAAGCAGACAGCCCCGTCCCTCTCAAAGAGATTCAGGCATGTATCTGCCAAACCAGGCACCCAAACCAGGCCTCCATCACCACCCGATCCAAGAACCTACCATATGGTCCAGCTGCTCTACAACACACTCGACGACTTCAGGTTTACTCTCCAGCAGTTCTGGAGCAAATTTCTCATTCAGCCAGGCCTGAAAGAAGGCACGCTGTCAGTGAAATCGAGGAAGACCTCAGCTACACAGCCTCACCAGCGAGAGGGAGAAAACACAGCCACGGCCGCGCCGCTCGCGGCTGCTCCAGTGCGCCCAGCAACCCCCGCTTCCCCCGGCCCGAGCCCGTGGCTCCAACCCGCGGCACCTGCTCCAGGCTGTGGATCAGCTGTGCTGGGGTAAGCACCAGCTCCTCGCTGTCGCCGTCCGAGTTACCTGCGGCCGCCATCGCTCCCGCCACCCTCCCCGTCCCGCCCGCGCCACGGCGCAGGCGCAGCAGCCAGGGAACATGGATGGGGAATCACGCTGCGGCCGCTCGGCCACTCAGGAAACGCATTGAGACCGCCGCTTCTTCGGCCAATCAGGAGGCAGATTGAAACAATCCGTCCTTTTCGACCAATCAGAAGGCGGGTTGAAGCTGACCAATCATCAGGCGGGCAGGAAATGCAGTTTTTCTGGAAGCCAGGCGCTGGATCAGCCCGCAGCCGTCTCGACCAATCAGGAGAGCGTCAAGCGGCAGCTGGTGGGCCACTGCAGGAATGACGTGCGGCCGCTCCAGCCAATCAGAGCTCAGCACCCCCCCCCCCCGCCCCGAACAGGCCGAGCCCCGCGGTTCTGCCGCTCGGGAACCACCCCGTGCCCCATGGCGCTGCCACAACACACCTGGACACAGTTTAAGAAAAGGTTTACTGATCCATCAGTTCTGCCAATATTGCAACAGCTGTGAAAGGCAAACACTGTTACATTTTAGAAAAAACAAACTTTATACAATGAAAATATTCATCAAATCTCAAACCCCCAGTGGTTGAGGAATGAGCCTGGAGTTCCACATCCAGTATTAGCACCCGCAGCACCACCACCAACCAATCCAGCCCCTCCACCCCTGCTAAGCTCTTCTGAACTCCTAGGTTCCTTCCACAACTGGACACCGACACTCGGCCCCTCTATCAGGACACCTGGGCTTTGACACGGGAAAAGGATGGAAGAGGAAGAATTCAGCCAGCTTGGACTGTGGGAAACTTCACTCGTGCAGGTACTGCTGAGCAATGCACAGGGATGCTAAGGAATGCACAGCTCAATTCCTCAATGTGTGCCAGCAAACAGAATTAAGAAATCAATCTTACACAGTATCTTACCGTTTGTCAAATCAATGTTCTCCTATAAATCATATATAAGAAATCCATAAAGAAACAGCTTTACACTTCACATATTAATCAGAGAAGGATGGGAATCGTTATTTTTATTGGCTCAGCATCCACTTTACTGTGCTCATTGTTTCAGAGCTGACCAGGTCCCTCTTGGTGAGCACTGATGGGGCCAACAGTACAGACACAGGGGCAGAAAAATCACCAGGGTTAGAGTCTGGCTACACTCCCCCTCCAGGGATAACCAAGACATTAACACGAGGAACACTTTGCCTTTTGGTTTTCCACAAGGATCAGCACAACAGACATTGCCTTGAGTAACTCCTCATTGGGAAGAGGCACTGTGTATCTCTGCATTCTAACACTGAACTGGAGGCAAATTCCCAACTTTGAGCTGGAGCTTTCCAAAGCCCAACTGACACACAGAAGGGTTTAAGAACCAGGGAGGAACAACACAGCACTTACAGGACTAAAACTAAACCTCTGCTGGGCTGAGGGCCCCATTTCTTTCAGGAGAGAACACAGCTTTACCACTTCTTTTTCTTGAGGAAAAATAAAAGCCCAAACCAAACAAAACTAAGAAGTGATCCCGTTGCTTCCAAATCTACTGCAAGGTGGATGCTGACCAGCTGGGTCACCCCTGGGGTGCAGTTTGAGGAAGTTAGTCCTTGTAGTAGATGGCACTGTGGATCTGGCAGCAGAGAAAGGAATGATGCTCTAAAGTAGGAGGTAGGGGAAACTTGGTACAGCAAGTCCACCGGTGAACTATCATCTAGAAAAGAAGTTTCATATGGTTAGAAACTCTTCTAAATCAAACCAAAAGCTCCCCTACACAAACCTTCCTACAGCTGCAGGAAGAGTGTGGCAGGAGGAGCAAATTATCATGTGTTATGGTGAGCAGCATGAGCAGAACCCAGAACTCTTGATTTCATTTGTAAAAAAAAAAAAAATTGAAGACCTTTAATGTTTGTTTCTTTTGGCAAAACAGGCATAAATATTTCCCACTGTTTTCTGTATATGCTGCCAACAATCCAAACTTGACACTCCCATCCCAGGACCTGCAGAGCACCTAACATAAGGGAGCCAATCCCAATGTGAACTTTCCAAAAGCCAGTCACAAATAGTAATTTTGGTGGGCTATATTGGATACAATTAGCATGGGCCCAAGTCCCGTAAACACTCTTCACTTTGTGACTTGCTCCACAGCATCAAGAGAACTGAGAGCCACTCAGAAGAGCTTTTCAAGGCTGCTGGTCCCTATTACCTGAAAGCAACACAAGTAAAGACATCAGCATGATAACTAGAACAGCAGTCACGTGAAAAACTGCAACAAAAAGGCTCTGTATGGGAGAATACAGCCAGGGACAGAGTCCATTTTTTACCAACCTGAGAATTTTGGACATAATATAGCACAAGTGAGCATATTTACGCAATCAAGACCCAAATTTCTCCAAGGTAATGTCCTGCAACATCATGCCCAGTACTGGTATTTTTACTTCCAAGAAGATCTGGTCCACACATTTATGTGAACAGTCTTTGGTTACATACAAGGGTGGGATAAACTCTCAGCATGACAGCATCCAATCCTCTGAGCACACAAAGATGTTGAGATTGATGTGAGCTAAGGGTAACAGGTACCTGAGACACCACAGTTCTATCTTCCACTGGTCAAACCTCTGTCTTCATAAATGGTAATTTCAATCTGCACAGAAAAGCTGTTAGGGAAATACACTATAAAGAGACTATGAAAACATACCCAGAAAAAGGCAGGAAAACCCAATTTTAACATACTAAAACCTGACTGGACACCAGGACACAACAAAGAGCAACAAGAGTAATTACCAATTCTATATCACAGATCAAGCATGAGCAGAGGAGCCTCACTGAGACAAACAAGGAACACAAGGCAGGAGACAATGTCAGAAGCCACAGAAGGATACAACTCTTAATCCTCTTTCAATAGGGTCTGTCAGCAAAAGGCCCTGAGGAGCATAGATCTTCTCGTTCTGTTCCTGAATGAACTTTGCAATTTTCTTTAGAACCTGGTAATGAAACAGCACAGGAGTCACAACTATTTCCTCTCCAATGATATCACAGATATGGCAACGTGAGAACCAACACACAACTGGTCTGATGGCTCCACAGTGCAGGCACTTGCCATAGGATTCAGGGTGAGCCCCACGGGACCCAAACTGACCCGTACCAGCATGTCAGAGGTACATCTGTACAGAATCTGTACCAAAACACTGCAAGTCACAGGAAACCCACCAAGAACCATGTACTTGCCTGCAGGTTGAAGGGGAAACAAGCACATACCTTTTCATAGTGTGTTTCCATGCACAGAAAGATGGTATAGGCAGTCAGGCAGGCGAGACAACCCTCAAGGTAAGACTGGCCCCCAAGTTTTTCAGCTTCTGCATAGAGGTTGTTCAGTGTCCGGACTGTCTCTTCAAACTGCTGTCTGTCAATCTGCAAGAAAAGCTAATGTGGCTGTCGGCTGCACACTTCAGAACTCACCAGCAGCCCTGTACATCCACCTCCAGTCATGGACCATCTGCACCGTGCTCAGAGCCCCAGCCTGACACACACAGTTACAGATCTGCAGCTCTTTGTTAGACACCTGTCCTGTGCTCAGGCTGAGTCTGAATTCAAACACAATATGGACACAAAACCATTCAGAGCAACACACCTAAGCAAAAGTGCAATTCAACTAGGAAAAGAATGGAGTTCACAGACAGGGATGAGCTGGGTTAAAATGAACAGGAGGAGAGTGGATGGACACTCCATACCCACAGTGCCTTGGTGCTGCTGCAGTGCTGAGCAAACACAGCCCCAACAAAACACAACAAAGGCACGAGGAAGAGAAAAAAACCGAGTGAGAGAGTTGGAAGGCGTGTTTCTTTGACTGTCAGCTTAAGATACCACATCTGATAGCACTGACAAAAACAAGACAACTTGAGACAGTATTTGTGAGGCCTCTAAGCAGGTTGGGCAGGACGGGCAGGATTTCAGGGGAAAGGACAATGCTAACACCTGAGAGCACAGTCAGTTCAGTTCTCACAGACACAACGAGTACATTCTGCTCTACTGCTGCAAACCAGCCGCCTTCCCCAGGCCTGACCACAGTCCGGAACGGGGACATGGGGGAGTGACCACGTCCGCTCCTGCACCTGAACGGCCTCGCGTAGAGATTCACGCAGGAGATGCTACCCCGCCCTCGGGGAACCCGCGGAACTGGCTCCCACCGGGGCAGGGCACCTGCGAACGCCACCTGGCCGCAGGTCCCTAAGGCCCGGGCCCGGCCCTGGCCCTGGCCGTCGTGCAGGCTCCGTGCGCCGCGCTCGCCGCCGGCCCCAGCCCGCCCCGCCTCACCCTGTTCTCCAGCTCGGCCGGGAATTTGCTCTGGAACTGGCAGCGCGTCCCACCGCTGTAGTCGCGCTGGATGAACACCTTGCCCGACACGGGCGCCTGCTGCGGCCTCATCGCGCCGCCGCCCCTGTCCCGTCCGGTCCCGCCGCTCCGCCGGGCGCCCCGCGCACTTACGGCTGTCGCAAAACCGCCGGGGCGATGCCGGGCTCGGGGTGAGGGCGGAAGTGCCGCCGGGCACCACGAGGCACGGCAGTACGCATGCGCAAAAGCACCCACGTCTGATTGGGCGCACGGCTCTCCCTCAGACCTCGGGCGCGGTTACCCCACGTGACAGCCCCCGCGTTCCTCCCCCCGCGGCCGCACTTGGTACCGCCCGGCCCGTGGGCCCCGGCTCCGCTCCGCGCCGGGCCGGGCCGGGCCGGGCCGGGCCGCCGCTCCCAACGCCGGCGTCCGTTTCATGGCTCTTCTTGGGAACCGGAGCCGCTGCGAACAGCCCAGCGCTCCGGCAGCTTTATCCCAGCTCGGTGTACTGACGCGCACGGGGTCCGCTGGCGGCCCATCGCCCTTTGCCCGGGAGCTCCGAGCTGCCCCGCGGCAGCGAGGGCACGGGTCACTGCGGGTACGGAAACGCCACACCGGGCAAGCAGCAGAGAGCTCGGGAACGGTGTCGCAGCTGCGTTCTGTGTCCTGGGGCTGCAGTGCGGGCTGCTAGCGGCACGGCTCCGCTGCTGGTCCCTGTGTCCCTGCTGGTCCCTGTGTCCCTGCTGGTCCCTGTGTCCCTGCTGGTCCCTGTGTCCTGTCCCTGACTGTGTCCCTGCTGTCCCTGTGTTCGGTCCCTGTGTTCTGTCCCTGTGTTCTGTCCCTGACTGTGTCCCTGCTGTCCCTGTGTCCCTGCTGTCCCTGTGTTCTGTCCCTGACTGTGTCCCTGTGTCCCTGCTGTCCCTGTGTTCTGTCCCTGACTGTGTCCCTGCTGTCCCTGCTGTCCCTGTGTTCTGTCCCTGTGTTCTGTCCCTGACAGTGTCCCTGTGTTCTGTCCCTGCTGTCCCTGTGTTCTGTCCCTGTGTTCTGTCCCTGTATCCCGCTCTGTGCCGGCTGAGCAGGCTCTGCTGGGATGCCACTCAGAGGCCTGCTTATTTAAACGATAAAACCCATTACTTGGGCAGTGAAAAGCAAAGAGATGAAAGCGTTTGGAACTTGAATTTCATTATTTGCTGCTGCAGCTGCTCCCCCTCAATCAGCCAGAGATGATAAACATGAGAGGATTTCCCAGGCATGCCAAGGGGGAATGAACTCCTTTGAGAAGCTGTCTTGGGTCATGCTCAGTCTTTGCTGGGTCAGTGTCCAAGTGATGATGCAGTGCTCCCTATGAGCCCGGGTTCTGAGACTGCAGTGGCACTGGAGGCATCCCTGGGCCCTCCTGTGGCTTGTGAGGGAGGGATTGTTGCCAGGCTACGCTCAGAAATATTTTGCTTAAAATACTGTACCAGATGGATGGTGTCTTCCTAACCTTTAGCTGGTTTCATTATTGTTTAAGTTAGGTCGGAACAGGGGTATTCTGGAAAGCCAGATCTGGAGATTGAAACTGAGTAGGGGCCATCCAGCATTTCTGTAATGCTCTAAATAATATATTCCATGATATATGGAGATCTCGTATTAAATATTCAGGAATAGGATTTAATATGTGTATCAACAGTGACAATTTCAAAGGGTGCTGCTTTCAAAAAAACAAGCAAAAAACAAATGGAAGCTCTAAGTAGCACCAAAAAAATGAAGGGTTTTTTTTTTTCTCTACCAGTTTGTGCTATCAACAAAGTTATCAGTTTTACTGTCTGAACAGGAGCATGACTGCAGGGCTTGGAACTGGCAGGTCTGTGTCCTGACAGCTCAGGTGACTCCAGTGGGATGTTCCCAGCACCCTGCAGTGCACAGGCACCCCGGCTTGTGAGGATCAGGCAACCAGCAACTTGCTCCTGGGCTGTCTGGAACCCTGACACTCTTCCTTCAGCTCAAGGAGCCATCACAAGCCCGTGGGCTCTGCAATGCATTTTGTGCCCTGCAAGCCAAAAGCAGCAAGAAGACCTTGGCAGCACTGAGTTGGTTAATGGCTCGACTCGGTGATCCTAGAGGTCTTTTCCAACCTTAGTGATTGTGTAATTCTAAGACTATTTCAGCAGAGGGATAAGCCCCTGGCTCCCACTGCTGAGCTCAGCTGCCAGAAAAGTTCCCCGGGAAGTAACACAATCTTTGTTTGGTCATTAAAGCAGAAAAAGAGAGAGGGAATCTTAGGAAATGCTTGAAACGATTAGGTGATCTTAACTCTAAGGAGCTAAACAAATGCAAAGCAATTCCTCCCTCAGCCCCTCGTGCTGCTGTAGAATGTAATCTCATTTCTAAACACACAATTACAGAAAATAAAAAGAAAAGAAAAGAATAATTAATTTCTGCTTCCTCATGCAAATCCTCTGACCAATCATTTAGGGATCAGGAGCAATTCAGCTTCTTGTGCAAATTCCAAACTGAAGGCCTGAAAAAAAACAAGTGAATGGATTTACTTTTCTAAGAACCAGAATTAACAAAGGTTCCATTTTCCATGGTTATGTGCCTGGCCAGACAGCCCTTGCTGACAAGCTCTCAAAAAACATGTGTTGGCCTGTTGAAAAGGCCCCAGTGTTGACTGACAGACAATTGAAGTGACAAATTGTTTCATTGTACTTGGCAGGGAGAGCGCTGTATTAGATAATTACAGCGAGGAGGGAAGCAACAGGTCACAGGTCAGAAGACACGTCTGACCCTGTTTTCTGGAAGGCCTGAAAGGAGCCCATGCCCGGGAGAGCAGCGTGATGCTGCTAGCAGCTTCTCCTTCCACGTGAAGTGGTTAAGAGCTAGCGAAGATGGAGCGGGGAGAGCTCGCCCGTTCTCGCCCCAGCTGTGGCTCCTGGGCTGCAGCCCCCAGCAGCACCCACCACCCCTCAGTGGCTCCAGCATCGTCAGCTGCCTTCAGCACAGCCCCGGGACACTACCACCTCTTCAGCAGCACCAAAGCCTCAGCAGTCCGTGACAACGGGCAGGAAAAAGCACCATTTCTGGTGCTGAGGGCTGTCCCAGGCACTCGGGCGCAGACACCTTCCTTGGGCAGCCTGCAAACACCAGCAGGACCAGCCCCTCCCTGCCGGGGCCTGGCTTTTCTTGTGGGCTACAGCAGAGTACAACTAATAGTTATTGAAGCTTCTCTCCTGCCATAGAAATAAAATATGGCATGGAATCACAGCACAGCTACTCCATTGAGAGCAATGCTACACTGAGTAATGCCAATAATTCAAAACAGATGAGCCAAAGGCTCGAGCACTATGGGCTCAGTATCCCAGTCTGCCCTGACCCCTGGAATTCGCTGAAAGTTACCTTGAGACTCGCCAGAACTCTTTTGTAACTTCTGTGAGGGTTATTTATTGCAAAGTCATAAATATTTGCTATGGATTTTCTCCATCAATCTACAAAATGAATTAGGTTAGAAAAAATATATGTGCTTGGATTTTGGGCATGTGTTTCCCAGGCAGGGGAGAAAGCGTTGGATCTCCATTGTGCAGAAGCTGGACTGCTGCAGAGCTTTGGGCTCTGCTGCCTGTGCTAATTAATTCCCTTCCACAAATCATTTAAAATGCACAGTATGTTTGAGAAAGGGGGAAGGGAGGGAAGAGATTCTTCTTTAAATCTCTTTTGAAATCTTTCATAAAATTATTTATGGGGAAAGGAAAATTCTGTTTCCCTCTCCTCCTTCCCAGACCCTACCAGTCCATTAAAACACTGGAACTGAGAGGCAGCGTGTTGTGCCCCAGAGAATCAGTCTTAAGTCAACATCTTGCAGTATACCTCAGAAGCCAGCACTGGCACAAGCTGGATGTGAGGATGGAAGGAAAGCACCCAGGCTCCTCTCTCTCCATCCCAAGGCAAAGCTGCCATGGGGCAAAGCCACCCCACTTTCTCACTGTTAAAAAGAGGAGGGAGAGTAGGACTGGCCTTGCCTTGCAGGAATTTCTCTTAACAAGTTTTTATTCAGAAAAGTGCTTAAATGAAACCTTAACTTTGAGGATACTGCAGTAGGATTTGAGCACAGGTGGATGCTGTACCTGCTGGTGAGGGAGTGACAATGAGAAGTGAGGCAAGTTCTTCCCCCAGAGGGTGGCCAGTCACTGAACAGGCTCCCCATAGCAGTGGTCACTGCCCCAAGCCTGCCAGAGCTCAAGCGTTTGAACAACGCTCTCAGGCACAGGGTGGGATCCTCAGGCATGTGAGCAGGGCCAGGAGTTGGACTTTGATGATCCTTGTGGGGCCCTTCTAATTAAACCTCCAGGATCCTGCACCTTTTCAATGGCTGCCAAGTGACTGCATAGGACCTGGCAGCCTGTGTGTCCCAATGGCAATTCACACACAGGCAGCGAGTCCTGCACTCCTGTGGCTGCTCATCCTGCCACCAAAAGCTCCTGAAAAGGTTTGCATGAAAGAGCTGACCTAGCTTTGTTTCTGCTCCCATAGTTTGCCCTTTACCCTTTGGCCTTTGCCCAGCTCTGTGGCCACAAGAGTGACGGTCTGGCCACAGATGACTGCACAGCTGGCCAGATGCTTATTGTGCATGGCACAATGAGCCATGGTGGGGGCCAGCAGCTCCTGCTGCTCCTCAGCCCCAGCCACTGCCATGCTCAGTAAAACACCAAACCCCGCATATTTTTCCTGCTGCAAGGAAAGCTCCAGTGCAGTGCGCTGTGTGGGCTGTGTGCAATGCTTCCTGGTTCCAGGGAAAAGGGATGTTGCTTCCCATGTACTTGGGGCTGTGCCCTGTTTCCATCCTGCTTTTCTTCCACTCTATCTGTGCAGCAAACCCAAGCTCTGCCAGCCCTGGCTTTCCTTCCTTGGTGAGAGCCCTTGGTTCTGGGGGGACCCAGCCCGGAGGTAGCCAGGGCTCTGATCAGCACTGATCTCTCACTGGAGAGGAGCTGCCTGTGGGCCATGCACGTGCTCACATGGCACGTGGCCCATGCCAGCCAGCTGGCCCACTGGAGGGCAGCTGGCAGGTTGGCAAAGGCCCCTGGTTTCCTTCCCTTCTCTCATGAGTGTCCCAGGAAGGAACAGCTGCCTCTGGTTCATTGTGTATGCACTTGGGACTCTGCCCTGTGCAAGTGATTGGTCTGGCCAGGTTCAAGAGCAATGTGACCAAGAGCACGAAGAGATCTGAATACATGCTGGCAAGAAGGCTAGCAAGAATACCTGCCACTGTATGTAGGTAAGGCCAGATCAGCTGACCCTCATGCTGAGGATCTGCATGGGGATTTTTGTGTAGGTGTGTATCCAGCTGCATCGGTGACAACCCAGTCTATATGTGCAGGTGTGGGTACACATGTCTGCCTGCTTGGGTACTGCATGCACCCCTGCCATCAGCTGGCCACCACCACTAGACACGGGCTCCGGGCTGGGCACCAGAGTAGTAGGAAAAGTTGAGAGAGGGAGCATGACAGGAGGAGCTATTTGTTCAGTCAATGATTTACTAGATGTGTACACTGTACTAAAGACTTGTAAACATACTTTAATGGCCAGCTGTAAATCTAGGAAGTAGCAGTGCCAGCTTCCTCTCCATCGGATGTGTCTTAAGAACAGCAGAGGAAGGGCTCTGAATCACTTTGTTACAGGCTCTGTCAGCTCTGCAATTATGCATTTAAATCAAAGAACCAGTGTCCTCAGGTCAAAATTATTTGGGCGTCAGGAAAGGTTTTATCACCAGCAGCTTCTCCTTTTCTGGGTTCCCTGCAGTTCCTTGTCTTCCACAGAGGGCATCTCCAGAACATTGGGTTTCCGTCCCAGTGCCCCAAGTGGTGGCTGTGTTTTCACTGACTAGGCTGGAAGTCTCTTTTGTTAATCACTGAAGCACAGCGTCATTAGTGAGAAGTGCAGAGTGTACACAAAGAGGAACTTGCCAAATTACTAATAAGCAGAAACTCCATCCATCTTAATGAGACAGGGTTAAGAAAATAGCAACCTAGAATATACACAATGGAGCCTTTCCAATCTGCTTATTTACTCCTGTTAGAAAGTACTTCTGAACTCCATCTCTGGTCCGTGTTGGAGATTATCGCATGGTTTCCAAACCACAGGCATCTTATGCTCCTGCAAATCATTCATCATGAGAAGGATAAATAAATAAGTGGACAGATGCTTCAAAAAATTTTAGAGGGAAGAGAGTAGACAGGATTGCTGAAGAGCAAGAAGCATGAGGAGATGTTTCCTCATGGTGGGCTAGTCTCCTGCTCCCTTCCTTTGGGGTCCTCACAAAAGCAGCCAAGGGTCCCCATGCTCTCAGGCAGCACAGGGCCACTCTTGGGCCAAGACTTCCATGACATCAGCAGTGTGATTTATACATCCCCAGTCACTTGCAGCACTTCCCCAGGTTACTCTGGCAACGCAGGAGTGTGCACCCACACTAACATGCCTGCACACCTGTACTCCCCAGCCACATTTTTCTTTTGTTGGGTAAGAAATGACTTGCAGTTCCTTTCACGCGTGCAGCTTGGCTGCTGCTGTTTTATTGAACACCAGCACTTGCTGTATGTTATTCAGGCAAACTTTATATATGCCACAGACCCTCTCAGCAGCCTGCACCTGGTCCAGGGTAAAGCTGAGCCTTGTAGAGAAGAATGTGCTGTAATGCAGCAAGTTATTACAGGATAAATATTTATAAGCCCCTGTAAACATTTGCCATCAGTTCCCTCCTGGGACTAGGGGCAGACGGTCAAGAGTTTCAGCAGTGCTGAAGGCATTAGCTCTTGTAGTCCTTTATATGTTAGCTAGTAAACCTGTTGTTGGCTGTGTATAGTTATAGCATTTATTGGTGCTAATTTCACACAAACAGGAGACATTGGCTGGAATTGCTGCATGCCTTGATCCTGGCCCTGCTGCTGGGCAGCTTTAGGTGAAGGTGTCTCCTGCAGCCCCAGGGGCACTGGGCACCAGGCTGAGGCATCAGACCGGGTCCCCACAGCTGCAAAACCTCCCTGTGCACATTCCCTTATCATGGGGCAAAGGAGTTTTCCTGGCTGCATCAGTGTTACTGTAGTCTTGGAGCAATCTCCAGAGAAAAACAGAAAACAAACAGGGCAAAACCAACATCTTCCTCAGGGAATGACCCTGGCAGGGGCTATCAGCTTTTGGTGAGCTGAGGGGTTCTTAGCTAAAAAAAATACTCCCTGGGGGTGTCCAGGAGCTGTTCTGCTGCAGGGGTGGCACAGTGGGCTCTCCATGTAGGGACATGGTAGGTGGGCTGCCTCTGCTGGTGCATCCCATCTGCCCAAGAGAGGGGGCATGGACACCAAGGGACAGTGTGAGCCCTGGGACAGGGACTGCGGGGATCCACAGCCAGTTGTTCTCATCTCCCCTGTCACTGCTGCCTCTACTGGGGCTGAGATGGGGCTAAAGCAGTGGTGGGAAACTGGAGAAGAAATGCCAGGACAGGCAAGGCCATGACTCCTCCATGCCCTCAAGTGCAGGAGTAAAACAATGAGAGCTGGGCAATAGTGCTTGTTGCATGGGAGTGTTTGGGGGCTCCACTTTGCTGCTCATGCACTAAAGCCAGTCATTTGGCAAAAATCAGCTCAGTTAGCAGGCTTTGTTCATAAAGAGCCAGGGCCTGAATGGACTCAGGGCTAATATATTCTATTATCCCATGCCTGCCTGATTCCCCAGGGCAGCATGCAGGGAAAGGCGCATTCCAGCACCAGGTGGCCAGGGCAGAGTGTGCCCAGTGTGGGCAGAGAGGATGGGACAGGTGGGAGAGCACCCCTGCCAGCAGCATGGGGACATGTCACCTGCCACCTGCCCTGTCACCACCAAGCACCCACTGCAGGGGGACATGGAGCAGGGCGGGATGCTGAGCTGCAGATGAGGGCAGAATGCCTGGTCCTGCAGGCTGCTGGGATGAACAATGGAGCCAGGAATAGGCACGGTTAATTGGACTGGGCTTTTCACAGGGCACGAGAGGTCTCGGGACAGCCAGAATGGTGTGTGGTGCAAAGCGTCTCATTATTCAATAAGAAAATGTTAGCCCCTGTGGGAAAGGCAGCAATAAATGGCTATGACATTAGAGACAAGGCAGAGATCTAAGAACCAGTGGACTACATAATTGCAAAGGGATATGGCCGCACAGGCTTCACTCAGAAAAGTTTGTGTGCAGTCTGGAAGAGGTCTGCTGGAAGAACAGCCCTTCTTGGGCAGCTGCTTTCTGAGAGATCTGGTATTGTGTATTAAGCAATTTAGTGGCCTAGACCAGAGTTGGCATTTTCATTTGGTTTAGGTTTTTTCCTCCTCCTTGGTTTCTTATATTTTTTAAATAAAAAATGGTTTGCCAGCAATTGTATTTGCTGGTCAATTGTATTTCAGTTTAAAATTTACTCTTGATTCCCCATTCAGGCGCTGTTGTCATGAATGTGGATATCAGCCACATAAGAGAGAAGGGAACCAGCAAAAACCTTCCCTGGGCCAAGTTCAGGAATTGTTCACGTTATGCATGTGGACAGATTTAGCAGCCAAGGCATGCTGAACTGTAGCTTTCTGCTTGGATCAAGAGCCGTGAACTGTGGCAGGCTCAGCAGCTACTGTTCAGTGTGTCAGGGCTGCAGTAAAACCCCGAATCAGTGTGGGATGCTCCAGGGCACACATCCCTGGGGTGACCATGACAGGACATTGACCTGGTGCCATGTGGTATTTGACCTGCAGATAACTGGAACCCTGACTGTAGTTTTGTTGCAGTGTTCCTGCTGTTGCCTTTGGAGAGCTCTCCAACTGTTGAGCAAGAGTTTCCCAAGTCCTCACCTTGACTGCCTACCTGTGATATTCCTATTGCATGCCTCAGCCTGGAACGGAAGGATCATAGCGCTGCCAAAGTCAAACACACCCATTGCTGCTCTGCAAATAGAGAGGCTCTGAGACTTTCCTGTGATCTTGCTATGGAAAATGGAGAGGCACTGGCTCAGTTTGGTTCCCAACCAGAGACTTGTGCCCATGGATGTAACACCTGGGTGCAGATCAGGATGCATGAATAAATATTTGGATTAGTGCCCTGTTCCACTTCACACCTGTTTTCCTGGGACACAGAATTATTTTCTAATTCTCAATATGAAATGTTTCAGTGTTTCTAAACTAGTTTTGGTAAAAGCAGATTTCAGAATTTCTCAAGGAATGAGAAGTCCATTTTGCAGCTGTTTCTTGGTAGAAACAGTGATCAGCGCTTTGCCACCATTTCCTGAGCCCAAGTAGCAGGAGAGGGCCTGCTCCATCCAACCACCTCTTTCATTCCCCGGGTCCCTCGTTTACCGCTAAATTCTTCACTTCATTTGTGGTGCTAACTGGCTGCTCTCTTCTGCTAGCCCTCAGGTGGAAGTGGTTCTTCCAGGCTCCCGTGCCACAGAGCCTCTTCCTTTTACCTCGCAATGAGGTGTAGTTCCTGTTTTAAGTAGTGCAAGCTGTTCGAGCCGAAGGCAGCAGCAGGAAGGAGAGCTTTGGCGATTCCAGAGGAGGGAGCTGAGGAGAGGGGGCGGATAGGGACCTGTGGGCGCACAGGGGCAGAGCTGCTCAATGGCCAGATGTTGTGCAGAAGGACCGAACCCACTTCTCCTGTCTGGCGTGCTCCAAGGGGCACCCTGCTCTGCCGCACACCTGTGCTGGCACCTGGGCAGCCCCACGGCCTCCGTCCTGCACGGACGCAGCTCCCGACTGCAGGGCAGGGCGGGTTTGCAAGCGCTGAGGGGCACAGCAAGGTAAGGGCTTGGGGCTGGTGGAGGAGCAGGGAACGCAACTCCTGCTCCTCAGGGTACCCAGATACAACACCACTTTACAGAACAGACCCCCCTTTCTCTCTCGTTTTCTTTTTTGTTTGGTTGTTGTTGTCGTTTTTATTTTTTTTCTTTCAATATCATAGTTTCTGTTGGAATTTGTCATATGAGAAATGAGTTCTGCACAGTCCAGTCCAGGTTCACAAAAGTATCTGCAACCTTGGAATAGCAGCTCAGGAGCACTGGGACCCCGCAGAGCCGCCCCAGCTTCAGAGACCGGGAACGGCTCCGGGTGCTCGGGCCGCCCATCGGGGCTGCATCCGAGCGGTGCTGCGGGGGAGCTCCCTCGCCCCGGCCCGGGGGCGTCTCTCGGGATCCCCGAGCATCCCGGCCGCACTCCGTCGGGCCGGGCCCTGCGGGCCCTCAGCCGCTGCGGGTGGCGCCGGGCCGGGCCGTGCTGTGGGGCCGGGCTGTGCTGTGGGGCCGTCGGGGCCAGGCCGGGCTGTGCTGTGGGGCCGGGCTGTGCTGTGGGGCCGTCGGGGCCGGGCCGGGCTGTGCTGTGGGGCCGGGCCGGGCCGTGCTGTGGGGCCGGGCCGTGCTGTGGGGCCGGGCCGTGCTGTGGGGCCGGGCCGGGCTGTGGGGCCGGGCCGTGCTGTGGGGCCGGGCCGGGCCGGGCTGTGCTGTGGGGCCGGGCTGTGCTGTGGGGCCGGGCCGGGCTGTGCTGTGGGGCCGTCGGGGCCGGGCCGGGCTGTGCTGTGGGGCCGGGCCGGGCTGTGCTGTGGGGCCGTCGGGGCCAGGCCGGGCTGTGCTGTGGGGCCGGGCTGTGCTGTGGGGCCGTCGGGGCCGGGCCGGGCCGTGCTGTGGGGCCGGGCCGGGCCGTGCTGTGGGGCCGGGCCGTGCTGTGGGGCCGGGCCGTGCTGTGGGGCCGGGCTGTGCTGTGGGGCCGGGCCGGGCTGTGCTGTGGGGCCGTCGGGGCCGGGCCGGGCTGTGCTGTGGGGCCGGGCCGGGCTGTGCTGTGGGGCCGTCGGGGCCAGGCCGGGCTGTGCTGTGGGGCCGGGCTGTGCTGTGGGGCCGTCGGGGCCGGGCCGGGCTGTGCTGTGGGGCCGGGCTGTGCTGTGGGGCCGTCGGGGCCGGGCCGGGCTGTGCTGTGGGGCCGGGCCGGGCCGTCGGGGCCGGGCCGGGCTGGGCGGGGCGGAGCGGGATTGGTTCCTGCGGCCGCTGATTGACAGCGGCGGGCGAGCGCGCGGCGGGCGGCGCTGCGGTGATTGGCTGCCGCGGGCTCACAAACCCACGGCGCGGCCGGAGCGCGGCCAGAGCGGGGCCGGGGCCGGGGCCGGGGCCGGGGGTGGCGGAGGCAGGGAGAGGGAGGGCGGGCAGGCAGGGCAGCGGAGCGGAGTCTCCGGCGGGGTTCTGCGGGCGGCGAGCGAGGGGAGTGGGTAAGGGCAGCGGAGGGCCCTCGGCGGGGCTGCGAGGAGGGTCCCCCGGGGCGCCCGGCGGGGAGCGGCGTCCGCTGCTGTCGGGGCCGCAGTCGGCGGGTCGCGGCGATGGGCAGCGCGGGGGGGCCCGGTGGGGCCGCCCTACGGGCGCTGGTGTCGGTGGCCGCCGGTCTGCTGGCCTGCGGCGTGGCCAGCGAGTACGACTATGTCAGCTACCAGTCAGACCTGGGCCCTTACCCTGGCGGGCGCTTCTACGCCAAGCCCCACCAGTGTGTGGCCATCCCCGCCGACCTGCGGCTCTGCCACAGCGTGGGCTACGACAAGATGGTGCTGCCCAACCTGCTGGACCACGAGACCATGGCCGAGGTGAAGCACCAGGCAAGCAGCTGGGTGCCACTGCTCAACAAGAATTGCCATATGGGCACCCAGGTCTTCCTGTGCTCCCTCTTTGCCCCCGTCTGCCTGGACCGGCCGGTCTACCCCTGCCGCTGGCTCTGTGAGGCCGTGCGTGACTCCTGTGAGCCTGTCATGCAGTTCTTTGGCTTCTTCTGGCCAGAGATGCTCAAGTGTGACCAGTTTCCCCAGGATGACGTCTGCATTGCTATGACGGCTCCCAATGCCACCGAGGTCTCCAGGCCCAAAGGTAAGGCATGGCTCGTGCTGCAGCCTTGCTCCTGGCACTCCTTTCTGAGCTGACAGGGCACTTGTTAGCTCAGGAGGGGCCACATGGGACTGAAAGGGCTCTGGTGGTGGGAGGCTCACCTGAACTCTTAGCAGCAGCTCTCCTCTAGGTTCTGAGCACTGTCTGTACCCTCCTGTCCCAAGGAAGGTGGGATGCCCTGCCATCTCCTCATCCCTGTCCCAGAGCCTTGGGACAGGCTGGGGGCTGGAGAGGAAGCAGGAAACCTGCCCAAAAGCAACTAGGGAAAGTGAGCGTGGTTCGTGTTTGTTTCCATTGCGTGCAGCAGGTTTCTGTGGTGCGAGACTGGCATGTTCAAGTTGCTGTGAGTCTGGCTTGTTGCTGGAAACTTGAAAATAAATAAATATCCTGGTGTCACTTCGGTGTTTGCTATTGGAGCACTGTGGAAGGCAGGCAGGAGGAATGTTTGTAGAGGGAGATGGCAGAGGGCTCTAGGAGAGCGTGGTGCTTTTTGGCAGCAGAGCCTCATTGAAAGGAATTGTCACTCCTGATTCCATGGGGGCATCGTGCCTCAGGAGGCAGGGAGGGCTGAGTGGTTTCTGTGGCTTCTGCGCCCTGTCAGAGGTCATCTGCAGGGACATCTGCTCTTTGCAGTTACCTGTACAGACAAATGCTGGACGTGGTGCTCGACTGGGAGAAGTAACCCGGCTGACAGGGACTGTGCAGTGTCATCCTACCCATCTTGAAAGGACTTCAGAGAGCCCCTGTGATACAGGCCAGGTGTGATCCTGCAGCGGGGGGCACGCCCTGAGGTGTCTGTGGAGCTGTGCGAGGGCAGGGCAGGGCAGTGGCACCGTGACTGTGGCACGGCAGGCACAGGGGGCAGCCAGGCTCAGTACCCAGAGGAGCTGTACACAGGAGCCCGTGTCACGTCTCGGCAGTGGCATCCAGGGGCAGGTGGCATGTGAAGCTTGTGCTGGTGCAGGGGGTTGGGGGGCTGAGCTCAGGCTGGTCTCATTGCCAGGGACCCAGCCTCTCCCCACAGTGGTGGCAGCACAGCCATACTGACTTCCTTGGCATGGCTTGCGCTTACTGATGTGACTGCTGGAGAAACCTTGTTGTTTTCTAGGAATTCCCTAAATCAATAGGTCTTACATGAACCTGGACCCTTGGTCAAGGCTGCAGCCATGTTCTGTGTTACAGGTACAAAGGTTGCTTTTATTTCCCCAGGGATTTGCAGCCAAGCATACTCCTGGGACAGCTGGGTCTGAACTGCCCCTTCCAGGGTCTGAAATAGAGTCTGAGCTGTGTGCAGGTCATTGATTTTACAGACATTAATGAGCCAAGACTGGGAACAATCTTGTAAATGAGCAGCATCTGCCAGGCTTTCCTTTGAGTAGTTTAATGACTTTTTCTTCACCTTTCAGACCTGTCTTGAAGGCAGCACTGGGATGGGATGCTACTGCTTTCTTGCGGTGCCTTGAACAGTTTGGAGTGAAAAAAGGAAATTCCCAAGTTAATTGCAACCACTGCTGTGATGTGATGCAGCACTACTGCATCTCCTTCGTGTGACAGAGGATCTGTTAATGACCCGTGAGGCATCCATTGCTTCAGCTGTGGTGCTGCCACCTCCTGCAGATGTCGAGTTATCCTAGGCAAGCTGCAGCTCAGTCCATGCCCCTGTGCTTGGCTGGGTGCTTTTGTCTGCCTGGGTTCTGCTATGTGCACCCTGTCCATGGTTTGTCTGTGTTTTCTGTCAGCACCAAGTCCTGGAGCCCCTTTGCTCTTGGGCGTAGGGGTGTTTCCTGTTGATTCAAAGAGGGTCAGAAGCAAGTACTGTCCCCCCTTTTCTCTTGGTACTAGTAAGAACAAACTCTTTCAGTATTTTTTCCCATTAACACCTTGAAATTGGAATTTGTTTCTGCCTCTCAAAGAGCTGACCTGCTGAATTCCTTTCTCCTTAAGCACAGGCAGTAAAGCCTGCAGGCCCACAGGATGCATCAGGGGAGTTGCAGATTAATACAGCATTACACATTCCTTCTCTTGCCCCTGGAGTAAGCTGGCTCTACAGCCAGGCATTGGAAAATGGTCAGCAGGGAACAAGTGAGCTGGAGGCAGGCTGAGACTGTGCTTGGAGCTGAGCCGTGAGCTGCAGCAGATGGGCCCCAGCCAACCTGCAGTGGGCCCCAAGGGTGGGCTAGAGATGTCTGCTGTAGTGCCTCAGGAGGGATGGGAGGGCTTGCAGTTTTGGGGTAGCTGTGGCTCCACAGAGCAGCAGTTATCCTGGAGCACAGAGCTGTGCCGGAGCTGGCCAGGCCCCCAGTATTTGTGTTCCTGACTGTAGTAGTGATTTGGTGACCCAGGGCAGGGGACAATTTTCCTTCCCATTGACAGGGGACAGTGTCTCCTTCAGTCCTTCAATCCTGTGTGAAAGGGCTGCAGGAGGCAGGGCTGGAGAGTGGGTTGATTTAGATTGGATGGAAGGAGGAAGTTTTTTGCAGTGAGGGTTGTAAAACACTGGCACAGATCACCTAGAAACATGGTGGATGCCCCGTCCTTGCAAACATTCATGGTCAGGTTTTGTGGGACTCTGAGCAACCTGATCAAGTTAGGGCAGGGGGATTGTGCACAAGTGAAGCTGCTGGCTGTGGAAGGGGCTACCCAGGTCCAGCCCACAGAATGGCTGCTTGCTCTGGGCCCTGGTGCAGCAAGGCAGGGGTCTCTGACACCTTGGGTGTGTTACAGGCTCTTCAGGGGCTGATGGAGCATAGCTAGAACAAAGTCTGTGTTTGCACCAGGAAACAATGAGTCTTATTTTCCATTTTTGTTTACTTTTTTCTTTTTTTTTCTATTTTAATTGGTTGCCTGAAAAGCTCAGAGAGTGGATGCAGTGGTGGCTTTCATGTTTGGCTGGCTGGTGTAGGCTTGGCCAGGCTCCTCATGTGCACTTTGGCTGCTGAGGCAGGTTGAAGTGCTTGGCATAGCTTGTTCCTGATGATGGTCCCCAGCACAGTGATGAACTCCTGGCTGTGCAGCAGATGGAGGAGATGTGTCACCTTCCTATGAGGATCCTCTCTCCCTTGTAATGAGCTCATTAGATGTGCAGCCTGGAAAGAAATATTCTGACTGCTTATTTTAAAAATCAAGTGTTAGGGATGCCATCCTATCTCCAAAGGCTGGCTTCCACCTGTGTCACTGAGTGAGAATGGTGATGGTGGCTGTTACATGTTAGTGTTCTGGAAGAAGAGTTTACCCAGGTGATGGGCAGCTCTCAGAGGTCCAGAGAGTGTGGGGCTGTGGAGCTGGATGTTGGTGCTGTGAAGGCTCACTTGTGACTTGCACATAGGAGTGAGCAGAATGCCAGTTGCTCTGCATGAGTGATTAATAAAGTCATGGTGCACGTCCCCAGGAATTAGCATTTGGTGCAGAAGAGATTTGAGGGTGGCGAGAGGGAAAGAACAAGCCACAGAAAACAAATGTCTGGCCTGAATCCCCATGGGGCATCTGTGGCTGAGGAGACATGCCACTATGGTCGTGGCTGTGCCTCCCTCGCCAGCTGTGCTGGCTCTGCACCCTTCGTTCAGTGACACCTCTCTGCCTTTTTGGTCCAGCAATGCTGTGGGTTTGCTGGCCTGGCTGAGGGCTGGAAGGCCATGAGTGTTCTGTTTACATGCAGGAACTGGCAGATGTTTTGCTGCAGTGTTGTCCCTGAGAATAACTCCCTTGTGTGGGAAGAGTCCTCCGTCTTGCTGGACCAGGAATAAGCAGCATCTCCCAGCTCAATAAATTCATCTGCCAGTAGCTCAAGTCTACATCTGTGCTGCTGGGTGGTCTTCTCCAACTGTGGATGGGAACCTGGAAACAGATTCTTATTCTCTGGGTGAAGTGAGCTTTCCTCCCAGAACAGATGGCAGTGAAATCCCCAGGGCTGGTGTTTCCCAGGAGGTAGATGTCAGCCAGTGACCGACAAGCAGAGATGGTTCTGCTCTGCTGGAGCCTTGAGGCTGCCCTGGGCTCAAAACAGCAGAGAGAATGACCACTCTTGGTGGTGGCAGCATCCACAAGAGCTGTTCTGCTCCGTTCCCAGCCAGAGCTGCTCTGGGACAGGAGGGAGGGTGGTGAGGGCCTTCATCTGCACTGGGCAGTCTGTGGGATGGTCCCCAGTATTGAGGGGATCACTGGGCTGGACTGGGCTGTCCCAGTACTGAACCACCTTGCCTGGCACCAGGTTAGCACCTTGGCACTTGAGCCGTCTTTGGGCAGCATCCTGCTGCTGTGCTGGGGTTCGGGCATTGTGTGGCTGCCTTGGCATGCCATGGGGAGGGATTGTCAGCAGGCTGTGGGCCTTGGCAAGCACCTCCCCTCAGCTGAGTGCCTGACCCTGAAAACTCCTCTTTGCCAGTGCTGTCCTTTTGCTCTTAGCGGCTGCCTGTGCCTGGCCTTGGGGCCACTGACAGCATTGGAGTGGGGCTGGCAGAAGGCTGTCTTTGGTCAGTGCTGCCCTGTGAGCTGGTGGATGGTTCCTTACACCCAGTAGGGTGCTGTCCCTCACGAATGGGGAGCTGGGAACCCATGGTGGGGTGCGTGGACATAGATCCCCCTCAAGGGTGATGGTCTGACAGCATTGGTAGTCTGGCTCTGCAGTGCTGCTTGTGCTGGCTTCTCTCCACCTCTCATCTGTCTTCACTTCTTTTCTCTTGCCAGGAACGACTGTGTGTCCCCCTTGTGACAACGAGATGAAGTCGGAGGCCATTGTGGAGCACCTGTGTGCCAGTGAGTTTGGTAAGGAGGAGCACTCTAGGCAAGGGGAGGCTTCCCAGTTGGGTATGGGACAACATGGCTCCTGTGTGGGCTAGCTTGGGACTGCCACGTTTCCCTGCCCACAGTGGTGCTGCTGTGTCCTGTGATCTGTCCCCAAGGCCAGGCACGTGTGCCTCTAGATGTCAGTGTGGGTATGTGGAGGTGGGTGCTGATAAAAAATGCAGAGCTACTTGAACGCTTTGTCCTAAATGAGTGAGTGAGTCAGACAATCAGAGGTAAACTGAACTTCATTAAAAAAAAAATATTAGCACAAGGAAATACATTAGCTTTCTCAGTTTAAACCCGGAATTAACTGGTTTTGACATCCTTGCTGGTGTATGTAACTTTTTCAGAAGATTATTAAAGGCATATTGAACAAGGTGTGCATTCCTGGGGGATTAGCGCTTGAATGTGCCCTGTACCAGAGCATGCTTGAGCAAACCCAAACCTGCTCTGCATGCTGGTGTGTTACCCTTTCTGCTGGAAATGAATTCTCAACTCTGCTGCAGATTTGGTATGCCAGGAGTCCTAAGTTCAGCGCAGGCTTTTCCTAACAGGGAAAAGCATCACCAGAAACACCCATGTAATAGTTTCCCAGGAATGCGCATACTTCTGGCTTGGCTGGGGAATGGAAGCAGACATTCAGTGCATGGCCTGGCTGGGGAGTGGGAGGTGCTCAGAGCTCTGTTCTGGGCAGACCATGGAAGCTGAATGAGAGCTGCCCCTGCCTCGCTGCACGCACAGGGAGGGGAGGTGGGGAGGGAGAAACGGCCTCTGGGACCAGCACACCTGGTTTGGATAGGAGCTCCCTGCCCGGGCTTGCAGTGATGCAGAGGCATTGCCCCAGTCCAGGGGCTGGGGGCCCTTCATCCCCCAGGAGGAGCGAGGGGCACTGGCCTGTGGCAACAGTGGGTCTGGTGCAGGTGGGTCACTGCGATACCCATCCCCTTGCAAGGGGGACAATGTGTGCAAGGGATGAGCTGAGGTCGTGTCCTGCTGGGGAGCAAGTGCTGGGAAGGGAAATACAAACTTAACCACATCCTTGTCATCAACTTGTGCTGCGAAATATCCTCCCGTGCTCTGGGACAGTTACACAACAGGGAGCAGAGGCCAAACCAGAAGAATTCCCTGCCTCGGCAGAGCGGCCTGGGACAGTGACTTGCCCACACTATAAGTTGTTATTGGGAAAGATGGTGGTGACAGTGTCCAGAGGATGGAATTATTTCTTGGCAGATTTGGCCCATCTGTAGCCAGCTGGGGAGCAGGAGGATGGGATAGGATGCAATGCAGGTCCTACCTGTGCCCTGTGAGGGAAGGCAATGTAGGGGTGAGAAGGATGTCTCAGTGGAGGACGAGGCATTGGCTTCAGGAAGTTTTCCCAAAGCACAGTCCATGGCCCTTGGATCTTTGTTTAGTCTTGTGGGGTTACTGTCATGGGGTGATTTCTCAAGGAAAGCTGTTTATCTGGCACTATTATAAATTTCCAAACCTTTAGACTGAGGTTTCTCATGTACGTCCACCAAGGTAAACACTGGCAGCTGACAGGTTACAGATCCTCGTCAAAGCCAGACATGTACAATAAATGTTTAAACTAGCATGTGCTGCATGGGGCAGCTGTTGGTAGGTCTTGCACTGATTCCCACTGTGTCATTACTGCAGGTTTCTCTTATACCCCAGCAGCTTGTTACAGAAAAGATGTGAGTACCACAGACATGGCTGTGGCTGTGTAGCAGTCCTGGTGTCGGTCTAGAGTACAGTGCAGGAAGAGAACTGCAGTGAGCTGTGAGCACAGACTGTAAAGACAAGGCAGGAGAGATCTTGGACAAGATGCTGAGGGTCAGAGGGGTGCCAGGAGACTGCCAGCCTCGTGGTCCAGCAGAACTCTGGGTTTGCCTTTTTTTTGAGCAAAGATGAATGTGGGCTCTAGGGTGCTGTTTTGAGGCAGGTTGACTGCTCCTCTGATGGTAAGATAGCTTTGGGGTGGATGTCAGTGAGGGGTGCCAGAACCCTGGCCTGAGCACAGAGCAGCACAGGGAGGTGGATCAGGTATGTGGGGTAACTGTGGTGTAGGTTTTAGTGTAGTGCTGGTGTGCTAAGGCAGCGATGGATGCAAGAGGAAGCATGAGATCAGCCTCCAGTGCCCCCACAGCTGCCTCTCCCAACTGCCCTGGGCTGCAGCCAGAGCTTCTTTCTTATTCTAGGAGTTCATTCCACGCTCTGTTTCTCTTAGTGATTTTATTTATTGTTTCTGCCCTTTCTCTGGGGTCTGAGGGGATCCTGCTGAACGGGCTCGGTGGCACTGGGGACTGCAGAACAATCAATACATGCTGTTTATTTTTTCTCTGTGACTGACAGGTCCCTGCCTGCAGCCTTCTCCTGTTACAGCCCTAATGTGTCTTCTGGCAGGTTTCTTCCTTCTCAGTGATTTCTATAGGAAGGAAAAATGAGGCTGAATGAACAGTGGAGCTTTCCCTTCTCTCACATTCCCTTTCCTGCACGTGAGGTGCTGGAGTGGGGCCCCTGCCTGTGCAGGCAGGAGAGCAGCATCCTAGTCCTAGGGTGTCCTGTCCTGTGCTGAAAAAGAGGGGTGGAGGTGCCAGTGAGGAACAGGGATGGCACATGGTAGTGGGTTGTGAATAGGGCATAGGGGCTTCTGCTCTTAGATGGTGACTGCCCTGGTACAGTGCTGTCCTTGGGGAAGGTTGTGCTGGAACGTGTGTATCCCATGAAGGTAAATGGTAAGAAGGGCTTGGGGGTGGCATGTCGATCCTGCAGCCCTCTTGGGCCACTGTGGCATGCAGAGTGGCAGGGCTGATGCTGAAGCAGCCTGTGGTCACAATGCAGCTGCTGGACTGGAGAGGTGGCACGTGCTCCCGCTGTGGATAACTCTGCTGGGGTCAGCTCCTGCCTGGCAGCCACAGCTGAAGATTTAGTCTGTCTGAGCAAGCGTGTCCTGGGATCTCAGAGGCAATTCTGGCCCCTCTCCCACTTGGTGCTGAGACAGACTTGGTGCAGCGTGGGGGGAGTGGAGAGGCCAGGGTTCCCCGTGAGGAAGCTGTTTGCTTTGGCAGCTCAGCTGGCTGCTGGAGCCAAGACTCAAAGCATCCCGCTCGAGCCTTTTGCCTGCAGCGTTCCCAGCACTGGAAGATGCCGGGCGAGCTGCTGCAGCACCATGGTTCACCCACCAAATGCCATGTTCTAGGAAAGCCAGGAGTTGGAGGCTGCCTCCCTCTGCGTGGTGGTGAGCTCTTAGAGCAGGATGGAATGAATGCTTCCTCAGTCACCGCCTTCCTGGTGTGCAGGGGACGTGCCAAAGCTGCGTGTCTGGCCTGCCACTGTGGAACACAGCTTTCATACCTGGGAGTCTCACCTGGAATGTGGCTTGGGACTTGGGGAACGTGGCCCAATTAAGTGAACAAGGGGAATTTGGGGAGCCGGGTCACTGTGGAGAAACAAGGGCTGAGCAGAGATCGTTGTGCTTGTGTGAATGCTCCGCCTGCAGCACCAAAGGCAGATGAGGCTTGGTGGTCCCTGAGCCAGGCTGTGTTTACCTGGGCAGCACTTCAGGCTCTTGCTGGTTATGAGGCCATTGCTGCTGGGAAGAACAGAGCCTGACACAAACTATTTGCACCCCTCTCAGCCTCCTCCTTCATCCATGACCCTTGGCATTATCCCATCTTGGCTCTGTGTGCTGCTCTGCACAAGCAACGTTTGGATGAGGTTTTGGTTTACATCTGGATTTATTGTTCCCCTGGGCAGCTCCCATGAACCTGCATCGCTGGATCACAAACTGCTGTGTGCAGGGAAGGGAGCAGCTGTGAGCTCCCTCAGCACAGCATTACCATGCCTTCTTTGTCTTCAGTGGTGTATGATACTTGGAGTAGATCAGCACCTCCACTAGCTGGCAGATCCTCTTCTTCCTGTAGCAAAAAGGATCAGACTTTGCAGTGATCTCAGCAAAGCAGTTTGCAAACAAGCCATTTGGCAAGTCTCGTACTGTGCTGTTGTAATGGTGTTTTACCATCCTTGCTGCCCTGGCCACCTCTGTGCTTAGTGCAAGGGCTCCAGTCAGCATGAATAAAGGAAAGGAGGTGAGACTGACAATTGAAGGTTGTTGCTGCTACTGCTGCCCAGTTGAAGTCATGGAGCTTAGAGCTGCTTGAAAACTACTTAGTTTTCCAAATTTGTCGCTAATTGATCTGGTTCAGCATCTTTAGCTCCCTAAAGCTGGAGTCTCTTTAGCTCCTGAATTTGGAAAACAGATGGAATGAAAATTTCTCTTAGTCCTAAATTACTTTCTTATACAATGACAGTGTAACATGACAGGGCACTTGGCAAACCTAGGGGGTGTTTTTGGCACAGGGCAGACAAACACCATTGCTCCTGTTGCCAGGGTAGTGGCTGGGAGCATGAGGATGATGCTGAGTCTTTGCTGCCTGCTTGGGATGTCATCATGCTGTCCTGCTGCCATCTGTGTCTGGAACAGTGAGCAGTGCTGCTATCCAGGAAGCAACACGTGTTCACTGCTACGTGTTCCAGCAGAGCAGGACTTCAGTGAATGATGCTGTGGGGACCTGTCTCCCTGCCAGAGCTAAAGGTTCTTGTGGACTGCCTGCAACTGTCCTGAGACTCTGATGCGAAGGGACAGCAGCCAACAAATCACCTCTCTGAGCACCAATTATCTGCAGCTCTGAAGTAAAACTCCCAAATGATGAAAGTATGTTAGCAATTTTTGGCCATATGTTCTTTTCCCCAAAAATGAGGGAGAGCCAAATGGCACAGAAATTATGTTTTAATGTACAACACATTTTCATCATTTTCCCCATTCCCATGTATGCAAAATTCCTCTTCATGGTCATGGCAAAAAGCTTTTTTTGTTTTTTTGGGTGGGGGTGGCGGGGGATTTGCGATTAGCTGAAGAAAATGCTGAACCTAAAGAGGGGAGAGGATTTTTGGTGGAAGTTGTATCTTCCCTTCTCCCAGGGAAGGTGCAGGCATGTGACTTCATGCCAGGGTCTCCGCAGTTCTGATTCACAGACATCCAGTGCTTGGAAACTTGTTTCACAGGCACCTGAGGGCTGATGTGACTGCAAACAAATGCTTGAGAAGCCAAATTGACCTTTTAAATGATCCTTTCAAGAGTCTCTCCATGCCTCTAGAGCAGGGAAGTCACCTAATTTACTCAGCTAACATTCGTGCTTGGCAGCTGAGCAAGTCCCCTCACAAATGGGAAGTGCTGGGTGCTTTGCTGGAGGAAGGGAAACAAAGATATCAGTGTTGTACCTTGGTGCAGCTTCACCTCAGGTGCAAGGGTATGAGTGTCATAGTGGCCAGGGTGATGCCATGGAGCAGGAGGATTCAGGAGCAGAGTAGGGTGAAAGGGAATGCAGGAGTGGAGCAGGGCACTGCGTGTCTGCAGTGGGACTGGGCATTGCTGCTGGTGAAGGATGCTTAGGAGCTTTGATTTTCTCCTCTCCTGTCTTGTTTTGCAGCTCTTAAGATGACCATAAAGGAAGTGAAGAAGGACAATGGGGACAAGATGATCATTCCACGGAAGAGGAAGGCGCTGAAGCTGGGGCCCATCCGAAAGAAGAACCTGAAGAAGCTGGTGCTGTTCCTAAAAAACGGGGCAGACTGTCCCTGCCATCAGCTGGACAACCTCAGCCACTACTTCCTCATCATGGGCCGCCAGGTGAAGACCCAGTACCTGTTGACAGCCATCTACAAGTGGGACAAGAAGAACAAAGAGTTCAAAAAGTTTATGAAGAAGATGAAGTCCCCTGACTGCCCGACGTTTCCATCCGTGTTCAAGTGACCCGGAGGGTGCGGGGGAGCCGCTGGCTGCGCCTGCGCGCTCGGGCACGGCGGCTCTGCAGCAGCAATGCTGGAGCCAAGCCCTCCTGCTCCTCCATCCTGCTCCTCAGAGCTCCCTCGGTGATCTCAGCCCTCCCACATCCCCGCTGCTGGTGTTGGCCTCACGGCCTGGGCGTGTGATGCACGTGCACCCAAAGTTGCTGAGGTCACACACGATTTCTGTCTGCACTGTCCAAAAACCTGTTATTGTACAGATGTGTACAACCATTGAAATAGCAGCTGTCTGGTAAAGAGGGCAAGCAGAGGGGTGTGAGGTGACAATAAGAGCTTGCATGCTTGCAGAAAGGACCCTCGTGACCATGTCACTCCCGTCTTCATGGCTGCAGGATTGCCCCGAATTTCTGAATGAACCTGAGCTGGCTGATTAGACAGAGATCCTATCTTCATGATCAAAGTTCATAAATTAGTAGTGGAGAACCCGTTACAACCTCTGATAAGAATTCCTAATAGCTAATAGCCCTCTCTGTAAAAATATCCCATTATAGTGTTAACCTGCTTAGTTTAAGCCTTAACCCTGGTTCCTTGTGGTGCCTTGATGGGCTGGAGCCCTTTCTCACCAGCATCTCTTGTTGTGTCTCCCTGGGTGCCTGCCTTGGCATCTGCTGTGCCAGCTGAGCCCCTTTGGCCCAGTGCTGTGCTGCACCCAGATAGCTTTTGCGTCTCCACACTGGTCCCAGTGTGTTAGTGCACTGGGCATGGGGACCAGGGGTAGAGGGGACTCTGCCTACACCTGTGCCTTTGGCCTTGTGCAGGCCCTGTCTGCAGCAGTGTCCAGCTGAGATCCCCTGCCCTGCCCTGGTGTGGCAGTTCCCATGCACAGTGGCCTGAGCTGGTGGTGCCCAGAGCTATCACTCCATTTCAAATCTGAGCAAAGGTTTTCAGTGCTGGCCTGCCCAGAGCTTTGTTGGGGGAGCTCATGGCCAGCTCTTCCAGCTTGTGTCAGTCACTCCCTTGCTTTACCAGTGATGTTTTTATAGTTCCTTTAGGCTGCTGGCAAAGTACCAGAGTGCAGAAGGCCAAGGACGTGTCCCTGCAGAGCACTGCAGGCAGTGTGTTGTCTCTGTCTTTCCCTCTGCTGTGGGACCCATCAGTCTGGGGTTTTGTCTGTTTGATCTATGACAAATAGCTCTCTATCATTATGTCGTTTTTGCTCTAATCAAAATGTCATGTTTGTATGATTTCAAATAGTTTATGAAAGACAAAGAATATCTTACCCAAATGTTTACATTTATTGACCAAGCTGAAATTCATTATTCTGTTAATTGGACTAGTTCTCTTTTTCATAGACCCATACCACTCCATATTCATTATCCTTCCTCCTTCCATTTAGTATTCTCATCCGTCACCGGTACTCTAAGAGAATGAATACCTGATGTCTGAGATAATCCTGTTGCATCACAGCTAAGTGAAATGACAAATCCTCATTTTTGAGGTTTGAACCAAAACCCCTCAAAACTGGTAAATTCATTATTCCTTAGCTTGGGAGTGGTGCTTATTCCCCACATGGGGACAGAGCCACAGACTTGGTTGTAGAAGAATCTGAGGAATGATGTTTCATGGCTAACAGAGAGATGGATTTAGGATGTGAACTTTGTAGAGTCCCCCTAGGTTGTCTTAAACCACCATTTGTAGTAGTGTTGTTTCCTTATTGCAAAATTAATCATTGTAGATAATGTGCTTTATTAGTGAAGTAAAGAAATAAATAAACCATGGGCTTTAACATCACAGATTGATGAGGTGAAATGATGGAGATGGCTGACAGATCCAGCAATGTGGGGAATGGAGTCAGGACATGATGAGCTGAAAGTCTGGTTATCTGTGAGTGCCCACAGTGCCCCTAAAAGCCCCGCTGGGGCAGGGCAGGGACCCTCTGTCCCTGCTGCCTCACCTTCCTGAGTGCAGCACAGCAGAGGGTTGGCTGTGGCAGAGACAATGCTGCTGCTAAAATTGCCAAATTAATCCACTAAATACGATTCCCCCAACCTTTTATGAAGAGATGCTGTTTTCTAATCCTTTTGGGGCTGCTGCAGCATGACTGGCTGCGGGTGTGCTGGGGGAGCCTGGCCTCGAGGCTGTGATGGTCCCAGGGCATTGCTGGCCAGGGAAGTGGTGGAGTCACCATCCCTGGGATGCTTCAAGAAATGACCAGATGTGGCATGATGGTTTAGCTGACGTGGTGGTGTTCAGCCAAGGGTTGGACTCAGTGATCTTGGAGGCCTTTTCCAACCTTATTGATTCCATGGTTCTATGACTGCATGCCTGTGGCAGGTTGCAGGGAGAGCAGATGTCCTTCCTGGGAAGCGCTGGCTGCTTCCCCAGCCCTGGCTGCAGCTCACAGGTGGCTTTAATCAAAGTGATGTCACCTGTTGGGTGAGGAACTGCTGAGAACCTGCTGCAGCCCCAGATGGGGCCTGAGTGCAGGGCAAGCTTTGAGAGCTGGGTTAAGCACCAAGTTCTTTCTGCAGTGCATTTGGTCTGAGATGTTGGCTGCAGCAGTGTTGTCACCACAAGACCAGGTAAGGTCAGTGCTGTGGAGCTGCTGCTTGGGGTCTCCTTTTCCCAGCTCAGAGCCAGTGCCTGGGGCAGTTTGAGAGCTGACCTGGGGCAGTTCAGGGCCTGGGCTGAATCTGGCTCTACTTTGTGTCCCTGCATTTCACTACTGGTTCATCTGTGGTCATTCAACAAAGTGAGAGCATCAGGTCAGTCTGAAGAGATGCAGGAAGCCAGGCAATGTGTTTGCTGAAAATTGACAGAATCAATTCCTTTACTGGCTTCTTGTCAATGGCAACTCCTGAGGTATTTTTTGGTCATGTGAAAGTGGGACTTGGAGTCAAACTGCTGCATGTGGATGCCTTTGCTGTCTTTAGATTACCTATACTGCTCTCCAACAAGAAAAATCTACTAAAACCTGAAATGGGCTAAGTGTAAACTATGGAGAAAGTACCCAAAATCCTGGATTATGCTTGTGTGGAGTCATGTGGAGCAAACAGGTGTTTACTGAAATGAGAAAGCACAAGAGTCTCCTTAAATCAGGCACCACGTGTCTGGTGTAGTGTACCCAGAACAGAGACATGGGTGTTTGTGCACTTCACGGATACAGTTTACATTTTAAAATGTCAGATGCTGATTTTTAGAATGAGTTTCTGGTTTAAGTTACAAGCGTATGTGTAAATGCTCAGTCTAAGACATACTGTGTGCTGGGAGACACCCTCAGTATTGCCCTGCTGAGGACTGTGGTGTGTCTGTGGGACAGTGATGTGCCACCTCTGAGGCACTCAGGCTTGCTACAGCCTGGGCTTGTCTGAAGTACGAACCTTAAATCCTAAAATAAAATACCATCCTTTTGTGACTCAGTTTATCCTACCAATAATGTTTATTTCCCTCTGTTGAGTTCCGCCTGTCTGGCCTCCAGTTTGTAGTTCAGTTAAAAACTAAATGCAGTTTTCTTTCATGCTATGCAAAAATTCATCTTCTATCCCTCAGTTAATTTTTTATATTGCTGGCAGTCTGTGTTCTGCTTTGACCACCGCTGGGAAATGTAAGGCTGGGAAGAGCAGCTGAGCAACTGGGAAGGATTTGTTCTGGAGAAGAGGACGCCAGCCTGGTGTGGAGCTCTCTGAATGCTGTGTAGGGTGAGGGGTGATGCACCCCAGCTCTGCCAGGCTGGGGCTGGCTCCCAGGCAGCAGGTCTGGGCTCATCGGCCAAACATCTGCCATCCAGAGCTGGGTCCTGCTTTAATCAGCTGTTCCATAACCAGGGCAGCCCAGGCGTGCAGTGAGTGTAGCCCAGATAACTGAAAAATAGCAGAGTGAAAATGGAAATAACAAGTTCTTTCCCTTTGTGGGCGGATGGAGCTGCCTTGAGCGTGGTCACTGCTCTGCACTGTGCCAGGGGAAGCAGTGGATGGACCCCTGAGCTCCCTGTGGATATGGATGGGCCCAGCAGTGAGGGGTTGTTAGGGTGAGCATGCAAGGTCTCAGCTGAAACCTTCTCCAAAGCCACAGTGAAACTTTCCTTTCCCTGCCTCAGCACTAGAAACCTTGCAGAGAAAATGCTCCCCTGTGTTTCAGAGTCTGCTCCTGCTTTCTCACTGCATCATGCTGGATGACCCTTAGAAAGGATGCACATGCACACGTAATTAAAGCCACCCTCCAACCCAAGGCCAGAGCTGTGTTTGCAGACTGCTGTTCCTGGCACTGAGGCTCCTTTTTCCACCCCAGCCAGGCTCCGCAGTGGCACCGCCAAGGAGAAAGAGCTCCCACAGACCTAGTGAGGAAAAACATCTTCCAGTGTCTTTAGCAAGTGCTTTTAAAATCCCTGTTTTGTAAAGGAACAGACATTTTTTGTTATTGTTTCTTCCCCAGTAATCCCCTGTGAGCCTCTGACTGTGCAGCCTGTTGGATGAGCTGTTCCCTTTGGGCAGTCTGGAGGTGTCCAAGCCACACTTGAATGTCTTCCTTGGAAGGGGAGTGGGGCAGGCTGGCGGCTCCTCTGCTCTTGGGAGCTGCTCACTGCAGACAGACTGACAGACAGGGTCCAGGAGCTCTGCAGCACACGGCTACCCCGAGCAAAGCCACATCCAGGACAGCCTTGAGGCAGGGAGCGTGGGTCCAACCTGCCAGGGTGGCCTCACAGCCCTGAAACAACCGAGGGATTTGTTTCAAGAGCTTCCCACCAGAGGCTGAAATCTCCTCTGGGGAGGCAGTCTGCCACGGGAACGTTGCCTGCATGGCAGGAGCAGGGGCTGCTGTGCCCCTGCCATTGGCAGAGAACCTGCAGTGCCCGCCAGCACCGGGGAGCCCTGGCTCTGTCTCCCCCGGTCAGAGTGATGGATCTGTCTCCACTTGCCAGAGTGAGGGCATGGGCACACTGCAGCACAGCGGGTTCTTCTCACAGCCTGCCAAGATCCCAAGAACCACGAGGAGTCAGCAAACAGTCCCTCTTTTCTGAAGAAGTGTGCTAGCACAGGGAATTCGCTGCTGTCTGAAACGCTTTTCCTTTAGAGACACCCAGCAGATATTTTCCAAGCCATTCTGTGGAGAGGAGGGGGGAAGCCAGGACGCGGCTGGAATGAGCTGTGCCTGATGCAGTCAATGCAGCATTCTTTGGGATGCAGCTCTCTGCTCTCGTTCTGAGGTGCAGGAACAGCTCTGTGGGGCTGCCACCAAAACTCTTCCTTTTCTTTAGCTCAGGTTGGGGCCCGTTGTGCTGTTGGCACCATATGCTGTTGGCACTTCACTGTCTCGATCTGACTTTCTCCATACTCTTGAGTTAGTGATGTGGCAGAGAGGCTAAATTATTGGGAGGTGTGGTATTGTATATGAATAAATTATGGCTCCAGGAGGATGGGGTATCTCTGAGTGTCTCTGAGTTACTCATCTGTGAGTATCTCTGCTGTTACTCAGATAAAAAAATGAAGTCAGGGTGTTTGCCTTGGGCAGGGTGAGGAACGTGTGCAGCCTCTCCTGTATGGTGTTCAGAACTACATTAAACCCTGGAAATAACAAACTGCAGCCCCTTGAGACAAATGTGGCATCTTTAGATTGGTCATCCTCAAGTGGGGGTGAGCACACCCAGCTCAGACAGCCTCCCCAGTTACTGTACAGCAAGGGAAAATATGGATCTGGAGAAGGTTGAGCTATCTGTGGAACCTCTGAGGAATTTAACATGTCTGAGGCCATGTGCAACAGTGATGGTGCCGGCTGGCATGTTCAGATTTGTATGTTAAATGGTCTTTAATAAAATATTAATATCAGGCTAAACTTTTATCAGAGTCCTGCTCTTGGACGAACATTTGCCAAGAGCAGTGGAATGACTATGTGTGACACTACATAAATGATTAAATACTGTCCTGCACAGCTGAATCTGTGCAGCCCCAACTGCCTGCTCAAGGGTTTGCAATTTCTTCAACCATTTCATAGTCTTTCATTTGTCCTAAATGTTTATTTAATAATCCTGGAAGACCTTTTAAGCTTCCTAATGTTTGCTAAACACCCTGTCACTTGCACTTGTATTGATAATTCCAGCCCCTGTGCTCTGCAGGACAGCCCTGTGCTAACCCAGACCTCAAAAGCCAGCGCTGCCCAGGCAGGGTGTGTGGGAGCTGGGATGGGAGCTTGTCAGCTGGATCATCTGGCCTTCACATTACCCCAGCCCCTGTGCTCTCCACGGGCCCCAGCTGTATTAGGTTCACAAATTCATTTTCCTGCACAAAAGCTTTTGGTTACTTTGGGATTAGGGACTGTTTAGAGTTCATTGTTTTCTCAAGCTGCCTTGTTTTGCTGTAATGCTGAGATGCCTGGGCTACAGGAACATAATCCCCCTCCTCCTCTAGCAGCCCTGCTCTGTGAAAATCTGTTCTCTGCTTAAGTGCAAATTGTTGATGGGAGATAGCAGCGGGTCTTTCTGCTTCCATTTAACGTGTCAGCAGAGAAAGACATCTGCTTGCAATTATGGGCATGGCCTTGCTGAAGGATTGGCCTGGTAGATTTTATAAGGTATTAGGAAATCTTTAGCGATTCATTATTCCTGGTGTCAAAGAAAGGAATATGTTTCATTTAAATTTTTCATATTTTATTCTTACAAAATCATAGGATAAAACATGAGATTGATATCAAGGGAAGAATCCATGTGCTCTCTGTGAAGAACGAGTCCTGGATTTCCTGTGCAAAAGGCTCTGAGCAGGCGAGGGCCAGTCTGGGGAGGAGTGGGCTCTGCTGCTGGTCCTTTGCTGCCCTCTGTGACGTGCCCACAGAGGCAAATCATTTTGGAAATTGTTTGCTGTTGGCTTTGCAGCTTGATCTGGAACAGGAAGATGGTCCCCAGTGCAGTGCCCAGAGCATTGGAGTCTCTTGGGTGGGGCAAGCGGCTGCAGAGGAGCTGCTGTGCACTGGCACATCCTGAGCTGGCAGAGAGCCCCTGTGGGGCTCATTCCAGCACATTCCCAGTGGCTGCAGGGATAGCCTTGGGTCCAAACCCCCTCTGTTCTCACTGTCTCCCACCCCAGAATAACCAGTGCTGTTGGCAGTGCTGGCTGCCTGCCTGGAGCAGGGGCACACAGCAGTGGAGGTGCCCCTGCACCCTGCCCCTTCCAGCTGGGTGGGAGCCTCCTGCCTGGAGCGTGGAGAGGGGGCTGCTCCCTGCCCCGATCCCTCCACTTGCCCTTGAAGCTGCTCCTGGCAGGACATGCTGTCAGCGTGGCTATTCTTGGCTGTGCTCAGACCCATTTGTCAGCCCACTGGGAGTCTGCTGTAATTTCCTCTGTGATTAAGTGTCTTAGAGCATGTTCAATATCATTAAAGAAACAAGAAAATAATAACAATAATGATCTGTGCTGAGGAATGCTCCCAAGAATAGTTAGAATTTCATTCAGTGCCTTTCAGCTAAGAAAGCTCCTGATGCTTCAGCTTTGGCAGATTCACAGGGACAGCATCCCTGGTCTGGGAACTTTCTGTGCTCTTTCGTCCATCAGCAGCAATTCCTGTTCCCTGCTGTCCACTTCTGTGTCTGGATCCGGAGCTTCACCTCTGGGGAGAGGTTGAGGAGAGTGTCAGGCTGCAGAGACACATTTCCCCAAGGAATGGTAGGCAGATGCAGATGCCCGTTGTCCGGAGAGGCTGCGAGGTGCAGGTTCTGGCAGCTGGTCTCCTTGCTGATGTAGAGATGCCCTCCCTTATCACAAAATCACTAAGGTTTGGCATTGTTCTGCCACCACATCTGGTTTGCTCTGGGGATGGGAAGCATATCCTGGGCTCCTGGGCTATGGCAGTGTCCGTACACGTGTGTGTGAAGCATGCACATGCTGCTGCCAGCCTCTGACCACTCCCCAGCCCAGGGAAATACAGAGAGGCAGCATGGGATTCAGACAGACTTGAGAACAAAACAAAGACTTGAGAAGGGTGGAGGAAATCCTGAGCTAATTTCTAAAATGCCATGAATTTCTGGGGGCAGTTTGAATGGCCAAATCTTTGTTAAGGCAAGGAGAAGACCTACAGCCAGGGATGCAGTGTCCAAGGCTGCGTCCCACAGCAGGACAGCAGCTGCTCTGTTTGGGCTCCATGTCTGCACAGCCCTGTGTGTGCCAGGGGCTGATGGCTACCCAGCCTGAGGACAGCTTGTTCCTTGCAGAGGGGAGACAGGCTGGTTTAATTTTGCACTCCCAGATGTTTGTTGTGTTACCAGCATTTCTTTTTACTGAAGTAAATCTGAACTATTCATCTTTAAGTTCTCAGACATGAGACATGGGGAGGTTTGTTTCTCTACAGCTCCCAGCTAAGTCCTGGCCAGGTGGGATGTGCTGTGGCACCCCACTGAGGACAGAGCACCTGCCCCGGTGCATCTGCAGGGTCTCCACATCCAGGTGCCCCCAGAGTGGGATGGGAGTCTCACGTTGCCACAGCCATCTCCATTTGGGTCGCACATTCTGATGGCTGGGCTGGCTCTGGCCTCTGCAGCCCCTCAGTGGAGAAGAGGGAGGCAGCCAGCTGTGCCCCCAGAGCTCCCTGGCCTGCAGCTCCCCAGTTCCCCCCTGGCTGGTGACCAGTCTGCCAGTGTGGACCTGCAGCTTGGAGCTTGGCTTGCAAGCAGGGTCTGGATGTCCCTGGAGGTGTTCCCAGTCTGCAGGCTCTCCCTGTCATATCTGTCCATCAGCTGCCCTCCAGCGGCACCAGGAGTGGGAGGAGATGCCCTGTGGGCTGGCACTGGTGTGTGACTCATAATCCCCCATCACCTGCAGCTCTGCTCTGATGGGAATTCACCTGTCTCAGTCATACAGTGGGAAAACATCCCAGGAGCTCTGGACTTGGCATCTTGCTGCAGTTCTGGGGATGCTGCTGGTCATGGAGGCACAGGAGAATGTTCCAGAGCTGCCCAGGGTGCTCTGGACTCCCCGTACCCTGAGGTTTGCAGGTGATGCACCCAGGGAAGGTGCAGGCTGGTGGGCTCGCTAGTCATCTCCTGCTGATTTGGAGCATTAGACTATGCAGGATTGAGTTTGATTTCTTCCCCTCTCCCCAGTTTTTTAGTAGCTGACAGTTGTTACCAGCGTGAGGTACTAACTTTTTATTTTGAACGCATGAGTTCAGGCTCGTTAATCACTTCCAAATGTCCCCGTCTAAGGGCGATATTGTTTCAGCTTTCAGCCACTAATTTTTTGAAATCTCTGAAATAAGACTCTGCTCTTGAACATGTGCTGAAGAGTTGTTCTTTTCCGCTGTATTTTAAAAATATACATGTGGTTTAATTCAACAAGAGGGCTAGAGGGGACATTTTTCCTCCAGTTTTTTCCCCCTCTTTTTCTTTAGAGCTGTGTCTGCCAAACCACCCAGCTCTGTGCCAGCAGCAGCCCCTGGATGATCCCAAATGCATTTGGAGGCTAGAAGTGTGTTTCTGGGCAAGCGCAGTGCTGCTGCCCTGCAGTACAGACTGAGATGGACCCAGGGTCGGGAACACCTTGGGCCTGGGTGCCAGGCACAAGGAGCAGAGTTGGGCTCCCAGCAGCTCCGGGGCACGAGCCACGGGAGCAGCCCTGGGGTCACGCTCCCTCACTCCTGCAGCAAGGAGGGCTCTGCTTGCTTGGTCGTCTGCTGAACAAGACAAAGCCCAGCTGTGATGGGGATTCAGGCTGCTGGGCTTGGAAAGTCAGTGAGAGCTGCAAAGCCATAAGAGAAACAGCAGTGAACACTCACAGCTCCGGCAAACACTGAAAATCTGGGGATATATCAAAACAATGGGATATGGTTATTCAAAAATGTGAACTGCAGGAAGGAGTCCTGCCAGGCCTAAAGCCCTGGAGGAGCTTGGTTGTGTCTGGGCTCAGGGATCTCAAGGAAACATTCATTTCTGTGACTAAACTGCCTTTTATGTGTCCTGGTTTTGGTAGAACTCTTTAGATTTGGGTGCTCCACAGGGTCTGGCAGTTACAGGAGCTGCTTCAAACCCAGACATCAGTCAGGGACCTCTGCCTCCAGGGAGATAGAAATATTTTTAAATTATTTCCACTTGATTTGTAAATAAGAAAAGTGGCAGGGGAGGGAGATAGGGAAAAGCTGTTGTGCAGTGTCCAGTAGAAACAGACCAAGGAGGCTGAGCCGTGGTGAGGAGAATTGGGCTGGGTCTCACCTGGCAGTACCTGGTCTCCCTCCTGGCCAGCATGGCCACTGACAGCAGAGCTGTGTCCCTGTGCCAGGGCCGTGTCCTGCGCAGCCCTCACAGCACAGCTGGGGCCACCGTGGTGGCGAGGCTGAGCCAGGGCTCCCGCGTCTCCATCCGCAGTCTCAGCCACAAAGCTCTCTCGCCCTTCCTGGGGAATTGCAACTGATGGAAACTCTCTTCTGTCTCCAGCTCTTGAGCTTGCTGAGGCTGTTATCTCCTGTGGTTTTGTTGATATTGTAAATAGATGTTGTAACTGAACATGAAAGAATTTGTGCTGAGCAAGGGTTGTTCTTATTAGAACAGAGCAATGAATGAGGAGGGGATAGTTCCTGTCAGACCCGGTCCCTTATGCCATGGTGTCCTCTGATGGCTCTTACAGCCCATATTGTCCCTGCAGATGCTGGGTTGCTCCTGGCACAGCCAGCCAGCTGCCAGGTCTTCCTTTCAGGAGGACGGGATGCTTGGCTGTGCGTACATGGCATTTCTGTGCTCAGACAAAGATGTAGAGAGAGATTCAGTTTAGGGTCTGGGGTGTTAGTGCAGACTCCAGCACAGCAGAGAGGGGCTTTGAGCAGAGCTTCATGTGGCTCCTCTCCTGAAGAGCACATGCAGGAGCCAGAACACGCAGCTCCCCGGTGGCTGTAACCAGAGGAACAATGAACAAAGGCGGGGTGGGGGACGGCGTGGAGGGCTCGGAGCTCCTGGGGGTGTCAGAGGCTGCAGCGAGGGTTCGGCTCCGGCAGCACCGGCAGCTCTGCAGCACTTCGGGCTGCAGGACGAGCGGGGTGATGCCCAGGGGCACACACAGAGCTCATGGTGGACTCACACAGAGCTCATGGTGGGCTCACAGAGCTCCTGATGGACTCACACAGAGCTCATGGTGGGCTCACAGCTCCTGATGGACTCACAGAGCTCATGGTGGGCTCACACAGAGCTCATGGTGGGCTCACAGCTCCTGATGGACTCACAGAGCTCATGGTGGGCTCACACAGAGCTCATGGTGGGCTCACAGCTCCTGATGGACTCACAGAGCTCATGGTGGGCTCACACAGAGCTCATGGTGGGCTCACAGCTCCTGATGGACTCACACAGAGCTCATGGTGGGCTCACACAGAGCTCATGGTGGGCTCACAGCTCCTGATGGACTCACACAGAGCTCATGGTGGGCTCACACAGAGCTCATGGTGGGCTCACAGCTCCTGATGGACTCACACAGAGCTCATGGTGGACACACAGAGCTCCTGATGGACACACAGAGCTCATGGTGGACACACAGAGCTCATGGTGGGCTCACAGAGCTCCTGATGGACACACAGAGCTCATGGTGGACACACAGAGCTCCTGATGGACACACAGAGCTCATGGTGGACACACAGAGCTCCTGGTGGACACACACAGCTCCTTCCCTCTACCTCACAGCTCGGCTTCTGCATGGCAGTGGGCAGGAGGCACAACTGGCTGGATGCCTTTTGCAGGCCCAGAACCCACTTGTTTCCCAGGTGAGCCCATAGGAAATGTGATGTCCAGAGCTCTGCTTTTCCCCCCGCCTGGATGCTGGAGCTGTTGATGGGGACCCATGTGCAGGACACAGGCACCACCATCTGTTTGTGCTTTATTAAATTCCCCGTGTGTTTACGCCAACCTGTCAGTTAATGACAGCCTTTTGAGATAAAGCAAAAGCATCCCAAGGAGAGAAGGGAAGAACCATTCAGTGAGCAGGTTGGTTCTACTCCCTGGAAAAGAAACAAAGCCCCAAGTCACAACCAATGCTCTTGGTGACAGACACAGATCACATTTCTTTTGGAGGAGAAAACCTACTGAGAGTTTTAAAAAAGTATTACTAGAATGAAAGTACTCATCACAGACTCTCAGGGTTTCTTTACACTGCTGAGAGCACTCTTCTCTCTTGGAGTCATGCACTAGAAAAAGGACTTTATCGGTGTGATGCAGGGTGTGATCAGCTGAGTATTTCCAAACAGCATGGGGTCTAGCCCACTGCACAGATCTTGCACGAGCAACTCCAATGGCACCCTCTGAGCTCTGTCCCAGGGCTACTGCTCTGGCTGTCCTCACCATCCACTGGTGCGTGTCTCCAACCAAATTCTTTTTTTCTGGCCACAGAGAGCAGCCAGTGAAGCAGTCTTCCCACCCCCATGCCCCGGGGCTGTAGCTGAAAAGGGCTGTGCTGTCCAAGTGAAAGCTGGATGCAAGCTGAGGGAAAACAGATGGTTTCAAGATCAAGCCCATCTTATGAATGAGAAGCCAAACTGCTGATGGATGGGGCAGCGTTTAGCTCAGGCGTGGAGCCAAATGCACTACTGTCCTTCCCAAACTGTAGGTCTGCTGATGACCAAGAACACAGACCCTTGGAAGGGCTCAGAAGAGCCTGGCTCTGAACAGAGAGATGACCCAGCCGGAGCTCGTGCTGCATCCCAGCGTTTCAGCTCTGCTGCAGTGTCACTGCACAGCACAGACTCGGGAAGTGCATTTACACTGCAGTGCTGGGGCTTGCCCGTGTGAGGCAGGTTCTAGCTGCCAGCCACAGCACCATGGCTCTGGCTGTCTGTGGGCTGCTATCCTCAATGCATCCCCTCCTTCAAAAAGGCTGCATTACTGATGGTGAGCTCTTGGTAGTATCCTGTGTGCACTGGGAAAACCTGACCCCACCTGCTGGGCTGCTGGTGGGGCTGGAATTTGGAATGGCAGCAGAAGTGCTGCTCATGCTTGTGCATGGCCATCTGATGTGGTGCCAGACGCTTGGAATAGGTGGCAAGGCTGCAGTGGGGAGCTGGCACTTGTGCTGTCTCAACAACGTGCTTTACCCCCAGCCTCAGAAAATCTCTAGGAGGAAATTTGATTTAAAATGGATCTTCCTGACTCCCAGAAGGCCCAGGAGTGAAGGGCTGAGCAAGGGTCACTCATCACCAGCTCATTAAAGGCAGAAACCCAAAACCCCAGGGAGTGGCCCCTGACACGGGTCATTGGCATGGGCTGCTCCACGCTGGGATTTGGCAGTTGGGAATGCACAGTGTTCCATGCCCCAAAGCCATGTCCAAATGGGGATGTTTTTGTTATTTTTAGCATTACACACAAAGTGTTCCCTGTTTTCATCCCACAGGACCAAATCCAAAGTGGTATTTACTCTTGGAGATGTAGATGCTTTGTTTCTCTAAGACCTTTGGGTAGAGTTGTGTTGTGTTTTCATTTTCGTTTCTCATCTATAACTTGATATAGGGTTTTGTGTTGGAGAGTGTGCATGGCCTGAGGGGAGGAACATCCCTTACCACAGTTCCTGTGGCCTCAATGGGTTCACAGCAGGACTGAGAGCTCAGTGAACAACGGGGAAGGCAGGGGGAGAGGGGGGATGGCTGATGCAGTGGCATCTGTCCTCTGCCCACTCAGGGCAGGAGGGACACTCCAGGGAAGAGCAGAGCACGCACTGGCAGTTTTCCATCAGCACCCTGCTCCTTGAGCTGCCTGGGGAGGCTGCCAGCTGCAAAGTTGCCTCTGAAGAAGGATTTCCCCTTTTGACCAGGAGCATCATCCCCTGGCACTGCCACTGTGCAAGTGCAGTTTTTGAGAAGGAAGAGGGAAGGAGCCACCAGCATCCTTCTCCCCCATTGCCATTTACACATCAATGTGCTCTCCCTTATGGGGTGAATTCAGAAAAAAACACATTTGCACTTGAATACCCAGCTAACATCTGGGCCAGCAGTTGATGTCTCAATCCATCTCCACAGCTCACTGCTACAAGCACTTAACTTTACCCTTGCCCAGATGTGTCTGTTCTCTGCACTGTGCAGAAAGGCAAAAATTGCACAGGGTGGAATGTGTTGGAATTGGCACTTTGGAAAATGCACGCTCTGCTGGAATGTGCTAACATCCAGCTCACACAGAAGGGCAATTAACTCTATTTATGTTCATGAGCCTGAATCTAAAACTGGCTTCAGAAAGCAGCTCACTCACATTAAAGGGCTTTATAATCATTATGCTAAAGTATTTCTTTTGAAAACATTTTCCGTTTCTTAAACAGTTAGGATATTTATATAATATGGCATCAATTACTACATATTTCTTTATTCTTACTGATTAAACAACCTATAATTATATTTAAGCCTCTTATTTGTATATCATGGCAGCATTAAGAAAAGCTCTGTGATTTGTCTGCGTGGTTTTTTTTCCAAATAGCAGAGGGCCACGGTCTCTCTCCTCCTCTGGAGCATTAAGGGGGTGGTGTTGCCCAAACAGCAGCAGCAAGGTGCCTGCAGCTCCTGGCAAATGGCAGGCTGAGGCTGGCAATGCATTGTGACAGGTAATATTCGGCTCTGTGTTTCTTGGACTCTGAATGCAGTGTTTACAACAGTTTCTCACAGTCATTTTCTCACAGAAAATCATTTTCCTGGATCCCTTTTTCTTGCTGTGAAACAGTCAGTGTTGGAATAACCAAATGCTCTCTGGCAGTGCATTGATCTGGCAGTGTGGGCTTAGCCCTGCTGCAGGCGTGGTGTAGGACACGGTGTGGGACATGGTGTGAGGTGTGGGACACGGTGTAGGACACGGTGTGGGACACGGTGTGGGACATGGTGTGAGGTGTAGGACACGGTGTGGGACACGGTGTGAGGTGTAGGACACGGTGTGAGGTGTAGGACACGGTGTGGGACACGGTGTGGGACATGGTGTGAGGTGTAGGACACGGTGTGGGACACGGTGTGAGGTGTAGGACACGGTGTGGGACACGGTGTGAGGTGTAGGACACAGTGTGAGGTGTAGGACACGGTGTGGGACACGGTGTGGGACATGGTGTGAGGTGTGGGACACGGTGTGGGACACGGTGTGAGGTGTAGGACACAGTGTGAGGTGTAGGACACGGTGTGAGGTGTGGGACACGGTGTGGGGTGTGGGACACGGTGTGGGGTGTGGGACACGGTGTGGGACACGGTGTGGGACATGGTGTGAGGTGTAGGACACGGTGTGAGGTGTAGGACACGGTGTGAGGTGTAGGACACGGTGTGGGACACGGTGTGGGACACGGTGTGAGGTGTAGGACACGGTGTGAGGTGTAGGGCACGGTGTGGGACACGGTGTGGGACACGGTGTGAGGTGTGGGACACGGTGTAGGACACGGTGTGGGACACGGTGTGAGGTGTGGGACACAGTGTGGGACATGGTGTGAGGTGTGGGACATGGTGTGGGACACGGTGTGAGGTGTGGGACACGGTGTGAGGTGTGGGACACGGTGTGGGACACGGTGTGGGACACGGTGTGGGGTGTGGGACACGGTGTGGGACACGGTGTGAGGTGTGGGACACGGTGTGGGACACGGTGTGGGGTGTGGGACATGGTGTGGGACACGGTGTGGGGTGTGGGACATGGTGTGGGACACGGTGTGGGGTGTGGGACATGGTGTGGGACACGGTGTGGGGTGTGGGACATGGTGTGGGACACGGTGACTTCCAGCTGGTGGCAAAGCCTGGTCAGGCAGCAGGAAGGAGTGGTGGAGGAGGGAGTGTGCTTTTCTGGGCAGGAGTAATGGCTGGGGTGAATCCTGCAGCCTTCACCGGGCCCTGACAGGACACCCCACACCACAGCAGGGCAGTGATGCTGCCAGTTAAGTTGGACAAGTTCAGCAGATACAGATTTTGGCCTGCCTGTGTCTGAGAGCACAGGACAGTGTCACCTCTAAGCCTTCAGCGGTGGCTCTGCCCTGTATCTCTGACAGAAGTGGGAGCTGTGCTCAGCTCCATTTTTACTGAGCGTTTCCTTCCCATCCAGCATAGAGCCAGCGCCTAAGGCAGTGTGGTTTGTCCAAACAACCTGCAGGTCTCAGGACAGGGTGTTTCTGTGCTCAGGCAGGACTTGGAACCTTGTGTGCTTGGGTGCGGTGTCTGCCGGGGTAAGGCTGGCAGAGATCAGCCCACCATGTGCTATCCCAATGCAAAACACTCCCTTCTCCTTTAGCTGGGGAGGAATTCCCAGTTTGTCCTGGTACAGTGGCAGGAACATGGGACTGGAGATGAGGACGGGGATGGGAGCAGAGGCACAGCTCCTTGGCCCTGCAGCCCGGAGCTGCGTTCGGCTCCTTCTGCTGTGTGTTCCAGCCTGGCTCTGTGGTTGGCAGCTGGCAGCACAGAGAATGACGGTCTGGAATTCCCAGATGGTGGTCTGGAATTTGTGCGGTGCTGGTGAGGTCCAAGCCATTGTTTCTCTCTTGGCAGAGCGGCCGAGAGAGTCCCAGCACAGTGGGGCCAGTGACTCTCCTTGCTCTTTTTATGGCTCTAACGTTGTGCATTGTTTCTGCTGACCTTTGTGGCCAAACACTTCCCCTTTCTTGTGAAACTAAGGCTTTCTGCCTTAGAAAATCTTCGAGATGGAGAAGTCTGTACAGTGGGAGAACTGAAAGAGAGTTTCATTTTCCCACCCTCTTTTTCTCCAGTGGCCCTTCTGTTCACTTTGGGAAAGAAGCGATACAGTTATTTAGCAGGAGCAAACAGACTGGTCCAACTGAGAACTTGAGTCACTTCCAAAATCGCTATGCAATATTTCACAAGCCACATCTGATCCTTGAAGCTCCTTGTTTTCTGTGATTACACCTCCTCTGCTGTCTTTAGTCATCCTGTCTTACCTGGGGCTTCTTCCAAGTGCCCTTGTACTGGGCCCCTGCTGCATCTATGTGGTACAGTTTGAGACACTTCTAGGAAGAAGGGCATCCTCAGTTTATCCAGGTAGGCACACATGGATACCTTTTCCCCAACAAGGTTCTCCTTGAAGCAGGACACGTTAGTTCCAGCTGGGAACATAGAGCTCCTGCTCTTTGATAAACATCTCTCAATACCTGAACTGTTTCCTCTGAGTAAAAAGGTTTCAATGGCAAGATACTTGCATCACTTTTGTGGAAATATCAGATTACAGCGTAGAAACCAGATTGTCTGCAATTAGATGACTGAATTAATAGGAAGACAGAATCATGTAAAATATGAAAGAGGTTCATTGTCTGCCTGCAGATACTGAAATTTCTTCAGTTCACTCTCAAAAAAGCACTGCTGTGTCTTCCAGAGTGGCACAGAATTTGATCTGCTCTTTCTTTCAGCTTTGGGATGGGGTCCAAAGTTAATTCCCTGCAGATCACCTTACTTTATGAATAAGAGGAGCTCCTCCTGCAGTACCTGTGCTGGGAAAAAGCATTTGTGAATGCTGCTGGGGCTGCACACTGGGAACAGGAGCAATCCCGGGGCTCAGACACCTCTCCCAGCCTGGTGGAGTGCTGGCTGGCCAGAAGTAGGTGCTGGGCTGTGGGTGAGCAGCCAGGGGAAGGGGCAGCATGCAGCTGGCACTGCCCAAAGCAGAATGCCCCGAGCCTGCTGGTTTACACTTGACCCTCCAAAATGCATTTTTCCCTGTTTAAGGCATGTAGAGGAGGAGGAACTATCAAAGAGCAGGGAAGCATATGAGCTGTCAGAGGTAGCTTGTCTGTGATCGCACCTCAGCTTTGGTGCTCACCAGCCTGTGCAGCACCCAGGACCCCAAATCACTGGGAGCTTTGTGGAGATGGATCACAGAGTCTGGAAACTTAGTTTATCACTTGTGCCTGTGGACAGGGTTCAGTGGTGAGCTCAGGAATGCTGGGGTAATGCGTGGACTTGCTGGTCTTAAAGGTCTTTTCCAGCCTAAATGCTGCTGTGGTGCTGGGATGCTGTGGTGCTGGGATGCTGTGGTGCTGGGATGCTGTGGTGCTGGGATGCTGGGGTGCTGTGGTGCTGGGATGCTGTGGTGCTGGGATGCTGTGGTGCTGGGATGCTGTGGTGCTGGGATGCTGGGATGCTGGGATGCTGTGGTGCTGTGGTGCTGGGATGCTGTGGTGCTGTGGTGCTGGGATGCTGGGATGCTGGGATGCTGGGGTGCTGTGGTGCTGGGATGCTGTGGTGCTGGGATGCTGTGGTGCTGGGATGCTGTGGTGCTGGGATGCTGGGATGCTGGGGTGCTGTGGTGCTGTGGTGCTGGGATGCTGTGGTGCTGTGGTGCTGGGATGCTGGGATGCTGTGGTGCTGTGGTGCTGGGATGCTGGGATGCTGGGATGCTGGGGTGCTGTGGTGCTGTGGTGCTGGGATGCTGGGATGCTGGGATGCTGTGGTGCTGGGATGCTGGGGTGCTGTGGTGCTGGGATGCTGGGATGCTGGGATGCTGTGGTGCTGGGATGCTGTGGTGCTGTGGTGCTGGGATGCTGTGGTGCTGGGATGCTGTGGTGCTGTGGTGCTGGGATGCTGGGGTGCTGTGGTGCTGGGATGCTGTGGTGCTGGGATGCTGTGGTGCTGGGATGCTGGGATGCTGTGGTGCTGTGGTGCTGGGATGCTGTGGTGCTGTGGTGCTGGGATGCTGTGGTGCTGTGGTGCTGGGATGCTGGGATGCTGGGATGCTGGGGTGCTGTGGTGCTGGGATGCTGTGGTGCTGGGATGCTGTGGTGCAGGGATGCTGTGGTGCTGGGATGCTGTGGTGCTGGGATGCTGGGATGCTGGGGTGCTGTGGTGCTGGGATGCTGTGGTGCTGTGGTGCTGGGATGCTGGGATGCTGGGATGCTGGGGTGCTGTGGTGCTGTGGTGCTGGGATGCTGGGATGCTGGGATGCTGTGGTGCTGTGGTGCTGGGATGCTGGGATGCTGGGATGCTGTGGTGCTGTGGTGCTGGGATGCTGGGATGCTGGGGTGCTGGGATGCTGTTTCTGTGATTCCATGTCTTGCAAGACCTCAGGACGCGCCGTTCAGGGCAGTCATGAAGCCCTGGCGCTGGTGCCAGAAGCTTTCCATGCTCCCGAAGCTGATCCGGGGGAGGGTGCGGTGAGTCGGGGGGCGAAGCCTCCCTGCGCCCCACTCTGGAGGCGGCGGCTCCGGGGAGGAGCGGAGATTTTCCAGATTTCCATCTTGCTTGGGCTGTGGTGCCTCCTGCTGCCGGGCCGAGGACGCTCCGCAACCCCGGGCAGGGGTCCCTGTCCCTGTTCCCATCCCTGTCCCTGTCCCTGTCCCTGTCCCTGTCCCTGTCCCTGTTCTCATCCCTGTCCCTGTCCCTGTCCCTGTCCCTGTCCCATCCCTGTCCCTGTCCCCGTCCCTGTCCCTGTCCCTGTCCCCATTGCTGTCCCCGTCCCTGTCCCTGTCCCCGTCCCCTCCCTGTCCCTGTCCCCGTCCCTGTCCCTGTCCCTGTCCCTGTCCCTGTCCCTGTCCCTGTCCCCTCCCTGTCCCTGTCCCTGTCCCTGTCCCTGTCCCTGTCCCTGTCCCTGTCCCCTCCCTGTCCCTGTCCCTGTCCCTGTCCCTGTCCCCGTCCCTGTCCCTGTCCCCGTCCCTGTCCCTGTCCCTGTCCCCTCCCTGTCCCCGTCCCTGTCCCTGTCCCTGTCCCCTCCCTGTCCCTGTCCCTGTCCCTGTCCCCGCCGGGATCAGTCCGGGTTTGTCGCCGGGAGCCGCGCGGTGGCGCGTCTGTCCCGGGAATGGCACCGCCGGTGCCACCCCCGTGCGGGGCTCCCCCTGGTCCTGCTCACCCCAGCTCCCTGTCTTTGCCAAACTTTCTCTTTTTTTGTTCCTTATAATGCATTTATATATTATCTGTATGCATGTACAATATATTTATAATAGATTTCATTATTTTTAATTGCCGCTGTGAAGTGAATCTTGGCGAGATGCATTTGCCCTGAACATTGTATTTTTTAAAGAATCAGCCTAAACAGCAGCAGCAGCGCTTTGCTTCTCCTCTGCCCAGGTAACAACAGATAACACACTTCGTGCCACTGAGAAAGCACCACTGAATTCTGCACCTGTCCTGGTTTCTGGGGCTCAGCTGTTATAGTTCCCACTCTGGCCTAATGAGGTCAGTGCCTCTCTGTGGCATAACTAATCTGGACATACGAGCTGCTGCTTTATTCCTTTCACTAATTGCTTGTGGCTGTTAAAGCTTTTCATGCTTTAAAAAAGTGAAAGTGAATCCCCAGAAAATTCAGGAACTGATAACAGTCTCTGTGCTGGAAGGAGTGGAGATGAAAAGACTTTTGATTTGTAATTTGTGGTCCAACAAACTAATTAAGAAAGAACACAAAAGAAGCTTTGTTTATTTTATTTAACAGAAAATCCAAGCTGGTTAATTTTTGCTACGTGGATTTAAATGCAGAATGCTGGGTGCCTGAAACCTCCCCAGCCTCACTAGGAAGAGGGTGAGGAGCTCCCCTAAAAGCCATAATTAGAAAGGCAGCGATTTCCCCATGAGTTTTTTAAATGGCCTGGTCTCATCCACAGAGCTCCCTCCCTCTCTCCTTCCTGCCTTCTTCCCTCCCAAGTTTCTCTAATGTGGGTCATGCCTCCACATTTGCAGGTGGCACAGTACAGAATCTGCATTTTTCTTTTTCAAAGTTAAAGTGTCTTTGAAATATGGTTTTGCATCTAATGCAGAATGTAATAAAAAGACTTTAAAGAGCTGCTGATGCCTCGTGGAAAAGTGAAAAACATTCTGTTGAGAAACAATCCTGCTAGGCTGTCTTATCTGCTGCTCCCTTTGCTCGTTTTTGATAGCAAGGGGCACTATAAATATATGTAACTATACATAAAATTGAGAAACCTTGGCAACCAAAGAGAAGGTTGGCTGTTTTCTCATGTTCCTTCACTGTGGGCAGGTGGGTGAGGGTAGACAGAGTTCATCAGTCTCGTTTCATCTTTACAGCTACTGTACTGATGCTGTGGCCGTCACGTACCAGTGGATTATTTTTTCCTAGATGTATTTGTTAACCCTCTAAAAATAGTGACAGTGGTTTCTGGAGCACTCTGAAAAGGCTGGAACAGAAATGAAGCGACGCCTCCGAGCCAGAGGACAGGAGCTGCCATATGGTGATGGGGCCAGGGCTGTGCACCACAGCTTCCAGGGAAAGGGGCAGGGAAGGCAGCAGTGCAGGGGAGGAAGGGATGAAGGGATGAAGGTGCAAGGGATGGCTCCAAGGCAGTGTCCCGGTGTCACACCAGGCTGCCGGGTCACTCTGAGGATGCTGGGGGACAATCCCTGCAGGGCACACACACCTCAGGGACTTCCCTGTGACGATGGCAGGAACCCATGGTGGTCCCTTTAATCTGCTCTGCGGAACACAGCTGTTGTCTTGTGGAAATAATGGAATTTAGTCATAAATGGGACCCCACACGGGCAGATGTCTGCTGCAAGGAACTACTTTGACTGTTTCCAAATGACTGGGCAGAAGAACCTGCCTGATCACTTCTGCTGGCTCTTGCAAAGAGCAGCTCTGTCAGAAGCACAGTAGAGTCTGCTGAGAGGGGCTCAGCCTCTCTAAAGTGAGTGGAAAATCCCTGTCTTGGAGCCTGGGCTACAGAGAGGAGCTGGGGTCCCCTGCCTCATTGCTGGGGTCCTGCAGATGGAATCTGCACTGCTGCCTTGCTGAGCTAAGTGTTCCTTGGCTGTGCAGTTTTCCAGTAATTTTCCCAGGCAAACCATGCACCTGCCATAGCCTCAGGAGAAAACGTTTATTGTCATATTCATCCACTGTTCAGAAAAAATAAAGTTATTTTGGCACTGAAGTACTGTACTCCCCTCCAAAACTGCACCTTGTTCATGCTGTCATAAATGGTAAAACTTAAACCACAGAAGGTGGGCTGAAACCTCCATCAGGTATTGCAAGAGGTGCTTTCCTGTCATCAACATTTTCTGAAGTAAGAGCCCTTCTACAGAAATTCTTGAGTGTATTATTAGTTAGTTGTATGGAAAAGAACTGTTTGGACAAAGAACAGCTGGTTTCCAGCTTGGGTCTGCCAGGACTGCCAGAGGTGGCTGAATGATGTGTGACAGTGTGATGGTGCAGGCAGGGCAGGCCGTGTGAAAAATGCCCCTTTCAGTAGGACAAAGCAAGCAGTTGCCTGGTAAATAAGGCAATCCAATTTCAAACCAAGGGTCAGTCAGGAAGCCAATATGAAACAGGTCTGTACACTGCAGAGTGGTACTGTGAGAGGGTACAAAGCACAGGTAACAATTACATGGAATTGCAGCTCTGTGAGCTGCCACCCAAGGCTGATGGGATTCCTTTGAGGAACTTGGAGTATGTATGGTTTCCAGACATCTCTTATTTAATCTAGAGAAAGACCCTTTTCTCTTTTTCCTTTCCTGCACTTGTGACTTGATATTCTCTGAAATTATGAGGTGACATACAGGTATGTTTTGCACAGAGCAATCCAGCCATGCTGGGTGAGTGGGCTCAGACATCTGCACAGTATCATTCCCCTGTCACCAACTAATGGTGGTATAATTAGAAAAGTCATTAATCCTTGCTCAGCAGTGCTAGAAACTATTTATAGCAAGGTAGAAAGCCCTGCACATGAGGCTAGGGGGTATGGAAATGGCTTCTGATGTCATGTGTGTTGTGGGGCCCAAATCAAGAGGGTTATAATTTGCTTCCAGGAGGGAACTTCCCTTTCTGACCCTATGGAGACAGTGCAAACTGTCTCCTCTGACTGAGACATCTCCCTCTGGGCTAGCTGTGGGCAACTCCTTTTGACATCCCCTACAGGTGTCACCACCACAGGCTTGGGGGTCCTGGGGTCCCTCTTCCCCCAGCTGCTCTGCATCTCCCACTGCTGTGGACTGTCCTGGCAGACCACTGATAGCCACCAGCTTGATTGCCCAAAGCCCCAGGCATCTCCTGTGCTGACAGCACTGCAGCAACAGAGAGCACGGAGAGCAAACTGGGAACACATCTTCACGTCTGCACTGCTGCTCGGGGCTGGCAGATTGCACCTGCATCCCACCTCCTGCTCCTCACGCCTGGGCTCAGCCAGCAGGGACTTTTTGAGATGCTTTGGCTGGTAAGAGCCCTTTACTCAGCTCTCCTCCCACCTGGGGACTCCAGCAGCAGCTGTACCTGTTTGTTTGGTGTGATACTGCTCTCGCCTCCAGACTGATGCTGGTGGTGTGGGCAGAGGCTGGTGCCCGGGTTTCTGAGCCAGAGGAGAAACTGGGCCACTGGCGATGCTCACTGAGTCACAGGCAAGGGAAGCTGCTATTTACAGGCGTCCAGGATGCAGCTCAGCTTGGGCTAAAGTCCATGTTTTTCCTGTACAGGAGTCAATATTTCTGCTTGAGGGGTTCAATCATCTCCCCGTGCGTGGGCTTCACCTTGGTGCCCTTCCTTGGTGAGGGGTGGGAAGAACTCGGAACTCTCTGCAGCAGCCAAAGAGGCTGCAGTGGAGAACTGCAGGATGCTGGACTGGGGGCAAGGAGCCTGTGGAGCTGGGGCAGAGGCAGCCACTGCTCAGAAGTGGAGCCTGCAGGCTGGTGTGGGAGTGGGTGCTGCTGAGGTGCTGGGGGAGCCTGGGGAACTGTGCTGGGGTCAGCTGAGGTGGCATCGTTCAGAGAAACGCTCCCGTTGTCAAGTTAAACACTTCACTGGGTTTTGCCTAGTGAGGCACAAATAGCCTGTCTGTGTGCTGGCAGTCAGGCAGCAGCATAACCACAAGGGAAATATGTTTCTGTCTGGGCTCGCCGCGTCTTTCAGGCTTTGCTGGAACGATTTCTCAAAGAAAGCATAAAATTATTTTAGCCTCTGAGATTAGTGGACCAAGCCTTGCCCTCCTCTGAGACTGAAATCCCTCTCAGAGAGGCCTGGTGGGCAGCTGCTGCTGAGGTGGGACAGGGGGAGGAGGGAAGGACCTGTTGGAAATGGGGCACCCGCTGTTTCGGCATTGTGGGAAGTCCCCGTGCTGGCTTTGCCTGTCAGGAGAGCACTCGGGCTCTGTGGTGTGCCTGGATCATAAAAGGTGACCTCGGAAATTGCATTTCCAAACATCTTCCCCTCCCTGGGAACGATGGCATTGTTCCCAGCGTTTCAGGCTGGGACTGCCTGGGGCTCTTTATTCAAACTCCCTGGGTGCTGCAATTGTAGCACAGAGCTAAGGATGCTTTGCCAGAGCCTGGGATCCCGGCAGGCGGCTGCGGATCAGCCTTTTGTTATCCCGAGGATTAAAAACTGCAGTTGGGGATCGGCTGTTGAAATCAAAATAACTTATCTAGGGACGTCCCCCGGACACATTTAGTGATGGAGCCAGGGTCAGCTGCTCCTTCAGGTTGTTTCAAGCAGCACGAGCTGGCAGGAGGACCCACAAACCTGGGTGAAGAGGCACAGAATATTTTAAACACGCTCAGCAAACTTTGTTTTGAAAAGAACCTGCTGCTGCCTGCTCTGATCTCACCGCTGAATGTCAGGGAAGAAGTGCAGAGTGCATCATGCCACGTGGAGGAGGATCTGAGAGCTGGCCGTGGCAAAGGCACAGGGACTGCCGGGGCAGGGGGGCACGGCCCTGGAGGGCTCATCTCTGTATCACACCTGGGCACACCCACGTGTGCTCATGGCCGCAGGCTTTGGGGAATCTGATGTGAAGTTTTCTCAAACCTCTGTCTCCTTGTGCTCTGGATAAACCCAGGAGCTGCTGTGCCCAGCACCAGTGCTCTGCATCCATCCGCCATCTCTGCTCTTCATGGAAACAGGAACTGGATTTGGGAAAGGAGTGGCACAGAACTGCAGGTAGTTTTCATCTGCCCACAGCCACTTGCACCGACGGCTGCTCTCTTTGTCCCAGTTCAGGCAGGGTTTGCTGCAAGGATGTCTCTCTGATAAACAGTGGGGAAATAACTGTGTCTTTGCCCATGGTTTCCTTCGTCTTCATTCCCTCATGCCTGAGAGAACAGGCAATGGAACCTGGAGAGCACTGTATAGGCCGAGGGAGGAAGGGGAAATAGAAAATGCCATCAGGAACACCAGATGTTGCTGCATTTCACGGTGAAGCATCATTTCTCCTCTCCTCAGAATTCACTCTGAATCCACAGGCTGAGAGCTGACTGTTCCAGGGGAAGGCCTGGAACTATGTCCCCTGGAGTATGTGGCATTCACCACATGTCACTTGTTTTACTGGAATGAGATAGAAAGTGGATTTTTAAAGTGCAAGGTGCAGCTCCTTTCAGTGATCCCCCTCTGTCTGACAAGGTGAGCTACTCCCAGTCCTGGTACTGATGTGCTCGGGCAGGTTTTGCAGTGTCCTTTGGTGGGCTCTGATGTGCAGGCACTGAGCTGTGAATGCACACAAGAGCTGGGCACACAGCATGTCCAGAGCCTTTCCAGGAAGGAATCAGCTCCAGTTTGTGATTTGCTTTGTTCCATGTCTGTGTTAACCTCTCCTTCTTTGGAGAATAAGATTTTAAAGAGCTTATGAGAATGATCAAACCCTTCAGCTTCACTACTGTGATTAATCAATCACAGCTGCTGCTTTACAGCTCCTTGTTTTGATGTGTTTTGAGTTGTTCCAAAGTTAGCCCAGCTCAGGGCCAAGAAATATATTCCTGAGCCCTGCAGGGTGCTGGGATAGAGCAAAAGCTGAGTTTTCAACATTACTCCCAACATTTCTTGTGCCTATGCAGCCATTTATTGCCAGTGAGCATGGGGTGCTCCTGGGAATTGTACAGTCCCCTCAAAAATGTGAGGAAAGGATTTAAGAACCAGTTCTTCCCTGAATGGTAGCTGCATCATTGCAAATGTTGTCTGATCTGCCCTTCTTAGCACTGAAGTATCTGAGACTCCGCGTGGCATCTCTAAAGAGTTTGTGTCAATTTTGGAGGCTTAGTTGCATGACTTAAATGCTCCTTAGTAGTTATTTTTTTTACAGCTAAAGAGTGTAAAACTGTTGTCAAGCAGATTAAGCCTGAAACGGAAAATCTGTGGTGAAGTCTTTTCTTTCTAACGTGTGATAGAGGGTCATTTAAAGTCCATTTCACCACTGAGGTGAGGTCCCAGGTAGCTGGTAGCAAAAGAACAGTGGCGTGGCTCAGCCTGCTGCACTGCACATACACAATCCCTGAGACTGTCTGCAAAGCGTATTTAATAGAAACAAACTACACAGACTCACCTCTTGGAGGTCCTGACAGCACCCTGTTAGTGCCCCTCAGCCAGGGCTGGGCTGCGGGTGCTGCAGAGCTCTCACAGGTCCCAGGCCCGTTCTGCCATCACTCTGTGATGTGTACCACATCTGCTTCCCAAAAACACGGGTTACTGAAGGTGCAGCATTTTTATCAGACTGGCAAAGCTGACACCTGGACAGCAGAGCAGTTTGGTGAGAAGAGGGGGAGGCATGTAACCACCCTGATTTGCCAAATATTCAGGAGGGGAATGATGCAAGCTTAGTTTCACCTGGCTTTGGAAGTGAAGGCACAAAGGAGCCTTTCCGTATCCTGACATGGAAGACAAGTATGCCACAGTTCCTCTGGGGTGCAACCACCAACTGCCTCGAGCTGCAAAGCCTTTAAGCCATCTCCCCTCCCCTGTGGAGACCCAACAACCTCATCCCTGCTGAGGGACGTCATGGGGACTGAGGGAGGTGGAGCAGAGCCAGATTAACTGCCTTTGTCCTGGTTGTTTGCACAGCCTTACACCTGGAAGCACAGGGCTTGAGGCTCAACCTCTCTCTGCTCCGTCACATCCCTGCTTCTTACCTCATCTGCTGCTAAATGAGGCACCAGCCGATTCAGCAGAGCTGGGATGGAAAGCCTCCCTGACACCAGCGAGTCCTCAGCCTCCTCTCCATTGTAGGCAGAAAGGAGAGCTGCAAGATGGCACTGCCACTGCAGGTGTGTGCTGGCACTGCCACTGCAGGTGTGTGCTGGCACAGGGATGGTGCGTGGACTGTGCTCACCTACAACGTGGGCTTCCAGGACTGCCAGTCTGCATTTTGAAGTGGCTTTGGCTGGGGATAGTGTGCACAAAGATAAGGGAAATCCACCTTCTTTCCAGATTCAGGCATTACTGGATTTCGGAGAGAGGAGACAGTTTGTTTTGAGCTTGACTTTGCATCAGACTCCCAAGCATGAGTGCCTCATGCTGTATTAGGGCTCGTCTTCCCATCATGTAGTTTGCAGCGGTCTGTGTCCCCCCGAATTTTCCTTCCCCTGTTTATTACCTTGCTCTGATCCTTGCCTTGCTCCTCTGCTTTGACCCTGGAACACTTGTTCATTGCCTGCTGCCTCCCCTGGGGCCGTGACCAACCTTTGACTGGACAGGAACGCATCCCATTCCCTTTGGCATTTGCTCTGCTCCAGCTGCTGCTTTGAGGAAGCCATTCCTGCCCGTGCAGAGACTTGCCTCCCACTGTCCCCGCGTGCTGTGTGTGGTGGGCTCCTGCAGTGGATGCATGCTCGCTCCATAAATCCAGGGTATTAAAATGAGTGTGTCACCTGCAAAAGTAAGAGTCTGGAAGGGTGTTCTCCCTGGCGACTGGGATACCCTTCACAGCCTCTGCCCTGCAAATCAGACATGCACATCCTTCTATTTTCACAGTGGGGGAAACCAAAGACTCGCAGAATGACTTGGGATAGTAGAGATCATCCCGTTCCAAGCCCCTGACACGGGCAGGGACACCTTCCACTAGACCAGACTGTTCCAAGTCCCGGCTAGCTTATCCTTGAGCACCTCCAGGGATCCAGGGGCAGCCACAGGTTCCCTGGGCACCCTGTGGTCATAGGGAGGAATCTCTTCACACATCTGATTCAAAGCTCCCTTCTTTCCCTTCAAAGACGTTTCTTCGCGTCCTGTCGCTGTCTGCCCGTGTCAAACCGGTCCCCCGGGGTGGCGGCCGGGCCGGACAGCTCCGCTGTGCCCCGAGCTGCCGGGGCCGGGGGATGGCGGGGCCGGGATGCGGGATGGCGGGGATGGGGGCGGTAGGGCCGGGGGCGGTGGGGCCGGGGGCGGTGGGGCCGGGCCGGGGGCGGTGGGGCCGGGGGCGGTGGGGCCGGGCCGGGGGCGGTGGGGCCGGGGGCGGTGGGGCCGGGCCGGGGGCGGTGGGGCCGGGCCGGGGGCGGTGGGGCCGGGGGCGGTGGGGCCGGGGGCGGTGGGGCCGGGCCGGGGGCGGTGGGGCCGGGCCGGGGGCGGTGGGGCCGGGCCGGGGGCGGCCCTGCGGAGCGCGGCGGAGCCAATGGCGCTGCCGGGGAGGAGCCGCGGCCCCGGCCCGGCTCCGCCCGCCGCCCCCCGCCGCACTCGGCCTGGGCTCGCCGGAGCGGCGGGGAGGGAGCTGCGGCTGCGGCGGAACCGGGAGCCACGCCGGTGCCCCGCTGGAGCGGGCTCGCCGCGCCCGAGGCACCGGCCCTGGAGACGCCGGCCCTGGAGGCACCGGCCATCGCCCCCGAGGCACCGGCCGCACCCCAAGGTACCGGGCACCGAGCCGCCGGATCCGCGGGGGTGGTTGCGGGGATCTGTTGATGGGAGTTGCAGGAAAGTTTGCGGAGGAATCGGAGTCCGTCAGTCGCGGTGTCGGTGCGGCGGCGGGAGGCGATCCGGCACCGGCTGGGAGCGGCTGCCGGGGCGGTTTGGGCGATGGCAGCGCTGTTGCGGATGGAGCCGGGATGCGGGTTCGCCCCGTCGGGGAGCGGCTGTGCCCCCGTGCACCCCCAGACCCGCGGCGTTAGTCGGTGGCGATCGGCGCACGCCCTGCGAGCGGTCCAGAGCCGCGCCAAGCCCCGGAGCGTTCTCCCGGCGGAGTTTCAGGGGATGCTGCATCCACCTGTGAGGCGGCGGCCGGAGGCAGCCAGGCCTTTGGTGCGGGACTCTGGGGAAGCAGCCCCGGTGCTGATGCCGGTGCCGCCCGGTGCCGCCCGGGGTGCTTTGCCGGAATGAGCTCTGCACAGGGGTCCCCATGGTCCCGGGGCTGGTGGGGTACGAGCGTCGATATCTGTAGGTGCAGGAAAATAAGCCTGTTCTCTGTGTTGTTCGGGAAGTCTGGAGGAGTTCCTAAGCCCCCAGGGCTTGCAGACCAGAAGCGCGGTGGCAGCGAGGCCGCTGAGCTGCGGGCTGGGGCCGCTGTCCCTGGGGACAGCCCGGAGCGGCTGCCGGAGGGGCTCGGTCCCTGGCGGGCTCCAGGTGCTGCCCTGGGGCTGTCCGTGGGTCAGAGCCCAGCCAAAGCTGGCCCTGACAGAGTGAGGAAATGACGTCTGGTTTGGGCCGTGTGAAGGGTCTCTGGCAGCTGACCCCTGAGCTGTCTGGATTGCTGGCGGTTCGTATGCCTCAGTTAGTGATACCGGACTTGGGCAGTGCCCCCCTAGTTCCTGATGCTGATCGTGCTTGGGTGCCTGTCCTTGGGGCAGTCCCACACTCCTTGTAACCTCCCGTCGTGCTGAAGTGACCTCTGTGTGTGTGGTATTTGGTGAAGAACGAGATTTGCAGAGCGTTGAGTTAAAAACCATCAGTTTGCATTTTCTGCGTGAGGTTGTGCTGTTTGCTCTTGCAGGGGCACGTGCAGTCCCTCTGCAAAACACAGCCACCGGCCCGGAGGGTGGGAGGTGAGCGGAGGGATGCTCTTGGGCAGGAGCAGCTCAGAAAGGGGGACGCTGGGCAGAGGAGCTTTGGGGCCCTCATCATTCCACAGGCAGGGGAAAGTGACCTGGAGCATTGCCCTGTGCTGTGGGGCAAGGACCCAATCAACAATAAAAAGGGTTTTGCAAAAGGTTCTAGACTTACTTACTGTAGGAAGGGACAGGAAGGAGAGGCAGCACAGGAGCTTTCTGGAGTACAAATGGGTCTTTCCCCCTGATTTTATCAGAAGCAGGGGGTCACGGATCCTTACTACTCCCAGAGCAGTGTAGACCTGTAGGTTACAAACCTCCTGATGCAAGTGTCCCTGGAACAGCCCCTCCTGCATCCCTGTCCCTGGGGAGGATCCTGCCTTTGGGCCACATTCTGGGGTGGGACAGTTTCAAAATTTGGGGTGATTTCCAGTCCTTACACTTGATTTTATCTGACTGTTCTTAGTCACTTCTGAGTCACTCCAAATAATTGATCCTTGTCCATACGTTGCACCACGGACTCTGTGTGCCTGGCTGGCTGGGGTGTTTCAGAAGTCATTTCCCTTGCCTCTGAGTTGCTCAGTATTAACTTTTCTTCTGCATCCAGCCTTCCTCCCTTGGGCTTTTCTGCCTTGTCCTGCCCTGGAGAGGCACAGAGGAGGTGCAGTGCTGCTGCCTTTCACTTTTCCAGGTGTGCTGCACCCTGAGAGGCTTCCCCAGAAGCATTGTTGACTGCTCCCACTTGAAAAGTGTCTGTGTAAGGAGTTGTTTTCCTGATATTTGCCTGGATTTGTTGTATTTGCTGCTTCCAGTTTGCAGAGGAATTGGTGCAGCCAGTTGGTCCTTGCTGACTGAGCACCTTGCTCACAAGGAGCAGCTGGCTTCCTCTCTCTGGGGATTTATGGTTCCTGCACCACCTCTCCCTGTTTGCTGGGGATGCCTCTGGGAATGCTGATGCCTGGTCTGGTCTGGTGGTGGATTTGTGCAGGGAGGGAGGAAAGATCCCCAAGCGTCCAAACAGACAGCCCTCATGCCAGTGGTGAAGGGCAGACAGTAGTGGGGGTTTGCTGAGAATAATTCCATTGCAAGAAGCAACTTTTGGCCAGAAGTTGGCATCTTTTTGAGACCCGTGAGTCTCAAATGATACCCTTTTCCATTACAAGGTGCTCTTTTATAATTAGGTGGGCTTTTCAAACTCTCTTGGAAATGGCTGTGGGGTCCTGGGGCTGGTCCTTGTTGGTCCTTGCACCCTGGGCAGTTTTCAGTCTGGGGTTCTCGCTTTATCTGGGTTAAGCTCCCGAGGAAGGAGGTGTGACTTGATATCCAGAACTGGTTTGAGAGATCAGAACTGGGCCAGTTTCTAGGCCAGAATGGGGCTTTGGGTGTCCCAAGGGCAGATTTGGGTACAGAAACAGTTGAAGGTCAAGGTTCCCACCTCCCTTCCTTGCACAGATGCCTTCCTCTGCTGAAGGCAGAGGGGGTTATCGCCCTGACATGTGCTGGGCAGGTAGCAGGACATATGGCAGGACATAGCTCTAGTACTCCTTTCAGAGCATGAAAAACACCCCCAGTGAGAAGTACTGGAGCTGTGAAATGCAGACGAGGCTGCCCCCAGGAACAGCAGCAGCCTCGGGGAATGGAGATAAAGCTTTGTGCCCTACCACCTCACCCTCTGAAGAGAGCGTTCACTGTGTCTGCATCCCCAGAGGAAGGTTTAACAGCGCCAGGCTTTGCTGTAACCCTCAGGCACCGTGTGGGTGAGCCTGGCTGGAGAAATGGTGAATGGGAGAGTGCATCTTTGCCTCTTGGTTTCATTTCTGCTGCGGTTCCCTGCGTGCTTTGTTGGTGCCACGGTCCGTGTGCCCTGCCCCGGGGTGTCAGGGAGGCACTCCAGGCAGTGTGCAGGTTGTGGGGTGCTCAGGGCTCCCTGTGTCCTGCCTGGGGCACCGCAGGGACTGATGCCCAGAGCCTGCCCTGCTCTGTCCTGCAGCAAGCTTGAGAGGTTTAGTTAAAGTATATATAGTAGATTGGTGAGTGCATTTAAAAAATCAAGTGGTATTAAATACATATTTTTCTGGGCTGTGGCTTGTATCAGAGCTGTGTGCAGGAAAGCAAAGGGTGTTCTGGGGTGGCTTTTGCTCTGCTGTTGGCTTGTGCCTGCTCAGCCCAGCTCGTACACAAGAGCGTTTGGGTCCTTGTGTTCCTGCAGCACACACAGGCACCGGTTTCTGTTCTTCCTTTGCACCCTGTTCTGCTGACACCTGCGTTTTCCTTGGCCTGGAGGTGTGAATGCTTTACCTGCCACCACCTCCTGCTCCTGCAGAGCAGAAGATGGCTTTTTGCAGGGAGCCAGGGGGAGTCATGCCACTTACTTCTTCCTTATTAATTAGAAAGGAATAAAGTAGCAGAGGGATCAGATTTTGAGAAAGACCCAGAGTTCCAAAGTGCTCCCAGAGGATAGATCCCTAATTACTCTCTAATTGCATTAGAGTTTAATTTGTTGTTGTTTTTACTGTAATGTTCCCATTTTCCTCGACAGTTTGGTCTGTTTCATTAACTAGAAATGACTGGAGATGAATATTTGCGATATGAAAACTTGCCTGTTGTGCAATGCTTGACAGGTTTCAGGCCTTTGTTGTGCTGTCAGGGACCTGGGTGACGCTGCCAGCCCTGGCTGCCTGGGACCCAAGCCTTGGGTGCAGTGCTCACCAAATGGCAGCATTTTGCCTATACATGCAGGTTTGGTCCTGGGAGTTTTGGTGTCTGTCCTGCTTCCAGGAGACACAGAAAAAACTGAGCTGAGCTGTCTCCAGAGCAGCTTACGGGCAGCTGCTCTTCAAAAGGCTTGTTTAATCCATTTCTCCTGAGCACAGCGGGGAGCAGGTCTGGAAATGAATTTGGGAAGCTTCAAAAAGAGTTTTCAGGAGCTTCATTTAGAAAGCAACAGGGGAGAAGAATATTGCTGCTCTTAATTCTGAAGCAGAAATATATTTGCTTTGCCTTGTTTAAGGGGAAATGGTGTAGAAGGTATAACTAAGCTTAGACCTGCTTTTTGCCAATGCATCTTTGTTGGTGAAACAAATCCTGAAGGTGGATGGGTATAAATAAACCTTTCCAGCTTACCATCCTCAGCCCTTGAGGCCCTTAGAGGTGTCCCTTGCTTGTGTATCACATACATGTTACTTGTGTGTGTCACAAAGGGCACCTGAGCAGGGTCCCCACTGCCCGTGTGGGTGTGGTGGAGCTGCACCCACAGCTCTCAGGAGGTGACATGGACCATGACGAGACATGGGAACTGCACTGTAAACTCAAAACTGCTCCTAAATTTGATCCCGCCACTTAGAAACAGTGGGTGGACCTGGTGGTGAAGTGAGACATTGGTATTTAAAGCTGTCTTGAAGGATGCAGCCAGAGACATGACACCCAGCAGCGAGCTGTGAAGGTGAGACATGCTCTGGTTTTAAAATTCACTGAGAAAATGGGAAAAGCTTGGAGTGCTGGATCTGCAGCACCTAGAGTGGCTTGTCAGAAGCCCCCAGGAATGGGATGGAATTGAACACCCAGTGCATTTGAAGCCATAAATCAGCGGGTTAAACCTGCTGTTGTGCAGAATGCTGTGCAAGCCCCTCTAGTATTTGATGTAGAATAAGCACACGAGCTGTTTGTACTGGAGGCAGAGGCTGTTGTGGCCTCGGTGCGTGATGAGGGTGCTCGGGCTCCCCAGCTCTCAGCTGCAGCCCTGGGTCTCAGGGCACTGGTGGTGTCTTGCAGGTCTGTGCTTGCCACCTCCGAGTTTCAGTCTTGGCTTCAGTGACAGCACGTGGCAGAGGGAAGCCGGAGTTTAGTTTGACTTAAAATGAAAACTAATTAATCAATTCTGTGTTTTCCACCCTACAGTGTCACTGGTGAAAGCATCGAGATGATAACTGCAGATTCAACTGCTCATTTGAAAATACTGAGCAATTAGACAAGTTTATGACAGTATTATTTCCTGCCACCAGAGATGATTCACAATACTACTAATTGTAGCAATAATTAATCCGTCTACTTTTCAAGCACACAGCTGTAGTTCATGGTAGTCTGGCGGGGACAGGAGCCACACAGAGTGTGGGGACCCGTTATTTTCTCTGTTTAATTATCAGAGGCCTTTAGTGCCCTTGCAGCTTGTTGTCCTTTGTGGAGGTGCCGGGCTGCTCCCCTTGCCTGCTCCCAGAGGCACAGGCTGGGGGTCCCAGCAGGTCCCCGCACCTGGGAACAGGGAAGTGAAGGCAGAGGGGTGTGAGGAGCCAGCTCAGAGTGCTCTGCTCCCACAGGGGGTTAGACAGGACATTACAAAGCAGCTGGGATGTTTTTGGCTTTGCAGAACACACGAGGAGCATTTTTGAGCCCTTTTCCCTCCTAGCCAGACTGTAAGGCTGACAACCACGGGTGCAGGAAAACCTACGAACTCCACGTGGAAAACTGATGGGATATGAAACACATCCACTTGTTTTAAAGCCTTTCTGTTGCTTCTGAGTACCGCAGAGGATGCCTAATAAATACTGTAGGAATTGGAGTCCCCGGACTATGCAGGGAAAGGGAGACCTTTCCAAATCTATGAGTCAGAGCAGGTCTCTGAAAGGAGCAGCCAGGGCCCGCCCCAGAGCGTGCCCAGCTCCAGCCCTTCTGCAATGGGTTTAATTTCTACAAAAATGGAACAATTTGCATTTCTGGAGACCCTTTGGCACACGAGGCTGGAGCACTGCAGTGGGCATTGATAAACCATTTCTCATCACTCTTCCGTTGGTAAGGGACAGAATGGTGTTTTTTTCTAGAGGAGAAAATGAAACGTGAATTATCCCAGTGGCTTGCTGAGATGCTCCCAAGCACAAGGAAGACAGGTCTGACATAAAAGTCCAGCATGCTTCTGCTTTGTGTGGCATAGAGTGGGAGATGCTCCTGCTTCTTAGAAGACAGCAAATGCAAACAGCAGGAGGGGTTTGTTTTTTCTTTTTTAAATCAAAGATGGGCAAAGACACAGAAAGTGCTGTGGGAAGGATGTAAATGTTTTATGTTTTACTTAAGATAAAGCTCCTTGTTTGCTGGTGCTCACAAAGCTAATTGACAGATTACATGATAATAAGAAGGAGTTTAATGAAATCTGCCAATACCATTCAGACAATGTGGAATTGGGATGTGCAGTTAAATGAGGCCAGAGGTTTAGCTGCTGTGTGCTAACTGGGGGGCTCTGGAAACATTTGTATTCCTGGTATTTTGTTTCTAAATCAATTCATCGATGACAAGAAGCTCTGCTGTAGCAGGGAGCTGTGGCTGAAGGGAGCAGAGTCCATCAGTCATGGCAGGCAGGGACTGTTCCTGGCCAGAACTGCTCAGCTGCCTTGGTGGCACCTGAGCTCCTGTAAATCCTCACCAGGTGGCACTCGGTGAGTCACCTCTGGCTGGCAAATACAGGGTGGGAGAGGAACCACTCTGGGGAGGGGACACGAGCTCAGCCCACCCGCTGCACCTCGGCTGAAAACTCAAGGATAACCAGGAGCATCTCTGCCACTGCTGCCTCTAACTTGGCTCAGGTCTGCTGGGCAGGGAGCGTTTGGTGCTGTCAGCAGCGACCTTAAACTGGTCTGGGCTTAGTGCTGCTGAGGCTGATTGTGATTTTGGGAAGAGGTGCTTTAGCTTAGCCAGCTAGGCGAGCATGCAGGCTTTTATCAGGGATCCAGAATTAAAATAATCCGCCATCAGCAATGGACAGATTTGTTCTTCTGAGGCTTCTTCTAATTCTGTTGCCACCTTACACGGCTTTTCCTCTGGGGTTTCTGAGCTGAAGCTGATGGGGACTGACAAGCCCTGATTATGCAAAGTACCAGAGGCAACGGGCTGCCGGCATGGGATTCGGCTTGCCTTGCTTCCTGCCATTTTGTACGTTATTAGGGAGCCCCTGGAAAAAGTAGGTCCTGCTTATCCAAAAATATCCGTGTCGCCCTGACGGGGAAGGGCTGCTTGGGGCTGCTCCCCCGGCCCGGGCAGCGCTGACCCCTGCATCGGGGTGCCCCAGCCTGGCTGCACCCACACTCCCAGGGCAGGGATGGTTGGTTTTGTGAGAAACCACCGTTTCCATGGCAACCGTGGGCATCACCGTAGCCCTGGCTCTTGCTGCACCCGCGCTCCAGCCCGTGATGCCCTGGGGGCTGGCAGGGTCCCTGTGTGACCCTAAGGACTGGCAGGGTCCCTGTGTGACCCTGGGGGCTGGCAGGGTCCCTGTGTGACCCTAAGGACTGGCAGGGTCCCTGTGTGACCCTGGGGGCTGGCAGGGTCCCTGTGTGACCCTAAGGACTGGCAGGGTCCCTGTGACACCCTGGGGGCTGGCAGGATCCCTGGGCAGTGTGGGGTCCCGGGGGCACTGGGAGCTGCCAAGAACACAGCCCGGGTGCTGGGGTGGGAGGAGGTGTGCAGGGGGGAGCACTGGGGTGCGGAGGCAAGCGGGAGCCAAGGGTGCAGAGCAGGCTGTGCTGGACAAGGCATCCTCCCCAGGTTAGGGAGGCCTGGCTTAGTCAGGGGGATCTGTTCCTGCAGGAGGGTGCCTGCAGTAGCTGAGTCCCAGGTCAAGGTCCCTCTTTTGCTCACCATCCTAATGCGAGTCCCTCCCCTCTGCACCTGACTCCAGCAGCCCCTCTGTGTCGAGTGTAGTCTCTGAGAAGCCTGTACAGATCTGCTTCAGCCCTCATTTCAGGAGGTGTCTGGGCTGTCCCCACTGCTAAGGGTTGAGCTGTGCCACCTGGCCATGCTGGAGTGAGTGACAGAGCCCCGTCCTTGAAGTGTGCAATGCGCAGAGTCGATACCCTGAGGCATGAGATGTGATCCCTCTCCCTTGAGTTCTTACAAACTGTATTAAAACAGTCACAATATATCAATCTCTTTTTTTAAAATGTATTTTTATTCAAATCAGCACGTTTGCAATTAAACCCTGCTATATGATGTCATGTGAATAATTAGAAAAATTCATGTGCTTAATGGGATACTTGATTTGTAGGGAAGGAATGATGCCACTCACAGAATCGAAGTGTGGCTCCCTCTGAGCTTGGCAGTGGCCTTCCCTCATGTCCCCTGAGGCCCTTTGGGGCATGGAGGGCTTGTCTCCACTGCTCGCCCAGATCTGTCCTTTGCTCTCTGATTCTCTGTGCCTGTAATTTGCCTTTTGTTCCCACTTCAAACAGGCTGTAGGTCAAAAAGTCGCTGGCTGGATTTTAGTGCCACACATAAGCTCAAGTCTCTTGCTTTTGCTCCCCCCTTCAGGTGGGTGCTGTGCTGCCAGCGTGGTGCAGGTAGGGGCTGCAGAGGCACACCTGGAGACCTGGTCCTGCTGTTGTTCTGCCTGGAGGGTATTGCCTGTCTCTCCTGGCTTCCCTCTGCTACAGAGCACTGCTTTTCCTGATGTGTTCATCAGGCTTGGTTCTGTTTATATAAATGGTACCTTGAGGATTAGGTGAGGAGATGGGAACATCTGGCAGCTTTCCCCCTAGTCCAGAGCTCACGAATCTTGGGAATTCAGTGAGACATCCCTGGCAATTTCCTCCCCACAGCGGCATGAAAGCTGAGAGGCTCTTTTCAAAAACACCATCTCCATCCATTGAGAGGGCACTGTTGTTGTGTGACTGTACCTTTCTTAGTCCTAGCAAACACAGAAACCCAGAACGTTTTTGGTTAGAAAAGACCTTAAAGATCATCTGGTTCCAGTTCCCTGCCATGGGCAGGGACACCTTCCACTAGCCCAGGTTTCTCCAAGGCCCATCCAGCCTGGCCCCTTTGGCACTTCTATCAAGAAGTCAACCCCAGTAAATGATCAGCTTGCCTGTTTACAATTGGGGAAATTGTGTGAAGTGAGACATTTGGGGTGCTGAGGCTGAGCCTCGTCTGCACTGAGGCTCTGCCTCCCCCATGTTGTTCTCCACAACCTCTCCTCTCTGCTGACACATGCAGCAGCCACGTGCAGGATCTCTCCTGCTCCCCAGCTCATGCCACACACAATCTTGTTCTGATTTTCAGGGCTCCAATAAAGTGTGTCAAAATGCATCAAAGGCTCAGTGCAGAAGTGAAGCAAATCGACTCTGTAGAGGATTTAGGGAATGGAGGGAGTTGGGATAAACCCCAAACCAAATAAGAACTGCAGGGGAGGTGAAGCATGGTAGAGGCAGCAGATGTGCAGCACAGCTGGAGGGATGTGGAACATCTTTGATTTGGCAGGAGAATGGGAAAAATGAAAATAGCACAGACATCCTCTGGAGATGCGGGTAGGGACACACTTCCATGACCTCTGGGACACAGGATTGTCTGGGCTCTGTTACATTGCCCTGCTCCACCTCTCTGGGCTGTGGAGGGACAGCAAAGGAAATTCAGGTGCTGGTACAGGCTGAGGCTGCAGATCCCATGGCTGTGAATTTGGGCTCTTGCACCAGCTCAGGGTGGGCTGCAAAGTCCTGTCGTCACCGTGGGATGGATTGTCCTGTCCTGTCCTGTCCTTTCTTTTCTGTCTGTGGCTGCCAGAGAGAGCCAACAGCACAGACCTGCCCTGGGCTGCCCCATCCCAGCCCTTTTCCTCGTCTCTGTGGCCTCCAGCACCCAGACTGTCTCAAGGCAATAAAAGCAGGAGGAGAATTTTACTCATGGAACAGGCTCAGCCATTGTCTTGTCATGGTGGGAAATCAGGCACTTCAAAAGGCAGTTTTGCATTTTCTTCAGATGCCTCAATGTAAGTGCAGTGACAGAGTTGCTCAAAGCACATTAATTATTAGTAAAGGCTTTTTTTCTTTTTATTGCAAGACAAATTAAACAACAGACGAAAACAGGAGGTGTTACACGAGATGTTAATCCATGGGAGAGTGACAGCAGCAAAAGCCACAAATAATTCATAACATGAAAATCAGGACATTTAATTTTTAGCTTCTTGTTTGCATTTAGCATTTGTACACGTTACTGCTTCTTTTGTGCTCCAGTGTGGAGATTTTGGAGGCTGTTAATTTTGGAAAAAGTGATGATAGGCCTTCAAGAGTAAATCAGATAAGAGACCACAATTTTTTCTCTCCTCTTGACTGGAAAAAGCCAAGTTGATGAACTCTGTTTCCTATGGCACTCCCTGTTCTCTATTAGGCAATAGGAAAAGAGTGTGTACAGGAATTCCAGGGCATTTCCACCACTCTCCTGTGTGATAGGGACACATTCAGCATGTGACCCCACCTGGAGGGATTCAGCTGCTTGCAAAGCATTTCCTTAGGAGGTAATTTGGCTTTGCATATGTCTCTGGTGTCAGTTATGGGTTGCTATCCTCTAAAATTTAGTGCAGCATAGTTAGCACCTGTCTGGACATTGCCAAAATCTGGTGTCAGTCTGATCGAATTGATTTTTCATTGAGCTGTTACAGTCACTGAAACTGCTGAGAAGGATGGCAACCATATGGCACAAGGTATTGCAAACGAGGTCTCCTGTGACACAGTGAGCCATTCCTGGAGATGCAGAGGCCATGGATCTGGAGCAGGGAGGGGACTTGGCACTGCAGTGTGGCACCGGAGGCCATAATAAAATCCACTGAAGGACACAAAGCAGTTGTCATTTCTGGTAGAGGCCCCGTCATGTCCCCACCTGGGGAGGAGGACACCAGGATTTCAGGTGTTTATACCTCAATGTGCAGACCAGGTGCTTCTGCTCAGCATGACAGTGTGTGTCCAGGTGACAGGGTTATGAACCCCGTGTTAATTCTTCAGTCCTCACCAAGAAAAGTCTCTGAGAGCATTCAGGGACGTGTCCCACCCTGCTCAGCACCTGTGGCTGCCCTTGAGTGTCTCTCATAGCTGAGGACGTGCTGATGGCAGGGAAACCTCTCCCTTCTGTGCTGCATTTTGACAGATGGGCTGTGAGGTGAGATCTGCTGAGGGCTGGTCAGTCCTGGAGTAGTTAGGCATGTGTAGGCAGGGAGAGAGTCACAGTGGGATTAAGTGATTAGAAATACATAAATATTAATTGCTTATGAACTCCCTCTATCACACTTGCAGGCAGAAGAAGTTAATAAATCGCAGCTTGGATTAACCCACAGAAGGGTAGTGCAAAGCATATCTGAGATGAGACAAACAGGGAGGGAGCTTTTCTGGAGAGGGGGCAGTGCTGGTTTTAGGCTGGGCACCCGCTGCACAAAGCTGTGTTCCTTTCTTTTTCAGGGTTTGTGTCTGGAGTCTGCCTCTTGCTGCAGAGGGGAGCCCTTGCAGCGATGCAGAGGAGCCATCATCCAGCCTGGCTGTGGCATCTCTGCACCAGTCCCTTTGGAGGAAGCAGACGTTTGGTTCCTGCACAGATCCCCAGGGAAATTGCAGCCCTGGACCTTCCCTGAGGTCTGGTGCACGACCAGCCGGTGCCAGCCTGGGGACTGAGGCAGCTTTAAAAGCTTTGTGCTGGAGAGGGGCATTCATTTCACTGCATGTTAGCTGGGCATTCTTTGGCTTCTCTTGAGGAGGGGAAGAGACTTTTTGCTCCTCTGTTGCGTTTCTGTGGGACAGGTAATTATCTGTTTTCTCAAGTCGATGGCTGGTGCTTGAATTTAAACTTGTTCTGGGGCTGTCTTGGTTTCAGTGGCAAGTTTGCAAGGGTGATTTCTGTAAATGGGTGCTGGTAGAGGATTGCTTGTGTGGAAATCTTCCACGCTAAGGTGAATCTATTATTTTTTGTCAAAATTTAATTTTGCCTAGAGCAGTTATTGTTACCAGTGCTTTCTAATTATTTTAAGTAGCCAAGCTTACATATGCTCGAGTCCTCATAGCAGTTTAGCCTAATTTATTCATGCAAAAGCATGAAGGAGGTATTGCTTCCATTTGTTCTTTTGTTCTTCCTAATCCCCATTCCTCTCTGCTCTGCCTTGCTGTACTTCTCATCACCATGAAAAAGCAGTGCCTGGAAAAAGCAGCAGTGAAACCCTCTGCCAGAATCCCAAGCGTGAAGCCCCCCAGTTACACGTCTGCAGTGGACAAGGGGACCCTGCCATTCTGCAGGCTTGGCCAGTCTCGGGCTCGCTGGGCTGCCTGGGGGCACAGGGAGCTTTCAGGTAACCAGGATCTGCCACTGCTCACCTGTGCATCCAGACAAGGAGAGCTGGTCCCTGAGCTGCCCTGGGAGGGAAAGGGCCCCCCATCCTTCCACCAGTGCTTCCATGGGAGTGTGGACACAGCACTGGGATCCAAGGGGCTGCCTGGTGCCAGGCTGTCCTCTGCAGAGAGAGGGATGGAGCTGTGTCTCACTGAGCTGCTCAAGTGACACTAGGCAGAGCAGTGTGGTGCTGCCAGCGGGGAAGATGCACCAGGACTTGGGAGCAGGGCAGAAGAGTGGGAGCTTCTGTCACGAGTAACTGTGCTCTGGGTGTGCTATGTGAGGCTCTCCTGCTCCACAGACACTTTTGTTAGGTAACTCGACTATTTACACGTGGATTGTGGTGCACAACAGTCGCATCAGCAGCAGAACCACCGTGTTCTCCTGGTGCTGAACCTGTGATATCGAGGGGAACACATCCCACACCTGTATCAGAACTTACTGCTTAGAGAAAAAGCCTGAGATCCAGTTCCTGGATAAGCCTGTTCAGCCCCTGCTGCTACAAAGGAGGACAGACGATTCCATTCGAGGAAAATAGACTTGTGCTCTGTTATCAGAGCACAGAATGCTGAGCTAACGCTGAGAAGCTTTTGATTTACTCTGATTTTTGCAACGAAGGTTTGTACTAGCATTGCAGGCTGCATGCAGATGAAGGTGTTTTTACCTGTCTCTGGCTTGGTTGCTGGATTGAGGTTTAATGAGATTCTTTGGTTTGCTTTGTGTCAATCTGTTGGAGTTAAGTGCGATTACTTCCTCCCACTTTGTTTTGCCTTTGATGCAATTTTGCAACACTTCTTGTATTCCTAAAAGGGTCTTTTGGTGTCTTTGAAAGTTTTTCAATGCAACGTCTCTCTGGACAGAGTAAATGAAGATTAAAACTAGGCAGATAGCAAGAGAAAACAAGCAAACGTCTTTGCAGAATCAAACAGAGAGCAAGTGCAGCAGCAGAGGAGCTCTGAGATTTGTGTTTTTGTCTGGTAAACCAGAACACCTGAGCAGACCTTTTCCTGGAACTCAGGGCCGGCTGGCTGGTGTCTCCAGGCTGGCAGTCTCTGGTGTCTGCTCAGCTGCTTGTTTTCATAAAATATGCAGAGGCCACAATAACCATGGGATGGCAGGACCTTGGGGATTTGGCATAACCACCTCCAGCTCTGCTGCACAGCCCGGCAGTGACCAGCCTTTCTCCACCTGACTTTGTCTGCTAATGAGATCTTATAGCCTGGTCATTGCCATGTTATTTTTCTTCCCAGTCAGTGGAATGAACTCTACAAAACCTGTATTATCAGTCTTCACTGTGCTCAGGTTTGTTATGATTGTGAATTAATAGATTTTATCTTGGCATTAATGAAGGCACCAGACTTTCTTTCCCCCCTTACTTTGCATAGGGGTCGGTTTTAAATATTTTCTCTGTGTAGCTGTTTCTGCTGTTTTCTGGCTCTGCTTGGGTCCAGTCTGTTGTAAGCCTCAACCTTCCTGATATAACCATTGATTGTGAGTTCAGGTCTGTATACCTGCAGGGGCACAAGGAGAAGGCTGTGAGCAGAGGAGCAACATGTTCCTGTGAATCAGAGTGCTCAGCAAGCTGGTTTTAAAGGTGCAAGTGTCCTCGTAGAAAGTTCTGGGGAACTGATAAATATTTAAACAGCTTCTGGAGAACATCACAGCTCAGTAAATCATCCAAACAATTCTCTTCCACGTCCAAATTGAGAAATGCAACAGAGTGCTCTTTCAGCTTAAAACCACCTTCCTCCAGGTTGTGATGCTGTTTGTCTTCTCTATAAAAGCCTTTATAAGCTCTTTTATTGTTGTATAACAAATGGTCAAACATGTTTTGAGCCATGAGCGATCTCTGCCTCAGCTGGTTTTGTGTGTGGTGTTTCTGGATAGGAAAGGGGATGAAGAGCAGCCGTTCACAAGCAGCTCACACGTGGCAGGACAGCTGAGCCACGGCACGTGTGCCGTGTCTGTGGCATTCAGAGCATGGCTGTGCTCGGGCACACCTGGCTCCTTGTGTCCCCAGCAGTGCCTAGGGCAAGGAGCACTTGACATGGGCTGTTGGTGCATAAACCTGGGGACTCCGAATGGTAGGGCTTGGGGATGTGGTGTGTGTGTGTCACATTTGGCCCTGAATAACATTGGTTTCATTCCCTCATGGTGACAAGAGCTGCTGGGCTCAAGTGTTGCCTTGCCCTTGGCTCTGTAGGAGCCTTGTCAGACACATCTGCCTGCTTTCTGTAACTGATTCTGCTTCTTGTCTCTTCTCTCTATCATGCACAGATGAAATCCTCTGACATCGACCAGGAATTGTTCACTGAAAGTTACTGCAAGGTGTGCAGTGCTCAGCTGATCTCCGAGTCCCAGCGCGTTGCCCATTACGAGGTAGGCTGTTCTTGGTCTGTAACTCCACCACTGCAGTTCAGCTTGGAACGCTCAGCATTTGAAGAGCTGTTTTTACTGGTGGCATCTTACCCTGTCAGTGGTGTCACTGCAGTCGTGTCTGCTGCGTGTCTGGCTTTCTCTTCTGTTTCTGCCAAGTCAGCCTGCAATTTGATCGGGACTGAAGGAAACACAGTTAGCAAGGAGAGCAATTAAGAGTGCAGCAAAACAAGCTCAGGTTGTATTAAATGTGCTGCACTGTGGCTTGCTGAGTAGGAATCACTGATTGTGCAGAGAATAGATTAGAATTTGTGAATGTATTTAAGCACTTAAGAGGTAGTGAGCAATGAATAATTAGAAAGGATGGATTATTAGAGACATGTTAGAACAGCAATTAACAGCACTGCATATCTCCAAAACAAACTTAAGCACATTCCTATTAACCAAGGAGGAAATTATGGAGGGATATGATGCTGTAAAATCCTTCAGGGAAGGAAACCCACTGCCTGGGTGAGGGGCTCTTGGTGTTCACCTGATGGGAGAACAGAGATTCTCGGGTTGAAATGCAGGAGAGCTGCAGGGTCACTGCGTGGTGGCTGGGCATGAGGGTTCATCCTCCCCTGGAGGCATGGGAGATGGTCCAGCCTGTCCTGGGGGACTGCAGAAGTGATGCATGTCTGCATTATCTATATTACGTAGTTTGTGTATAGAGAATAAACTAACATTGACTCTGTATATTCATCATATATAATATAGAGATAATATAGATGTTTGGATAATATGGAATAATTTGGTTTGATTTGGTGGTCTTGGAGGTCTTCTCCAACTTAAACAGTTCTGTGATTATGTGTGATGAGCCAGGGGATGAGGGGCTTCACTCATGGAAGGTGTGTTTTGCTTCTGGTTTTGGTTACATGAAAACTGCCAGTGTCTGCAAAGTTCCAACAGATGCAGAATTTGTGCACGGGGATCTGGAGGATGAAGTTACCCCAAGCATTTGCTTGACTCGAGTGTTTTGCAGCTGATACGTGAGGGAGACAATTGTGAGACAGTGGAGAATGTGCAGGAGGCTTAATGTACATGATCTGAGGATGCTGTGCTGCATTAATTATCAATGGGAACAAGAATGTACGTTTGCTTGTAGGGCACTTTACGTGTCTGTTTTGGTGAATTTCTTAGGAGCTCTTCTGTAACTGCTCCTCTGTCTGCCCTCTGTATGCAGCAGAGGTCCCTGACAGCTCTGTGAAGCTGAAGGCTGCAGTTTTAGAGACACCTTCCAGATCTTGACACTGGGCACCTCAGATGCCCAATTTTGCCTACAGGAGGCAGGAGCACTGCTGCAGAAACAGGAGCAGCGCCGGGTGAGGCACAGGGTGCTCAGCCAGTGTCGTCTCCTCCGCGCCTGCCATTGTAGGTATGAGCTGAATCATTAATTCATAGCAGATGTTTTTGAAATGTGGAAAATAACACCGTTTTCTGTTGTATATTTTAGTGTGAGGTGTTGTGCTCGTTTGTCATCCGCTGTGAAATCCCAGCAGATGCTGTGGATGTTTGGCACAATAATGTCATTCCCGAACCTTGCTGGTGGGTTGCATAACGCAGAGCAGAGGTTTGGAGTGAGTGAGCTGTAAGGACGAGTCAGGGTCCCCTCGGGTGGCCCAGAGGCTGGGAGTGCCCCTGGCCCTGGCTGTGCCACACTTTGCTGCTCCCCACAGGGAGCAGTGTCCCTTTGGCGCATCTGTTCTGGTCACCACTCCCGAGTGTGGTGCTTGTCCTCCTGGTAACCCTCTGGCACCCTGGTCCCAAGAGGTGAGGGGGTGAAAACCTGCCCTGAGGTTTTCTGGGGAGGTGGAGCTGGGGGCTCCATCCTGCCTGAGGCTGCCAGCCTTTGCTGCAAGCCATTAGTTAATAGCAGGAACGTAAAATTCGCTGTTTCTTTGTAATTATCAAAGTAGTTGGTCACAATTTTTACACCTTCCTTTTTTTTTTTTTTTCTTTCTTTCTTTCTTTTAAAAAGTGCTGTGTAGTTAAAACCTGCCTATTTTCATAGGGGAAATACCAACTTCAGAAGACTAAATTTTCTGCAAATCAATTTTCAGGAGTCCTGGGGGTGGCCACCCCAGCTACCCATGGGTGCTGAGGACCCTTGGTGATGGTGCAGCCAGGGATGCTGGGTGCCAGGGCTCTGTCTGAGACAGGTTTGTCTTGGTCAGCAGCACCCTTCTCCTTCCTGAGTGAGCCTGGAGAGAAAGGGAATTGATCCACTGCCTCACTAGCGCAGTCAAGTGAGCTCTGCAGCCCTTGTGCCAGGGACTGGGATCTTGGCTCTCTGTGCATGCAAAATAAGACATTTCTCTGTAAGAAAATAGAGGGAAGCAGCCTATGAAAGGGGGACGTTTTTATCTTGCCAAACAGGAATAGTCAGTTCCAATCACTCTCATCTGCTTCTCCAAATCACCAACCAATAACTTTTCTTCTGTGCTACTTTGCCAGGAATAAAAAATGATTTTATGTCAGTCACGCAGTATTAAGCGATATTATTTCCAAGGGCGAGTGTAGTGAAAAAATGACAAAAGGATCAGAGTGTTTGCAGCAGTTTTTTGCTTCCAAGTTGACATGCAGCAAATACTGCCTTTATTACATGTGCTTCATGCAACAGTTTTTCTGGCTTTGTCTGATGCACCCTGGCTCTCCTTCCCATCCTGGTGAAATTGCCAGGTCCTGCCCTCCTCTCCAGGGGTCACCCCAGGACACCCCAGAGCTGAGCCCAGCAGCTGCCTTGGGATCGACTTGCAGTGAGTTGCCAAAGGAGAAAATGCCTTAACGAGCTCGATGCACGCTGTGGATGTGTGCATGTCCAGTGTCTCCAGGGGCTGATGCTGGGCAGCTTTTGTGCAGCCATGAGGAAGAGATGAGGCAGATCTTACTGCTGGGTGCTGGTACCTGGAAGAGCCCACATTTGCATATTTTAATTCTTAAAGCAAATTGGTATCTTAATTTGTCCCCTGAGGTATCAGAAAACTCTCTTCCCACTTCTGCTTGTGGAATAAAGCAGCGAGGTGCAGATGCCTGAGGCAGTTCCTGGGTGGCACTCACTGTGCTGCTGTGCCATGCCCAAGTGTCCCTGAGGTCCTTGGCTCTCCTTTCCTCCTTGGGAGGAGCAAAAGGGAACAGGGTGAACAATGCATAGCTGCAGGTGAGGGCTGGCTGTGCCAGACACGGGGTGATGGGGAGGCTAGGGGTGACAATGTACTGCACTTGCTGCAATGCCATTGAAAGTTCTGTGCCCCAGAAATTAATTTTTTGTTTTCTGTATCTCTGCATCTTTCCTTCTTCTGGAGCTGGAAGCCTCTTTGGTGCTGAATTCTCTGTGGATTTACCTGTAATTTAACACTTCCTTCCAGCTCTGTCTTTGAGAGAGGTTGTATTAATCGCTTTGGTGAGCTGCTTAGTAAGTTAAAAAGCTAAAGCAAAGAGAGCTAAGGTTTCTTAGTTAGATCTGAGTCTGCATCCCTATGTAGGAGTGTTCACAGCCATTAGGAAGATATTAACATTTATTTTCATGTTTCCCCTTGAAAATCCTGCAGGAAAATTACCTCATATGCAAAGTTGCTCTCAGATTTCACCCTGAGCTGCACATTCATCACCACATTTGCTCCTCAAGCTGCTGTAATGCTCTTCTCCATTTTCTCCATAATCTTTATTGCTTCAGGTGCTCAGAGAGTGCCTTGTTTTTCTGTTTGAAATGAAGGAAGATGCCAGGTCTGGAGTTAGAGCAGCCCAGGAGGGGGCCATGCAATGTCAGCTCACCTCATGGGATGAGGGAATGCTGCTTGAATGCTTGTGGTGGAGCAGCAGGGGAGGGCAAAGTGTGTTAAAATTCAAATGCAGAAGAAACTGGGGAGAACAGGTCAGGTGCCATGCCCTTTGGCTCCTCTCCGGAGCCGTGCTCTGTGGAATTTCTCTGGAGCAAGCAGGCGAGTGCCATCCACAGCCTCATCAATACTCCTTGTCTGCACGGGCTGCAGTGGTGCTGGGGTTAATCTGCTTCCACTGGGGCTTCCTTGGCTGGAAACAGCACGAAGCCATGGCTTGTCTGAAGGAATAATAAACATTGTTTACTATTGGCACATTAGTGCCTTAAGGATCAAGATGTGTGCGCTCGGAACGGCAGTCCTGTGTCTGAAATATTAATGTGCTGCAAGAGCACATACTCTATTTAACAAAATAAATGCTGTGCTAGAAAGCAAGCAGCTGGAATGCTGTGTTTCTGCTCCCAGTTCCCTGTGTGAGATGCTGCTAGCATTGCAGGATGGAGGAGTGCAAAGGATGTGCTTTAGCTGTGAATAAAGGCTGCCCAGGGCTCTCGGTGTCAGCTTCTGCTGCTGGCAGTGATCGTGGATGGGAAGGTGACATTTCCTGGCCATCATCTCTCTCGTATGTTCTGCCACTGTTGCTGCTCACCTGCCATGATGTGTTTTGCTTTGGTGGCAGTGACATGTAGATCCTTCAGAGGATGGAGGAGGAGGGGACACCCACCCGTTGTGTCCATGTCCTTCCCCCACCACTGCTGGAGTCTGCTCTGCTGTGGCTGCTCAACCATTACTGTTATCCTGCAGATCCTGCTGCTGTTTGACAGAAGAACCTTGGCTTGAGGAGAAAAAGCTAGAGGGAGCGTATTTGTGTTGCAGAGATGATGAGGGTGCTGCTCTGTTCTTTTTGTGTGCACATGAAGGCCTTCTGTGGATATTCCTGGGCACTTTGTGTCATGGTAGCAGCCCCAGTTAAAATACATGGAAGTAAATGTGGCCACCCATGGCATATGAGGTGGGTGGCAGGATTTTAGGGGACGAGGCTCGTGCTTCCTCTCTGTACACAGGGCAGCAGCAGCTGCTGCATCACAGTGGGCTGGGGGAACCAGTGGGGATGGGATGGGACTTCACAAGGCTCTGTGTTAGTGCTCTGTTGTCAACGTTAATGGCCGAACATTATTTTTAATGCACTTCCAGTGTCAAAATCTATTGCTAAACAGCAGTGACAGCAGAGCAGATGAAGCCCTGTGCGCAGCTCCTTTCCCAGGTACTTCTGCACAGAGGTCTACTGCTGTCTAAAAATAGCTGAAGTTAAAAGGTCCTTCAGAGCAGCGGTAAAACACCCTGGGGAAATGGGACCCCAGGGTTAGCAGTAATGGAGAGGCATAAGGGATGTCACATTAAAGCTACATGGAATGAAAGCAAAGCAAGGTTGCACTGGCCCAGCCTGGCCAGTGTCCCTGGGAGACAAGTTCTGCAGTTCTTACCCTTCTGCAGCATTCCTTCCTCATCCCGCTGCATGGGAGGCACCTCTTTGTTCCAGGTATTCACTCTTGCTTGCCTTCAGTATTTTAAACTTGCAACCCATGTTTGCATTGGGGTTCTGGGTGTTTGAAAGCAGTCTTTAGTGCTGGTGGTGTGTTGTGACAGACTCGCCCCCGTGCTCGGGGCTCCCAGCAGTGACTGGCGCTGGAGCAGGGATTTGTTTCACACAGGGAGGATGGAATGGGAACAGCAGCACTGCTGCCGTGCCGTGCAGCTGGTGCTGGGCAGCTCCTGTGCACAGCAGACACTGCATTTGTGTTAACCCTTCTGTTGCCTGTCTGGTGCTGGCATGGGGGGGCTGTACCAGCCCACACCTCGAGCATCAGTGCCCGGCAGCAGTGTGGCCCGAGATGAGGGACTTGAGCTGCAGGTGAGCAGCAAGGATTTAGCTTGCTGTGTGGAGCCCATTTCAGAAGTTCCCAGCCTGCTCGCTGTGTCCTTGCATCCCCCTTCCCTTGGCATGTTTACAGAATCATAGAGTGGGTTGGGTTGGAAGGGACCTTTAAAGGTCAAGTCCAACCCCTGCCAAGAGCAGGGACACCTTCAGCCCAGTCAGGCTGCTCGGGGACATACGTTGCCTGGAAAAATCCCACAAGACCAACAGAGAAGGAATTGCATGGTTGCATTTGTGTAGATGTTAAGATCCTCCTGCAGAAAGAATGTGAGGGATTGATTTAAGAAGGGGCTACCAGTGGGTTTGGAGAGGAGCAGTGCCTGTGGTGGCCCCAGGTGTGGGGGGCAGGTCTGTGGGTAGCAGCACCGTGTGAGCCAGGTGCTGAGCCTGGCTGCTCCTGCCATGCTGCTCCAAGGAGAGCTGTTCCCTCTCCACAGGGTACCCAGCAGTGTGTTGGACAAGACATACTTTAACTACAGTCAAAACCAATTTAGGAAGCAGTAAAGCTAAGGATCACAGCTGAAATGGTGATTCCTGAGACAGAAAATCCTGCTCAGGATCCTCACTTGGAATCAGCCCGTGAGCCAGGTGGAATGATCACAGATACAAGGAAGTGGAGCTAGTGGGTAAATACCCACTGAATAGATCCTCAGTAGTTGCCTTAATGTGTAAACAAATCAATGTCCAAAGCAGTGAGGTGCCTCTCTTTGCTTTGGAGCAGCCAGTTTGATGGGGGTGTGAATTCATCTGAGCACTTGGGAATTGCAGACACATCTGTGTGCCCAGGAAGGCAAAAGCATGAGTAGACACTTTTTAAAACATTAACTCATGGAGGAAAAAGGGTAAGTTGATAGAAATGACCATAAATTATAAATTAGGCTTTTCAAAAATTACAAAGGGAGAAAAAGGACATTGGCATCCAGCAGTGTCTGGAATAACAGCCGGGGAGTTCAGCTCTGCAGCGAACCACAGGGATCTTGACAATGTTTGTTGTGTGGGTAGTAGAGGCAGAAAAGGGAAGGCATTTGCTGAAAATACTTCTCCTGTCTATTTAAAAAGTGCAGAGGATGTTGTTACATCATAGAGGAAGAAATGGATTGGTTCCATTCCAGTAGAAATTTGGAGGGTTGTTAGGCAGCGATGACAAATTCCAGAACGATGTCGTTTGGGTCAGCAGGTCCAGTAATTCACAACCGGGTGCTTGAAGTGTGCTGGCCACGTGCAGTGCACTGTCCCTGCTGGCCTCCGTGGGTGTGGGCAAGTGGAAGAAGTTTCCAGGAGAAAGGGAGCACAGGGCCAGGCAGGGCAGTGCTGGGGAGCCAGGCACAGCTGATGGGCACGGCTGGGGAAAGGGGCTGGAGGGTGATGTGGCTGGGCTTCTGCACGAGGGTTGGAGAACGGGGCCAGCCAAAATAACTTTCTCTCTTTCCATGAGATTACAAGTAGGGCCAATACAGATAATAAAGTTGGTATAATCACGTGACTGCGTGTTGCATGGCAATTTAATTAAGAAACTGCCAGCACACAGAAAAATCAACACAGTGTGCGCTAAAAGGATTAAAACCCAACCAGTGGCCTTCTGAGAAAGAATTTAATACAGACTGAGAGAAGCTGCATCCATTTGAGCTGCCGTGGTGGTTCCTTCCTTCATCTCACGCCTGTGTGCTGTCTGCTGTGCTCCTCAGTGCGGGGTCCCTGGCCTTTGGCTGCAGAAGATCTCACAGAGGAGGAGGAGCAGGAGAGGAAAGCAAAACTGCCCAAAACCGTAAAGCTGCCAGCACAGGAGGGAGCAAGGACTGATGAAGGGATATATGGGGAATAGGGAAATGAGATTATATGCTAGCACAGCCTGGGGGAAGCTGCAGAGATAGTTGATTTGGACCTGACAGGAGATGATAAGAAGGCCCTCCCAAGCAAAGTGTTTCAGACTGCTGGGTCAGCTTGAATGGGTGGCAAAAAGGGGGAGCAGCTCTGGGGCTGTGGTGGGGCTGAGTGAGGGACTCCTCTCCCAGCCCCACGGCACACGCAGGGAAGGAAGATCTGTGTGTGTCTGTGTATCCTGGCCACCCTGGGCTGCAGTGGCTCAGCTGGCAGCTTCTGGCCGTGTGCAGGTGATGGTCAGTCCTCCCCGGAGCCACTGGCCCATCCACAGGGAAGGCAGGGATGAGAAGCCCCTCCATCAGACAGGGTGAGCGGGGCTGTGCGTCCCAAGCTCCCGCGGCGCTGCCAGCTGCCCCTGCTCCTGCGGAGACCTCGCCGCTCGCTCCAGGCAGAGCAGGCTGCAAAACCCAGTTCATGCAAAAGCAAATTGCGTTTCGTAGCACAGTTTAGCTCTGCTTTGCCCTTTTATGTTTTAGGGTTGAATTGCCAGAACTTTGCTGTCTCTGCCACGATCTTCAGTGTTAGAGTAGATTTGATAAAGATAGAAGTGATCCATTTGTTTACTTTTATTGATGAGCCTTACAGTAGCAAATGAGCTTGAAATGCAGAACTCTGCAGCAGCTATGTGAAAACAGACTCTGAGCTCCCTGCGTAGTCAGGGCTGGTTTTTAAGCCTGCAGTATTAAACCAGACTTAGTGCCTTTAAAAGGTGCTGTTCCCACTAGAGACAGGAAAGTGAAAATGCCTTTGGCATAACACTTCATACAGCTACAAAAGAAATATTCATGGGCACAGAAACACCCTTACTGCACCCAGAATGAGGTTGTGGTGGCTGTTGGAGGTGCCTCCACAAGGCAGTGTGCTCATTCTGCACTGTGGATTTACACGTGGGACAAGGTTTTGTCTTTCCTGAAGCTTGTGCATGCGGTGAGATGCACAGTTTATCCCAGTTTATCCCAGTTTTCTGACTCCTGTTCATGGTTCTTCCTTTGCCCCTTTGCTTTGTCTGGCACTTGCCCTCCTTGTGCCTTGAAGCTGCAGGTTTTCAGTGGGGAGGGGATAACCTGCAGTGCTGTTTGTGAGCAGCACACCAAGAATAATCACTGTGCTCCTGCCGTGCTCCTGCTGGGGTGTTGGGATGATAAATACACATGTAAATGTAGAAAATGCCAGAGATAAAATGGATGACAAATAGGCTGTGCTTCCTCTGCTCCACAGAGGGAAGGAGATGCTCACCACATACGCGCGGAGGCCAGGGATGATTTTAAGCTCTGCTTTTATGATCCTAAGATAATAAGGTTGCATAAGGAGCTGTGTAGTTTTGAATTATGCCAAACACAAGGAGTTTCTTTACCTTGGCTTTAACAAATCCAAACAAATGCTCCAAGGAAGGTGAGAGGTGTTTAACAGAAGGCTGAAGCTCTGCTGTCTTTTAACCCCGACATCTGGGCACCACTTCTGGTCCAGCTGAGTGCCACGGAGCGGAATCGTAAAAATGATTCCTCTTAACATCTTCGCAGCTTACACACACCCAGCAACCCCTCGCAAGCGTTTCTTGCCCTCTGAGCCGAGCGGGCTGTGGCTGCGTGCGCGTGGGCTCGGTGACGTGCTGGATGCAGTCAGCCCAGGGAAGGGAAGAGCTCGTGACTGTGGGCAGGATGACTCGAGGAGGATGACTGCTCTGCCGGGCGTCAGTGCCCAGGGGAGAAACCCAGCTGGGAAACTCTGGCCACAGAGGATGTTTGACTGGTCCTGTGTGGTGCGAGGCACCCGCTGAGCATCGCTTCAGGCAGGAAGGTGGGACTGCGGCCAAGCACCACGAGTGGCAGGTCACCTCTGTCCCGTGCCTTTCAAACATCTGTTTTGTCATTTTCTAATTATGCAGTCCTTCTCTGGGTTGCTCCTCTGATAGCTGGAGCTCTGGGGTTTCCTGCACTTTGCTCTCACCGTGGAAGGTCACATTTGCTATATGCAGCAGGAAGACAAACTGGGGACAGATATTTGACATTATTTATCTTGACTGATTTGCTCCGTGGAAAAAAATATTGCATAGTCACATTTCTGCATGTGAATACAAATATAGCTCCCTGCAAATTTAGCTCCAAGTTTATACCACAGGAAAAAGAATGTTCCAGAACATGCTAATGATAATTGAATATTTTTCAATTGCAGCTCTGTGATCTGAAATTATAACATTATGGTGCTGTTGTTCTTTGGGGCTGTTGGAAGGGGTGATACAAAGGAAACATTTGCATGGTAACAGCTCCCCATGTGTCTGCTGCCCATATGCTGAGTGCAGGTATTTTGTGGCTGCAGCCTTTTTCTCCCTGCATCTGGTGGAAGACAAGACCTGATGTAAGTCAGGGTTTTGAAGGTTTGTCCGTGCTCCTGCTTTAAAATCTTCCTTTAAGTCTTGCAAGTCCCAAAGATTTGCTTTGGCTGCTGCTGCTGGGCATCTCTTGTCTCTTGTGACCTCACCTGCCTGTGAGCTCCAGCTGTGCCCAAAGGCAGTGTGCAACCTGCTCCTGTCTCCCTCGTGGGGGATTTTTTACCCCCCTTGTGTTTTATCATTCTAGCAGCACTGGAGCTGTGGATTTGGTTTGTGGGTGTGCCTCTGGCTGAAGCTCAGTAACCCCCATCTTTTAATGTGCCCACCGTGGAAAGGGTCTAACAACAAGCACTGTCCTTGCCTTGCTGTCTGATCCCTGCTGTGTCTTGGAGGGCCTGCAGCCAGCAGGACTTGGAGAGGGGCCAGGGTGGACCATTTCTTCTGCTAATGGCAGGTTTCATCCCACAGCTCGTTTGAGCTGGGTGCAGAGCTCTCTGAAAGTTCTGAGAAGTGCAAATGCTCCTCACCTGGATCCTTCCCCCTTTTCTCCTCCGGTGCTGGATGTGAAATCCAAGGGGATGCGAAACCTGACTGTGGGCAGGTGTAGTGAGCACAGCAACAGAGCCTCCTGCTCCTTGTCACTTCAGTTCTCCTTCTTCTTCTCTTTTTGCCTTCCAGAGTCGGAAGCATGCCAGCAAAGTCCGTCTCTACTACATGCTGCACCCCATCGACGGAGGCTGCCCGGCGAAAAAGCTCCGGTCAGAAAATGTGGGTACAGTGCAAGTCCCTGTTTATCCAGCTGCTTTGTGAATCATTGACTCTGGGCTACAGCGTTCTCTCTTACAGCCACAGATGATCAGGTGCCCGGAGGTAACATTTAGATTAGCTGAAATGCAAAGTAACTGGAAATAATTTTCAATAAACTACACAAGAATTATTATGTGCATCAGCAACAGTAATTGCGTTTTTAGTTACTTGAATGTTCTTTCATAGGAAAAAATATGCTGACAGCAAGTGCTCAGGGCTTGCTCCATTTCAGTGTGATGGCTGGGTCTGCTGGTGAGCAGCTGGGGCAGGTGATGGGGCAATGGTTGTGGGAAGCTCGTGCCTCCACGTGTGGGGTGATGGCCAGTCTGGGCTGCTGGATGGCCACTCTGGGCTGCTGGATGGCCACTCTGGGGTGCTGCTGGCAGTGGAGCAGCGCTGGGGTCACTGGGCAGTGTCTGGGGACAGTGGGGTGGCAGTGGTGGGTGTGGAGCTGTGCATGTGCAGAGCTGCTGTGGGTACACCTGCCAGGCAGTGCTGTGTCCTCCTGTTAGCAGGAGAGCAGGGGGTGCCACGGTGCCACCACAGTGTCATAGCTGAAAACCCCTGGGCTGAGCAAGAGGTCCCCAAGAGCAGTGTCACCTCCCCAGGGCTCTGTGGCCTCCTTGTTCTGGGAGTTGATGTGCTTTATCTAAAGGCTTCTCGCCCATGTTTGCTCTCAGTCTGCCAACTTAAAGATTGGCCATTGGCTTCCTCAGCTGTGTTCAAATAAACAAGGGAAGGTGAGGAATTAGACCAGCTCACAGCCATTTGTCAGGCAACAGAAAGAAGGAGACTGAATTTTTAAGAGATGGCTTCATGGGGAATTATTCATTTGTCTCCTTCCCGCACTCTGGGGCTGTGTGAGAGCTGCAGCGAGGTTCCCAACACACAGCATCCAAACCAGTTCAGTGTGACTGGGGCTGAGTGCTATTGATATTCAGTGTGATATCTTGTAATTAAAGGGAGAAGCACACAAGTTTTGCCCAAGGAATCTGAAAACTCATTTACGTAGTAATTAAAACACTGGTGAATTTTCTGTTGCACGCAGGCCAATTGCAGGTGCAATCTGCCCCTCCACAAGAGAATCTTGCAGTGATTTTATTGAGTTATTAATGGCAGTGTGGGCAGTGCCATGGACAGGTGCATACACACAGGGAACAGGGTCCTCTGAGGAGTTTGATTGCAGAACAAGGAACCACATGCTGCATGTGCACCTGCGCATGGGATGTGGAGCACAGAGAACTAATCAGACCTCAAATAAGTCAAAGTTGAACTATTTCCCACTGCTTTCGTGAAAGGCAATACGGAGAAGGAATGAAATTCTGTGTTTGCTGATGCTTTTGCCAAGGGCAGCCCTAGTGGGGGTGGATTAACGCGTCCTCATGTTCTAGGTGAATGCTAGGCTAGGCCAGACCTAAATTCTAAAATTATTTGTGTTATAAAAATATAGCAGGGAAAATCTGCCAACGTTTACAGCTCAAAGTAGGCCTGTTGCTGATCAGATGTTATACAAGCCTTTGCATTTAGAGAGAGCAGAACTATTTAGGACATCTCTAATGCTGCACGAGAACATCCCTACCATGTACACGTGCAGGGCAGTGCCCGATCCTGGCAGTGTCACTCAGGCCACGGCACAGCGACTTTAATGAGTGTTAGAAACAACCCGTGAAAACCTATTAAATGCATGTTATCTGCAGCTAAAAGGGAATGCTAGCCTTTTCTTCATCAGAACTGTTACATGGCTCTGTGCCATTGGGTTTGTGTCCTGCTAACCACAGAACTAACACCTTGTCCTTCTGCCAGGTGGCAGCAGGAGGGAGAGGTGTCTGCAGCTGTGGATGCTCGGTGCAGTGGGATGGGAAACAGCATTTGCTTCCTGATCTTTCTGTCAGGTGAAGGGAGGGGTTGGCTGCTGTTTGAGGATTGCAAAAACTGCTTTTCCAAAACACCCCTTAGCCCTTTGGAGTGAGAAGTAGAAGTCTTATACAAGTAGTGTTCCAGTGCGTAACAACTCGATTGTTGTGCTCTTCATTATTGATTTAATTTGGTGTGGAGAAGGGGAAAAAGCTCATGTCTTGATCTTTCATGAACTGGTACTTGCTCGTTTGTGCTCATGACAAAAACAGGCTCCAGAATGGAAATGGACTGAATTTCCTATGGAGCAGCACAGAAAGCAGCTTTTTAACAGCAGCACCTTCATGCACCGAAAATTAATTCAAATTTAAAAGTTACTTTGCAGCACTTTAATGCTGTGGTTTATACCGCTGTGTTCTAGGGTTTGTATAATCTTTTCTTCTTAGCAAAAGTTGGGAAATGAAGTTAGCAGATTTGTATCTGTGGAATAAAAATCCTTGCTTTTCCTGTGGATTGCTTAAGGAACATCCAGTAAAGGATTGCAAGTGCCTTGCCCTGTGTGAGGATTGTGCCTTTTAGCAGCTTGTTAACAGGCAGCCAAATACCTGGAGTTAATTCTGTTGGATATAGGAGACTGAAGTTTCTAATATTACAAAAAGAAGCCCTATAAATTACCTGTGGAGTGGGGATGTCAGTGCTGGGAGATGGATGCTTTAACTCCAAGCCAGTGATGTGTTCTGTTGTGCTTCAGTTTATAAGAAGCCAGTGGCTTCTGTGCTGCAATGTAGTGAAGGTTTCAGAGGCAGGATCACCTGGAGAAAACTGCAGAAACAAAATGTAGAAATATTCCGTGGCTGGGTCTGGCAGCACGGGGTTAAGGAGCTGCCAGTGGATTTACAGAAGCTCAGAGGAGCTGTTAGTGCTGGACTGTGGTGAAGGAGGCACGGGTGGGTGCACAGGGTGCAGAACATCCCCAGGGAGCAGCTGCCTGCCCTGGGCAGAGCCCTGTGCCCCAGCTGGGTGAGCAGCCCTGTGATTTGAGCACAATCCCATCAGTGGTGTCATTCAGCAGGTGACAAAAGGCACCCGGATCAGCTTCCCCCTGCCTCTTGGGTTTCAGGTACAACAGCCCCTGACAAATGAGAAGGTATAATTACCCTTTAGGGCTGGATCAGCCTAGGACACCTTTAGCTCTGTGCAGGGGCTTGGTTGGTGGAGGAGGGAAGGGAGGAGATGCTGCTATGGGATGGTCCAGACCTGGGGAAATGTTTGATAATGGCAGAGCCCAAATACCTGGTGCATCCCACTTACAGCTCATGGCACTGGGTGTAGAAAAGTGGCTGTTACAGCAGAGCTCTGTCGTGTGTGCAGAGGGGCTCGCAGACCCACCAAGGTTTTGGGGACACCCCTCTGCTGCTGGTGGCTGAACTCCTACCCACACATCAAGGTTCTCACCCAGAGACTTGGGTGGCCCCAGGTGAGCTGCACAGTGAACTGTGGGTCGGTGTAAATGGGACCCTGAACTCTGCATGAGGTATTGCAGGGCTCTTTGAGGGGTTTTAATTTTTTTTTTTTATTTCTAATTGCAGTCTAGCTGAAAAAGTAGGTTGAAAAGGGAAAAAATGTCACTGAAGAGCAGTCCTGGCAGAGGAAGAGACCCTGGTGCATTAACACCGAAGTGTATCAGCTTTTCAAATGAGCTCTGTTGGAGGCTCTTTATATGTTGCCACTGATGATCAATAGATACTGGAAATTTTCTACTCTGCTCTTAACTTTCAAGTGACTTCCCTTTGAAGACATAAAATATCTTGAGAGAAAGCTATTTAAAAGAAGTGCAAATTGCACTCAGAACAGTACTAATCACCCCTTGAGATTCCTCCCTAAGGTTTGATTTACAGTTATCAACAACAAAAAAAGTGATGGAAATTGGTCTATTTTCTAAAAGTGCATTTTTTGGGAGAAAACATGACCTTCAGTGGTGGGTCAGGTGTCCAGTCTGTGTTAGGTTCACTCAGGCTGGTGTTAGATCTGCTGGAGGGACCTGTGTGATTCCAGGCAGTTCAGTTGCTTCTCCCACCTGCAGGGAGGGTTGTGACCCCAGTTGTGTCTCCTTGCATGTTCTGGGGTCTGTTAAAAAACTGCGTCGGAGGAAGCATCGGCGTGGGAGGGCAGGGAAAGCTCTGGGTCTGTGACTCCCTCCAGAGAAAGGAATAAAGGCTGAGGGAAGGGAGATGTGCCAGGAGCTCCACAGGGACCGGCTGAGCTCCCAGTGCAGACCACACTGGAGGTGCTGGGGAGCTGGGGATGTCCCCAAGCTGGGCAGGGCTGGGAGAGATGAGGATGAGAAACCCCTTGGCAGCCATGGCCTTGGCATAACAGCCTAAATTCCTCCCTGCTGTTCTTCTCTTCTCTCTCTGTAACTGTGCTTAGTGGGCTTATGCACCTCTTTTTTTTCTTTTTTTTTTTTTTTTTTTGTCTGTGTTTTTGTCTCCACCCAGGGCAGTGATGGTGACTCAGTGGATAAGAACAAATGCTGCACACTATGTAACATGTCCTTTACCTCAGCAGTGGTGGCGGAATCGCATTACCAAGGGAAAATCCATGCCAAAAGGTTAAAACTGTTGCTAGGGGAACAACCAGCACTGAAGGCGACAGGTAGGTCCAGAGGAGCAGGAGGGGCTGGTGCACAGTGGGCTCAGGGTGCCGAGGGGCTTGGCCAGGTGCTGGTCTGTGCGGGCAGAAAATGGGTACAAGGTGGAGAGCTGGGCTGGCAGAAGCAGCTATTCCTTTGTGTTGCTGTCATAACAACCTTTAAAAACTCCTGATGCTCATTATTGTCTGCTTTGTTCATGTAGATTAGGGGTTTATCAGCTGGGACTGGCCCCGGTGTGAGAGCCCTTTCTCTTGTTCCACAGTTCCAAAGTGTTTTCTCAGTGGAAGATGGTGTCTCCACTGGGTGCAGATAGCCAACCCTGGCTTTAATTATCAGTAGTTTAATTATCTGCTCAGCTAATATGTTTAATAAACCTTTGGTGTTACTGTACAGTACAGAGCATTATCTGCTCTTACCACAGAGGGAAGTCCAGGCTTGAAAAACCTTTGCACTGATTGTCTCTTGATTTTTGCCCAGATGGGTTTCATGCTTTCTTCCACAGTGATTCTAATAATGCAGCCTATTAACTTTCACGTTTAAAAAGTCAAATGTTGAAATCGGACAATTTAACCATCTTATTGTTTGCTTAGCCATAAGTCTCTGAAAACCACTAATAATCTGTGAAAAGAAAAACCTCTGCGGTTGTGGAAGCAGAAAATGCTTGAACAAAGCACTCACCTTTCTCCAGGAAGGATTGCTGGGCTGAGGTCCTGCAGACAGATGTGACCCAGAATTGCTGCCAGTGGCACTTCCTTCAGCACAAAATACAAATGGAGCTGTGTGTACTGGACCCTGCCTAGCATGTCAGTCCTGGATGTGATTAGATAACGGGGGTTGGCACTCTGTATGTGGTTTTGTTGCCTTTTTAACTTCACAGACTGTAGATACTGATACAGAGAATATGATTTGTCCTTAGCCAGGGGAGCTGTTGGCCCCTTTTCCCGAGGGAACGTGGGCAGTTGTTTTAGGTGGTGTAACTGGCCATGCTGGGCACCAGAGTGCCCTGTGGGAGGTGAAGGTAAAGCCCTGGCCACCTGGGGACCCAGGCCTGGGTCAGCCAGGAGGAAGGCTCTCTCTCCCATGAGCTGTCATGGTCATGCAGTTCACTCAGGCTGGGCTCTTCAGGCTGCTCTCTGCAGCTGGCACACAGCTGCACGGGCACAGGGCAGCAGGGACTCGGGCTTGCTGCTGGTTTGTCCAGGGCTTGCTTAGAACTTGAGCCCCATCCCTCACGTGCAGCTGGCCAGCAGCTCCTCCTCTGGCACCAAAGGACCTGCCACAAACCCTGGTGTTCCTGCTGAAGTCCAGGTGAGTGATGCTCATGGGAGTGCTGGATCTTGGAACAGTGCGCGGACTGATTCCCGTGCAAGCTGACAATTTGGATTCACCCTTCAGCCACAGGGCCTGGCCGAGGCAGGGCTTGCTAAGAGCTGCAGCCTTGCATTGTGGTTTTTGTCTCACCTTTTAATCACCTAGATCAGCCTCAGGAGGCTCGAAGTGAGCCATGCTGCGTGCTCTGCAGTAATGGGCTCTCCAGCCATCCTAATCACTAGGAAGGAGCAGCTCGAGGACTCATCAGCTCTTACAGGCACTTGATCTGGAAGATGAAGCTGAGCTCAGGAATACATTAATAAGCACCTCCTTGCTCTCCAGGAGTTCTCAGAAGTCTGCCCTTTGGACACAGCATTTTTCTGGGCTTCCTACAATCACCCAGCAATTTTCACTGGATTTTGTTCCAGTCCTCTGTGGCTGTCACCAGGGAGCATTAAGTCTCTCAGAGCTTCAGAGACTCCAGTGCTCATGAGTCCTGAGAGCCAATCAAGCACGGCCCTGAGCGTGCTGGATACCCCTGGGGAGGTTATTCTGCTGCTTGATATTCTGGAGTTTCTGTCTCATCAGTCCCAAAGAAAATCACATCTATTCTTAGACCCCTTACAGAGATCTATGTTCTCCTTCCCAGTTACCATCCAGATGGAGCACACGTGTCCCATTCTCTGCCAGTGCTTTCAGGAGAAGAAGTGGCCCAGCAGTCGGGTTTCTCACAAAAACCATGTCTCCTCAGGACAGCCAAGTAGTTGTGATCTTTCCCGTGGCTCTGCTGTACAAGGCTGTAGCCCTCAGAGGCTTTATGTCACCACTGTTGCTGACGAATTCCTCTAGTCATTTCCAACATCCTCTGCCAGCTTGCATCCCATCATCACCACGAGTTAAAAGCTGAAGAATTGTGGGGGGAAATAGCTGCTGTCTCCATTAATCCAAGTGTGAGGACCTGTAGGCATCATTCCAGGAGAGTGGCAATGGCCCTGGCTTTGGGACATCAGAAGGGACTGAGTAAATGGCTTTTTGGTTTGGGTACAAGGATCTGTCCAGCAGTGGCTGGAGTCATAGTCCTAGATTTCTGGGACTTCTTCTGAGGAAAACCGAGTTTCCAAGTGCCCCCTTGTTGTGGCTCACTTACTTTCTTGTCCTCATGCTGAGTTTCTGGAGTGTGCCTGTGGAAAAAGCTGGGTGCCATTTAAATCCAGCTTGGAATAAAAAGCTTTGGATGTGAGAAAAAAATCAAGCATTAGTTCATTGCTGGAGTGCTAAAGTGTTTCTAACTTAGTATTTTGCCTCTTGCAGCAGAGTAAGACTTTCTCACTTCCCTCCCACAGCGAAAGGGAACGTAAGGCAGACTGTCATGAGCTATTTAGCATTTTGAAATACTTGAAATAGTCAAACTCACAGCTTTTATGTTTGTGTTTTAGATGGAGAAACATTTTTAACTTTTGACGTTTTGTGAGTGTTTATTATTAATTTTCATGTCGCTGCTCAGGGAATGATGGCATTTGCTGTTCTGTAGCAGTTATGTAGTGCATATCAAAATGATAAATTCACATTTGTGGGGAAGTCAACTTTCATCTATTTTTCTTTGGGAGAATTTGGTAGACTTGGGAAGCTTTCGTTAATTGGCAGTCTGGGCTCAGCACACCTTAGGACTGGTGGGGGTTGTCAGTGGGACCTGAGGAATGTGACTTTAAAGAAAATACTTAGTACTTTGAGTGCTAAGAGGAAATCCTTGCCTGTGGCAGCCCCATGTGATGCAGGCAGAGGGGCTGTGCTGTGCAGCTGTTGCCCACGGTCCCGTGGCAGCCAGGTGTGCTGTGGGCTTGGAGCAGGGCTGGGCTGGGCATGGGGGGCTCTGCTGCCATCCCCTGCTGCAGTCCCCCAGCAGCCTCCCTCCTGCATGGCGTGTGGGGCAGCACAAAGCCCCAGCCTCACAAAGAGGGGCTCAGAGCAGCCACGGGGCTGAGAGCAGAGATGCTTCTGTCAGGTTTCCTTAGTGAGCAGGAGATGTAACTGCTGTGGACATCACCAGCTCTGTGAGCTTCAGCCTCCCTGGTCCCCCTCGGGCAGCAGCGTGCATAGAAACAAGGAGAAAGCTGGCCAGAAGATTGGATAGATGGAACTTTATAGCCTGGGGCTTGTGGAACAGCAAGTCAGATCTGTCGCAGAGCTCCTGGGCTGCCGAAATTGCTGGTTGTTTGTGATGCTCCAAACATCTCTGCAGCTCAGTCTGGCTCCCTGGACTCAGCCCTGTCCCGGGGTGCTGCAGAGGGCTGGGTCCCCCTGGCATCACCAGGGCTGTTCCAAGTCTGTGTGGCATCCCTGGGCTCTGGGCATGGACCCCTTCCTGCAGGGAGCTCCTTGGGCAGTGCAGGAACACGTTTGCAAGAAGCAAGCTCTGCTTGCTTTTCATGGGTCAGGCATGTGCAAAGTCTGTGTAATCCCAGTTTGAACAGGAAATATTGCAGTTCCCTAATAAATCCCAGTCTGAACAGGAAATACTGCAGTTCCCCAATATTCTTCCTAATGACTGTACTGGCCGCTGGCTTTGCTCTTTGCTCACACTGGCAGTTCTGCTGCATGCACCTTGGAGGGGCTGGGCTGTGTCTCTCCTGCTGGAACCATAGAAAAGACTTTTTTTTAGGAGCAAAATCCAGCCAGACCCTGCCTGGCCCTTCCTGGAGCAGCTCTTCAGAGGCAGCGTCATCACTGCTGGAACTCTGATACCTTGGCAGTCATCATCAAAAACAATAGAAGGTTATAAACCCCTGGAAATTGATAAGGTTGTAAGTAATGTTATATGTAAGATAGAATTTCCTTGAAAGGTGTCCCTTACTGAGCAGGTCAGCCGAAGATTTGTAACAATATTAACTTTCTCAAGCCATGGAGTCAATCACAGGCATAATTATATATCTAAATATATCCCTGTGTTGTTGTCCCTGGTGTCAGACACTGAGGTGGGTTTGGCATTTGCTGCCCTGTGCGCTCATCAGGGCTCAGCTGGATCATCTCCTGATCAAAGACAGCCACCACACACCTCTTGCCACCTCCAAATGTGCCTCTTCCAGTGCCATGGAGAGAGCAGGTTGTTAATTATTTAAAGAGCAGACATTTCATCTGGAAAAGAAAATAAAAGGAAAGCTACATAAAAGGGAATTTTTGAATGAGGTGTGATAATTAAGTGCTAGTCATTGTATATTTTTGTATCCCAGTGTTACCTGAACTTTATTTTACTTCAGGCTCTTTTTTTCCATGGGTTTGTGACTTGTACGAAGTTGGGAAACTCTGTTGAACAAAGTGCATTCCATTATATAAAGACTAATAACTCACTTTTCTTTGGAATGATTTGGGGGTCATGTTTGTGTTTCTGGATGGACTTTTGATGAATCTGAAGGACGAGAGAATTAAGTGAAGGTGGCGTGTTGCTGGTACCTGACAACAATTCATAATGTGAAGATCTTTGAAGAAGGGGACTTACTGTTGAGTATCTTTTTTTTTTTCATCTGTGACAGTTTGCAATGACTATGGCTTCCCCTGTTCTGAGACCAAATAAATTGAAAAGTAAGAATCCTGAGATAATGATAAATATGTGTCTTTATCCTGAGACGATGGCTCTGCATGTAGTTTTTATTCTCCACTGACGATTTTTCCTGGGAGTAGCAATTCAAGCAGGATAAGTTTAGCAAATTTAGTCAAAACGGTGATAAGACGTGTGACTGCACTGAGAGCATCCTCCTTCCCCAGTTAGTGAAACGCAGAGAGCTGAGGGACTGCTCCGGGGCCGTCCTTCCACGATGCTTTTTTTAATGAGAAACTGTAGCTTTCCAAGCAGCGCCGTCCAAAATACCCACCGGGACCGTGTAGCTGCAGCTAATTACTGCCCGTGTGGGATGTGGGACGTGGCTCGGGGTCTGCCGTGGCTCAGGCAGCAGGAGCCAGCAGAGCTGACGTGTGATCGTTCCCTTTGCAGGAGCTGCCCTGGGCTCACACACGGACGGTGCCCCGGCGGTGCCGCCGCAGCCGCGGGCGCAGCGCAGGGACTCGGACAGGCACTGCCAGCTCTGCACCGCCTGGTTCAACAACCCCACCATGGCACAGCAGCACTACGACGGCAAAAAGCACAAGAAGAACGCGGCCAGGGCCGACCTCCTGGAGCAGCTGGGGAAGACCCTAGACCTGGGGGAGCTGCGAGGTGAGAGAGCTGCACACGGAGGGCAGGGACCTCTGGGATCCAGGGACCTCTGGGATCCAGGCACCCGTGGGATCCAGGGACCCCTGGGATCCAGGGACCTCTGGGATCCAGGGACCTCTGGGATCCAGGCACCCGTGGGATCCAGGGACCCCTGGGATCCAGGGACCTCTGGGATCCAGGGACCTCAGGGATCCAGGGACCTCTGGGATCCAGGGACCTCTGGGATCCAGGGACCCCTGGGATCCAGGGACCTCTGGGATCCAGGGACCTCTAGGATCCAGGGACCTCTGGGATCCAGGGACCTCTGAGATCCAGGCACCCGTGGGATCCAGGGACCTCTGGGATCCAGGGACCTCTGAGATCCAGGCACCCGTGGGATCCAGGGACCTCTGGGATCCAGGGACCCCTGGGATCCAGGGACCTTTGAGATCCAGGCACCCGTGGGATCCAGGGACCCCTGGGATCCAGGGACCTCTGGGATCCAGGGACCTCTGGGATCCAGGGACCCGTGGGATCCAGGGACCTCTGGGATCCAGGGACCCCTGGGATCCAGGGACCTTTGAGATCCAGGCACCCGTGGGATCCAGGGACCTCTGAGATCCAGGGACCTCTGAGATCCAGGCAACGGTGGGATCCAGGGACCTCTGGGATCCAAGGACCTCTGGGATCCAGGGACCCCTGGGATCCAGGGACCTCTGAGATCCAGGGACCTCTGAGATCCAGGGACCTCTGAGATCCAGGCAACCGTGGGATCCAGGGACCTCTGGGATCCAAGGACCTCTGGGATCCAGGGACCTCTGGGATCCAGGGACCCCTGGGATCCAGGGACCTCTGGGATCCAAGGACCTCTGATGGATCCAGGCACCCGTGGGGATCCAGGCACCCGTCAGTCACCGTGTAACCCACGACAGTCACCGGTGGTGCAGGGAGCCCAAGAATGCTCTGGCTGCTTCATGAGGTTCCCAGTTGTGTAAAACAATCCCCTGCTCCGGATTGCCAGCTTGCAGCTTTAGCAGCATGCTTTCAAAGTTGTTTCCTAGGTATCTTTTTTGCCTCCTCCTAAAATAGTCCTTCCCATTAGTGCACGCACCTGAGCAAGTGTAGCCTGTTGAGGAGAGGAGAGGAGAGGAGAGGAGAGGAGAGGAGAGGAGAGGAGAGGAGAGGAGAGGAGAGGAGAGGAGAGGAGAGGAGAGGAGAGGAGAGGAGAGGAGAGGAGAGGAGAGGAGAGGAGAGGAGAGGAGAGGAGAGGAGAGGAGAGGAGAGGAGAGGAGAGGAGAGGAGAGGAGAGGAGAGGACGGTACAGCTCAGCCCCATGCAGAAGTGCAGACAGGATGTTGCTGGAGGCAGAGTACTCCCTGTATCTCCCTGATGGAGAGCAGGACAACTGCCTCCCATGATTTAATTAGTGTTTGTAAAATGCTGCGATGGCCCCGGGTCAGCAGCAGCAGCAGCAGCTGAGCATTTGCCACAGGGATGGTAAACACAAGTTTTTTGTGTTCCTGCTGAAGGGAGAGCAGCCTTTCTTCACCTGTCAGTCCATCGTGGTGGCCTCACAAAGAGGGGCTCTGGCACCTGCGGGGTCCCTGTGGGAACTGTGTCCTGGGCTTGCACCCCTCTGGGAGCCACCCTCAAGCAGAGCAGAGCCACAGGCAGGCCAGTAGTCCCAGCAGCTGGAGCCCCCCAGCATCCCCCAGCCCTCCTGAGCTCGTGATGGAGAGGTGCAGTTTGTGTCAGCTGAGGATGTGTCCAGGGCTGAATCCTGACAAGTACCTGGTTACTGTGAGGTGTAGGCACAGGAGAGGCACGAGGTAACCCAGGTCTGGGTGACAGTCCCGTGTGCTCACAGGGACCTGGCTGAGGCAGCTGAGGAAGAAGAACAAGTTTGATTCAGAGCTATGTTGGAGAGCTTTGGTTTGGCAGCAAGGCTTTGCAATAACATTTTGATCCACCCGGGGTTTTCTTCCTTGATAAATTAAATAATTTTTCTTCAGATACTAATGACTATACAGTATATTGTGCATTTCTTGATCTCCCATAAACCTTGTAATGGTTATCTTGAGCCTCCTGTGCTACCTAGCGTGACTCACGGTGCCATCAATGATTCATGTTGGCTGAGTCACTGCCTGCTGCTGGAAATATGTGGGAATAAAACCTGGGACAATAACACAGAAGTGCTCAGGACTTTGTGCCAAGTTCAGGAGTGGCTGAGGATGTCATTAACTGTAAATAAATCGTTTGTGAAGTGTTTTATGCATTTAGCTCCTGGGAGAGTTGAAATTGGAGGCCTTCACAGCCTCATCAGCTGCTGGTTTTTACCTTCACTGTGGTGCTGTGCATGGCTGAGGTTTGCACTGGATCCAGTGTGGTCCTGCCAGTGTCCGTGGATGACGGGAGAGGGGACAGCAGAGCTGTGTCCAGGCTGTATGTGTGCCTGGTGTAGTGAACAGGGGTGGTCCTCTGGTTGGACACTTCAGGGTGCAGTTCCAGGGGTTCAGTCTGCAGTGCCCCATGCTCCACAGCCCCAGCGAGGTGCCCAGGGAGCCAAGGAGGCTGTCCCTGAGCCTGCCAAGATGGGAAATCTTTAATTTTTCTAACTAGGTCGTGAGCATCTGTCCATCTGTGTCCATCTAGAGATGCTCTCCTAGATGCATTTATCTGCAAGTTTAGAGCTGATCTTTGCAGGTGTTGAAATCAGTCTCTGCAGTGGCCAACACTCAGTGATATCCAGCTTGTGCCCCAGCAAACAGCCTCACCTCAGCAGGTGACATCATGTCTGCTGCAAGGTGACAGTGGCAGCAGGACATGGCTGTGGTGGGGACACCGTCCCCACACTCTCCCTGCACCACAGTGTCTTCGCTGCCTCAGTTTTCCCCGGACTGCAAAGTCATCTCCTTCCCCTGCATCCCCGGTGGCTTCTCCCATCAGAGCTGAAATATTAATTCTATTTTGACTAGTGTGGGAGATGAACATTTGATTCATTGTGTGAGCCTAGAATAGGCAGTGTCAGTTGAAGTACAACATTTCAGCAGCCTTTGATGTTTTGATAATGGCTGTAATAAAATATTTATTGATAAATAGGAATGTATATTTGGAGAAACAAGAATAGAGATATATTTTTGGACAATTGATATTTATAGGAAACAAAAACATTGATTCTTCTCACCAAGTGTTCATCCTGCAATTCTGAAGTCTTATTTTCTTCTCAGAAATAAGAATGAGGAGAGGAAAAAAATAAGGAGCCGCGAGCATTGTTTCTGCAGTCTGCGTTGAGTGAAAGCTGCAGCACGGGGCACACGTATCCCTTTTCCTTGGCTGAATGGAGTGCAGGGTCCAGGCCGCTCTCAGAGCAGTTGTGTGTGGCTTTCAGCCGTGGCACAGAGCTGCTTTGGGACCCACCTTGCTCTGTGGCTGACCTGGAATCCCTGCTGCTCCTGCAGGGCTGCCTCCCCTGGCTGCCCCTGCACCCTGGCACAGATTGTAGGAAGATAAAACCTGGTGGGTCCCAACCCCCGAATTCCAGGCTCTGCTCTGACAGCTTGTGCCTGTTCAGCAGCACGGAGGGGCCATGGCTTGGCTGGGGCTCCATCTGATAGCTCTGGCTCTCTCCAGCCTGTACCAGGCACAGGCAATGGCAAGTTTCCAAATCACATCTCAGCAGTTTTAGTTCATGTCTGGTGTCCCCCGTGGGTTCCTCTGGAGTGGCAGGTGATTTGTGATGGGCTCTGCCTGGTGCTGGGGCCGAGGCAAACCTGCAACAGGTGCTCTGAATCCCTAAAATAAAGCACAGCAGGCTCTGCAGTCCAGATGGACAGGGGCACAGAGATGATGTCACTTGGAGCCTTTGTGTTCTCGGGTCAGCCCCTGGTGCTGCAGGTGCTTTCTTCCAGACTCAGGCAAAGAGCTGTTTCCTTTTTCATCTTAGCTCATAATTTCTTTGTATGCCTAATAAATACTTCTCATTCTGTGCTGTCACTTGTGGTTAGTAAGAAGCAGTTTAACAAGAACTCCCCTGGAATGGGTTGTAACGTATTTTATGCAGGGTGACATTAATAACTTGACTTGTTAATGTATTATTTAATGGGGATAGGAGGACATTCAGTTTTACACGAATGAGTACCACGCTGCAGGGGAGGCAGTGCTCATGTGTCTTGAGGATGCAAAAGGGGATGTGAATACAGCCAGAGCCCAGCAGCTGCCAGGATATAATGCTCAGGCTGGGACCCCCTTCCCATCACTGATGGCCTGGAGGGCTGAGCTCAGCCCCAGCCCACTGCTTGGGGAGTTTTATGAAACCAGTTTCAGCCAAGTAGCAGCTTTGATAAGCTCCAGTGAGGTCAAATTCTGGTAATTTTTATATCCTAGAAGTGATTCTCACCTGTGGTCTCATCCTGCTGTTCATTCGAGGCTGGTTTCCTCTCTCTATCTCCATCCCAGCCTGTGGGAAAAGCTGCATCAGGGAACAGCACTGAGTTCCCTGCACAGAGCACGGGGAGGGGGAACAGGATTCCCCCTGGCTCATCACTGTGAGTAGCCTTGACATGCCGAGGGAGAAAATCATCATCCCCAGTTAGGAGCTGCATTTGCTGAGGGCGTTCCCACCTACACCAGTAATTAAGACTCACTGAGGCTGCTGTTAACTTGCTGCTAAATTGGTTGAGCAGCAGAACCTTATTACCTTAAATTAAAGTATTACCTGTTTCTTAGTTCCCCAGTCCTGCTCTGCCATGTGGAGATCCTGGTGAGCTCCAGGTTCTCAGTCTGCTGCGATGTGCTGACACACCATGCCAGCCATGCACTGCCCTTCCCATTTCTTCCCCTGCATTCTGGTGGATTCATCTGCCTTCTGGTGCCTGTTGGTTTAATAAAGGAAACAGGAGCTGCCAGCAGTAGACAAAGGGCGTGACTGTAAAACCATCACTGCTCCATCAAGAATAGATTCTGTAAGGAGAAAATCCATTGCGCATTTGCAAATTGATTTTTGTTCTGTGCCACATCGTGGCATAGAAATACAGAAACTACTTAAATACCTCTGCAGTTGCTGGCTTGTTGTTTTCAAGCACTCATCTGAATGATTTTGAAATATTATTTAAAGATGATTTTCATGTTGTGCCAAATTCCTGGGTAAGAGATATTATGAAGTGTTTGAGAAAAGTGGGGCTGTTGGTGTAGCTGGTGTCTGGAGCACAAAACAAGATAAGGGATTTTTTGAGAGCCTGTAGGTCTAGCTGGGGAGAAGTCTCTGTGTTTATTACCTGTGCAGTTAATTATGGTGAGCATGGACTGATCAAATTTGAGAATGCCACAGGTTGTTTGTTCTAAATGAGTTGTTTTAACAATTTTGGCAAAGAAATAATACTGTAGAAAGCCAAAAGAGACTAAAAGGAATATGAGAACTGTTCCTGAGGAGCACAGCAGTCCCTGCTAGGAATCCTATGGCTCCAGTGTTTTTTAAGCAGAGCCCTTAGTTCTGCTGGGGACAGTCTGTACTGCAGCCAAGAGAGCCCAACAGGTGAGAGGGCTCCTGCTCTGGCTTTGGGTGGCTGCCTGGTGCCTCTGCAGGCTGCCAGCCTTGACCTTCTGCCAGAGGCTGTCACAGACCAGCATCTGTGCTTGGCTGCTTCACTTTGGTGGATGAACCAGAGTCGATCCCTTTGGGGAAAAGAGAGTTCCTAAGTGATCTAGCTAGCTGCTCAATGTACTAGCAGGGAATTGCTCTGAAGTGTGATCACTGCCAAAAACTAGAGGGATAAATGGTGCCTCGAGTGCTTGCTTGCTAGTGTGAGCACAACAATGATGCCCTGAGGAGGGCACAGGAGAGATGCACCACACTCTCAGGAGGGATTAGCCTTTGAACCTGGCTTTCTTTTGCTCAGTTCTAAAAAATATTCCTTTAGGTTTCTCTAATGCTTGGATACCCTGGCCTGGAAAAGCAAATAGATGGGTCACTGTAAAGAGAAATGTCTCTGAAACTGGAAATGAAATGTGGGATCCAAGTACCTTCTAATTAACTAGGAGTTTGCTTGGAGCATAGGTTACTGCTCTTTCTATTTTTATTATTTTTTATTTCTCTCCCTTCCTTCAGTCATTCTCACTTATTTGTACTTTCTAGCTGTCATTTTGACTCTGAATAGTCTATAGCCCAGGCACAGGAGTGTTTTCCTCTGGTGCAGCCCTGTGTGGCATAGACAGAGTTAATTAACACTTAAGGGTTCATTAACAGTGGCTTTTCTTCACAGGCCTGAAGCGCAGCTACACCTGCAACATCTGCAGCGTCACCCTCAACTCCATAGAGCAGTACCATGCACACCTGAAGGGCTCCAAACACCAGGCCAAGTGAGTATTGCTGTGCTTCTGCTGCAGCCAGGCTGTGTGCCAGGGTGGAATGGTCTGGGACTGCCTTGCCCTCCTCCCTGGCAGCAGAGGAGCTCCAGGGACCCAGCTGGGCTCTGGTTGCTGTGAAAACACAGGTACCAGAGGCACCTTCAGGTCCAGGAATGCAGGGCTGAACCTGCATGGGCTTGCTGGAGTCCCGCTGACTCCCGGATAATGGTACTGAGTTTGAAGCTTCTTTCATGTGTGGAACCTCAGAAGAGACACCATGAGCCTAAGGGGATTGATTCGGTGTTTCCCAGTGAAACAGCTTTTGCTGTGATTTAGAGCAATTATGCATTACCCAGCTATGAGAACTGGGGGGAGTCTGCTCTGTCAATTACTACAAATTATTAAAATGAAGCGATGGAGATACATGATACCAGAGACTAGATTAATGAACTAATTGCTCTTAATGCACTTATATGTGAGCTTTGGGAACCATTTCGGGCTGAATCACTTGGAACTGCCCAGATTAGGAGAGGAATATAAAGGGATATACCTGAAGTGCTTCAGGTAGCTTTGAGGGTAGTCTGAAAAGTGAGCAGGATGAGCAGGACTAGCAATGACTACTAATGGCTCATTTTGCTTGAGCCAGCAAAGGATAAGCCCAGCCCTTCCCCAGCTGGTGTCAGACCTTCACAGGTTCCTGGGATTATTCACATTAGCTCTGTTCTGTTTATTCAGGGAGCATTTGAATGTCTTCCAGATGCAGGGATCCAGCACACCTGCCAGTGCAGGTGTGTTGTGGAGCAGTGGGCTGGGGCCAAGTGAGTGAGCCAGCCGTGGTTTTGGGCTGTGCCAGGAGCAATCTGTGACCTTTGCTGCCCCCATCTCCCTGCTGGGGGATCCCTGGCCAGCCAGGCTGTGTGGGAACAGCTGGGACAGGGCTTGGATCCACACCCAATGCAACAAATTCCCACTGCTGGAAAACAGAGCCAAGAGCTCTTCCTCTTGGAAACCTGGAATGGCAGCATCTGTGCTATGCTGCCCTGGCCCAGAGCTGTAGTTTATCCTTCCCTTGCCAGTCCTTCCAAGTCTGTCTGATTATTGCTGTGGTTGCTGTTGGTGTTACTGTGAAGGATAAAGGAGTTTATCTCAAACCAGAGCAGCCTCGTGGATGGGAGAGTGAGATGTGCAGAAAGACTTGTCACCAATTCCCCACACCAGAAGGGTGCCTGGTCCTCTGGGTTATCCCCACACCTTCTGCTCCGTTGTGCAGAGTCCTGCAGTTAGCAGAGATTAAGAACTCTTAATTCCTCGTGCTGTGAATGAACACCTTGGGAAGTTCCTTGTGCTTTGACTGTGGTAGGAGTGACAGATGACACGTGTGCCCTGGGCTCAGCCCATTCTCAGTGCAAAGGAATGTGCTGGGCAGCACAAACAACAGATTTTGGCAGGGCTGCATCTATGTCTCAATAGCTTTTCCAAGCAATTACCTCTCCTATACAGAGAAAGGGACTTTGGAAGTCCAGGCCTGGCTCTTTGCTGAGTTTCCCCAGCCGTGATGTCCCCTGGGTCACTGCAGCACCGTGGCTCCCAGGTGTGCTCCGTGCTGGGGGCAGGTGAGGATCGTCCCCTACTTGTTCCTCAGCCAGTGTTCCCCCACGGGTTTCTGCTGTTCTCGTTATTGTTGGTTAATGTCAAGGCTGTCCTCTGCCTCCTAACTCAGGCTGAAGCCACTGGACTGCAGTTGCCAAGGCAACAAAACATTTTATGTAGCTGTCATACTTCATATAGTTAAAAACTAAACAAACCTGGAGAAGGGGGCATTTTGTGAAGGATGGGGCAAAGGGATACAGGGGTTTTGCTCTGGGACAAAGAGCAAAACAGGGAACAGTGATTGCAGGATGGAAGTTGATACCACCCGAAAAATAGCAGGCAGATGAGTTTCCTGGAAAGCTGCTCCAGTTCAGGAGAGAAGAACTTTTATGAGGAATGAGCTGTGTTGTGGTTATTTATTACTGCTCCTGAGAGCTCTGCTGAGAGCAGCACACTGAGAGCCCCAGTTAGAGCTGCCTTGAATAACACACCATGAGCTTGGCAGCTGTGTTAGCAGGACCCTGGCACTGCCCCGTGGAGGGCTGGGGGTCCTGGGGCTCCATGGGCAGTGCACAGTTTGAGGCTTGTGCCCTGCAGCTGAGCTGCTCTTCCTTGAGTGGTCTGGCCAGGAGAGATGAGCCATTTGTAGGAACTTCAGGGGCTACCCCAAGTGCTTCTGACTGCCTTTGTTTGACCAAAAGAGGGGAGAAATAGGGCTTTGGAAGGAAGCTCAAAGTGTCCCGGCTGGTATTTTGGTGTTGAATAAAAGATGCAGGAAGAGGGAGCTAGTACTGAGCTGGTCCTTTATCCCTCCACCTGTGCCTATACAAAGCAGGTATATCTGCCAGCTCCCTTTTTCCTTCTCAAGGGTGCAGGTACTTGAGCTTAATTTGAAAATTAAGGTTAAATGCCACACTGGATGTGTGGGGAGTGCAGGGCTCAGCTCAGGCTCGGATGGGTGATGCCCCTGGTCTTGGGCTGGCACGGAGCAAGTTTTGGAATGTGGATGGACTCTGGAACATCTGCAGCGGGGAGGAGCACTAAACCTTTAATGGGGGATTTATGAACTGTGTAGAGATGATTGAGTCATTGTTTGATTTGCTTTCCAGAAATAGATTTATTTATTTTTTAATCTCCCCCTGTGAAGCACAGAGCAGCAGTGCTGGGCAGGGTGCCAGGCAGGGCCAGTGCCCACTTTGGCTGAACCATGGTGGGCACCAACAGCTCCTTCCTGTGGGGACAAGCAGCAGCCAGAATCCCAGTTGGGAATGTTACTTCTGAGAGACTGGGAGGGAGGCACATGCCAGCCTCGCTCCTCACTGCTCACCCTGGGCTGGCAGAAACAAAACCCCCCCTCTCTTCTGCTTTATCCAAACTGTGAAGATGAAAAATCACTGCTCAAAGTGACTTGCAGCAAACAACAGGGATTAAAGTCCCAGATATAGTTGTGAAAGGAGACAGAGGATGTGCAGAGTTCGGGGTCAAAGCAATTCATGTGCAGAATGTTACCCTGGGCTTGGCAAAAAGTGGTTCCTGGGGAGGGGCTTGGAACAGGCTGGGTCATCCCTGTGGCTGGAGAAAACAGCTGCCTTTAGGGGAGCTACTCCAGAGAGCCTGGATCAGCTGGGAGGCAGAGGGAGCAGAGGTGCCTTTTGCAGAGCAGAGAGCCCAGAGCCAGGTCTGGGGTCGGTGTTGTCCCTGGGCCAGCTGTGGGTCTGTCACAGCCCCAGCAAGGAGCTGAGAGCTGAGCTCCACTGCTCAGCCTGGCAAGGCTGGGATCCAGCCCTAGTAATGAGCAGTCTGACTGTGTGGGGACAACGATTCCCACTGCCATAGAGAAGAATTCTGTCTCCTCGCCTTCACTTTGTCTCTTTGATCAGCCAGACCTCTCTGCCACATCTAGAGCTCACGAATGTGTTCCAGGGTTTTATAAGCACTCATTTACACTTTCATAGATGCTAATACAGGTAAGGGTTTCCCCTTCAGACTCAGGCTTCCTGGTTAATATCTGGATTTTCACAGAGAGGGGACCCAGTCCTGCAGCCATCACTGGGGTAAAACCAATTGAATGGCCAAAATAAATTCTGAGGGGTTTAGGAATGGTCATGGTGGCTCTGCAGCCCTTCCTGCACAGCTCTTAGCTTGACTTTGGGCTGCACCCTGTGGAAGCCCAGATGGTTGATGTCCTGCTGAGGAGCAGAGACAGCAGGCTTGGGCCTGGGCAGGCTCTTCCCTCTTTTCTTTTTTATTTTCAGGCTGAGAACACAGATGTCTAATTGGAACGGGGTATTTATCAACATAAGCTGCTTGGCTATTCAGGAATGAGCTAATCAAAATATTGTTAATATCATGGCTGGAGAAATGTCATCCTTGCCCATGGTTTTGTTTACATCACTTTCCCCATCTATTTAAGAAGGTGTGAACAAATATTGACAGCCTGTTGTGGCTGAAGCATGTCCCAGGGTCTGTGTGTCTGGCACAGCCAACACGTGGGGAGCTCTGGGGCTGCCTTGGCTCGGACTGATTTTTTTTCGGGGGGTCAAATTTAGTGTCAAATGGTATTTCTGTTTCTCCTGTCCCTGGTGCCAGAAGGCTGGGCTCTTTCTGCACATCCTCACTTGGAATAAAGGTGTTCTCTGATAGAAGATTTCCAGTAAACTTCTGGAAATTGGAGTAAATGAGTTGTATTGCGCACTTTACATCTAAATCCAAGGCTTTTGTTCTTACCTTGGTGGCAACATAACACTTGGTAATAGTAGCATTTCTGTGTGCTTTTTATAATATATGGTAGCTTATGTGTAAAGAAGCCTTAAGAGCAGTAACAATTCCAGAAGATGAATAGTTACAGAAGGTAGATGGGATTGATAGGCATTTTAATTTGTCATAGTTTCAGTTCCAGGGAGCAGCTGAATAATTACACTGCATGTGAAGAAAAAGAATGTAATACTTCCCCTCATTATACATCTAACTTGTCTCCATTCCCTTTTCATGTAAGTGGAAATGAAGATATCTCTGATATCTTCTGTTTTGATCATAATTTGAAAGCCCCAGAAGCAGCCTGTACAGCTCTGTGTTGTGGTGTTGGGTGTGCAGATTAATTATTTTAATGTAAAACCCAAACACTGGGTTAATTGCACAAACCTGAGCTTGCCAAAGCAAATTCCAATGAGGAATTCCTCATCAGCTGAGCTGTGCTGGGCCATGGAGGAGGCGAGTTGGGTGGGAAAGGAGATTTTTTCCAATTTTCTGTGGTGGTTTTCTTCCATAAAATACACCAGGATGGAGCGTGACTTGGGCTTTGTTTCTCTCTTGCAGCCTGAAGAACCAATAGTAGCTCTTTATTGGAGAAGAGGATGAGCACTAACGCTGCTTCTGTGGAGGGGAGCAGGTCAGCAGGAGAGGAGGCTTTCTTGGACAGTGATCCTATGTGGATTCAATAATTAACATGTAACTAACCTTCGCTTTGGACAAATACATGGATTTTTTATTTTAATTTTGTGGTGAGTTAAAATATTTCGATGGATTTTTTTACCCTTTCAAGACAATATTTATTCAGCACAGAGTCTAGAGTATGATAACTATCCTGTAAATACAGCACTTACTCATCAGTCATCTTCAGGGACAGTGGAAACAAACTATTTTACTTCTTCATATTTATTCCTAGATTTCTCCCAAGAGTATAAGATTATTCTACTTCATTATCCATGATAGTGATGTAATCAGTCTTCAAGCAGAAATAAACACACTTTCTTCACCTTCTCCAGCATGGTTTGTGTCAACACATACAGAGCAGCAGCCGTGAATCGTGGGGATTGTGTAATGGATGAGCTCCTTCCTCCTCTCTTTGTCTCTAGAGAAACAAATGGTTCCATGAGTAAAGAACGCTGAAAAGAAAGTGTGAATTCTTTTTCCTGCTGGTAGGATTTCTGCAGGCTCAGCTGAAGCCGTTTGCTTTCTTGCCCTTGCCAGGAGCCCTCTCGGGGAGCTGCAGGAGCACGGTGGGAGCAGGGGCTGGGCAGAGGCTGAGCCCCTGCCAGGTAAGGCTGGGTACCTGTGCACCTGCAGGGAGGCGGCAGAGACACGGAGTTCTCCCTGCTCTGCCCCAGCCCTGACTCTGCCTGCTTTGGGGTCTGAGCAGAGAGAAGGGGCCAGATCAGAGGAGAGACCTTCACTGTTCTGCACCCAGGGGCTGGCCCGAGCTCTGCTGGCCACGAGCCCCAGCCCTGGGCTGTGCTTGAGCCTCCAGTGCTGTGAGGGGACGGCTGGGGTGTGCTGCAGCATCACCTCCTTCCCTCTCTGGGCACACTCAGAGCCACTGCAGCAGCTCTGTGTGATTAATCTGTGCTCTTGCATCGATGCCTTTCATGTGTGGAGGAGAATGGGTTTTTCACAGATGAGTAAACATCTCCTTGGGTTTCATAGCTGTGGGGCAGTTTCATTTATTGTGTTTTGGGTAATAACACAAGCTGCCAGTGTTCGTGAAGCTGAACTGCCTCTTTACAGAGGGAATGATTGACACAAATAGGGCACATCAGTCATGTGGGTTCAAGCCTGACTTTTCCAATCTCCTTTCCCCAAAGGAGCCCTCCCCCAAGCAGCATCCAGGGTGCTGCAGAGGCGTTTATGTCAGGAGACAAACCCAAAAATCTGTGTGCTCTGGTAATCACTACAAGCTAATTGCAGCAAATTAATTACAGCACAAACACAATTTCTTTCCCCAGGCAGGCTTGGAGATGGCTCTGCAGTGAGCTGGGCTGGACCCAGCTGTGCTGGGCTGGCTGTTCTCCCCTGGGTGTCCAAGCTGGGCTGGAGCTGGTGGCACTGCAGCTCTCGGGTGTGCCTCATGGCACTGCAGAGCAGAAGGGTCAGCACTGCTGATGGGATTCCCACCCCCCAGCCCAGGTGAGTGGGAGGCAGGTGAGGTGCCCCATCACACCCCTGCCTCTCCAACTTCTGCCTGGAGTGACAGAGCAGCCCAGTATTTCCATTTGTTGCCAATATTGTCCAGTCCAGTCAAGCAGGCTTTGGTCCCTAAATCCTTTTAATCTCTTGCTTTTCCTAAGTTCATTGGGCTTTCAAAGCAAGACGTAAAAAGACAAATCGCCTCATGGTAAGTCAGTGATCCCTGCAGAAGTGCTGCCAGGTCTCTGATGTCAAGCCTGGTCCAATGGCCCCAGGCTGAAATGTGTGAGAGGATGTATTGGAGAGCTTTGAGAATGGTTCAGTGCAACCACTGTGTCCCCCTAGGTTACTTTAAACTGAAGGGTGAAAACATTTGTGTATATTTTCTTCATTAAAAATAAATTGTAAACACACTCAGCATTTTTCATGCAGAAAATCTACATGTAGCAATTTGATTTTGTCTGTTCTGGCCAAATGTTTTACTGGTTTAAAATTCTGTGCAAGATAGTCTGTAAAGAAAGTAACTCTCAATAATTTATCATCGGTCTGGGCGGGTCTCTCCCCAGACTCAACTTTGCAGTCAATGCTAACTGGAATACAGGTGGCACAGGGAGACAGCTGCAAATGTGGAGGCTGCCAGCACTGCAGCTGGAATGTTTTCGATGGGTTTCATTAGAGTTTGTAGCCCAGACTAATGCACCTTTCCAGGTTCTGCTGTGTCAGGTTGTGTTTCAGGGGCAGGACACTGACTTTCAGTGGTGAGTTTTATGCTCAGACATAGCTCAGTACAAATAATGCCTGGTTTTATCTGGCTCCTTATGTGGAGGCAATGGAGCTCTGTGGCAGCAGGGTGTAACATGAGGCTGGTACAGAGATTAATCATGGGAGAAGAATGCTCCTGCTACGTAAGTGGTGCTTCCTTTGTTAAGATCCTGTTGCATCAACTTAATTAGCAAGTCCTGACCTTTAAAACCACCTTCCATAATCTTCAAATTAAGTATGTGGACGTCTGATTCTTCCTCTGGGCTGTGCTGGCCGCTCCCTGCAGCTGCCTGAGGTCAGTGAGCTGCTCCTGCAGCAAGAGGCTGTGGAACCCCAGGGCTGGGGACAAGCAGGACCCTCCCTGAGGGTGACAAGCGGGACCCTCCCTGGGGACTGAGCCTTTGGGAGCTCGAGAGACAGACAGCAAGTGTCCCTGAGCCCTGCAGTGTGTTCTGCTGAAGTTACTGCACCGGGCTCCAGTGTGAGATTGCTGAGCCATGTTCCAGTGGGCCACTGCTCCCTGACTGAGCCCTGGCACCCACTTGCAGTCTCTGACAAGAGCCTTTCTCTAACATGTTTTTAATCAGTGTGTGCGTTGCAATTTGCATATTAATAGCAAGGAGCTGTTATTACAGCTGCTGTTGATAAGATGGTGTCATGCCCATCTTCCCATCTGAGGAAAGAAAGGAACTGCATCTATTATGTGAAGAATGACATTGGCAGAAAACATGTCTGAGGATCGTCCGTTCTTTGTCTCTATCTTCCTTTATCTCTGCCTTTATTTTGCTCTTAATGGCTCGTATGGATGCATTCATTAAACTTCTTTTTTCTCCTTAGAACAAGGATCATTTAACAAGAGATTGGGACAGGATTTTGTGCCTGTTGTGACAGCTCCAAGCTAAATACAGCAGTCTTGTTCAGTGTTTCTGACTTGTAAAATGGCAAAAGGTGGCCCTGCTCTGGGAGCCATTTTTTTGCAGCTGACCCAAAAGAGTAATGAACTTGCTGGAAGGAACCACGGCACTGCTCTACAGCTTCCAGCCTTCCACAGCTCCACAGGTGCTGGCTCCAGCATCCATCTCCATGCCAGAGACTGGGCCGTGGTGGTGCTGATGGCACAGGGGCAGGTGGAGCGTGGCTGCTGCTCCACAGAGGATGCACAGGAGGAACGGGACAAGGGAGAGCTCGTGGAATGGCTCAGAGCACACCGTGATAAATGAGAACTACAGAAACAGAAAATGCAAAGAAAAAATCCCGAGGAAAAAGCACTGCCCTCCAGCCCAGCTCCACTGGCTGTCAGCGTTGTAGCAGTGAGGATCTAAGGCTTTGAGATAATAAGGCTTATAGTGAAATTAGAGTATCCAATAGACCAGAGACTAGACTGGCTTTAGGGCAACAGATTCTTCTTTGGATCTGGAATAGGAACGACAAGCTTCCAGCTAGATCTAGACTAGAAAAAAAAAACCTGCTTCAGTTTAATGTTATTATGGCAAGAAATTAGACAGTGTGGGGGGAAAGTAAGTCCCTGTAAAATTAAGTGGTATAAACGTCATGCACTTGTATATGAAAATGCCCAGTGTGGTGATTTCTGTTCTGAGAACAGGATATTGTTTGTGCCAGTTCTGAAGCAAGCACAAACATAGGCGTGGATTGCAAAAGGAATGTTAAAAATAAAATATTTTAAACCGTCCTATATAGTTGGATTAATTTTGGGTTTTGAGGATTTATTTCAGCTGCGTCTCTTTTTTTCCCCAGCCAAACCCTGTTCACCTCTGAGAGGCTCTTGCACAGCAGGATGCTTTGTTTGGGTCACACCAGTCTTTCCCTCTCCCACCTGCTCTTCCCTGAGGTTTCCTCAGAGCAGGAGCCCAAATCCCCTGCACCTCTGCCAGCTCCAGGGGTGGGAGCGTGGCTGTGCCCAGGGCAGTGTGCCACTGCCAGGGGACATGGGGCAGCAGTGCTGGGAACAGCAAATGCAGCTCAGGAAATAATCCATCACCCTCTCAGCACTGAGAGCACCGTGCTGACAGCACACCCAGCCCTGCCTCCCCTCCTTGCCTCACTATATTCATGGTGATGAGTAATAAAGTAATATTTTAAATTCAAACCCAATGGTTCAGACCCATTTCTCTGCATAGCAACACCAGGCTCCTGTCCCAGGAGAAGCATTTGGAAAGGCCTCAGAGACATTTAGCAGAATTTTCTCTTGCAAGTCAACCTAGAGAACAGCTCTGGAGCCATTCCCTGTTGGTGGGCTTCAATATGTGTGTTTTAAATAGTCAGCTGCTGTGCGAGTTTAATACAAAACACGAGCCTTCTATTTAATTAAACATGCAGTTAAATAATAGATCCAGTTTGCAGAGGGATGCTCTGTGGCTCCTCTGCCCCTCAGTGTGTCACCAGGGTTCTGCTGTCTCCTCCTTGCTGAGCAGGGAGCTTCAGCAGTGCCCTCGGGGATGATGCTGGTGCCCAGACCAAGTCACTCCCCTTTCCTGCTGGGAAGGACCCAAGGCTTATTAAGTCTTTTGGGCCCTTGGGAAGATTTATTCCTGTGACAGAGCAGGGATGACGTGGCTCTGCCTGTGCCATGGCTGAGCCTCACACCCCAGCAGGGCACCCCTGGGGCCTGGAGCTGCTCTTCTCTCTGCTGCTGGATCACACTCTCAGGCTGGGTCATTACATAGCTCCTGGGCTTTCTCCCCACAAACTTCTCCTCATTTTTCTTGGCCTCCTGCGTACTAGCTTGGGTGACTTGTGAAGAGAAAGCATTAGCCAGAGAATTGATGCGGAGTGCAAAAAGTGCAGGTTTTGATGTGCTGTCTGTGCTAGTGTTTAACCATGCCTCAGCCAAAAATAGCAGACTTTGGGGATAGTCAGTAGTCTCCTGCTCATCAGCTCATAGCAGTGCTGCTCCTGTTGTGTGGCAGAGACTGTCTGGGCTGCAGAGCAGTTTCTGCCAGCTGCAGTAGATGCGGGGATGGAGCAGGGGTCCCGTCCCTGCCTCTCGGGGGGATTTCCATCTGGCTGGGGATGCATGTACCGGGTGGGAGCGCCCCACTTGTGTGAGTGCACCCACCCAGAGTGCCCCAGGCTGGGCCAGTGACATCCCAAAGCACAAATGACTCAGGCCTGCAGCCTCCATGCTCAAACCACTCATATGAGCCACCCCGGCAGCTTCTGCTTTAAAGCTGTGAACATCGTTTTGCACGCTGAACGCTGCTGCAATAGCTGTGATGGTATTTACAATCCAGTCAGCCAAAATCTCTGTTGTGTGTGGTGGCCTTGTGAAGTCAGTCTCTGCTTTCACTCAGGAGTGAGAACACAGCACTCTCAGGGCTTGCCACGTTGGTCATGGCTGTATAAAAAATGCTCCTTAACTGGCTTATCCCCCTGAATGGGTTCTCGTGCCAGGCACTGGAGGCTCCAGTTGGCACAGCCAGTTCTGCTGGGCTTTTGCTGGAAGGACAGAGAATCTGCCTCTGGAAACTCCTGCATGGAGAAATTTCTTGTCTGTCCTCACCACAAGTCACTGCCACAGAACTGCAGCCAGGCACTCTGGCTCAGTCAGGAGAGCATGGTGACAGCACCTGGAGTTAATTAAGGAGGAATTAGGGAATGGCCAGGGAATTCCTACTGCAGCAGAAGCAGAATAGCAGGTCCCCTCTCATCTGACCCAGGTCCTGCAGGTTGGTCTGTTCTGGGGGGCTCTGTGTCTTTGGCTGCAATGCAGGATGAAAGCAGCTGTGTGTATAGAATTGTTATATTCTGGCAGGAGCTGTTAAACCAGCTGGGGCAGTGATCCTTATCTCTTCCAGGGTCCATCCCTCATAACTCCAGGAGGTATCTCCTGTTCATGGCCCACTGAGTCCCACTGCATGACTGATGAAATTCCATCATCCCAGAGGGAGATGCTCCAGCCAGGGGGAGGAGCCGAGCATTTCCCACCCGGATCAAATCTGAGATTTGGAACGTCAGAGCAGCCTTTTCCCACTGGATTCTAGGGGAAAACCAGACCCTTCTACATCATCACTGGAGCTTCAGAGGAAAAGTGCACCTTCCCCAGGAGCACTGCTGCAACAGAACCACATCTGTCACTGCAGGAGGATGCAGCCACCCTTTAATGGGACTGCTCCAACACCCTGAGTGACTGACGGGGGTCAGCTTGGATTCTCACTCTGCCAGTGGTTTGGTTTTTTGTATTGCTGTCTTTTCATTTTAAGTTTCCTAGTAAAGAACTATTACTCCTATTCCCCTATCTTTGCCCAAGAGCTCCTTAATTTCAAAATCATAATAATTTGGAGGCAGGGGGTTTACATTTTCTGTTTCGAGAGAGGCTCCTGCTTTCCTTAGCAGACACCTGTCTTTCCAACCAGGCCACTCTAACCCGTGGAGCAGGCTGGCCTCGTGCTCTGCTGGGGCACAGCTTGTCTCCAGGCTGCGGGATGGGGACAGGTGAGCTGGAGCATCCCACAGCACCCTGCAGCTCATTTCCCTGCTGTGCATCATTGGCCGTAACTGGAACCAGTGGGATTTGTGTGACAGGCGGGTGAGGGTGATGCAGCAGCTCTAGGAGGCAGTGACTGTCAGCTCACAGGTATTGCTGTCCTCCCTGGGGTGACAAGCAGGTGACAAGCAGGTGACACGATGACCCAAAAAGGTCCCTGTATGTCTGCACCTGCATTTTGCAGCAATATCTCAGTGGCAAACCTGCAGGTTTCAGACTGTCCTTCTGTGTGTCTGGTGCAAGTGCTTTGCTGGGATGTCTTTAATGTTCAGTAAACGATCTCATTTGCTTTCCCTCTGTCAGTACCTGTGTGCCAACACACGCTGCTTATTGCTCCACAGCAGCAGGGGTCCTGCTGGTTTCACTGATGGCTGCCTTTGTTCCCAAGTGGATTCCCAGCAATGTTCCCTGCCCAGGGGTCAAGTCTCTGCCGTGTGTGGACTTGGGGACAGTGCTTGAGCAGAGGCAGGAAAGCTTCTACTCAAAAAAAAGTAGCTGCTGCTTTTTCACTGAGTTGAGCTGAGGGGTGTGAGAAAGCAACATTAATGCTTATTAATTTTCAGGCGCCCAGCTTTGTAAATCTGGAGGCTAAAACTTGTCCACGCAGCAAAATGAGTTTCTACAGCCCGGTTTGCTCTGTGCCCCTTCAGTGCACTCAAACTCGCGCTCCCTGTTCCTCCCCGGTGCCTCTGCCCTGCTGTGTGGAAGGAAAGCTGCTCTGTTTTGTTGTGCTCTTGCCAAGCCTGTGCCTCCTTAACAGACGAGTGGGCTGAGGCAAAGCCCATCTGGGGGAGCTGGGACCGAGGGGAAGCGTGGGACGAGCAAATGCTTCACATCATCAGATAAACTCGGTGACTTTGCCTTAAAAGCTCCCCGTGGCTCCAGCACAAGAATCCAGGCCAAACCCGAAGCAGCCTGGAGATCTGTCACCGGAGTGCAGAGCTGGGGGCACCTGGCAGGGCGTCCTGCTCTGGTGCCCAGGGAGCTCCATCGGCACAGAGCCCCTCAGGCTGGCCCTGCACAGCAGCCCAGCCCCTGTGGCAGAGTCCCCTGGAGGTTTGGGAGCCTTCCCTTGGCTTTGGAGAGCTTCTCCCAGAGGAGAAACTGGAGTGTGGGATGGGACATCCCTCTGGGTGATTGCTGCAGCCATGGGGAGAAGTCACAAATTAATGAGGGAACAACTGGATATGGAGCAAGACTGAGAGCGATGAGAAGCTCCTTTGTGTGAGCCTGTTCTGAGTCTGTGCAGGGTGACTTCTCCCCGAGGTCTGGGTTTGGGATGACACGTGTGATTCATATAACAAGAATGGGTGTCTTCCTTCCTGGCTTTCTTATGAAAATATCTTCTCTTCATAGCACTGCAGAAAGTGGGATATAGTTTATCTGAAGGTACAATTATGTTGTGGGTTTTTTTTTTTTTCTTTTTTAATATTCCAGAGCTGTCATCGTCAGGGAATCTGGTGGTTAACATTCAGGGCCACAGGCCTCCCGAATTTTGAGTCACAACCATTTCTTAGTGTATGAGGCAAGAGAAGAAGCCCTGAGTGGAGAGTGGCAAGCACAACTTCTGTCTGCCTCAGGACACCCCAGCTGGGCTTGGAAGTGTCTGATGGACCTGGTGGAGCTTGACCATTCGAGCTGCAAAACCTCTGGGCAGGTCTGAGCTTGCTCAGCCTGGGAGGGTGTTGGGTGAGAGTTTCCCTGCTGTGTCCTCCTGAAGTCCCCCTGTGGCTCTTGCCTTGGGGCCCAGCTTTCCCCGAGTGCCCTTGTTTAGTGATATCATGGAGCAGAATTTCAGGGAAAGTTCCCTAAAATAATGAATTGAATTCTTTCCAGCTCAGGGTTTTTACCATTGCTTCTCAGAATTTCAGGTAAAACAGATCAGTCTGTGAGCTCTGCCATAACCTGTGGTTCTCGTTATGCCTCCAGCAAAAGTGTGACCTCATTTTGAAAGGTCTGAATAACTTGCATTTGGCCCTTGGATATGACACAGAATCCGACTCCTTCCCTCTTTATTATACCTGTGGCAATAATTATTCTTCCTCTTCAAACATAGCATTTTCCTCTTCAAAAGGGCTTTTTCTCATTCTCATTTCTGTCCTGGAAGTGCTGGTTTCTGTTCTATTTTTAATGGAAAGGCTGGAGGGCAAATGCAATTAAACCACAGTGCATGAACTGTAACTTGAAATAGATTTTTTTAAAAAACCCCAAACATCACCTTGTCACTTGCGGAGGTCTGGCTTTCTAATCTGGGCTCCAAGCCCAGGTTTCAGTTCTTGTCATCAGACCAAGTGAGACCAGATCACAGAGGATTTGGGGTGAAGTGAATCGAGTGTGCTAACGAAGGAGATCCGGGCTCCAGTTACCCCAGGGCTGGAACTGGCTGACAAGGCAGCACTCAGGATCACTTCTGGACTCTTTCTGGAGGTGTCAGGGTGGTCCCTGAGCTGCCCCATGCTCCAGGAGGTGTCTGAGTGCAGGTGCAGAGGGTTTGTGCTGCAGCAGTGCTGCTTTGCTGCAGTGCAGGTGCAAGGCAGAACTGCAGGCAGGTAATAAACTGCCCCATTTACCACCCGATTAAACACCTATTTAAAGGCTGACTTGGCCGCTCAGGCAGCAGAAAACAAGGTAGCACAGCCTGGAACAACTGCTCCATGGCCATTCTGCAGCTTCTCAAACGTTCATTGCTGTTAATCTCCAGAGCATGGTTTCATCTGCTTGCAGCAGCTGCCTTTTGCATGTCTTTCTAATGTTTGTAAGACGTTCCTATTTGACTTAAAGTTCACAGCATTTAAATAATGTGTTTGAGCAGATTAAAAATACCACAAGATGCTGCCTCTCTCCAGGCTGTGGGAAAGACTCCAGTTAACAGGAAAATCTCCCAGTCCACCCTGCTGATGCCAGACTCCCCCCCTGCTGTACTTCATGCCACTTCATTTTTTAAATTGGCAGCTTACTGAAATTAAATCATTGCATTTGTGTGTGTTGTCAGTAGCATTTAAGCTGTTCACTCTTTGGAAATCTGCTAGCCCTCCACAGGGCAAGCACAGGGATAAATTCCAAATAATAGGTGGACGAAACAGTCTTTCATCCACACAGTGAAATCCTTCCAAGAAACCTGCTTTACAGGTAAAAAACCTTTAAAAGTCATCCAGAGCAGCTGTGAAAACCTTAAGGGACCCACACTTAGCCTGCAAGGTGGAGGAATAAAAAATACAGACTCTAACAGGCAGAGCAGTTTCTCCTGCAGTGTCTAATAAATGACTTCTCATTGTGGGCTGCCAGTCTGTTGTTCACCATCAAAAAAAATTTGGATTTATCCCTGGCATTTCCTGTGTGCTCTCCTGAATACACAGGAGGAGTTGTTAAAAATAAAGGCTCCCTGCACTGTGCTCTACAGCCTCCTAAGAGTATGTGCAGAGCAAGCAGCTCTACAACCAGGGTGGTGTGTGTTAAGTAGGAGGGTATTTAAAAAAAAGTGAAAGAAAAAGAGCTGGTCAGAGGCAGCGGAATGTCTTCAGTTGCATCCTGCTATGCCTTACAGCAGAAAGACTTGGTGGAGGAGTGTGATGATGTCGAGAGCCCGGACCTTGCAGGGGCAGCAGAAGCTGGAGCAGAAACTCTGGGGAGCCGAGCAGTGTGAGGATGGTCTGTGCAGGCAGACCCAGTGCAGACATGTCCCAGTGTGGGAGCTGGGACTGCCATCTGTGCCTGTGCATGGCTGTCCCCCTGCCTCATTGATTCTGTGCCACTGGCGGGGTTTAGTGCTGCACAGCTGCTCCAAATGTGGCAGCACCTCCACACTGTTCCCTCTGAAACGCTGCTTTGCAGCTCTGGCTGGCACCTACTCAGGTTTTTATTCAGTAAATGCCTGATGTGCTTGTGAAGAGAAACAAAACATTAGTAACACTCTGCTTTGCCCTTACGGAAAATAAATATGTGAAAAGTTATTGGTAACAAATTGCAGGAAAATGATAGGTGTGTGAGCCAGAGAGGAGCAAATTATACAGGCACAACCAAGTTGGTTAAAAGTCTCCAGCATTGTTGTCCAAGAGTTTGGCTGGGATACAAATTGGTGAGTGAGACCCTGCTCTAAATTCAGTTTTAAGCCAAGCCAGGTGCCTCTGTGTTTGTGGTCAGTGGGTGCCTACCCCTGGGGTGCCCTGGCGATCTCTGGGGGGAGTTCTGTGTTGTCCCATGCTCTGCATGAGCAGCTGGGAATTAAATTCACCTGTTCCTGGATGAAGGCCATTTCTAATGGAGTCAGGGGTTTGGAGAGGGAAGCGCTGCTGACCCAGTGCATGGGGCTCATCTTTCAGCCACTTCACTCCCATTCACGTATTTCTTCCCTCATAATTAGCCTTTCCTGCCATGACTCAGGGCACATGCATTATCCCCCAGAGGGCCTGTGGGCTGGAATTGGTGTTTTCCTGCTGCTGGTGGAGCTTTGCTGGAGGGGGGTGGTGGGGGCTGTCTCCTCAGGTTCAGAGCTCAGCTGGAGACACCTGGAAAAAGAGCTTGGAGGAAAGGATGTGCTGGAAAGCAGCTCACACTGTCAGGTTTGGAATCAAACAGAATAAAACTGATACATTTTAAAAATTCATGGTTGTGTTAATGCACTCAGTCAAGTGTAATTAAAGGCAGAGACTCAATGGATTAATATAAACACTCAGTGGGAGCCTGTCAATCTTCCAGGGAAATGAACCCCCAAACAAATGAACAAAACTTTAATATCTTCAGCTCTGCCTCTTTCAAGAGCAGAGCTGGGGGCTCTGGAGAGGCATCCGAGGGCATTTCCAGGGGAGATGCTGCGCCTGTTAGTCTGGAGGGCTGAGGGACAACTCCTCTCACCTTCTGCTGTACACACCTTGTGCTGCAGCACAGACCCACAAATCCAGCAGCAGGTGGAGATGCTGGGCTTGGCCCTCAGCTACACCCACCAGGAATTCCTCACGCCCCCGCCTTGTCCTTCAGCAGCTGCTGGAGGTACAGCCCCAGGAGCTGCTGGCCAGGGCTTTGCTTTGCTGCATCTCTCTGCTCTGGTCCTTTACCTGTGGAAACACAGACTGCCTGATGGAAAAGAGTTGTCCCAGCTTCAGAATCTGAAGAGAAAGAAGAATCAGGGAGAGGCGGGGGAAGATGCTGATGCACAACTGAGCAATGGAAGGCTGTCTCAAAGGTGAGCATCTCCACAGGAGAGGTTTTCTCCTACAAGCTGCACTCACTACCAGTAAGTGCTGGGAGCCAGGTATGTGCAAGTGGCACTGAGCTGCAGAGGAGCCCACCTGGGCCCGGGTCGGGCAGGGGGTTCTGTCAGCCAGGGGAGCAGGACAGTGCCCTGTGCCCCCGTGTCTCCATGCCCCCTGTGCCCAGGCTGCAGGGCATCTTCTGCTTCCTACACACCGAGCAGGGCACTTCTGGAGGCATTTCTCCTGAACGTCTTCTTAGGAATTCCTCTGCGGTCACGAGCAGAATTGGGAAAATCATCTACAGCACAGTGAGAAAGGGAGGGTAAAACAATCCCGAGCTATCTTTTTCCCCCTATTTGTAGGGCTTTTTTCTTTCTCATTCATTTTCTCAGTTGAATTCTCACCTTCTCAAAACAGTTGTTGCGTATCACTGTAAACTTCATTTAATCCTTTTGTGAAGTTAAAGTAAATATGACTGAAAGGCAAAATACATGCTGTACTTGATGGAAGACTGATGACACGTCCCCCAGTTATCGTCAGAGGTGAAATAGCTATAATCAGGTTTAGAGAGCAGCTGTGTTACTCAGCACTGCTGACAGGGACGCAGTGAGTTAGAACTGATGCTGCCTCTCGTTAATCCAGCAGCCCGATGGCCCCATGGGGATGTGAGCACCCAGCCCTGGCACAGCCCCACACATCACCAGCAGCACGGGGCCATCCCCAGAGTCTGCTCTGCCCCTCAGCCTGCCACTGCCACCCTCTGCCCCAGAGCTGCTGCTCCCAGCTGGGTCCTAATCATCCCAAAATGTGGAGGGAGGTGGGACACAGCTCCTGGGCATCTTGTGCCTGCTGGGCTGCCATGCCCTTCTGAGCCATCACTTTGTGTTGCCCGTTCCTGACAGCTCCAGCAAAGCAGGGAATTTCTTCTCTTGGACTTCAAAGTCAGCCAAGCACCTGAGGTACTTTTATTTTTATTTTTTAGCTTTAGCACAAATAGTTATTTGAGTGGAGGACTCATTTCAGCTGTCTGTTTTCTCAAAAAAAAAAGGGAAGTCTCTGCAGCTCCCTGCTGTCCTGGCCACAGCAGGATGAGTCCATCAGCAGCAGGGAGCCCGATGGTTCAACATCCCCAGAACCTTCTGTGGTGCTCTTGGGTTTTCACAGTCAGTCTAATAGTGGTGTTCAAAATAATTGCTATGGAGGGAAAATGTGCCTTATCACAGGGAGCAGAACGTGGACAATGGAAGCGTTTCAGAGCATATTTTTAGGACAGAAAAAAAATCAATCTAAATCTTATACTTTTTCATCACATGCCTTGAGCAGTGAAAAGGGGGGAAAGGGATCAGCATTTTTGCTGGTTGGATGGGGCTGCGAGAGACATGATCTGGGGGAAGGCGAGCCTGGGGTCAGCAGGGGCCAGGGCCCAGATGCACCCAGAAGGAACAGCAGTGGTTTTGCCTCTCCTTGGTGCCCACTTGGGAAAGTCAAATGTTTATGTGTAACCTAAAAGAAAAGCTGTTCTGCTGGTGTGAGCCATTGGGTAATAAAACCAGGAAAGGCACTGCAGTCAATAAAAGTAAATTAATAACTTGAGACAACAAACCCTGCTTCTCTGACTGGCATAAAGCAATCCTGTGCTGAAGGAAGAAAAATATCACAGTTTATGAGGAGGCAGGTCAAGTCCAAGAGAAATGGGCCATAGCATTTTGTGGGATATTTGTGATCACGGCTTTTTTTTCCTAAACCTGTGGGGTTTATTTGCAGCACAAGCCAAGCAGCTCCACAGAGCAGAGGAGATCCCAAGCCCCTCGGCGTGGTGGGTGCTGCCCACACCTGCCCTTGCAGTTGTACTGCTCATGCAGTGCAAATTAGGAGGTTTAATTATTTCAATAGAGGTTAATTACATTAGTCACTACAGCAAATCTCCCGTTCATGCCATGCTTTCCACTTCATTTAATTCATTACTCCCTGTGACTTTAGATTTCTGCACAGAACTGCTCCTTTATGCCCCAAGTCCCTTCCAAGAATGATCCTCCACGTTGGTCCTTTACTTGCTTTTGCTCTTCTTCCTCTCAGTGTTCCTGGTGGCAGTGACAAAGTGCTTTGGTGGGAGCAGCCTGGGACATGCTGTGCCCCAGGTGAAGGGGTGGGGAGAGCAATGCTGTGCCCAGTCTGGCACTGGGGACAGGCTGTGAGCCCCACACTGTGTGTGCCCTGTGCTGAGGCTGAGCAGGTGGTGACCCTGGATTGTGTACATCATCCCTTTCCTCGTGTACATCACCCTTTTTTCTGTGTGCACATCATCCCTTCCCTCGTGTACATCATCCCTTCCCTTGTGCACATCACCCCAATCTCTGTGCACATCACCCCAATCTCTGTGCACATCACCCCATTCTCTGTGTGCACATCACCCCATTCTCTGTGTGCACATCACCCCAATCTCTGTGCACATCACCCCGATCTCTGTGCACATCACCCCATTCTCTGTATGCACATCACCCCAATCTCTGTGTGCACATCACCCCAATCTCTGTGCACATCACCCCATTCTCTGTGTGCACATCACCCCAATCTCTGTGCACATCACCCCAATCTCTGTGCACATCACCCCATTCTCTGTGTGCACATCACCCCAATCTCTGTGCACATCACCCCGATCTCTGTGCACATCACCCCAATCTCTGTGCACATCACCCCATTCTCTGTGTGCACATCACCCCGATCTCTGTGCACATCACCCCATTCTCTGTGTGCACATCACCCCATTCTCTGTGTGCACATCACCCCAATCTCTGTGCACATCACCCCATTCTCTGTGTGCACATCACCCCAATCTCTGTGCACATCACCCCATTCTCTGTGTGCACATCACCCCATTCTCTGTGTGCACATCACCCCAATCTCTGTGCACATCACCCCATTCTCTGTGTGCACATCACCCCCTTCCCTTGCTGCATCCTTGCCCAAAAGCATCACTTGCAGATCCGTGTCCTCTCCCACCTGCCAAGCAGGGTGCCATGCTATGCTGGTCTTTGCCCATGGGTCTGCTCCCTCCTGACTGCCCTGGTACCAGACTGCCCATCATGGGAAAATTCAGCTGGTTGTGCACCCCTTGCAATGATTCTGAAAGAGCTGTTCCTTATAGTTTAATGTGTTTCTGTAAATGGCAGAGGAAAGTTCTCGGGTGGCATTTAATTAGTTTTACTGCGCCTTCCCTACTCGGTAGAGATGTATCATAATAGCTGAAGGATTCATTAAAAAACATGTTTTAATCAGAAATTCAAATGAAAACCAAGACACAACAACAAAGATCTGAAAATAAACCCAGAATTTAAAAAATTGCCCAGATGAGACTCAGTGCCACAGGCACGTGGAGCTGCTGTTAGAAGCAAACCAGTGAGCTGCTCTAAGGTCTGGACGGCACAGCTCTGGACAGCTCTGGGTCTCAGCTAATGCTGGATGGCAAAGCCAGTCCTCTGGAGACGTGGTGATGTTGGGAAGGGCATTGGCTGGGCTGCTCCAAAGGCTCACAGGCACTCTGGAGAGCTGCTCCCAGATTGGGGTGAACTTGGTGCACACTGCCATTTGTTTGCATGTTTGTCATACCCTGGACTGAACCAGAGTTTAATATGTGGCCACTGCCAAGGTGCCTGAGCAAACGTGTGTGGGCTGCACAGAAAAGGGTGTTTGCCTTCCCAGCACTTCCCAAACCCAGGGAACAGGAGCTCCGTGCCACTGCTCGCCTCCATCTCTCCTCCTTCTATTTTGTTTTTAAACCTGGGTCATTCCTTTCTCACTGCACCTGGGAATTCATCACTCCCGTGTCTCCAGCTCCTCCACCCCCTGCGTGGGGGGAGATTTCTGCAGTCGTGCAGCCCCGGTGCCCAAACTGTGCCTGCTGACATGTGCAAGGGGGAAGTGAGACATTTCCCACCTGTTCAGCTAGTTTGCAGCTTGGTGGGATATTTCCTATTTTTAACTATAGCTGCAGTTAAAGGAATAAATTTGTGAAGTCAAACATAAGGTAACAACCAAAGGAAGTAGTTTTTGAGCTGCAGATCTGTCTGATTTAGTACCTGCTGAACATTTTCTTTAGCATAATGATATTTCTTAGGGTGCATGATAAAAACCTGCAGTAATCAACAGACACTGTTCTCTGTTTTCAGTCTCATCATTGGCATTTTTCTATCATTAACCTTAACATGATAAATTGCTATAAAACAGATATTTCTCTGTCGGGCATTAGCAGGTCTAATTGTGAGGAGTGGTGTGGAATTTGGTCTGCAGATTTTTGCATCATGAACTGTGTGTGGTTCTGCCACTGCAGGTCAGGCCAGTGTAAATCAAGCAAATGTTCCCAGATTTTAATCTGAATTGCAATTTAGGGATTTAAAGATGTTTAAACTCCTAGCCAGGTGTTTACTTGGGCTAGAAAACAATCAGCCTTCTTGTCTGCAGGTGGAGGGTCCTTCCACAGAGGTGGAAGCTGCTCTGGCTGTTGCAGGTAGGATTCTGCCCTCTCTCCTTTCTGCCATTTTAACCCTTTTGCTCTGGCCGGGTTTTTAGTGATGCTCCCTGTGCATTTTTGGCCACGTGTGCCAGTCCCCGTGGCTGCTGGCATCCTGCTCGGAGTGCTGCAGAGCCAGGGTCCAGCCAGGATGCTCCCCGGGATGCCAGCCTTGGCTGGGAGCACTGGAGGGGCGCACAGAGCACTTCAGCTGCCAGAAAATTAGACTCATTTATTTGGAAATCTGTTGTACACAAAGCACTTTAATAACCACATTCATCTAAAGGCCACATCAGGAGAAGCAGTACTGCCTGTTCCCTCTCGGATGCCAGTTTGTGGGAATGCTGCTGCTAACATTTAGCAGGAGCTCCAGGTCACCTTGATACAATCGAGCTAAGACACATTTTAATGCCTGTTTAATTAGATTTACCATAGGGAAGGTGCCATGGAAGAAGGCTGCATTCCTGCTTCTAGTGCTGGTTTAAATAAAAATGCAGATAAAACACTGCAAGTCATAGATAAAGATGAGGGGGGTTTTGTCCCCCTGTTCAGTATAATTTTTTACCTTGAGTGATGTGTCTGCTGTTTCCCTACACTTGCAGGGCTGGAAAATCTCACACCCCCGCAGACTGATGCTGTTTTCTGCCTGCCACAAAAATTTAGGGTCTCCTCAAGGTGTGATTTTCTTTTAGGTGACCTGGACTTTGAGCACCTCAGTGTAAGGCTCCCACATTCTTCAGAAGCTGTCCCTGTGCTGCAAACAGGATTGAAGCAGAAGGGAAGGAACCCATCTGATTTCCAGTGGCAACATCTGAATCTTATGCTGAGCTGGTCCCTGTATCAGAGAACAAATAGCTCGTGTTCATCTCCCACCAGTTTTGATTCCTTCATGAGGCTGTCGGAGACTCCGAGGAACGTTTTGTAAAGTGGCCAGCTGTTCCTCCATAGGGACTAAAACATTGAATCATATTGCTATAAAGGATATGTCATCTCTCCCAATGGATTTATTAAGAAGACCACGAGAGTAAAAAGTTATAAAACCTGCTCCAGTCGGCAGTTCAAGCTGTGTAATTGATATCCATTATTTCCCATTGACTGCTCTGCATGACTTTGCTTTCTGTAGCATCAACAGATTCTGCCTCTGAGCTGCTGGGGCTTGGCAGAGAGCAAAGCCAATAGCAAACCTGGAGTATGAATCCCAGGAGAGAGCCAAGGTGGTTTTTCTCAATTTCTTCCCTAAATACACACCTTTATCATAATTTGCAGTTTCTCAAGTCACTGCATTTGCACGGGGCAATACAGATCTGTGTCTCTTGGTTTGGTGTCCACAGTGATACAATTTCTTCTCATCTGCTTCATTTCATGGCAATTTTATGTTCTTTACAGAAATAGGGTAATTATAGTAAAGAATTTGCCGAAACAAAACAGGCAGAAAAGGGCCATCCCCACAAATGCAGATTTATGCTGTTCCAGAGTAACCCCAGGTCATTCCAGGCCCATCAGTGTCTGTCTGTCCCCAGCATTTGTCTGTCAGCTGCCAGCAACAGCACACTGCTTCCTCAGTGCTTGCCCGGCTGCTTTCAGCGTTTGTTTTATTCTGGTGGGTGCTGGAGCAGCCGGGACTGACTGAGACAAGGATGCTGCTGGCTGCTCTGTGCCCCAGGCACTGCAGGACCCCGAGGAGGCTGAGCACAAGGCAGAGCCCCCTGCCCGTGCCCCCACACAGCTCCCATTAGGCAAATCCATCACCTTTCCCTTATTACTCAAAGCTGTTCTATGCCATTGACCTCCTGCCCCTATTTCCTGCGAGTCATTTGCTTTTCCAGATGCTTCTGTATTAACTTGTACTATTTCTTTCTTTCCTTTTTTTTTTTTCTTTCTCCTTATCTCACCTCAAGAAGGAGAGGGATTACTTCATTTCCACTGCCTCAGAAATAAATCCTCATTATGGATTTGTACCTGGGGAGGAAGAAGCTGATTTCCACTCCCAGCCAGTTCTGGGCATATATTTGAAGGTAATTGTTCAGTCCAGGGACATCTCGCTTGTCTAATAACCATAAAGAGCACTTTTATTAGAGCTGGTCTTGGGGTTGGGACCATTGAGAAGATACTTATGGGGCAGATATAATTCCAGAAAACTAGAATATGGAGATCAAATGTATGTTTTTATTTTAAGGTGGAGCAAAGGGAAGGACCCAACATGCAATAAATGTCTTAGTGCTGGTGGGGGTGGTTGCACTGTCCTCCCAAGAGAGCTACTACCTCACAGGGCTCACTGGATTGCTTCATATTTGTTCAAAATCATCCTCTAAGATGGCTAAACCCAGCAGCAGGTTTCTCCTTGTGCTGTAGTTGTGAAAACTGATGTGAACTAGCAGACATCAATGGTGTTTTTACTCAGGATCCAGAAGGTGTGTGTGGGTTCTGCCTCCCTAAACATGCTGGAACACGAGGCTGAATTGAGTGTGTGATGCAGCCCTTTATCCTGGCTAATTGCTGCAGGATGCAATAAGGGTTGGAGTAAGATGTGGTTCTCTGCTGAATGGTTGCTGCACCCAGCTGCCAGGCTGTTTGCTGCAGCCCTGAGTACATTGACTGTGGCAGCTTTTGGATGCTCCGGCTCAGGGCAGAATTGTGCAGTGATTCCTCTGGATTTTGTCAGAGCTGGGGCTGAGTTTCTGCCACACAGCCATCAGGGATGGACTAGACACAAAAAACCAGCCCATGAGAGCTTTGAAGAGGAGAAATGTCTTGGTTCAGTGTTGCAGATTTACCCCAAGATACGCCCAGACGAGCAGAGGTGTGGGACAGACAAAGCTCCCCAGCTCTGAGGCTCTGGAGCTCTGGCACTTGCAGTGTCTTTGTGGATGTGCCCTGCACAGCTCTGGGGGTGCAGGGACCCCTCAGCCACACTCAGCATCCAGCTGGTGCTGAAACTTTGATCAGAGCTCCTTAATGATCCACGAGGAATGGCATGTCACTGACACAACCCATTCCACCGTGGGAGCGCAGTTGTTCAGTACTTGGTGATTCAGGACAGTGAGTGCTCACACCACGAGCTCTCCCCAGGCTCTGACCCAGCCCTGGCAGAAGACACAGGGTTTGTTTGTACAGGTCTGATCCCAGTGAAATGGAGAAGGTGTAAATCAGACTCAAGTGCCAAACCAAACGCCGTGGAGGAGTCCTGGCCGTGCTGAAGCACACAGCAGCCTGGTGACCCAAGGGCTCCAGCCCCTGAAAAACCCTTCCCATGGCTGTAAGACCCAGGCACTGGGAGCAGGGATTGGGAAGGCAGCGTGTCTGCTAATTAGCTGCTGCCTCGCATGATTGATTTCAGGAACTCTTTTCTCCTGCTGCCCGCCTTGTTGAACATTTTCTGCTCCTGCCTGATAGCACTGGCCTGAGCAGTGATTAATTACCTACCTGGGGAGGTGCCTTTCTGCTGTGCTCGGGGATCAGGGGAGCTGCAGGTGCTGCACAGTCCTGGGGCTGATCATTGCAGCTGGACCTTGGCCACCACGGGACCAGCAAAGGAGATGGAGCCACAGAAAGTGCAGGAGGAGCATCCCCTGCCCCGTGTCCTCACTCCAGAGCTCCAGGCTCTGCCCAACCTCGTGTGCCTGGGACTGGGCTCCAGCCCTGAGCCACAGCCTCTGGAAAATCCGTGGACTGTCTGACAGCAGGAAAGGTAGCAAAGAGAAGCAGTTCACTTCAGTATCTTTAATTCCCTTGACTTTTTTTAGAGGTCCAGAAATAGAAAAACAATAGAACAGCATCACAGCTGCACAGCAGTGCCTGTGCCATGGTGAAGGGCCTCGGGCCCTTCAAAGTCTCTGCAATCTCCTCTGGACTTAAACTGTTGTGATTTTGTGTTGTCCAAAGCCTGTATAGCATTCCCATTTTTGAATAGCCTGTGCACAGAGCAAAGCATTAGAAAGGTGTAAAGCTGGATTTTTTAAAGTTAAACTGAATCCCAGTTATGATTTTCTTCCCATGGAGCAGTTTTAGATATAAAGAAGATGATAGATTAAGTTATGTTTGACTGACAGATTTAAATTGGGGCTTCTTTCTGCAGCCTCCACATCCGTGCTCTAAATAGGAGGCTTGGGATTAAGGCCATTAAATTACTTAGTTTATTGGAAAAATAAAATATCAGGAACAGATGAAAATGAAAAGAGAGAGAAACGCAAACTGAATGAGTGCTAAAAAATTATTGAGGTAACGTAGCAAATGAAATAGAATAGCACTAAAACCAGATGGCATGTAAGAAATTCTGCAAGTGGCAGTGTTGTGGAGTCTGGTTTTCAAACTGTGCAGTTAAAGACAGGTGAGCTTGGTATTGCCCAGAGCTGCCCCGTGCCCAGCTGTCTGCCCCTGGGCATGGGAGAGGGATGGAGATGATTGAAAGCAGGTCATGGATGGAGCTGATCCTGCAGCTGTGCCTGCTCCTCCTCTCTCAGTCAGTCTCTGAGCGCAAGGGGATGTGTCCCAGCAGTGGCTGGATGGCCTCTCCAAACGTGGCAGTTCCCCCAAATCCAGGCAGGGATGGGTTTGTCTGCTGGCTCTGGGGAACTTGTTGAGTGCCTGTACCTGTACTGCCTCCCCCCTGCAGTAACTGCACACAGGAGAGAGCTCAGATCCTGCCCCTCCTTTGCATCCTTGCACTGGCTCTCACTGCACTCCTGAGCCTCCTTAAAGGAAACAAAACAAACTGCTGCAGATGATTGCAGGCAAAGCCACGCTCCTGAGGACCTGCCCTTTCTAGACTGCCCTGTACATGAGGAGTGAAACATTTCCTGGAGATTTGATTTCATCTCAGTTCTGGGGAAATTCTGCAGTTCTACACACAATCCATCAACACCTGCCCAGAGAGGAGCAATAGATTAATCTTCTTCTGGAACAGCAGAGCAAACTGCCCTCTCTGCACATGGAAAAGTGCCAGATTTAGGTCAAAGGAGCAGTTTTTCAGCTTCTCCTTCCCCGCCCACCGTGATCCGTGTGAGCCCAGCAGCTCTGCTCCCTCATCCCCGTACAGCTGTGCTGCTTGGCAGGAACTGGAATTGTTGCTGGCTCTTGCACAGCCTTTGCTTTAGACTCACTCTGAAGATGGTTGTTAAATCTCTGGAGCAGCAGTGAGTGCCCACTGGGTGCCATCAGCGTGTCCGTGCTGACAGGGCAGCCTGATCAGTGAATGTCACTATCCCCAAATGCAAAATGCCTTCAGGTAAGCACAGGACTTGTGCTGTGTCCCAGGGCAACGCTTCCCAAACCTCCTCATCCTGCTCCTGCTCCTCCTCCTCTCTGCAGGGCCAGCTCCTAGGGTCACTCACGGGCTGTGACCCAGGACTGGATGTCTGGGACGTGCCCGAAGAGGCAGACGCTGCTGGGTGTCAGCACTGGTCTGTGACAGGACAGCTCCAGGGCCAGCACCAGAGGGAGAGGATGGGGATCCAGCCTCTCCCTCTTAAACCTCTTCAAGTGGTTTCATGACATCACAGCAGAAGGGAAGAGTGTGAGAAAATGTGGTAAGAGAACATATTCTCTCATGTTAAATCACCACTCTAGGTCCTGTTGCCATTGGCAGCCCGAGGGATGTTTTTCAGAGATGCTAAAACACATCGTAAATTAGGAAAACAAGAGAGAAACCAGACCAAAACACCATATTGTGTAAGATCATATCTCTTGATACCAGAAAAGCTTCTCAGAATGAACCACCTCGTTCATGTTTACTCTTGTTTTGGGTTTTTCATTTGAAGAAATGACATAGATGTCATTTCTGTTTTTCTATACAAATAGCTGTTGTCATTGATGTCACCTTGGTAGTCTTGCCTCACTGCCTGCAGAGGTCAGCAGGGCTGGAGCCCTGGTGGAATGTGAGCAGCCCTGTGCCTTCCAAGGCCAGGAAAAGAAGATAAACATTTCACTATCCTTTAACTTGTTAAATGTAAATCTTGAAAAATCTCACACTGAAATCTCAGCAGCCACAGGTAAGTTTTCTTCAGCCAGCTTTGTTATTTTCTCTGCAGAGAAAGTTAGTTAAGGAGGGATGAATGCAGCCCATAATTACTGAATTCCAGTCTATAATTCCTTCAGGAAACAGCAGCAATTCACTGGAGAGCACTCAGGCTCACGCTGAAGGGAAAGAATTGCAGGTGTTCGCCCTTTTGGAACTGGTACAGGGGAATATGCAAAGCAGTCCTGAAAAGGGGAGGTGGGTGCAGCCAGCACAGGTGTGGGGACACACAGGTGACAGCCTCTCACAGGGTTCTGTCCTTGCCTGTGCTCCCAAGCAGGCTTCAGGGACAAGGAGCCCTGGGTGACAGCTCAGCACCATCACACTTGCAATCAACCACTCTTGGTACCTCTAATGCAGCTGGTGTAAGCTTCCCCAGAAAAGCTGCAGGAAAACAAGGGGAGAGCAGATGTGGCATTCTGGACTTTGCCTGTGGAAAGCAATCAGGGGAAAAAGTAGAATAAAGTGAAGTACAGAGGGACTCCTAGTTGTACTTGATATGCTGAAAGGAGAAGAGGGAAGCACAAAATCATGTGCAGGTGTGTTTTATACAGAACATCAAAGGTGGGAGTGACTGGTCCTGGGCATGGCCAGCACAGGAGAGAGTTTAGAGCACCCAGAGAACCCAGCAAAAACAGCAAGAGCATTCACAGTCGGGAGCAGGGCTGGATCCAGGGTGGGCTCAGCCCTGCGGGGGGAGCTGCAGGCTCCAGGGAAGGGAAAGGCTGCACCAAACACAGACTGGGACCCCTGCAGGTCCCTCCACTCTCTGCGGTAGCATGAGCTGCTCTGCCATTAAAGGCCACCTCCTGCTGAGACCTCATTAATGGAGAATGGCTGAGGCAAATTATTAAATTGTAAAAAATAGTGTCAGGGTACAATTAAAAGCAGCATCTCTGAACTGGGACTGCTTTGCCATGAACTGAACGTGCCTAAACCTAGTCATGGCTGAGCAGAGCTGCTCCACTCAGCATTGGATAAACCCAACAGCAGAGTGCCCAGAATCTGATTTAATTTGAAAGACCACAAAATTATATTTCTCTGCTGATTTTCCAGGTGGCAGGATTTGATACAGAGTTTTTTAGTTTTTCACCACTTCCTTTTAACTCAATTTGACAGAAAGGGCTTTTGGCACAAGGCAGAATTTGCTGCAGCGGGGATAAGGGAAAAATCAGAGAAATGGCAAAGCACAGCTGGGGGAGATCAACCCTCTACCTGGAATGCACTGGAATGCATGAAGGCCAAGTTTTCTGGAAGAGCAGAACTCAGGGGACATCTCTTGTGGGACATTCCCTGGCCCACCTCCCCTGCTTCTGGGGAGACCAAGAGCTGCAGCAGGATCTGTCGGGTTTGCTGCGTGCTGGCCTCGGCGAGGGATCTTTGTGTGGTTGGCCACAGCAGGACGGCTGCAGGGGAAGGAAGGCTGGTGGCCAGAGAGCAGCCACGGGGAGGAGGAACGGGAGCTGCCCTTCCTCAGGCTTTGCTGATTAAGGAGCTCCTTTTCTTGGCAGGTTGAGCTGGAATTGAGACCTTGCTGGGAGAGACACACTCGGGCAGGAGAACAGCTTGTTCCCAGCTGGCTCGGCACTTTCCTGCTTGCGCTTCCACCTCCCAGAGCTCAAAGGATGCTCCCCGAAGGCAGCCGGGTGCTGGGAGGGTTCCAGTGTGCATCCCGAAGGAGCAGCTCTGCAGCTCGGGCACCGCAAGGCTCTGCTGGCTTGGGAGCTCGCCTTGGCTGCTGGGCGCTTGCGGGGGTCCTGGAGGCTTTGTCCCCTGTCCGGGGAAGAAAGGAGGTTTTCGACCTGACCTCCAAACTGGGGGAGCTGGGGGATGGTTTAAAGGTCAGGTTACTCGAGTGCTGCTTCTGGCCCCCTCGCAAGCGCCACACGCCTGTGACTGCTCCTCTTCGCTCTGGGAGCGGGACAGGCAGGGCTGGCGAGTGCCACTGTCCCCTCCCGGCCGCTCGGCCGGCTCTAAGGACATGCTCAACGGGAAATGGTCTGTGACTGAGCCAGCAGCCTGCTTGCGAGAGGCAGCTTAATAATGATTCCTCAAACTGACGTTTTGTCCCTGTAAATGCAACTGGGTCTCAGTGTCCCTGATGAGTTTCTTGTGACAAATTCCATCTGTCTGCCTGGGAACAACAAAGACCTAAAAAACCTGAGCACCAGCCATGCAGCCAACTGCTCCCATGCTGGGCTTTGTCATAGCAGGAAATCACTTACAGGAAACTCTTCCTTGTTCCACTCAATTTCTTGGGACTATTTGCCATGAAATGTCACCTTCTCAGATGGAGGGATGGGATTTATCTCGATTAAAGGAGGCTTTGATATATCCCTTGAAGTGAATTAAGGGTGCTGTAATTCTGAGTTCCCCAGGGCTCAGCTGGTGCAGCAGCAGTCCCTGCACTGGAGCTCTCAGAAGCACGCAGGTTTGGGCAGTTGTTGGTGTCATTCTGCTGCTCTGGCAGTGGGGGTGCCGAGGCTGCTGCAGCACGTGTACAACAAGAGGCTCATTGTCAGAATGCTGGCCCTGGACATTCCTCAGGACTGCAGACAGGACTCTTGGGCTGGGTTAGGGATTGATTGAGCAGTTTCCTGTATTTGGGGTTTTAGAGTCACAATACACCTGCGTCATTGCCCTCGTCACTGCACTCTGCTGCACGAATTTTGGCTGTGACAGGGGATGGCAGGAGCTGAACCTGGCACAGGGGTTCTGTGGCACACCCAGGTTCTGTAGCACACCCAGGTTCTGTGGCACACCCAGGTTCTGTAGCACACCCAGGTTCTGTAGCACACTCAGGTTCTGTGGCACACTCAGGTTCTGTAGCACACCCAGGTTCTGTAGCACACACCCAGGTTCTGTAGCACACCCAGGTTCTGTAGCACACACCCAGGTTCTGTAGCACACCCAGGTTCTGTAGCACACACCCAGGTTCTGTAGCACACCCAGGTTCTGTGGCACACCCAGGTTCTGTAGCACACACCCAGGTTCTGTAGCACACCCAGGTTCTGTGGCACACCCAGGTTCTGTAGCACACCCAGGTTCTGTAGCACACCCAGGTTCTGTGGCACACCCGGGTTCTGTAGCACACCCAGGTTCTGTGGCACACCCAGGTTCTGTAGCACACCCAGGTTCTGTAGCACACCCAGGTTCTGTAGCACACCCGGGTTCTGTAGCACACACCCAGGTTCTGTAGCACACCCGGGTTCTGTAGCACACACCCAGGTTCTGTGGCACACCCAGGTTCTGTAGCACAAACCCAGGTTCTGTGGCACACTCAGGTTCTGTGGCACACCCAGGTTCTGTAGCACACCCGGGTTCTGTAGCACACACCCAGGTTCTGTAGCACACCCGGGTTCTGTAGCACACACCCAGGTTCTGTAGCACACCCAGGTTCTGTAGCACACACCCAGGTTCTGTAGCACACCCAGGTTCTGTAGCACACACCCAGGTTCTGTAGCACACACCCAGGTTCTGTAGCACACCCGGGTTCTGTAGCACACACCCAGGTTCTGTAGCACAGGGGTTTAGCTGCACAGCTGCTGGTGCAGTGAGTGCAGGGCCCTGGCTCGGTGAGTGGGCAGGATGTGCTGGGTTGCCAGCAGCATCCCCAGGCTGCTCCCCAGCCTCCTCCTGCCCTGGCCCTGCTGTCTCTTGTTCTTTGCCCCCTGCATTTCCCGTCCCGCAGCCGGGGCCGTGTCACCAGCACTGAGCCCTGGCCCCACGCCCGGCTGTGCCCGCAGCTCTTGCTCCTTGCTGCTGTCCCTGCCCGGGGTCTGCGGGGCTGGGCATCACTGCCAGGGCTGGGGGGCTCTGCCCGTGGCTGGGACCCGCTGCTGATGCTCTTCCACGGTGTGCCCGCTGTCCTGAGTGTCCCTCCAGCAAAGGGGGATCGGCACATCCAACACCCCACAAAAGGTGCTGCGCTCGCACGCAGAGGAGAGCTGGTGACTCGCCGGGGTGAAGCATTTATCCCAAACCTCCCGTCTTAGAAAACTTCTGGCATGGATGAACTTTACAGAGCCAATAGCCCTTGGTGGGAGTTACTGGGACCAGTTGGTGTGTCCAGGCTGTTGATGCCCACCTTACTCTGGTGCTGTCGGTGTTGTTATCTCTCTGGTGACTCAGTGACATTTCATCAGATTTTTAAGCTGGTTTTGTTCCAAGTTGAGTGGTTCTCCAGCCACGGGAGGGCGGCACCAGCACAAGCTGCCAAAGTGCTGGTTACAACTTGCTTTTGTTAGAAAAAGAACATTAAAAACATATGTACCTATATATGTGTATATTACGAAATAAAAGATAAAACTGTTTAACAGGAAGGAAGGGGGGAACCCTCCAGCATCGCCCAGCCCTGCTGAGCCCTTGTGCCCATCCAGTATTTACTTTTCAAAGCAAGATTTATCCCTAAATCATTTTTTTTAAGTATCAAAAGCCTATAATTTAGGCTCCCATGAAATGATCTAGCAGAAGCACCCTGTTTCCTCTCCGAGCTGGGGGGGCTAGAAAGCCAGCAGGATTTTTTCTGGCTCCTTTCCATGGTCCAAATGTACTGCAACAGACTTGGACAGCGACATAATGCACTATTCATTCACAAATCATTTACCATTTCAAATATCTCTTTTTAAAGGGTGAATATTTAATTTGGTGCCTGCTTTGATTGTGTTTACAGTGGCTTGGAAAATAATTAAAAGGGAAAAGGAGTGGAGAGTGGGTGCTGAGGCCCCAGGGTGTGAGACACATGTCTCAGCAGTGGATCTCTCTGGGTACAGCTTTTGGGGGGTCAGAAGGCTCAAGTGTGCCTGGAGCCACAGGGAAGCCCCCGGGGGTGGGCTTAAACCTCCTGCTCCGTCTCCTGCTTTGCTAAATAAGGGAAAAGTTAAGTAAATGATGTTGAAATGTGGAATTGCTGGCAATTCTCTGCCGTGCTCTGCAGCTCTCAGCACTCGGCTGATGTTTAACCTGAAATGCTGCTCAGGTGAATGGGATTTGCCTGGCTGGGGGGTGTGTGAGGCTAAGGCCAGGCCAGCCTTGGGATATTTGCTGCAGATGAAGATAATTTCTTGGTCAGAGCTCAGCCTGCAGCAGGGTGAGGGCATTACCTTCCAAAAGGTCTTGTTTGGTTGGTTGAAGCGAGATGTTTCTGAGAAAGATCCCTGCGACCTCTCAGGGTTAAACTAAGAACTGGCACAAAGTGGCAAGGGAAAGCATTTGGGACTCAATACCTGAACTAGCCAAACCCTGAAAAAGGAGTTCAAAATGGAATTCTTTTATTAGCTTTTCCCTGGCACTGACACCTGCAGTCTTTTAGCTGCAGCTGTGTGGGAGGAGCTCACACTGCAAATGTAATTCCCATAGGGATGGGACTTGGAGGAACCAGAGCGTGTTTGAACCCATGCTGGAGAAGGACCCAAACATGCTGACTAAACAAGGGATTGCAGAGGTTAGTGTTGCAACAAACAGCATGGTCAGAGAACTTTGAGGAGCACTTGATCTAGAAGACTACACAAAAGGATGATTTTTTTTTTTTAATATTATAGTAGGGAAAACCTTCCCTACACAGCTGAAAGCAAGAAGGGAGGTGAGCCCCAGCTTCCACAAGGGTGTGATGCAATCTAGCATTGCTAAAATACATTGGGGCACTGCTTCAGGTTCTGACGGAGCTTTAATACCTTATAAAAATTAGGCTACATTATTCAAAATGAAAGGGTTTCAAAGTCACAGCAAAGCTGAATTTCACCCTGTAGCAGCAGCCTCGGGTCACTGCTGAGTTTTGTGCCAAAGCAGGGCAGGTTCTGTGAGGAGACTCTGAACTCTGCACTGCCCTGGGATGGGTGTGTGGTGCTGGGCATCAGCTACAGGCAGAGAGCAATCACTGTACCCCTAAAGCCAGGAGCAGCTTCCTCACCTCCCCCAGCAGGGACTGGGCTCAGGCTGAGGTGGTGCCAGGTTTCCCCAGCCTGTCCACACTGCTGAGAATTAATGGGGCTCTTCCTTTTGCTCAATTACTGGGTATCCACCTGTGAAACTGTAAAGGGTAGCATGGTAAATCTTACAATCAAATATTAAATTACACCTAATTTATTTGCTTATGGCACACTGTAAGCTCTGCAATCAAGTGTTGTAAGGGTTATGTCACAAGCTCTCCTGGGAGCCAGGGGACGTGCCTGGTAGTGCTTGGGGGGGTTGCTGAGCCTCCAAGGGGACACAGGCAGGGACTGACCACTGTAAACCTGGGGAGACCCTTGGCTCAGGTGTGCCTGCTCTCTGGCTTTGGTAAATGTCCCTCCAGCCTCATAATGTTTTAACATACTTTTATTGTAGCTAGAACATTCAGTGTTTAGGAAGAAGTTTGTTGTTTGAATCAGGGTAAAACCAGCATGTGTTTGGCAGCACTTGCTGCATAATATATTAAAGGTTTCTTACTTCTGTATAAAATCCTTCAAGTCGTCTGGAATTTTTCCATGGACTGCACTCTTCTCAAGGTTTCAATTTGCCTTAGAGTTGTTCATTTGTCCTTGTCCTCTCTGGCAGAATGTGCTGCCATCCTGTAAACTGTCACAGAAAATGGTACCGGGGTGAGGGTGCAAATCAGAAAGCCTGGTGGAAGGAAAGGGTCTGATGGCTCCCAAGCAAATTTCTATATGAAAAATTGTGTCTTGTACTTTACCATTCAGAAAGAGGGGGGAAAAACACCGTGTCTGGATTGGAATATTTTCAGCATTTGGGATGGCAGGTGAATTTTAAACAGAGCCCAGCTGGAATACAGCCAGTCTGGGAAGCACAATATGGCAGTTTTCTCTTCCCTTTCCATTATGGTCCAAGAGAAACAACAGCAGGTGGAGAAAGTACTTTTAGTCAGATTTTCCCTAATTCCTTGAGACATTAAAGCATCTCTACTTTGCAAAGACAATGGAAATCCACCTTTTCATGTGCATGAGCGTTTTAAAACCGGAATTTTCCGATGATGCGGGAGAGCGGCAGCTTTCACACAGCTGCTTGGGGAATTCCTTGCCCCGCGGTGAAGGGTCCCGGCCCGCAGGACCAGTTCCAGGATGATGCTGCAGGAGGATTCGGGGGACGGCAGGGAGCGGGCAGGGCTCCGCAGCCACGCTGTTCCCAGGCGGTGTTTTGGGAAATGATGGCAGTGCAGTGAGTCAGTGACCAGCCCGGGCTGGGGCAGGGCTCAGCCTTCGGGAGGAGCGGCTTTTCCGCGGGGGAGGACGCGGTGCGGAGCCCCCGAGCTGCCTGCGCTCGCTCGGATGAGTGTCCCATGAGTGTCCCATGAGTGTCCCGGTGATGCTCCCGGTGATGCTCCCGGTGATGATGCTCCCGTGGCGGGGGCGCACAGAGGAGCCGCAGCCGGGAGGTGCCGGCTGCCTGAGCTCTGATTCACTGTCCGGGCCCCGGAGCCGTGAGCCAGAAAATGTCACAGAAATGCTTCCCACGGCAGAGGATGCTCGTGCCATGCTACCGGCACCAATTCAGTGGCAATAAGGGGTTTTTTTCAGGGCCGTGTATTAAGATTCTGGTCACGGCCCAACTTTTGGTTTTTAGCAAAGATAAATGGTAACCATGCCATCTCCTGTTGCCTGCAGCGTTTTAGAGGCTTTTCTTCTCATAAATAGCCTTGTCCGTCCCTTCAAAGTGACACTGGAGCATCATTGTGCTGCATGTGAGGCATCCGTGCCTTGAAACCCCAGACCGGCTCTTTTCTGTGAAAACCACACTAAGACATCCACAAATCTCACGCTTTACAGCTTGTCACTCACATTTAACCTGCTTTAGGGCAGAGGTTTCCCTCGGCAGCTGCAGATGAAATATGCTTCATCTGTGCCTGTTTTCACAAGCACGAGGCTCCCTCTATGCCAGGGGCACGCGGGCTGCTGCTCTGCTGCTTTGCAAAGCAGAGTCTGCCCCTCTGGGTGAAGCAGAGCAGAAGCTCAGCTCAGTGGGTAATTTTTAACTTGCTGTTGTTCCGTGGTGTGGAAAGGAGGCTCCCAGGGAGGTGTTGCTGGTGACCGGAGCATTCTGTCTCTCCCCACACACAAACACGGCCGGGTGAGGGCTTTGGACTCTGCTCATGCCTCGTGTGCTGGATTTCCCCAGAACCTGAAGGTCACGGTACTGGGTGTTCAGACACTGGAACAATCCTCATCTCCTGAACATCGTGGGCAGGCTGAGCCGGACTGTTGACTTGTTCCAACCCCTTCTATTCATGGGCGGTTTTTGGAGAGATGGGGATGGGCGTTTGATGAGGGGACTGAACGTGGGGCATCCGTGTGCTCTGCTGTCACTGACACCCCCTTTGCTCTGGGCTTTCTCTTTCCAGCACCTTTTCAGTTGCTCCCCACCTTCCCCAGTCTGTTAAGCCAGAGCTTCTGCCAGAAGTCTTCTCCTTATTTTCTTTCTTATTTTGTGGCTTCTCCCCAGCCAACAGTGGTAGTGGGGAACCCCCAGCACACTGCAGCAGGGCCGCTCAGCGGGGCATTAGACAAGCTGGATAAAATTAGCTGTTCAGAGGCATGTTCCTCAGGATGGGACAGGGGACACCCAGTACGGCCAGCCTGACTCATGGAGAAGAATTAATGGAAACGCCCGGCTCCTGGAGGGAGGAAATTCCTTGAACAGCCTTTTCCTCTGTTTGTTGTGTGGGGATGCTGACAATGGCCCCGGAGCGCGCCGGGCCGGCCCGGAGTGCGGCGAGCGCCGGTCACAGGCGCCGAGTCTGCGGCACCGGGAGCTCAGGAAGGGCCGGCACCGCCCCGGGGGTGACAGAGTGACACGGTGACAGCAGCGATGGGCGACAGTGCTGAGGGGTGACAGCACTGAGGGGTGACAGTGCTGAGGGGCAACAGTGCTGAGGGGCGACAGTGCTGAGGGGTGACAGCACAATTGGGTGACAGCACAATTGGGTGACAGCACAACTAGGTGACAGCACAATTGGGTGACAGTGCTGATGGGTGACAGCAGTGATGGGCGACAGTGCTGAGGGGCGACAGTGCTGAGGGGCGACAGTGCTGAGGGGTGACAGCAGTGATGGGTGACAGCAGTGATGGGTGACAGCAGTGAGGGGTGACAGCACTGATGGGTGACAGCACAATTGGGTGACAGCACAATTGGGTGACAGCACAATTGGGTGACAGCGCTGATGGGTGACAGCAGTGATGGGTGACAGCACAATTGGGTGACAGCGCTGATGGGTGACAGCAGTGATGGGTGACAGCAGTGATGGGTGACAGCGCTGATGGGTGACAGCAGTGATGGGTGACAGCAGTGATGGGTGACAGCACAATTGGGTGACAGCGCTGATGGGTGACAGCGCTGATGGGTGACAGCAGTGATGGGTGACAGCACAATTGGGTGACAGCGCTGATGGGTGACAGCGCTGATGGGTGACAGCAGTGATGGGTGACCTGCCCTCACACACCTCTCTGCACAGACTGCACAGCACACCCTCACTGGCGCTGCTCCCTGGCACGTGGGCTACACAAACACCGACTCACCGGGGGTGGGACCAGGTGCTCTGAGCCATCCAGGGGATGCAAGGGACGGTTGGACATTTGTACATCAAACTCTCTTTGGCCAATGTTCCATGAGAGTTCATTGCAGTTTTTGTTGAGCCCACTGTAAGTCGTGCTCCTGGAGCACAAACCTGCCAAAGCAGCAGACAGGCTACAAACAAGGAAAATTGCCTTTTTTCACTTTAAATATCCAATAATCACATAACTTCTTAGTAAGTGGCCTTTATTTATCAGGGATAGCGCTTGGGCTAATGATTTTAAAGTAAGGAGACAAGAGGGACTGTAAAATCCCCAAGTCAGCAGATGTTATCAATCATGTTATGCAAACGTTGTGAACAGAACTGTCTGGGCAATCCTAGGAGGTGCCAGCAGCAGCCACTTCAGTGGGTGTTGATTTCAGTCTGCCACAGGAATGGCTTCTGCCAGGTTTGCTTCCTTCTTTCAAGGAAAGGCTGTTGGCAAATGATACCCCAGGCTGCCCAGGTCATTGGTAGCACCGGGGAGCTGGGTTTGCTTTGGGGAGACCAGAGTGACAGAGCTCTGCCAAATGCAGCACTGGCCCTGGCACAGGGGGTGCACTGTGGACAGCTCAGGGCAGGGGAGCAGAGAGCAAAGCCCCAGCAGCAGGGCCGGGGAGGCAGCAGGACGCTGAGGAGCCCCTCTGGTCCCTGCAGGGCGTTCTCAGAGCACCCTGAGCAGCAGGCTGGCCGGGTCCTGGCAGGTCACACCCCTCAGAGACACGAGGGCTTGGGGGTCCCTCCTGGGTTTGTAAGGAGAAGCTGCTCTGGGGAGCAGCCAGGAGAGCAGGAGGGGCTGCGTGGCATCCCCAGGACCCAGAGTGGCTGGGGGAGCAGGGCTGGGCTGTGGCTGGCACTGAGTGGCCCTGTTCGGCCTTTTTCAGAACCTGCCCATCCGAGGTAGTTTTTGTCACTGTGGAGGGTTTGGGGGATGTGTCAGGAATGGGTGCAGCAGCTGCAGAGTGTGGGACGCCACTCCAGAGGCTGAATGCTGGAAAACTGGTAACTTCCTCTGGAGCAAACTTCTCAGAGACAGATCTTTCTGAGCAAGGGCAGTTCTGAAAAGCCTTTGGAAGCTCTTTCATCAGATTCATCCCAAAAACAGTTTACTCTCTGGTCTCCCTGGGAGGGAATATCACCGTACATCCCACTCCAGCTATAAATAATTATAATTGCCCATTTTATTAAGTGACTTAAAATATTATTTCCAGTCTCCTCATTTGCAATTTGGATTTCTTACTGTAGGCAAAAAAAAACTGTAGCTGGGCTATCATTCTTCCAAGCTTCTCTAGTTTTGTTGCTCTAAGCAGGGTCATGGGAATGTTTTTATCTAAGCCATCAGGTTATTAGAGGACAGACTTATAAATAACCAGTCTTTGCTATTTTTAAGTACTTTCAGCATCGTCTATCATGATAGTACAGAAAACCTGCAGAAAAGCAGCCCAATTCTGCTGCCAAAGCTTCATAACTTACTTCTGCTTCTTCGGGTGATGAGGAGCCAACATGGCAACTGTGCTGCCAGGTGGGACAGTGGGGCTGTCCTGAGAATGGGCTGCCAAAGCCATACCTGGGCCATGAAGGAGAGGTGCAGGTAGTCTGCTCCTAAACCAGGTCTCTGTGAAATTACAAAGTCTAGCCCACCACTCCAGGAGAATTGAGCATTTCAGACAAGATAATTTATATCTACTTCATAATTTATTAGTTTTCACATCACTGTATGCAATAAATTATAGTCGACATAATAATAACATTGTCATAAAATATTGCCATGAAGTACTCATCTAATAGTGATTGTAACCTACACAGAGAAGAACTGCAGTCATTATATTTAGATTTTTAGTGTTAGTGGTAAGTGAACACAGTATTAGGGAACTTCACAGTAAATTCAAGGAAATGTCATTATTATTACTTCTGTGCAAATGACTTTTACTGCACACATACAGCTTTGGAAGGAAAGGCACAGTTGTGCAGAGTGTCTCTGGAGCGAATGCTGAAGTTACTGCACCCCATGGAGTATTTGGGTGCATTTAACAAATGCAAAGTGACCGTGACCAGCAGCTGAGGGGTCTCCAGAGCCTCCTGCCAGCCACAGCACCGGGGCTCTGCACGGGCTTTAAGGAAACCAGGCTGAAAAGGGAAAGCACCCGGGTCAGGTCCACGAGCACCGAATCCAACCCAAGGTCCCGAGTCACACCCGGGCGTGTGGGATCCCCCAGTTGGTGCCACGGAGGGGCTCTGCCTCTGCTGGGAGCTGCTCTCTGTGTGCGAGTCCCGGGCCACCGGACTGCTGGCCACACCAGTGTGCCACGGGCACGATCCTGGTGTCCTCACCCATGTGCCACGGGCACCCGTGTGCCACGGGCACGATCCTGGTGTCCTCACCCATGTGCCACGGGCACCCGTGTGCCACGGGCACGATCCTGGTGTCCTCACCCATGTGCCACGGGCACGATCCTGGTGTCCTCACCCATGTGCCACGGGCACCCGTGTGCCACGGGCACGATCCTGGTGTCCTCACCCATGTGCCACGGGCACCCGTGTGCCACGGGCACCGACCCTGCTGTCCACACTGGTGCCGTTTACTCGCAGTTTGCCCGCAGTTTGCTCTCAGTTTACTCGCAGTTTGCCCGCAGTTACTCGCAGTTTACTCGCAGTTTGCCCGCAGTTCGCGGCGGGGCTGTGCCCTGTGCGGGCACTGTCGGGTCCCCGGGCCCACGGGGCAGCGCAGCATGCCGAGTGCGGCAGGAGGTCACAAAGTCCCGTCACAAAACGTTCTCCATTGCTGCTCCCTCCGCCAGCTCAGTGAACTTTGATGGAGTATTTCCGAAATGTCAGAAACTGGAGCAGTTTGTCTTTTCTCCTCTGCTTTAGTGCCATTAGCGCTCTCGTTTTTTCCTCCATGTCCTGGTCGGTGGCGAGGATTATCTTGGCTCTCTCCTCCGCCTTCTTGTCTCCGGAGTTCCTGAAGAGTTTCTGCAGGGCGGCCTCGTTGATGCTCTCGAAGATGTTGGCCGTGGCTTTCTTGCGCAGGGCGGTGTCGAAGCGGCAGCCGTGGAGCGAGGGGCTCACTCGCAGGGACGTGGACATGGCTGCAGCGCTGCAGCTTCGCCGTGCTCTCATCTAGCGGCTGCTCCGCTCGCACGGACGGGTGCTCCGCTGGCTCCAGCACTGGTATTTAAAGGCAGGCTGGAGGAAAAGCTGGAGGGCTCCGGTTACACTGGTGAGATCACCGTGATGTCAACACCCAGCCGTCACAGGCAAGTTTAACGTTTAAGTTGCCAGCCAACTTTCCTGTCGTGCAGACGGGATGAAAAGTTTTCTCCGCTTCTGCAACGGATTGATTTTTTTTTTTTTCATCCCCACCACAGAACAGGCTTCAACCGTCGCGGTGGGACTGATCCAGCACAGCCCCAGCTCCGCTCCTGCCCTTGCTGCCCGTGGAAGGCACCGAGTGCACAATGTATCCTACCACAAACAGGTAAAACTCCAGGTGAGAACTGTTGAATTGGAGCCTGTGCAAACAGCCAAGGACTTGGCTCTGTCTGAATCGCAAACACTGCAAACCTGCCCCGTCTGGGCATGTGTTCCTTTCTGCTGCTTCCCAGCAGATGCAGCTCATCCTTAGTGCACACAGAGCTGCAGTTTCTGACAAGGGCTGTCCCAAAGACAGGTGATCCGTAAAATCCTCTGAGGTGACTTCCCTGGGTGTTACACCCTCAACTGCACATGGCAGTGGTCTCAGGGGGAGCATGAAACACGGGTTGCTGTCCTGCTCTTGCCTCCAGCATCCTTTTGCTTACATTTCATGCTCATTAGTGCTGAAAAGAAAACTCACCTCTGCTCCAAAAGAATCTGTGCTCTCCACACCACCCTTGGCCCACAAGCCCTTGGGCTGGGAGGACTCTCTTTTAGTCATATGGGTTAGTTTTGGTGCCTGTAAGGAGCAGGAGCTGGACTTGATGACTGTTATGTGTCCCTTCTCACTCCAGGTACACTGTGGAGAGGGCACAGCAGCCAGCAAGGGGCTGGCTCTGACCACTGCCCAGGGGCTTAGACACCTGGTGTTACTGAGCACAATCAAACCTGGCCCAGAATAGCTGTGGTTCAAAAGTCACTTAAGGCTAGGAGCCAGAGATAAGTGTATTTTGGTTAATGTTTTAAAGCAGCCGGATGCTGCAGAGGCTTTGTTTGGAAAACAAGTTTCTGCTTGTTTACTGTTGTTGCTGACCCTGTTACTCACCCTTGCTGAAAGATTCTAGGAACAGCCTCTGTTCCCATCCCACTTGGATCAGGGGTTTCCCTTATTTACAAGAGTCCTGTGGAAATTGCCTTTGACCACACTGAAGAACAGACCCAAAGAAACATCACCCAGATGCTTTTTATTCCACATTCCCTTTAAAACTTCCGTTTGTTTTGGTACAGGGAGGGGATATGTCTGAGCCATACACCCCTCTCCAGCAGCCAGTGGGAGCCAGTGGAGAGGTGAACGCACCTGAAGCCCCTGTGGAGGTGTTTGTGCTGGCTCAGAACAGAGGAGGGGATTACCTGTGAGTTCACCAGGTGAAGTGTGAGCAGGGCAGATGGTGCTTGGGCCCCAGAATGACTGGCAAGCCCAGCTCCCTCTGGGCTCAGAACAACTTCCAGCAGGCCAGGACCTGCCAGGCTTCTCTCCTTAGGAGAGGGAGTGGTGTCATTTCATTGCTGGCCACTTCCCTACCTGGCACTTGGGACTCACCCATTGGTGCTGCTGGCACATCCTGAGCCCTGCAGGCAGGTATGGTTACCCTGCCAGGACATGGGTTTCCCCACTGCTGCCAGGACTTTGCTCTAGCACGAGCTCTCTCTGCATGCACCATTGCTTCCTGTGGTTCTGTCATCGTGTGAGTTACTTTTTACAAGTTTTTCACAATTCTTTTGTATGTGCTGGATGTTTTGTGCTTCAGTGTATAAACAACAGCTTTGCAAATCCTGGGGATTTTTCTTCCACCAGCCAGACATGCAGCCTCTCGCCTTGCCATGGTCCTGCCAAATTGGTGAGACCAATTCATCAGCTGCTTGTTCAACGTTTGCAGGGCTGATGAATCCACCCTGAAAATGGCACAGTTTTGGTGTGGCTGGATCTCTGCCAGGGAAAGATCTCATAGTTACAGACTCTGCTAAAATGAAATGTGATGGGGGAGCAGGAGGAAGCAGGGCCATATGTGCTGCCCAACCCTTCCTGCTCAGAGCTGCCCCGAGCCCAAAGCACGTGTCTGGATGAAACGCTGAAGGTGCTTTTCTTCACAGGACAGATAACACAATGTCAGGGTACCTGGGGCAAAATTCAGTGCCAGAAGATCGGTCAAGATCTTGTGTCTGAAGAAAACAAATCCTTTTGTGTCCCCTGATCAAAAATAAGAGTTGAGGCAGGTTCACGTGCACCTTGTTTTCACCACTCCCACTGTACATGCAGTTACTCTGCAGGTATTTGCAGAGACGTGGTTGACAGCATAAATTAGCAATATCTGTGGAAGATACAAGCTCAGAAAAGTATCTGCCATGGAAACCGAGACTAAAGCTGAAGCTTTAGGAGTAAGACATCAGCAAGCTGCCAAGATCAAGCACACGTTCCTTGTGAGCTCATCTCTCGCAGAGCAGTAACAAATGTCTTTGCCCCTTCAAGCTTCTCTGCTCACTTTGGATAAATTTAGTTGTGCTTGGCTCTGACAGAGCGATGAAGCATGCCTCGTCTGTTTTTTTCCAGTAATTTTTGTTTATATGGGTCTTTTAATACTGCTTTCCCAGTAATGCCTAGGAGGAATTATTCATGTGTTGGATTGGAGAGCAACTTCAGAGAAGATGTGATTTCTATCATCGTTCTCCCGCTATTATTGTGTAATTGCTTTGTGAGACGCACCCGCTCCATTTCACCCGTTAATGGGAGGATTAATTCCCATCCCCACCGTCTGCAGAGAGGCACAGCCACAGCTCAAATTGTGCTCTGCTTCTCCTGGCGTGACGGGCTCGGGGTGCGAGGGCTGTGAGGGGTTCTGCTGCCAGGAAAGCCCCAGGGAGAAGGGCAGGGAGGCTGGGGCTGTCCTGGGTGCGGGGGCAGCAGGGGCAGCCAGTGCTCACACCACAAACTCTCGCAGACAACTTGCTTTGCCTTAATGTAACCCCCAGAATGGCTCCAAAGAAGGTAATCCGGGAAGCCTGGCAGTTCCCTGGGGCATGTTTTGCATAACTTTCCTCCACTCCTGCTGCCAAAGCCTTCGCCGTCGGGAACACCCATTTGGGATCAGAGGATGCAGCAGCCCCGTGGAGCATCGGTGGTGCCCAGACCTTCCCAGCCAGGCATGGGACATTCAGAAACTGAGACTCAGAATATCCTGTGATACCTGTGAGATGTAATAGACAGATAGAAATAGATATAGAGATATATAAGTAGTTGCTTTGTCTTCAGGTCATTCAGTGAAAACCTAAGAATGGGAAATGTGCAGAAGCCTCCAGCCATCTCTGCTCTTCCCATCCTTTCCTGGCTTACATGGTCTGGAACTCTGGCTCAGCCCAGCCTGCAGCTGGGGATCCTCAGCCCTTCTCAGGAGCCAGAAATGCCATTGTCTGCTGGGAAAGGTTTCTGAGATGGAAAGGTTTCTGAGATGGAAAGGTTTCTGAGATGGAAAGGTTTCTGAGATGGAGTGCTCTGCAGAGACAGCTGTGGCATGGCTCTAAGGTCAAGGAGGAACTGGTTCATTGTGCTGCTCTTGGAATCCAAATTCCTGGGAGGTTGCCAGACATCCAGGTCGTGCGAATGGCAGTGCCTGCCCTGGCTCCAACCTGCCTACAGCCTCTCACCACTGGGACTTGTGTGCCTCTGGGACTCCACCTGAGATTTCTATTTGTTTGGATGTTGCTTGGGTTTTTCTGTGGTTGTTGTTTCTTTAATAGAACATCTGGGAACACTTGTCCAAATCTCACGGCAGGATGCTGTACCCTTTGCTCACAAAAAACCCGAGAGCTTGACTTGGCCATCTGTATTCCCTGTGACTCCTCCTGTGGTCCCCATTTCAGAGGTACAGGACAGGGCAGGTACTTCTCCCCAGTTCAGAGGTACAGGAAGGAGGGGGTATTTGTCCCCAGGTCATATGTTCAGGATAAGGAGGGTATTTCAAGGGCACTTCTGTTGCATTTCAGTTGCTGGGAAGCACAGATATGTCTCAGACAATCCTCACATAGCTCCCTGCCTGAAAACAGCAAAACATACTGGTTTTCAGACAACAGAAGGCATGGTTGCACAATTAAGCCAGTTGAATTCCAGAAGAAAATATTTTAACAGAGGAAAAAGTAAGGACCAGCCTAAGTGAGGGGAATGCAGCCCCAGGACTGCGTGGAGCAGCCCTGTCCTGCTCTGGCCCAGGGAATGGCTGGAGCTGGGTGAGCTCTGGCTGAGCCAAGCATTACTCCGTGCACAGAGACCATATAAGAGTAAAGTCTGTGGTGTTACTGATAATGAATGTCTCCTCATTTCTCATAAATTCTCTGCTAAATGTACGATCACCAAGTTAATAATGCAGTGCAGGACATAACGGATAGCCAGTTACAGTAAGTAAATCACGTCGGGTAAGAAGCAGAAACTTCTGTCACTTTTACCAGGCAGAGCCCCTTGGAAGAAGCTCTGCACGCAGGAAAGCAGAGCTGAGGACACATGTGGTGTGGCTGCTTGCTGCCACAGGGGACTGCAGGGTCTGGGAAGGCAAGGGCTCACTGTGTAAGGGAGCCACAGGTGCAGTCTCTGAGTGCTTGAGACCTCCAAAACCCATCTTGCAAAGAGAAGCTCTGGCTGTGGTGCTCCTCACGTGTCATGGGAGATCATTCCTGAAATACGGTGGCAGGTTGCCAGCCAGAGCATCGTCCCAAAAGGAAGAGCCATGTCTATGGGGATGCAGGGGAACGATGCCCAGGGCTGTGGGATCACCCCGTCAGGTGGGAGCAGGACCATCACCCGGGGATGGCACCACCATTCAAACTCTTGGAATACCCTGACTTCAGCATCTTCCTCCCAGGTCAGGAATGAAAGTCTGGACTTTGGAGCACGACCAACCTTTTTCTTTCTCTGCCCAGTTTCCTGTTTGATCTTCCGGAAGGTCCCGAGGACCCGTCCCGGAGCGGGGCGAAGGCAGAGCCGTCTCCAGCTGTCAGACAGCTCATTGTCTGCTGCCGAGGGGACAGGCTCACGGAAATCCTGCTGCGGGGCTGGGCCCAGGGCTGGGCTGGCTCATTGTCCCAGCCCGGCTCGCAGTGACGGTACCCAGCACACGTACAGGCGCCCCGGTGCCCCTCTCCTCCGGGCTCTAATCTCTCTCCAGCCGCTTCCTCTGCTGCAGGAGAGGTGGAAGACAGGATGTGCCTTTGTGCTGCTCCGGCTCCTGGGGCTCTGCTGTGCCCCCATGGCTCCCCAGGGTGGGTGCTGGGTCAGGAGCAGGATGAGATGGGAATGGGTGCTGAGGGTGCGGGCAGGGTGGTGGCAGTGCTAGCCTGGGGTCCAGCAGGGCCATGTTAAGGGTGACCTGGGGTACCTGGGGAGGGCTGTGGTGGTGCAGAGGAGATGCAGGCGAGGCAGGGGACGCCAAAGGCTCAGGGTTGTGGGTCTGTCTGGGGCCAGGCACGAGGGAAAGCCTGGGTGACCTCTGTGCAATGTTTGAAAGCCTGCAAACAGTCCAGCCTGGGAAGCTCTGGCTTCATGTGGAAAGAGCTAAGCGAGGCCCAAGGTCAGAGGCACGGGCTTCTTGAGCAGAATTTAGTTTTCAGTTCTTTAATTTTGTGTCAAAGCAAAGTGGGATGTAGCAGAGGGAGCTCCTCACCTGGCTGTGTTTTGGAGAGGAACAGCTGAGATTTGGGGATGTGTAGCTGAGTAACACTGGGAGTAGAAAACCGGGAAGGGAAGGAGGGAAACAGCAAAGCTGCATCTGTGGAGATTTCTCAGGGAGTCAATGCCACGCTGATGGTCTGGGAGATGAGCTTGGCACTGCAGAGTTATCAGCCTTGTAGCTCATTTCTTCACTAACAAAAGAGTTCCTGGGAGAGAACAGATGGTGTTTGGCTCCTACCACTGTCTCTGGTGGCCCAGAAACTTCACTTTGTAGCTGCTAGAAAAGCAATTTCTGTGATCCCCTTCCCATCCCTGCGGCCGTGCCTGAGCCCCAGGGGCTGCTGGCTGCATCCAGGTGTTTGGGGATGCTGGGGCTGCTGCAGATCCTCCCCAGGCTCAGCTGGGGCTGGCTGTGGAGCTGCTCCATGGGTGTCACGCAGGTTTGTGCCCGGGCTCTGGCTGTCCCCAAGGCCACCGCAGCTGCCTGTGGGTCATGGCAGGTAACTGAACTTTTGCCAGTGGTTGTTTTCCCCAGAAAACTGCATCAGCTGCACACGTCAGCCCTGCTCAAAGAGCAGCAGCAGGGCTGTAAAGCCTATCTCTGGGACAAGGCTGGCAGCTCCAGACCCAGAGCAGTGCCTGCCACAGGTCTGAGCTGGGCAGAACTGGAGCAGGGAGGCTGCCACGAGCCCTGAATCACCTGTGGGGCACAGAGCTGCTCTGTACAGCCCTGCTGCTTCCCCTGTGCCCTGGCCCCAGCCAGAGCCACAGCCCAGGTGCTGTGACCTCCACACTGAGCAGCAGGCTACTGACAGCCCCTGCTCTCAGAGGTATTTAACTCTCCAGCAATTCCTTCTGGATGTTCCCCACAATCACACAGCCTCCCTGACTGATGCCTTGTTTACACGGGAGCCTTGTCTCTGTTCTCGAGATCTGCCCTTGACTCGCTGTCAGGTGTCAGTGTGCGGGGGCTTCAGGCTGTCTGTTGGGTTATTTATGCAGCACTTCAGACAAAAAATAACCAGTTTAGAGCTGCCAGTGGATTTTAGTTCTGTGTGGGAGAGGAGGGAAGGGGAGAGGGGGGATGCTGTGTGTACAGCAAGCAGTGCTGTGCAGGTCTGGCTGAGCAGCAGTGCTGATGGTGAGCCTGGGCTCTGACAGCTCCCAGTGACTCCAGGCAGTCACTCAGCTCCAGGGCTCTGAGCCCTCAGTGCTTCGGGGTGACGAAGCAGAAGCCCAGCCAGCAGTTTGTGTTGGCATGTGCCTGGGAGCAGTAAGTCTGATTTGACTTTGTGTCTGCCTTGTGGAGAGAATCTGCCCCTCACAAGGGTTGTGAGCGAGCCAGGGGGCTGCAGGGCAGGGCACACATGGGGAGCCCTGCTGTCACCACTCTGCTGGCACAAATAGAAACAGAACTTGTCAGTAAACAGTGCTGAGTGTGACGTCAGGTTGCTGAGGACAGTGAGCTCATGCCCAGGACCCTCTGCACAACGCTGAGTCAGTTCCGACCACACTGAGCTTTGTGGAAGGAGCATTTTCCAATGCTGTTTAGGGAAATTTTATGGAGAAAGTAAACAGATATCTGACCCCGAACCCTGCCCCTCTGCAGGCCTCTGTCCTCACGGCAGCAGCTGGGGAAGAGGATGCTGGTGCGGCACAGCGGACCCGCACACCTGGGGCAGTGCCCAGGTGCTCCCGGCACTGTGCTGGGCACCTGGTAAACACCAAGTGTCTTGTTTGGCAAATTAATTGGGGAAGAGAACGGGATAATAGCCTGGCCAGCTGCCCCTGGGCTGGTGGGACTGTGTCCTAGCCCTCAGGGATGGAGACACCTCATGTCCTGATGTGCCCCAGCTGCAGGGGCATGAGCTGTGTCCCACGTCCCCTCAGTTTCCTTGGAGACTTCTTCCCCCCCCCGCCCTTCCCCAGGGCTGTGGGGCTCCTCTCTGTTGAGGAAGTATCTTTGATCAGTAGAAATTAAACCAGGAAAATATTTTCCATTTGTGTCGGGATAAAAATGGCTCAAGCCAGGCATGATTGAAAGCTGTAAAAAATGGGAGCAGCCCCCGTGTCGTTTCAGGAGGCTTCCCACTGTCCTTGCTTACAGTAAACATGGAATATATTTAGCTGCAGAGCCCAGCATGACACAGCCTCTTACTGCAATAATAGCACCGCCTTGTCTCTTTTCCCTTTTTTTTTCTCTTTTCTAAGAAATAGGGTTGACTAGAGCTCCCAGGATGCCGGGTAGCGATTGCCTCACGGGTTCACCTTCTGGGTGAACTTCTTCCCGTGCCTTCTGGGACAGGGGATCTGTGTTTGCCCTTGTTTACCAGGGCTAGCAGCTATGGCTGCGGTGACTAACTGGGCAAACAGAGAGGCCATGGCACATCCTCGTGTGGCACCAGTGACGCGCCACCACTGGTTAAACCCTGCTCCAGCCTGGCTGGGCACCCCGGGCAGCACAGAAATGATGAGACCTTGTCAGGACCTGCCTCTGTCTTGTTCCCACCCTTTGCCCCACACTAAGCTGTTTTTATTCTAGTGCCAGTGTTTGGGTCTCTGGTTTCTTTATTTACCAACAGCCGTAATAGTGCAATGTCTTGCAAATATTGGCCAGGCACCAAGGGTTTTAGGGAAATAAAACCTTTTCCCAAAGGCTCCTCTGGGCATCCTTTATGTGATAACGAAGACTTTACCACCTCCCAGCCCTGTGTCATCCTCTTAGCAGTGGTGGCTTCTCAATCTGTTCCCCAGTCCCTCTCCATATTAGGTGTAAATTAGCAGCTCCCTCCTCCCCCATGCTGTAATTAGCACTTTTTGTCTTGAGTCATGGCCTGTAATCATATCTGGCCTGCAGTCACTCTGCAGAGGTGAGTCCCTCCCCAGGTACAGATAAGGCTCTGCTGGTGCCACGCTGGGGACACGGTGCTCTGGGCACAGCCTCAGGTCTGGGGCAAGTGGCAGCACCAGAAACAAGGTGAAGGCAATTCTTTTCTGTGCTCTCACATCCCTCCAATGGGCAATTAGAAGGCAAACTTGGTTGTCATTAATCAATTGCTTGGGGACCTGTGGCCGAGGTGTGCAGGAACGGACCCGAGCAGTGACAAGGAAGCGTCCCCCCAGAAGAGCCTTGGGGTGGTCCCTGATCACAGTGCAGGGACATTTGGGTGTGACAGCACCGGGGGCTTGCTGCCTTTCCAAGGTACAGAAATTAATTCTGCAGCAGGGCAACATTTGGGATGAGCCCTGGGAGCTCTCAGGAATGCAGCGGGTCCAAAGCTCTGCTCCAGGAGCACAAGGGAAGTAGGAGAGATAAACTCAGCAGTGAGTGCAGAAAGATGGGGATGGAAATGAGCAATACTGGCACAGAGCAGGAGCACAGGGAGAGGAATAGCAGCCATGGCTCAGACTAGAATTGGCCACGGCTCCAGTGGGACCTTCACGATGTAACAACAGCCTGGGGACCCTGAGATGGGGCTGCAAACTCCCAGACACTTTAGGGAGGTTGATCATGAATGAGTTTATAGCTTATGAGGAGTTTGCAAGGGAGCCAGGACCCAGATAATGGGGGATTTTAATTACTTAGATATTGATGGATATAATAAGTGTGCAGCAAACCACAAAGGAAAACCTATGGCTGGAGGGGAGAGTGAGATTGATCTATGCACAGCATGTTAAATCACTTAAATCATTCAGAGCCTCTTCTGGCCCCAGCTCCAGGAGCAGAGCCAAGTATGATAAATAAGGCCGGAATTGGGAAGTGTCTAGAATCCAAATGTTTGTATTCCTGTTCGATTTCAAATATTCACGGGGACAAAAGCAGCAAAGGCCTTGGCTGAGTCTGCCTGGGGGCTCTGGGAGTTCCTGCGGAGGGACCAGCAGCCCAGCACCAGCAAAGGGCTGCCAGCACCCAGGGGCAGCTCAGGAACTTTTGCACAGATTTCTCTCACTGAACGGTGACCTGGGTGAGACCCAGGCACGGCAAGGAGGGACCCAGAGGCCAAAGAGATTGAGAAGGATGGAAAGTGTGAGCCAACAGTGTGGGTGGGATGACGAGCTGGGCATGGCCCAGGGAGTGGAGGGTGCCTGGCAGGCAGGACTGGCCACCTCCTGCGGGCTGGTCCAGGGCTTTGGTGAGCTCTGGTGCATCGAAGGTGTGCCCAGGTGAGGTCTCCTCCTGCCACCTTGGGTGTGCACCAGGCTTCCTTCTCCATCACGCAGGCCTGACCATCAGATATCACGGGGAAAATCTCTGCTCAACAAAAGCAAGGAGTCAGGAGTCAGGTGGACGCTCCAAAACGTGGCTGGAATAGGTTGGGCTGCTGGACAGCTCTGGGTGGCAGCTCCACAATGGAAACTTGTGCCTCAGTGCTGCAGGGACAGGGCCGGGCTCCAGAGATAAGGGAGATTTCTGTGTGGGTGGTACCAATTTGGGGCTGGAGGCGCTGCTCTGGATGTGGAGAAGGGCTGTGACATCTCCCCTGTTTTTCCATCCACTCTCTGGCAGGCGTCAGTCCCAGCTGACCCAGCAGATACTTCTGGGCTCAGGGAGTTGGTGCAAAATCCCATTCTCAGTCGTGGATCCTGGGCAGACTGAGCATCCCAGCCTCACTGTGGAGATCTGGGGGCAGCACCTCTGAAAAGAGGGAGGGGAGTCTGCTCTTCTGCTGCTTTTCTCTTGCTGAAATAACATTAATCCTATTACAGAGCTGCAGAAATGGTTTTAACCCTGCCTGTTCCAGTGCTCAGGCTGTCCCAGTTGGGGTCTGACAGAGAGCAGCAGAGCCTGGACAGCAGAGCTGTGGCTGGGCTCATCCCACACATTCTGGGCTCCCCCAGTGCCTGCCAAAACAAACCCTTCAGGACACAGCAGGGCCTCAGGCTCTGCTCAGACACAGCTCCCACTGGCAGGATGCACCATGGATGCCAAGCACATGGTTATCCTCAAACACATTGTGCCGTTTTTAGGCACAGGCATAAATTATTTAAATGCCACGTGCTTCCAGTCAGAATGCACCTGAGACCTTAGATGTCTGTGTCTTGTGATCAATGTTAGACAGCAATGGTTTGAAAACAGAGAGAAATCAAAGCTGTCTTGGAGCAGCTGTCCCAGCCTGCCAGGAGAGCACACAGGGAAGGTCTGTGCCTTACAGTGCCTCACAGCCTGGGTACTTCCAGAGTGGCAGGATCCTTACTGAATTCAGTTCTACAGGAGCTGCAGCTGGTTGACTGGGAGCTGGCTGTGACAGAGATTTGGTAACGTGAGCTCAGGCATGGGGAGCCCGTGCTGTGTGGTTTGCTGGCCTGCGAATGCAGTGGGCTGACTCCTCTTCAATTTGTTAGGAACTTTCCTTGTCCACCAAAAGAAGGGGAGTGTGCCCTCCAGTGCAGGGAAACCCCCTGGCTCTCCAGAGCCCTGTGCCACCTCTCTGGTTTCCCATCTCCCCTTTTTGAGGTGACACAAATCCATCCTCCTTGTTCCTAAGGACCTGCTCCTGAGCCGGTGGCATGGGGCAGCATGTTCAGGGAAGAGAGTTTGCAGAAGGAAGAAAAACCCTCCTGCTGGGGGTCCATGGCCCCTCCTGGCACAGGCACTGCTGCTGCCCAGTGAGGTTTGGGCATTTGCAGTCCCCTGCAGGGCCAGCCTGCCCCAGCTCCCTCCACTCCTGCCTGTGTTTCTTGTTTCGATGGAGTGATTTTTCCCTTGGTCCAAGTTTGCTGTTTTCCTGAAATGGTCTGAAATGTAATAGACCAAGATGATCATCGGGATGAAATATTTCCTACATGAAATATGCAGCAGCTATTCAGAAATGAAGATCCAGTGGAAGGAGCGCTGCCAGGCAAAGATTTAAAGGTGCCGACATGTTCCCGTGGGTTGTTTACTAAAGTCATCTCTGAAGCCCCAGTTTTAGGGCTGTATTCGAAAAAAGAGCACAAAATACAATTTAGCAAGAGTTTAATAATTCAAGCTACAGTGTGCTGAGCTTGTTTATGCCCTTATGGGAACATCTCATTTCAAAGGACCTTGACTCTCTTCTGGTAGTGCAGAAGGGGCGCTGCCAGGGCTATTTTTGCACTAAGACACTGATTGGGTGTGAATCCTGCCTCTGGTGGCTGTGCCAGCAAAACCTGGGGCAGCAAAACAGAGCCATATGGCCCTATTTCCCTAAAGATACAAATTCCAAGGAATCTGGGCGTGCTGACTTGTTAGAAAGGGGCAACATAGGCACCTGGTATTATGAAAAAAGCTTTAGCACTGCTCTTGGTGCAAGGCTCTGCCCAGTCAGCCCAGCTGGGTGGTGCAAGGGGAGCCCGTTCCTGCAGCCTTGGGCCAGGCAGAGCCACGGGGGAGCAGCCAAGCCCAGCACAGGAGCTGCTCACGGGGCTCGCTTCACCTGCAGCAGGTGTGTCAGAGGAGCTTCCAGACTGTGCTGGCCCTGGCACCAGGCTGCTGTTATCCTGCTGCCAGTACCCAGTGAGGATCAGGGATTTGTCAGGAGTCTTTTTCCCATGCTGGCCCCTTGGGGAAGCCAAGTGTCCCCATGTCCCCAACTACAGCACTGCATTATCACTGAGACTCAAAGGGAGGCCCCTGTGACATCCTGAGCCCTTAATGAGCTAGGAGAGGCAATGGAATTGGCCATGGAGAGGAGCCCCAGTTGCTCTCCACGTGCCTCGGTTCAGCCTCTTCCCTTGCACAGCAGCCTCCTTTATTGGGCACCCCACATTTATCCCATGGCTCGGCTCCTTTCTCCCATCCACACTCCTCTCGCGGCTGGGTTTGAGTGGCTTCAGCATCACTGCCATGACGGGAGAGTTGGTGTTTGTTGGACTTCCCCTGTGGAGCAATCATGGTTCCTTTGCAGGTGCGGGGAGACAGGAGCCCCCGAGTGCCAGAGGCTGGGGGGTCACAGCCGGGAGCTCCTTCTCGCCCTTCACTGTCCCCCGAACCCCTCCGCCCTTCACCCCCATCCCCTCTCCCCTCTGTTCTCCTCATCCCCGTGCCCCCCTCCCCATCCCCTCTCCCCTCTGTTCTCCCCATCCCCTCTCCCCTCTGTTCTCCCCATCCCCTCTCCCCTCTGTTCTCCCCATCCCCGTGCCCCCCTCCCCATCCCCTCTCCCCTCTGTTCTCCCCATCCCCTCTCCCCTCTGTTCTCCCCATCCCCTCTCCCCTCTGTTCTCCCCATCCCCGTGCCCCCCTCCCCATCCCCTCTCCCCTCTGTTCTCCCCATCCCCGTGCCCCCCTCCCCATCCCCTCTCCCCTCTGTTCTCCCCATCCCCGTGCCCCTCTCTCCATCCCCGCTCCGCCCCGTTCCTGGCTCGGGAGCGGCTCCGGAGCCGAGCGCGGTTTCTGCCGCCCCCTGGTGCTGGAGAAGCGCTGCGAGGTCGGGATGGACACAGGGCCCGGCCTCGGCTGGGTCGGGAATCGCTGCTTTATTGGTCCCTGTGACCCCCCCCCCCCCCCGTGTCTGCCCGAGCTGCGCCCCCCGCCCGGGATGGAGCGGGGCTCGGAGGGACGCAGCTCTTGCCTGGGCGCGGGGATGATGCGCTGCCGTCGGTGCCGTGGGAGGACACTGTGGCCGTGCCGGTGCCAGGGGAGGGTGCTGAGCTCGCTGTGTGCTGCTGGGGGAGGCGGCAGCAGCGGCGCTGTTCTCTCCCAGCAGCCCCGAGCGTGTTCCTCGTGTCCCGCACGTGCACGGGTGGGAAGGCCGCTGCCCACGGCAGGTTTTGGATCTTGGCTCGCGCTTTGCCCCTTGGCCTCCTCCACCCACTCTGGGCAACCCTGGGGGTAGGTCAGGCACTTATCATCCCCTCCCTGGTGGTGTCCCTGATGCTCTTCAGGAAGCTGAAGATGTGGGACCCGCCGGTCCCTTTGGCCTCCAGGGCAGCCGGGGGCTTCCCCGCAGAGGGGCCAGCCCTGGCACTGGGCTGTGCCCGCCTGGCCTTGGCTTTGGCCGCCGCGATGGCGATGTACTTGGTGACGATGGCGATGTGGTGGGACCTGAAGTCCGTGAGCGCGCACACGCAGCGGTTGAAGGCGGCGCGGAGCCGCGCATCCCCCGAGGACAGCAGCCACTGCTTCAGGGACACGGCGCCCTGCAGCTCCCGCAGCAGCGCTCTGTGCGGCCGGGGCATGTAGTCCCTCATCCTGTGCAGGAAGGCAGCTGCAAGGCACGGCAAAGGAAGGGGTAAGTAGTGGCTAAGTGGATTAAAGGCCCCGAGCCTCTAGGAGAGAGGCTGGCCTGGAGCTGCGGTGCTGGCGGGGTTTGCAGGGACCCCTGACTGCCTCCTCTGCTCTGCCTCCTCTGCTCTGCCTCCAATTCAGTGAGGAAGAAAACCCCTATTAGGTCAGTGCTCCATAAGGGCTGGTGCTAACCCTAAAAGGCAGGGCTTAGGCCTGCTCCCAGCCTTTTGTTTGGGATTTTTTGCTAGTAAAATGGTTTCACTAATTTGTGGTAAATATTTCCATTGTGGGTGGGACTAACGTGGAGCTTTCTGAATGGCCTCTCATGGCAGGATGCCTGCACGCTCTGTTCCCTCATCTCTGGGCCCACAGAGGACCTCAGCAAAAAGCTGCCATGCAAGAAGCCAAATGAGTGCTTCTGTGAATTTAGCACGGTGAGAAAGCACCTGCCAGAGGCACATTTATAACCTTCCTCCCTGGAACTGGGCAGAGCCTGCTCCCAGGCAGGATGGGATGGGACATGCCCTCCCACCTGACAGAGCTGGCACAGCCATGGGAATCGCTCTGGCTCATCTCTTGCCCTGCCTCACTTGCTTTGCAAAGGGAAAGGCTCGTGGCTCACCAGTGTCCTGCCGGTGGCAGATCCCCAGGAGCTCATCGAAGGCGTGCAGGACCGTGCTCTGCGCCGCGCTGCCCCCCGAGAACGCCATGGGCTCCGGGGACACCCCCTCGTAGATGAGCCCGTGTGGCATGGCAGGGTTGTCCTTCCAGCTGGGCAGGAGACACGGCAGTCAGGCAGCAGCCATGGGGCTGGGGACAGGAGCCTGTGAGAAGGGACCTTGGGCTGGCAAGATTGAGCAAAACGTTCCTGTCCCAGCCCATGGATCTCCTGCTCCAACTCAGCCATGTCAGCCTTCCTCAAACAGGAGATCAAGTAGTGTGCCAAAGCACACAATGAGGCCGTGGGTGTAAGGAGAAATCCTTCATTTTCCCTTGCCAGAAGAGCATTCTGTGGGATCTCCGTGCCCTGGTGAGCACCCTGTGGCATGGTGTTGGGACACACTCCCCTGCCTGGCTGCACCTCCTGCTCCACTCCAGGAAGGTTTATGCAAGCAGAGACCTGCCTTAGGTGTGCAGGAAGGGAGGGGGCACTTGTCTGGGCAGCAGTGGCACTTGACATCAATTCCTGGAAGGTCGGTGGCTGTCTTGAGGAGCAGGTAGACACCCAAACACTCCTCTGGGCCCCTGAAGTTTGGATTTTCCTTTGTTCTTGTTACTCAAGGTGATGTCTTTTTAAAAGGCATTTAAAAGATAAATGGAGGCCAGGCCAGCCTGCCTTTATTTATCTCTGCAGATAACAAGGCAAGGATGGGATTCCTCCCTCTGTAGCTGCTGCCTGGGCAGGTTGGGAGCCAGCACTGCTGGTGCCTCCCACACACACCCTGAACTCAGAGCCTGTCAGCCCCCCTTGTGCCGAAATGCAGAAGTGCTCACACCCAAATGGAGACAGAAGTTATGATTTCAGGGAAGTAAAGTGCCTGGCACAAAAATATCTGTTGACCTTTAACAGAATGCACCATTCCATGTGGCTTTCGGTGCTGCCTGCAGTGTCTGTTGGGCTACAGGAACAGATTTTACACAAAAATCTATTTTCTGCAGAGAAAATAGATTCATTATCAAATACCAGAATATTTTTAGTTCTCCCAGGAAAGTATTTATAGTAACCTCTACTAGTGGGAAGTTCTTATAAGCAGAAAGGAATTTAAAAGGCATGTTTTCCCAAGCTGATGACCATTGAGACAAGGTCAGCTTGGGTAAAAAATTGAGAGAAACTAAATCATGATGCATGGAGCCTTTTACTTGGGAATGCTGAGATATGATGGAGAGAAATAAAAATAGAACTCCCCTGAGAAGCCTGGGACCTGGCAGATGCTGCAGCCCCTCAGGGATGCTGGGGGATGGTGAATGCATCGTGCTGGGCTCTTGGGGCCACGTTGCTGCCTTGCCCAAATGGCATTTTGAGTATTTGGGGGGATTTTCTTTTTTTCGACTGAGAATTGTAACAGAGCAGCAGCAAGTGGATTGTTATGGATGTTTCCTTAACACGTAGTGGGAAGAGCCTCTGCTCAGCTTTGCAGCTTTGTGTACACAGCATGGAAGTAAAGAGAAATTCCTCTTCTCCTGTCAGAACTGTTCGGCCAAGAGCAGGAAAGATTCATTTGTGCCCAGTTCTGGCTGTTGGGGCTGTCAGGACTGAGCTGAAGCATGGGATGGGGAGAAGCTGGAGTAGGGCAGACCCCAGCCCTTGGCCATAGTCCATGCCCAACTGATCCATGGTAGGAATTCCTGAGGGACAGGATCATGATGCTCTAGGAAGCATCATTGCCAGACACAATGCTGGTCCCTACCCTGCCCTGAGGAATTCCAGATCCCACCTGGGCTGCCCCTTCCCTGCACATTCCCAGCTCCCCCTGGCCCTGGGAGCTGCCAGCACAGTGGCTCTGAAGGGAAACAGTCTGCACTTACCCAGAAAGAAAGATCCGGATGACAGAGTAGAATACTTCTGGATCCACATAGTCTAGGATGAAGTGAATGAGATCAGAGGTGATGAGCAGTCACACCAATGTGTGAGATGAGCTGCAGCACGCACAGGCACCAGCTGCCCTCACCGTGCATCCGCCTCAGTGCCTCACTCATGGCCTCGATGGCCCCTGCCAGCTCCTCCAGGGCTCTGTGCAGGGTCTCCTCATCACTCTGCAGGATGGCACCAAGGGCCCGGACGATTGCCTGTGAGAGGAGGAGGGAGAGCACTGAGTCACAGAGGGGTAGGATGTCTGTCTACAGTGGCTCTGGACATTTGCTGCCACCCATGCCAGCTCTGCCCCTTCCTCAGCCCAGGTTCAGGGGACAGGAACACCTTGTGGGTGCCCCTCAGGCACTTTACAGTGCAGGAAAGCAAAGAGCCCCGACACACAGCAGTATACCCACCTTAATGCCAGGCACAGCTGCCTTCTCAACAAGCAGGGTGACAAGGATGAAGCCCCGCAGGCTCTCTCCCCCAGGCAGAGTGATGATCGTGTCCAGGTTCCTGCACAAAGGGGCCGAGGAGAGGGATTGGGGTGGTGGTGGCTCAGGGTTTTCCTACACACTGTGGGACCCACTGAGCCCTTGGAACAAAGCCATCCCAGGCTCCAGAGCCTCTTATCTGCACCCTGTGCAGAGAGGAGCTGGCACAGAGTCAGAGTGGAACAGGACTTCTCTGGTTTAGGGGGCCCTGCCATCCTCCCCATGCCCTCCCCATGGCCACTGGCTCTGTGCAGCCAGCAGCTCTGCCACAGTCCCTTTGCTGTCATCACAGTGGCACTTGTGTGACAAACACTGTTCTTGTGTGCACACATCAAGAGAGGTTCAGCCCAAGCAGTGCTGGAGAGCTGAGCCAATCTAAACAAAACCAACACCGTTAGAAAATAAATGAGCATTAACTACTTACTCAATTTCCAGAGGCCTGAAGGCATTTCAGTTATGGCCAACAAACGCACAAGAAAAGGAGAACGAGAGAGATTATAAACTGTTCTAGTGATGGTCTGTGCTCTGCAGGGAATAGAGGAGTTGTCCCCAGGGGCTGCTCACGGAGACACCCATGTCCCCACAGAGTTCCTATGTCCACAGCCATGAGGCTGACCCCAGCAAAGGTGGCAGAACAAGGGGTTCTCAAAACCTCAAGGGGTTTTGGCAGGACAGGAGCAATTTGGGAACAGTCTGTCCCCAACACCAGCTCATTACTCTGCCCAAGCACAGGAAGAACCGCGCTTTGTCCGCTGGCTTTTGCCTCTTTACCCATTGGGGTCCTTCCTCCTCCAGTTGGCCAACACAAAGTCTGCGTGGCTGAGGATGGGCGGGAGGCCCAGGGCCTGGGACACCTCCCAGTAGGGAACAGCGAGATTTCGGGGCAGGACCTGAGTGGCACAAAGCACAGGGGAACATGGGGGTGTTGTGAGGCTGTGGAAAGGTGCCTGCCTGCAGGCAGCAGCCAGGCAGGAGGGGCACACTCCTGCTGCAGCCACAGGAAAGGGGCTTTGCTCCCGTGGGGTGCGTTCTACGGGAGCAGCATCAGCTCCCAGGCCCCAAGGAGCAGGTGAACCTGCTTTACCTTGCCTTTACCTGCACGGTGCCCTCCTCGCCCTCCTGCCAGACGTAGCCCATGGTGATGAAGCTGAGCACCAGGTGTGCCAAGTGCAGCTCCTCACGTCCCTGGAGGTGCTGGGTGTTCAGCTGCGGCATCTGCCAGGGAAACCCTTGGGAGCAGGGAGCAGAGCCAGCAATGCCAAGGCCCCTGTGGCAGAGGGGCTGCCCTGCCAGCCTGGGGGAACCCTCCTAGTGCTTCTCCCCTGCCTTTAAGCCTCCCTTCCCACCTGCTTTGCAGGACTTGCTCCTGCTGCAATGTTACTGATTTGTGAGCGGGGACAGTAATCCATGGGATTTTCCTCAAAAAGGAGTCCCTCCTCCCAGTGCTGGGATGCCCATGGGAGCAGCTGATCCCTGTGTGCCTGACTGGAGCTGGTGGCTGGGATGAGGCATGGTTCTTGTGACACCTAGAGGGGCCCTGCTCCAGCCCTTGCTGGCTGCTGATCGCTTGGATCTGGTGCAGGAGCTATTTCTGTGCCAATGTTAAGACTTTGCTGTCGCCTGGTGTCTGTCCTGGCTCAGCACACGTCCGCCCTGCTGGGCTGCTTTTGCTTTTGTCAGACCAAGGTCTGAGAGAGCCCTGGAGGCAGGAAGGAGAACTCCATACCTGGTGAACTCGCGAGCGGAGCTGATGGCTCGTGATCAGCTGGGGCAGCTCATGGGCGAGGTCCATCCAGGGGCCGTAGGGTGCCGGCAGCTCTGTCTGGGGGCAGAGAGGCAGAGGGAGGGCTGTGAAGGTGCCCAGGCTCCCAGCACCCTCCCAGCCTCGCACACCACCGTGGGTGCCTTGTGTCTGGTTCCCCCTCCTGTCAGATGAGCCTGTGTGGTCGCAAATTAATGGATGGTGACCAGGTTCTGTCCGTCCCCACCCGCGCCCACTGTGCAGCCAGGCCAGTAATAAATAGCCCCTCTTTGGGCTCAGGACACCTGCCCTTCCTGTGCTCCCCAAAATCCTGTAGAGCCAAGGCCAGTGTGGAAATGGCAGAGCTCCTTCACCTCTCCTCTGTGCTGCTTGCTGCAGCTGCTTTCATCATTTTCAAGGGTAGGGGTTCGTCCTATGGAATGGACTGTGCCCAAACAGCACATACCTTCCTCATTGTTCTTTGGAAAGTGTTAGAGCAAAATGCTAAACCAAAGCTCCCCCAGACTGCTGCTCACCAACCCTCTGTTTTCCTGCCTGCCTGCCGTGGCACGCGGACGGGGAGGCACAGCCAGCTCCTACCAGAGGGTCGGGAAGCAGGAAGCCAAACTCCTCGGAGACCTGAAACCTGCTCAGTGCCAGAGGCAGTGGGGGCTCCTCGGTGTCATCGCTGCTCTCCATTGCTGGACGCCGGCTGTGCTCTGGCCTGGCCACCCCGCTGGCCCTGTGTGCTGAGCCAGCACTGCCTGTGCCTTGTCCTGGGGGGTCGGGCCTGGCTGCCCAATGGCCAGAGGGGCTGAGCAAACACGGCTAAAGGTTGCTGATAAGGCTTTGTCTGGAGCAAACATTAAACTCTGACCCCCATGGGAAAGCCTTAGGGGACCTGTCTCTGGGGAAGCAGGGGCTGTGAGCTGACTCCTCCCAGGACCACCCTGAGGGGCTGCCAGGCTCCTGGGGCACCAGCCCAGGGACGCTGCTGCTGTGGCTGGGGATCCCCACCATCCTGGCACTGCCAGACTTGTGCGCAGCGGGCTGCTGGCCCGACTGTGGCAGGCAGGAGCCAGTCTCCCAGCCTGGGGGTGGTCCATGCTGGCAAGCTCATGGACCAGAGCTCACCTGGCCAGAGATGCACGAGACACAGTGGATGGATGTTGCTGCTTCCCCCATGGTGCTGGGGGTCCCTGGGGTTGCTGGTGGAGTCCCACCACCAGAGAGGAGTCAGCAGGATGCTGTGAGCAGGGCTCCCCAAACAGCAGCTTTCTGTCCTCTGGGGAAAATGAGCCCTGTGAGTGCTGCCTGTGCAGACAGGGGCTGGGGCTTGGAGGGGAAGGGAAGGGAAGGGAAGGGAAGGGAAGGGAAGGGAAGGGAAGGGAAGGGAAGGGAAGGGAAGGGAAGGGAAGGGAAGGGAAGGGAAGGGAAGGGAAGGGAAGGGAAGGGAAGGGAAGGGAAGGGAAGGGAAGGGAAGGGAAGGGAAGGGAAGGGAAGGGAAGGGAAGGGAAGGGAAGGGAAGGGGTACAAACAGCAGGAGTGACATCTCCAGGGTGGGGATGTGGGGTGTGGGTCCGAGGGCACTGCAGGAAACACCTCACACACAGAACAGAGGTGACACCCTCACAGTCAGCACTGTGGCCACCCCATGAGGCAGTGACCTTCCCTGGTCCCCAGCTCTGAGGAGGGGGCCATGAGCCACACACATCCACAGTCACACAGGACAGGTCCCCTTCAGGGGCAGCCACGGCTCCTGAGCCATCCCTGTCCAACAGTCCCCAGCACCAGGCAGTGTCACAGCCCTCAGGGATGGGCAAATCCCAACCACCACCATGTGCCCACACAGGAAAGGGGACAATCTCAGCAGCTGTGGCCCCTAGGCCCCGAGAGCAGGGTTAACTCTGACAAAAAACACCAACGGCATAAGCGCAAAGCCACAGGGCACTGCCCATGACACCAGCTTTGCCCAACACCTTTAATTACTGCCCACAGTGCTGCCCCAGTGCTGGCTCTGGTGTTGGGTCTGTGCCTGTCTTCATCTCCAGCTCTGGCTCTGGCTCCAGGCTCAGCTCCGGCTCTGGGGCCAGGCTCAGCTCCAGCTCTGGCTCCAGGCTCAGCTCCGGCTCTGGCTCCAGGCTCAGCTCCGGCTCTGGGGCCAGGCTCAGCTCCGGCTCTGGCTCCAGGCTCAGCTCCAGCTCTGGCTCCAGGCTCAGCTCCAGCTCTGGCTCCAGGCTCAGCTCCGGCTCTGGCTCCAGGCTCAGCTCCAGCTCTGGCTCCAGGCTCAGCTCCAGCTCTGGCTCCAGGCTCAGCTCCGGCTCTGGCTCCCTGTCCGTGTCCCGGCCGGTGCTGTGGGGGGACCACAGTGGTGCCTTGGCCCAGAGTCAGGGAGTGCCTCGGCCTGAGGTCACCTCAGCCCTGGGCAGCGTCCTCGTGTCCCTGCAGCAATCACCTTGTCCCGTTCCCTCCCCTGTCCAGGGATCCCCTCAGCCCTCCTGGGGACCCTGCAGCCGTCTGGCACCGCAGCGTGCCCCAGCGTCACTCACGCGTCCGTGGCCGGCTCCCCGCCGCAGTGCCCCCGCTGCCGCCACAGGCCGAGCCCCAGGGCCGCGGTGAGCACGAGCAGCACCAGGCTGGAGCCCAGCACCAGCCAGGCCATCTCCCCATCCTCCAGCGCTCGCTGCAGGCCTGGCAGGACACAGCCCGGCTGGGCACGGGCACTGCCGGCCCTGCCCTCGCTGTCCCCAGGGCTGCCCCCACTCACCTCCCTCCAGGCCGCTGTCCCTGCTGCCCCTCGGGCGCGACCCCCTCCTCCGGCAGTCGGGGGGCTGCCAGCCCGGGTGGCAGTGGCAGCTGCCCTTGTTGTTACACACCTGCAAGGGGCAGGGAGGTGTGCCCAGGGAGGTACAGCTGTGCCCAGGGAGGTACAGGTGTGCCCAGGGAGGTACAGGTGTGCCCAGGGAGATGTGCCCAGGGAGGTACAGGTGTGCACTGTGCAGGGTGTACATTGTGCTGCCCCAGCCCCAGCACCCACAGGACTCACGCCGTGGCCATGGCACTTTGCTTTGCTGTCACAGCTGGATCCCAGCACCGACAGTGGGTGACATGTGTTGTTTATACACATCTGCGAAAAAATATGGCAGCTCCAGCCCAGAACTGCCTCACCCACACAGTGCTCAGCACATCAGGCTGTGACCCAAAGGGAAAGGGAAACACACTATTTATTAAAAAAGAAAAGAAAAGAAAAGAAAAGAAAAGAAAAGAAAAGAAAAGAAAAGAAAAGAAAAGAAAAGAGAAAAGAAAAAAAAAAAAAAGAAGGCAAGCCATAGTTCTGCCCTGGGGCCAGGTCATGTTTAGTGCTCACACCCCACCAAACCTTTAATGCAACGTCTGCAAGTTTTCAGTGTTTTTAAATATCAAGCACATTGCTGCAAGGAACAAGTGTTTCTATGGTCTTGTTAATATTTACAGTTTCTATTAGTCATTTCAGATTATTACAAAATACTTCCTTACCCTTCCAGAGCCACACTTTGTCCCTGGAGGAACCAGAAGCGGGTCCTGCCATGCCGGCACATTCAGGTAGTTCACAGACACACACAGGTGCTGCCGCACCTGAGCGTAAATCACAGCGGCAGCAGCTGAGGAGGAGAAGGGCTTGCTGGACGGGTACGTGCAGATTAACTTCCCACACCTGAGATCCCTGGAAAGCCAGTTAGCACAGCCTGTGTATCAAACATCCACAGACACACGCAGGAACTGCCTGCTGAACGCTGGAACATTAGACAGCACAGTCTGGTGAGAAAACATCAGCAGGACTGGGAGTCCAAGGGAGGATCTGTGACATAAGGAGACGCCCTCACAAGGAGAGCCCACACACAGAGCTATTTACTGCTTCACAAATCTCACCGTAAAGTGGAGTCCTGGCACTCCTCTTGAGTGTGCAATCCCAATTAAACATGCATTTTAGCAGAGGCAGTGTTCCCTGCCCAGCGTACCTCCAAGCACAGGGCCGGTATTTGTGTCCGTTCCTGAACCCGCAGTGCCCAAACCTGTCCCGCTGGCCATTAATCTCCTCATAACAGCCCACAGGAGCATTCTTTGAATCTACAAGTTTAGCAGTAGCATTTGTTACAGTTATAAGGAACACAGAGGAACATATTACGGTATCTAATAACTTCATTTTTCATGATTCAATTAAAGAAAACATACCTATCCCCGCCCAAACCCCCAGCAATCCTAAACCTCAGAAATCTGCAGGGGAGTAGCAAGTGGGGAAGTTCTCTGATTGACTTTGCCCGCAGAAAATAATTTGCTTTTTATTCTTTCCACTGTTACCTGCGAAGCACTGGGGACTCTGTTAACCAGAGCTTGGAACGCTTTCCTAAAGCTGTGCCTTCTCTCCAGGTGCCCCACTCCCACCCGAGGCTGGTGCACTGAAGAGTCCAGGTGCAAACTGTGGCCACCCCTGCCCCCGAGCAGTGCCAGTGCCACCAGCGCAGCCTGGTACCTCTCCCGTAGAACTGCTTGCACTGCAGGTCTGAGGACTGGCAGCGTCCCTGGTAGCAGTAGCCAGTGCCGTGGCCGCAGTCGTGCCCATCCTGCAGGTACAGGTCAGGGGGGCAGGAGGCGGAGGAGCCGCTGCAGAACTCGGGCAGGTCACAGGTGGCATCGGCGGCCGGGCGGCACAGCGAGTTCCTCCTCTTGAACTGGAGAGCAGGAGCAGCTCTGCAGCCTCCCCTGCCAGCCCGGGCCACGCTGGCCCTGCTGAGCATGGCCTCAGGGCGCCCTGGAGGCGCTCAGGTGAGCACACCTGTGTGACACCGCCTGGGACACTAACACTCCCACTAACACTCCTCCCAGCACGGGAACATACTATTTGTCCAAAAATAAATAATGATCTTGTGATAGTTATAAAAGTGAGCCTTACCTGACAATTTTTACAGCATAATCCGTAGGCACATTTTGCTTTTGGCTTCAGTCTACAACTTTTAGTGCAGCACTTGTCCTGCAGGCATTCCTGGGGACACATGGCAAACCCATGTTATTTTATTTTATTGTACCCCTCGAGCTTCTTCTCCTCCTCCTCGTGGTCCCCACCTCGGCTGTACCACAGTCGCACTGCTCGCCCGGCTCCACCACGCGGTTGCCGCAGACGGCGCCGCTCCGCCGGGACAGGCGGGGGCTGTGGAAAAGGCACGCACCTCTGCCCTGCTTCAGGAAGGTCTCAAAGTCCCTGATGCTGCAGTTGCTAAATGCTTTTGCCCCGCTGAAATGTCTAAAGTAAAGCAATTATCAGTTGTATAGCTGATGATATATGTATGTACATATATATAAAATAAATGTGTATATGCACGTACACGAGTGTGGTACTTGTATGTCTCACATTCACCGCCCCTCTCTCCCTCCAAAGCTCTGTGCAAGTCAAGGGCTCGCCCAGACACAGGCACAGGGTGCGATGGCCCCAAGGGTCTATTCATTCACCTGATCTACAGCTCATTATTAACAGAAAAACATCCCAAAGTACCTTCGTTTTAGAGAGCAAAGGTTTCTTTTGTCAAATTAAGCACTAAATTGCTATTTAATCAATTCCTTTTTTTTTCTTCCTAGAGGAATAAAAGCAGGTATTTCTTCACTGAAATAGTGGTCAGGCGTTGGAATTGCTGCCCAGGGAGGTGGTGGAGTCCCCATGCCTGGAGGTGCTCAGGAAATGCCTGACACGGAGCTCAATGCTCTGCTCCAGTTGACAAGGTGGTGACTGGTCAAAGGCTGGACTCGATGGAGGCCTTTTCCAACCTGGGCAATTCCACGAGTCTGTGATTCCAATTAGTTGTAGTTTTTGCAGTGCAGTGACAGTGGCACTCTGCCAAGGGGACACCGTGCAGCCACCCCTGTCCCCCTGTCCCCCTGTCCCCCAGCCCCACAGACTCACAGCGCCTCGGGGCTCATGGTGCACACACGCCCGGGGCAGCTGCAGCCTCGGGAGCTGTCGGAGCTCATGCCCAGGCTGTGGCCCAGCACCTGTGCCAGGAGGGTGGAGAAGGACTCCAGGGTCACGTTCCCGTGGTACTGGAGGGACGAGAGAGGTGATTTGCCAGAGCTGAGTGCTCCTTGCAGAGATCCCTGCTCCTGGACACAGATCCTCCCACCCAGCCCTGCTCCTGCTGCCCAGGGCTGAGGTCACAGCCATGAGGGCAGGTGAGGGACAGGCAGAGGACAGCTGGGACCATACCAGGGCCACTGTGGCAGCAGCATCTCTCTGGCATGCCTCTCCTGGAGCCGCTGCACCCATGAACGCTCCTTGGTCCCTGTACCTGGAACACAGGTGTGGTCACTGGTGGTCCCAGGGACCCCCTCGCTGTGGTGAGTGGGGGATGCTGGGTCTGTACAGCCCCAGTCCCCTTGGTGCCCCCGAGTGTCCTGCTGTCCCCAGAGGAGCTGGGGCAGGGACTGGGGGCTGCCACCATTGCCATCTCCCCAGCTGGGTGGGTGGCAGGGGATGGATGGCACCACTGCAGCTGCTGCACTGCTGGGAGGAAAGTCTCGGAAGAAACACTTTAAGAATATTAAAGATTTAGGAAATACAGCTTTTTTAAAAACCATTTTTCCTTTAGATTTCAACTTACGTTGGTTTGACTGACTGCTGCCACACAACCTCTAACACTAATGAACCTTATCTTACCCTAAGAGAGAAGCAATGTTGTATGCCTGTGGCTCCAGAGACAGCTGTTTCCACTGTAAAAATCGTCGTAGAAGATCATCTTTGTCCCCTGCTGTTGATATTTTATCCCCCTCTGCCCACAGCTCCAGGGAGGACAGCACAATGGTGACATTAAGGGGATTAAACATCTGAAAGTACAAGAGAGGAAACGTCTGCTCTCACACCTTCCCTTCATGCAGAGTCATTACTCTGCACACAGTAAACATGTAGGAAAAGTAAATTGCTGCTGTCAGTGCCCCAATGACATCTGTAGCCAAAAAGAATGAACACACCTAAAGAATAAAGAGATATAGCTAGAGGCCTGAGCCAAAGTCCAATAACTTCATAAGAAGTGTTAGGGGTTTTGGGAATAGCTTCTCATTACACAAGTGATCCATAAGACCACCAGCGGAGTCAAGAACAGGACTGGAAGTTGGTTACAAGCACCTGAGAGTAAGACATAGCCATCACACAGGGAAAGATGTTCTTTTGTGGTAGACTGACATATCCAGAGGAAAAGCCTTCTCAGGAAACACGGAATTTTTTACATGTCATCTTCCTAAACCTAAAAGCAGCTAGAAAAGATGTGGCCACTCTTTATCATCCCCCTTATTTCCTATCTCACTGCAGTGCAAACCAGACTGAAGAACTCACATTGTTGACTAAATTGAAGGCCTGGATTATCTTCTGTGTCGCAGCATTCGGGTCTGATCCCATATAGTCGTACTGAAAAACAACCCAAGAGGACACGAGGGCAGACAAGGTGCTCACCAAGGTGAAGCATGACAATGGTGGAACACTGAAATGATTCCCAACACTGAGCTACAAATTCACGTTCCTTCTTTCCTACAAAATCCACAGTACTTCAAAACAGAACACAAATCCAAGAAAAAGTTGGGAAATGTTACCATTTCCATGCTCACAGAAGTCAGGCAAAGACAAGGAAAACGTGGCTGGCGTAGACTCACCAAAGCCTTGTCCAGCACCACATACACCGTGAGGTATTTGGGAGATTGTGCAGCAGCCGAGAGGGGCTAAAAGAGAAAATGGGCTTCAAAATCCAGATTCTGCATTCTCTGGTCAGCTCACTGCTGCTGTTGGCTGTGCTTCTCAAGGGCCCCCTCCAAGTTTGTGTCCTGTGCCTGGCCAAAGCTCCCAGGGGAGTGAGACCCCTCCTCACAGGACAGGGACAGCAGCAGCCCTGGGGAGCCGGCACCGCTCACCTCCTCATCCTCGCGGGCCTTGTCCAGCACGTCCCAGGCTGCCAGCCCGGCCTCGGGGGGGCTGTGGGCTGGGGGTGCTGCTGCCACCTGCTCCTCCCTCACTCGGAACAGCACGTGCCGGAACGCAGGGGCATAGCCCAGGGGCCGGATCCCATAGCTCACGTTCTCAAACTGCAGCAAGCCCCTGCCGGGGCACCGGCACCAGCCACTCACCCCTGGGCACCGGCACAGCTGCCCCAGCACCGGCTGTGTCCAGCCAGGCTGCCAGGGGAGCCCTGGCCCCTCGTGGCACGGGCCTGGCAAGTGCCCACAGGGAGGGCAGCACAGGGACAGGGCTGGCACTGACCTGAGCCCCGAGCAAGTGTTGAGGGACACTGCTGAGCTGGGGAAGCCATCGATGTAACCCCGGTAGTAGCAGGCTCCCTGCGACATGACAGAGGACAGGGAGCCCCTTCCATGGCTGGGAAGACGATCTCCTTACCCACCCTCCACAGATGGAGCGGTTGCCTTGGGCAGAGACACTGGGAGCACAAACAGCCCAAAGCAAGGCCAGGTTACCTCAATGTGGGCAGAATCAGAGTGCAAAGATCCCTGCTCGCTGCACGTGTAAGTCTGGAAATCATCAGATAAAAAGGCACTACAGGAGAGAGGTGCAGAGTGAGGTACTTAAAAGAGCATCCGTGACCCAGAGCTTCTCAAGCTTCCCTGCAGCCACCAGGGAGCAGGGCAGGGCTGTCAGTGAGGGCAGCGTCAGGGCCAACTCACTGCTGCTGCAGGTGGATGGTGTACAGCCTCCCCTCAATCCTCAGCATGTAGGACACTGCATCCTTGTGCATACAGAAAAGCAGAGAAGGGGAGAATTGGGAACAGGGAGTTGGAAATAGCGTGATCTGAGGCCTGCTGTGAACACCAGAGGGGAGCACAAGAGTGGGCGCAGCCATCGTGGTGCTGGCAGCTCTGCTGTGGTGGCACTGTTACAGCTGCTGCCACCACATCTGTACTCCCCCCGCCCTCTCCTGCCCCTTCCCCTCCCAGCCTCCCCAGAGCCCCCCAGCACCGTGCCTGCTTCAGCCCCACCACTCCTTTAGCGTTTGCCCCCAGCTGCTGTGGGACTGTGATCTGGGACCAAACCTGCCCACCCACAGGGGACAGAGACCCCCATGGCTGAGCCCAGTCCCGGCGGCTGGGGGGCACGGGGGGGCCCGGCCCAGCCTCGTGCAGCAGCTCCAGGAGCAGCAGGAGCAGCACGGGTGGCATTGCACAGTGGCCCCGTGGCCGGCCAGTAACGGCCCCACCAGCAACGGGCCCACCCTCCCTCAAAGCAGAGGCCAAGCAGAGACCGGTACAAAACTGGCATCTTTATTGCTGGTTGGGTCTGCACAAAGGGGGCGGGAGCAGCCCTTAGGCCAGAGCCCAGCAGGGGCTGGCTGTGAGGGGAACGTGGCTGTTCATCCATGACCCCAGCCCCAGCCCTGGGACAGGTATCCGTACACTTCACAAAAGAAAGTCAGTAGTCCAGTAGTCATCTTCTGTATCCAACACCAAAAATCAGAGCTAGTTCCTGTCCCTGGGCTCACTTTAGAACCTTCCCACGGGCACGCCGGGAGTACAAAAACTCTTGGTTTGTAAAGGCACCATTTTCAGCATAGTTTAGTTCACACACACACACACACAGTTCAGTACATCGCTCTGGATGACTTCATTCCCTGGATCCCCTCCTCTTTCCCCACCCTCTGACCAGGGCTGGAGATGGGCTGCATCCAGCTGCAGAGCTCATTGTGACAGACAGACAGACAGACACAGCCAGCCTGCTCGGGCAGAGCCGGACACAGCAACACAATTAGGAAGTAACTGATTATCCTGGAACAAAAAAGGAGACGCCCCCCCCACAGTACAGTTGGTGAAATTCTAGGTGACATTTTACAGATTTTAATAGTGTTATAAATCTTAGTCTAAGTTTATGGGAAACCACAGGAGTTCAAGTACTTTATTACTACACACACTATATATATATTTATGTATGTATATACAGAGGAAAAGATTATTTTTTTGGCAATATTAGGGGGATTTTATAGATTGAGCTGTGCTTGTGGTGAGCACAGAGTAAAACAGCCCAGCACACTCTCCAGCACTTATCTCTCTTTTAGCAAGTCTGTGCAATAGAACCTCACTTTTAGCAAGTTGTGCAATAGATTCCTATTTGTGACCACGACATCCAGCTCCTACCCACGGCACCACAGGATCCACAGCTCCCTCTCCTAGCACAGTGGATGCTGAGCACCTCTGCTCAGGAGTTCCAAAATCCAGTCTAGCCCATGGTGCAGGAGCAGAGGGCAGTCTCGTCCAACACACAGCAGCCCAGAAGCATCCTGACATTACAAGGGTTTGGGTGTTAAGAGGGGGTGCATCAGTCACCAGGCTCCCATTTAAAGTGCTCAGAGAAGCTCTGGTGGGTCCAGGCAGAGACTTCTGCTTCCCAGTGTTCTGCAGGGACTGCTGCTGTCTTTAGACCTGAATTAAAACCGAACAGCACCCCATTTTTTAAAACCAGAATATGGCCGTGTCTTCTCGTACCTTTATCTTCACTACCCATCCATGTATTAGTGGGAATTAGTACAGGAGTCTCATTTAGCCACTAATTAAAAAGCATTAGACTCCATGCTCCTATAGCACAGCTTAGTGTCAGTCAGCATGGAGTTAAGAATTTAAGTGCATTATTATGCATCTATAAACATATATACATGCATAAACATGTTTAAAATATCTCTCTTCCTGAAAAAGTCCTCTGAGACCTCATTCCATTTATGCCATTAAGGTGTACATGGGAGACATTTTCCAGTCCATGCAGAGTAACTGTAAATTAACTGACCAGATCTCCTTGCTTTGCAAACTCCAATTCCTCACTGCACAGTCAGAGAGACAACAACACATCAGACAATTTCCTTACCAGGGCTCGTGGCAGAAATGGGGAAACCCAAACCCACGTGCTGGATTTCAGGATTATTTCCCTGCAGGCTGCTGCACTGCTGCTGCCAGCCTGGCTGCAGTGGCAAAGCTTGGACAGAGCAAGGGAGGGGCTGGGTGTTTCAGTCCCTGGAGCTTTGGTCGAGGTATTTGAGTGCACAGTTCTACATTCCTGTTTGGATCTCTCGTTTGCCCTGTCCCAGACTGCAGCAGGGAGGCTGCTGGCACTGCCACGGGATGCCAGAAGGGGAACTGCAATTCCAGCTGTGCAGGCAGCAGGTTCAGCTCACAAGGCCTGAGGAAGCCACAAGTTATTTGGGAGGCAGAGGAGCCGGTCGGGAAGGGAAATACTGTCCCTGAGGTAAACATTTCTGCTGTGCTGGCACTGCCTGAGGTACAACCTTCTGCTGGGGGGGTGGGGGCCTGCAAGGGGACAGAGGAGAGGGGTCAGTGCCACAGTGCCCACCACCCACAGCCCCGCACCCTGCCCCAGCCTCCCACAGCCTCCCCAGCCCACTGCTCCCACACCAGACTCCTTCTGAACATGCCCTGCTCAGACTGAGCCTTCAATGGCCTGAAATCCTCTGTTAAAACTCACCTTTTCTCCCAGAATTCTGTCGAGACCCAGCCCAAGTGCCCCACCAACATGAGCTACATGAGGATGTTCCCACTCAGTGGCTGGCACTCCCTGGGTCTGTGTGTGCCACACACAGTACCGCATCTTACAAGCACAATTTAAAAGTAAGATGAAAAATAAAAGGAAAATTTTCTGTTCAAAGTTAAGAGAAATGGCTTTGCACTTAGCCGTAACATTCACAAATCAGCACAATGACAGGTTTTTGAGTACTTTGCTTTTAAACTGACTATTCTACCAGGCCTTTCATCCACCTCCTGGGCTAATCTGCCCCCACAGCAGCGCTCTGAGCCTCCTTAATCACCACACAGCCCTGACAGAGCAGGATGAATGCTCTGCCTTTCAGGGTGAAGTCAAGGAGAAACTTCTCCCAGTGACAAGTCAGCCCCACTTGCACACAACATGTGATGGGAACACCCCAGAGCTCCCAGGAGTGAAGGCCAGGACAGGCAATCATCCCATCAGTGCCCCTGTCAGTGGGCACCTGCAGTAACCCCACTGACCTGCTGGGCACCCTCTGTGGCTGCTGCAGTGGGTACTGTGGTGGGGAGTAGTAGGGCTGCTGGAAAGCCTGCTGAGGGTGCTGGTTAACTGGGTAAGCTGGGACAGGAAACGTATTTGGATGCGTATCCTACAAAGAAAATATAAAGAAAACGTTCACAAATTGCAACTAGGATTTAAAATTTTGTGTCACGAAGTAAGTGACGTTCAAGACCCCCTGCAAACCAGCCTGGCAATGTCAGAGTTGCTCTTTCCTCTGGGAACTCAGGAGGAAGAAGCAACAGCAGTCTGGGAACTGCTGGATTTTGAAAAACACAAAAGGCTGATCACAGCAGCACTTGGTTTGCTCTGGGAGTGTGCTCTGGCTGCCTGTGGCTTTCAGAGAAGAACTGCTCTGACAAGGAGAAGGGCTCTCACAAGGGGTGGGCATTCTGTCACGAGCAAAAGGGAGCAGCAAAGCAGCTAAACCAAGCACAGCCTGGACAGTGCTTGAACTGGGAAACTGAGGAGCCCCTCACACAACCCTCAGGAAACAAACATTCTCTCTGCTTTTTATCAAGGAGAAACATAATTTTCAGAAGTGAAGAAGTAACTTTAAAGCTTTTATTAGGGCAAAAATTATAGTAACTTCCTTCATCTCTTGAGAGAAACAAATAGAGTAAGGGAAAGTAGATGATTCCTACCATGGGTACAGGTCTTGGAGCATAAGGCATGCCACGGGAGAAGCCTCTCTGCTGGCAGTCCCTGGGCTCAGTGTCTGGCCGAGGAGGAGGTGACTGAAATGACCTGGAATGGGATGGATATGGACTGTGTGAGCACATAACCCAGACACAGTGACTGTGCAGGCCATGAACCCAGGCACTGTGAACCTGACAGCTGGATTTATACTATCTTAGCATGTATCAGGTGTGAGAAAGATAATATTCACCACAAATCTAATAAACAACAACCCTTTTTCTGTTCAAGACTCTGGCAGCTTCCCTTTGCCCCTTTATAAAAAGACCCAAAAATATAAACCCCTATCACCAATGCACAAGAACCAACATAACAACAAAGACAAAACATAACTGCTGTCTTGATTTGGGATGACTTGATGTTTTCTATCATTACTGGAGGCAAGCTGCATTGCCACTGCACGCAGGGGCGTTCACCTGACATCCTGGGACCGGGACATGCCTCCACACTCGGGCACTGGCTCGTGCAAACACATCCACGGATATTCAGGGGCAGGGAAGGCAGGAAGGAGGGGCACTCACGAGTGGCAGCGGGACATCAGCCTCCTGCAGCCTCGCTTCAGCCTGTCCCTCCTGGCAAAGGCCAGAGCAGCAGCCACGAGCAGGGGCAGCACCAGGAAGAAGAACACGAGCAGCCCATTGCGCAGAGAGGTGTCTTTGTCTGAGGGGACAAAACCACAGAGAAGGAACGAGTCTGACGTGGTGTTAGCACCTCCTGACTCATCACAGCAGTGAACATTTGGTAGGAATGGTTCTGTAACTGTTTCACTTTCTTCACAGAAAAAAACCTGAAGGAATCCAGTAAGATATATGCCCAAATAGATCCTTTCTGTTTATCTTTCAGAGCTGATACCCTGGGCTCCAACAGCACATTCAATTAGGAGATCAATCCTCATTTTTCATGACTGGATTGTTGCATTACTAAAGATCTTACAAGAGAGGAAAACAAGAGCTTCTGCCTTTTGGTCTGATGTTAAATCTACCTCTTCTCCAGCCACTGTTGGCTGTAGACAAAGAACTTGGGTTCTTAATCTTGACATTTTTATATGCAGCAATTTCTTCCCTGCAGGCTGTACTAAAACAGCCTTTCCCTTTTTCTGTCAGATGATTTGAGGGATCTGCCTGAGCTCCAGTGTTTCTCCAGCCTGATATTGCATCACAGTGCCTAGCTTTCCCAAACCCACATCAGCTTAAGAAAAACAGACTTCAAAAAAATCACTCTTACAGCCCACAGAAGTTACACCAATCCCTTCTTTATATATTCCACATGGACACAGCATAAATTTTCTCCAAATTAGAGCTTGGCTCTGGCTCCCTATTCACCTTCAAATCCTCAGTGAGCAAAGCAAGCTTCCCAGCTCTGTCAGTCTGCTGCTTCGTCTGCAGCAATCATGCTCTCCTTCCCAACCCTGATACAGAGAAGCCCAAAAGGGATTTTTGTTCCAAGGTGGGAGAAATCACCTGAACAGATCCTTACAGATCCCTTCCCCAGCATCCAGAGAGCAAAGTGCAACACCTTGAGCAGAAAACCTCTGCCAGAACACTTTGGCAGTGAAACCCAGTGCAGAGCCATCCACCAAAGAGCAGCACAGGGGCTGCTCTGGAGCACCCAGCCCCAGCCCAGCTCTCACAGCCACTTGCCATTGTATGGAGGGCCACTGTCCACACTGCCTCCGTAGCCTTTGGCCTCACAGAAAGGGGGGGCCCAGCCTGCTTCACAGTGGCAGTTCCTGTTGTTGTTGCACACCTGTATTCCGAAACACAAATACTCAGTAACTTCCATTTCTGTGCACTTAAATCTTCCTGCAGCAGCCACGACCTGTTCTGCCCCTTGTATTGCTCAGCTTGGAGAATTTTAGCCAGTAACTCCATAGCCAATTCCAAACAGTCCTTGGCCAGGCATCCCAAGGTTTCACATGACCAAGCACACACAGCACTGCTCAGGAATAGTTTCCAAGGATTAGCTATGTGAGCAGCTTATACACCATGGCTTTTGCTTGTTTTGCTGTTTTTTGTTTCCTTTGTGAGATGCAGAGTCAAATTTCATTAGCAATACTAGAACTGGGAATTCTTGCCTGGCAGAGAGTTGTCAAAGACTTGACACTGCTACAGGTTCTCTTGCCTAGAGACATTTTATGAAGTTACTAATCACCATTTTAAAACTTGCAGCCTCTCTTCCCTGCTTACCCCATGCCCGTGGCACTGCTTCTCCATGTCACAGTCGTATTTCAGGACAGAGGCACTCATACACTGGAAGTGCCTGCAGATCTGGGGAACAGAGAGATGCACACAGATGAGGGATGATGGCATTTCAGGGCTCCCTTGCCTGCCCAGATTCCTGCTCCTAGCTCGGGGCTCCCCAGCCACAGGCTGTGCTTGCTGCCACAAAAAGCCTCACACACTCTCACTGATAATTCCAAACTCTGCAGATACTCTGTTCCACAAAAGGCCTCTCAGCATGGGGCTGAGCTGGCACTGGAGCCCTTTGTCTCCGGTCTGAATGTAAAGGAACAGCAATTAAATTGTGCCCAGTAAGGACATGTGGAATGCACATTCCTCTGCTAGGGCTAAGCTTCTCCACTCTCTAGTTCAGTTGGATTTTAATTGAAAGTTGTCTTCGAGCCATTTGTGTGGGCCTGGCTCTTCCTTCTCATTGACAGAGCAAAGCTGGCTCTCAACAACCTCAATTTCTTTCGCTTCACCTACAACTGAAAGGCTCATTAAACGTTTGATGCACACGCAGTGCAGTACTGGGGAGAGGGGAATCAATGGACTCATTTAGTTTTACATTTAACTACAGGCATCAAAAAATAATGGTCATAACTATTCATGAAACAATGCAGCTGAAAATTTTATTCCCATGAACACCCCAAATTATTACATTAGGATATAATTTTTAAATTTTTAATTACCTTTCCATTACCACACTTGGTGCCTTCGTTCACCATCCCTGGATCCGGGACATCAGAGCCCAGCTGGAAATCCACCCCCCAGCATGTGGTGCCTTGGATGGGAGTTTGGATAATAGCAGGCTTGATTCCAAACACAGGCATGGCTTTCACATTTTCACACTGCAGCTTCCCACACATGGCATTCCTACAACAGCAACAAGGAACACTGTAGTGACACTTGAATTTATTCTGAGAATGAGACCACCATGTGTTTGATGTGATCTTTCCTTTCTACTGGAAGATGCTACTTGAAAACAAAATTGAGGCAACTTGACAAATAAAGCTGAACTGGGCTTTATTCCAGTGCTGCAAAAGTAGCACATCCCTTCTTTCTGTTAGCTGTTGGAATCTCTACATTAAGGAAAGCATGATTTGCTTCTCGTCTTCCGTATGTGACAAGCACAATCCTTGACAGGAGGTGTGGAACACGCCCTCCTCACCACAGCCCTGCATCCCTCCCCTTGCACAACATCCCAAACTGACACTACAGCACCCAAACACAGATTCCCAGCCACGTATTTCAGAACTTCCCAGTGCACCGGGGCTCAACTCACCAGCTGGAACATTTCTTGTAGTCATGGCCATGGAAACCACAGTTGCCAAATCTGTCCCCCTTGGAATTCACTTCAGCAAAGCAAATGCTGGGGGCTGCTTTGGCTTCTGCAAACAACAGCCCATCCCCAGAGAGAGAAGCCATGTTACCCAGGCACAGAAACATCTCACACAGCATCTCCTGTAGCCAGAGCAGCTACCCTGCTACACCAAGTATTTGCCATGCAGGAGTGAGCTTAGGAACTTGATCAAAACACTAAAGAGGTTACAGGATTGTCAGGATTACAAGGTTCCAAGTTTAAAGACTGAGAAAAACAGTTACTTAACATGAGTCAATTCTAGCATTTGATATTTCTTTACAGCCCTATACAGCAAAAACCCAACTGCACCAGAAATGGTTAAGTGCAACAAAATTATTCCTCGAATCCCCAGCACAGAAGTAAGTGTAACACAGGAAGGACGCACGGCCATTATGATAAGCCATTGCCACCCCTGCTTCAAAACTTCCAGCTGGTCTTTGTCACAGAAAAGCAAATAAATATATTTTAAATAAACTTAAGGTATTCTTTAGTTATATCTTTTAGAAAGACCGTAACACTGCACTCTTCCTTACTGGAGCCAAAGATATCCTGGCACTGTGCGTCGTAGTACTGGCACACGCCGTTGTAGCAGTACGCCTCCTGGTTGTGGCAGGGGTGCCCGTTCTGCACCGTGAAGTCTGCCTGGCAGAACTGGGAGGTGCCATTGCAGTACTCTGGCAGGTCACACTCGTTGGTACTCGCCCGACACTCGGTGCCTCCAGGAAGGAGCTGAGGAGAGAGGGGAGGGAAAACACATCAGAAAACAGGAAGCTCACAGCAGAGACCGGCACTGCTCCTGACCCAGGATACATCCCGAACGAGGGACTGATCTGAAGCCCTTGTGGACACACAGGACAAGTCCCTGTCACAGATGCACTGACTAAGCCAATGCTCTCCTTTTCTCACATCCCTAACACCACCAGAGTCTCCTACCTGGCAGTTTTTGCAGCAGTCACCATAAGCACATTCAGCGCCGGATCGGAGCCTGCAGGTTCCTGGCTCGCAGCACGGATCACTCTCACACTCCTGAGGACACAAGGGCTGTGAACGTCACAAAACCTTCCCCTCTGCCACAAGCAGTCCCCTCTGAGTGAGGGGCACCCCCTGGGAAAAGCAGAGGCACGAACCTTTGGTGAGCCACAGTCACAGTCCTCCCCAGCATCCACCAGCCCGTTCCCGCAGTACGGCACGCTGTACGTCTCATCGGGCTTCGGAACGTTCAGCAGGCAGCTCCCACCTTTGTTCAGGGTCAGCTTCTCAAAGTCTTCTGCACTGCAGCTGCTGAAGTTCCTCGATCCCCTGCAACAGACAAAGTGAGCTGAGCTTCACACTAAGCCAAGCCAGTATCCCGTGTCTGCAGAACAAGGGGGATGTTCCTTTCCCCACAACAAGCACAACAGGACTCCGCGAGGGGAATTTGAAGGTGAAAGTAACCCATAAAAACAAAGCACATGGTTGGAGCATTTTGAGCCTTCTTTGCCTTCCCTTGGTCAGCTACTTACGATGCTCCAGAGCTCATAATGCAGCTGCTTGCTCCACAGTGACAGACTCGTTCATCATCATGGTTCATCCCCAGGTTATGGCCCAGCTCGTGAGCCATGATGGATGCAAACATCTGGATGCTGATCCTCCCAAACTGCACAGGAGTGACATAGAAGGCAGTCAGCAGAGATCTTCTACTAACAGAGTCAGTATTTACTTATGTGCAAAGGAGACCCTTTTTCCATTGTCTTTACATTATCAGGAGTCTCAGACCAACAGTGCTGGATTTCCAACCAAGTGCATGGAATTTGCTTAGCAATAAGAGCCCTCAGAGAAACCTCTCTGGGACACTACCCAACAACCTCTACCTTCCAGAGCAACTGCAACACTAACACAAAAAAAACCAACTCTCCACACCAGCCCAATTCTCTTGAAATGTACAAATTCCATCACCTCTGTCACTGGTCCAAAGAAACCAGATTTCTGGGATTCCCAGTTATCTGAGACCAGCAGCTTGGTTCATTAAGGCTCTGCAGGTCCACGTAAAACATGCAGTGAACCAGCACTGCTCAGGAGGTCACAGCTGCAGGTCAGACAGTACAGGACAGATTTGAGACCACCCAGAGCCCCCACAGACGTTTGAGGAAGAGATGCTTAAAAGGACACAGAAATCCTCTTTGAGAAATCCTTTAGCATGAGTACTGCACACTGACAGAGGAGAAGCTGAGAAGAAGACTACAGAAGTCGTGATCCAGATATCCTGGAAGTGTCAGAAATTGTTGGGGACAACATAAGAGCCCCACTAAGCCACTTCAGCTTTGTTATGAAAGACTCCGTGCTTCCACAAAAACTCTCAGAGTGCAAACTCTGACCTCAATCACATCCAGAAATCACTGAAGAAATCTCACCACATTAATGCCTCCTGCATGGCTCTTGGAGCACACTGTTCCCACATAGGCCATTCCAGCTGTGCCACCAAAACCCTTCTTCCTGCAGGCATGAAGAGAAAGGAAAGGCCATCATCTGTCTGCACAGACACACACAGAGCCCACATCAGCACACCACTCCTGCCTCTGGCACGAACCCTGCTGCTCCAGCTTTGCAAGGCTGCCACAGGAGCACTGCTACTGACTGCACAGTGGCACCAGTTAAGCTTTTGCTGTCTGCTCAAGAGCCCTTTACTCTGTTCACTTAAGACAAGCGTTTACAGAGGAAGTCAGCCCCTTCCACATCATCCCTCTGCAGATAAAGAGCACAGGCACTACAGCTAGGCTGAGCAGGCAGGAACAGAATGAACTTCTGGGAGCACAGGGAAGGAGCTGGAGCTCACAGGACAAACTGGGCGCTGTCGTGCCTCCGCCGCAGCACAAGGTTCTTCTCTCTCCACTGCACGAAGTTGGCCAGCACATCCCCAGCCCCTCCATCTGTGCTGATGATGTTCTGGTGCTTCCAGATCTCCAGCCCGACCAGCACGATGCGGATGTTCAACATAACGTACATCTGGGGAGAAAAAAGGAGCAGAGAGATTTATTAATAATAAAGACAAAAGCAAGTGGCCTGGTGTTATAGATCTTATTACAAGTATTCTTTTTTTTCTGTGTGGGTCTGATTTTTTCCACAGCTAGTACACAATTAGAACCACCAGAATGCATTTTCCCTATGATTTAGGCCTTCCTTAGCTACAGGATCAATGCTTAAATGCCACACTGGCTACATTGTAAGACAATATCCAACAGAAATAAAAAGAAGTCTCAATTCTGAGAAATATCATGTGAAATAGTGGAGCTATAGACATGCTTTTTCTCTAACCTTTACACAGACACAAGAACTGCAATAATTGCAACAATCTGTCCTGTCACTCACTGGATGTAGCACAGGTTGGAAAAGTTTCCTAAATTAATTCTCAAGGTGGGTAAGTGCAGATTAATTTAGAACTGGGAAAGCTTGCACAGGGATGCATTCCCAGAGTGGTACCAGAGGAGACCCCAAGGTGGACATGTACAAAAGGCATCAAGACTGCAGCACATTCCTACTCACACTGTCAAGGAAGTTTGCCAGCTGCACCATATGTTCTCTTACTTCTGTTTCACTCTTCCCAAAATCTTCAAACTGCAAGACAAAGAAACTTAGCCTCACAAAGACCGGAGACAGAGACAACAGTAAAAAAAAAAACAAAAAAAAAAAACAACCAAACAAAAAAACAACAAAAAAAACCCAGAACATTTTTGCCTAGCTCCAAATCTCCAAGAAGATGCTAACCAAGAGAGCAACACCTTCATTGCTACTGCTCTGCAGTTCAATATCCCAAAGACAACAGCAAAGGCAGTTTTTTACCATGTGCTTTCCTTACACTTACAAGATTCCTTGCTAACAGAACCTCTCTCTGTCTGATGGCTGACTCCTTTTCTGAGGAGGATTGCACTGCACACATTTATCCACTTCTAGGGCAGCATATTTGCACAACTTGGGTAAATTGTCAAGTGTTTTTCAACAATCCATTTTGGAGTAATGAAGCCTGAGGACTTTCCAGGCCCTCTCCTGAGGGAAAAAAAGGAAAGCCACACAGAACTCCCACCTTTTCTTTATCCACAACTATGAACAGCTCCACATATCTTGTCTGGTGCAGGACCGCCCTCTTTCTCTGGGGGAAAGAACATGTTTTAGACAACTTCAGATTTATTAATTCAAGTGTAAACAAAAAAAAAAACCTGTCATGACATTGTCATATTTCACTTGATACCACCAGTGGTTTGAGACACACCCAAAGCACACTGTGCCAAACCCAAGCAGTGTAATCCAATGCAATGACAGTCTCTGTGCTCTACACTAAAAACTCAGCTGCACAAAGACTTCCCTTGTTTCAAAACAAGGCACCTCTGCACAGGTTCCTTTGGAAGGTCAGCACACACTTCCATAAAGGGGCAGCAAGATTCTACAAGCAAATGCCAATGATCTTGAAGTGAAACAACATTTTTCATTCTCCTGCTTCCATTTCAATCTTGTTCGTGCACAGGCAGTCCTTGAAGGACAAGGGGGACTTCACACCAAACTGCTACTGTGATGGTGAGGAGGATGGAATAAACATGACAATATTCTCCTGGATCCTGATGCAGTACTTTGTTAACAAGCCTCTCCATGAGGGTCATGTTCCTGCCCATAAAAGTCCCCCCAAAAAGCCCAGGAACATTCTAATCAGCTGTCCCACCCTCACTGCCATATGCAGAAGCAGGAGGAGACTGTGGCTGCTTTGGGGAAGAAACTGAGTTGTCCAGTAGTGCAGAAACCCCCCAAATTATAAACCTTTAGGTATGTGCTAAGTCCCAGGAAATCTGATAAGCTGCTTCCATACTCTCAAATGAACTCACAAAAGCTCTTATGTGGGACTGGGGAGGACTTACCCGCAGCAGCTGGGTCATACTGGGATGGAGATTTCCCTCTGCATGTTCCCTTTCCTGGCCTTCACTGGTCACTCCACACGTTTTAGGCTCTTTCTTCACATTATCCAGTCGATATAAAATGTGTTTAGAGCCAGGAGAGGGATCCATGGGCTCAATTCCATAGGTGACATTCCCTATTGTCACCAAACCCCTGAAATATGGTAGTGTGTGAGAAATCCAGCAGAGAGGACAGTTACCCAGAATTTGTACAGCTCAACAAAGGAACAGTTATTCTTGGAGAACCAGAGCCTGCCTATACCTCAGCTCTTGTGAGCCAGCACACTTCACCTCAGGCCTGGCAGCAGCCTTGCACTGAGTAGGGCCTTACAAGTGCACTGCATTAAACACCTCTGTAAGGCTCTGCAGTGCCCCAGGAATTACATCACAGGTTTAAGCAGAAATGCTTTAGCTCAAATACTCTTGCCACTCTAGTGCCTGGCATGGCCCTGCAGAAAAATCATTGGCACAGAATATATGGCAATTAGCACAAAGTAGAAAACAATTCCATCGAACTTGAGGTGCATAAGGTTTAGGGCAAATTCTGTGAAGTTTGGAGACCAGTATTCAACATCCCATTTTTGCAATAGATACAGTTGTCAATACCATCTGTGCAAGTTAAAAAATGAGCCGAATATGTGTTGAAATCAACTTACTGCACTCTGGTAACAAACTGCATTAATAACTGATTTGATGGTACTTCAAATATCTGTGAACTCTTTGAATAAAAGATGCCACAGGACAAAAGCACCAAGGCAGCTTAGTGCAGCCAGGGACTCCCTGGCTGGCTGAGGCACAGTTAAAAACAGCAGAAGTGGGTTTTGGGTTCAGCAGCCACAATGTAACAGCCAGGACACACAAAGGAGGAGTTGTGCTACCTGAGCCCTGAGCAAGTGCTGACAGCCACCAGGGAATCCAGGCTCCCCTCCACAAATCCCTGATAATGGCAGTGATCCTGCACAGGAAAACAAGGGTGCATTATACACACATTTCAGACATGCCTGCACTCCCAGGCCAATCTCTGATCTGCCACTGACCAGCGGTGATTACAACTCAAGAACACAAAATGAATGCACTTAATAAAGTTAAATTTACCACAGCTGGATTTCTTAGCTTGACCTAGGCTAGCCCTCTCATGTTCTGTCCTCCACCCTGCCTCAAATATTTTGAGGCCAGCCACTCCCTCCAGATTTGGGCCAAATTACTCTTCAGTCTTCTGGCAGAAAGTTCTGGCTTGTCTGTCACCTCTGAGCATCAGGAGGAGGGACCCTCCTGCTGTCCAGGCCAGCTGGAGCTGCACTGCCAGAGCCTCCTGCACAGCCCAGCCCCGGGCAGCCCTGACAGATGGGCTAACTCCACTGTGCACTCTGCACATCCTCTGCAAGCTACACAAGGGGTGGCACGGGGCAAATACACTCCACTAGATCTGGCAGGGGCATTTCCAGACATTGATACAGGGTCTACAATACAGATATAGTAGAGATTCTGTCACCTGTTTCTCAGCAAGGAATGCACAAAGCACAGAGGGCTTGTGCTAACTGTTCAGGGCAGTGTGACTTCTGGGGTCTAATGCTGCAAAAGCATTTTCCCTCTAACCAATCCCTTTTAACTAGGAAGCAAATAGTCATTTAACTCAGGTGCTCTATTTTCAGGAACAAGATCCTATGAATCATGTATGACTAATACTTCCCTTTAAAAGGAACAACACTGATCCCTAGGAGTGGAGCCATTAGAAAAGCTCTCATGCATTTCATATCACACAAATATGAAGAGCTTTCAAATATACACACAAATAGAGAGCTTTCAGCTCTACATTTCCAAAGGAACACGTAAGGCAGCTGCCTGTACAGAGCAAGGGCTGCAAGCATGCTTTCTGTGGAATAACTCCAACACTACACAGCTCACATCCCTCTCAAAGGTCCCTCAGACCTGATCCCACCCATCCCTCCCAGCACTCCCCCCCCGTCAAGGCTAACAGAAGCTGTTAGTCTAACACCCACTCTCAGGAGCTGTTAGTCCCTAACAGCCAGCCACCACCTCCACATCAGAAAATACAGGTCTTTGACAGGTTAGATCCTCATCCCTAGCTAAGGATTCTCTCCAGGAAGAGGGCTGGGGGTACTGAAGGTGGGCCCAGCAGAAAATACAACTATCCTTTGGTAATCCTGACTCCCTCATCCCCCAGATGCTCTGTTCCAGTCAGCCTCAGTGAGAGTATGAATAGAAGGAGATCCTACCTGGACATCTGGATATTCCAATTGCAACTTTCCCTCCTTGTCATAGGTATAAACTGTGAAATCTTTGGGCAGCAGTTCTCTGCAATGAAAGGGGAGAAGGAATACACAATCATTCCATGAAATAAGAGCAATTTCATGGAAGTACATTAGAGTAGAGCAGTAGGATGGCCCTAATCAAAAGTGTGACAAATAGACAAATTGCAATTAAATAAGGAAACATTAAAAAGGAAGAACCCTCCAAAATTAATGAAGAAATGGTCTAATTTCACAGCAAAATTCAAAGGATCAGAATGGTAGGACTGTTAATGAAATCAAACAAACTACCTCACCTCAGAGTAGAACAAGCAGCAAAACCCATTAAATTGTGCTAAAAGCCTGTTTCCAAGCAGGAAAAACAATTCAAGCTCTCAGCCTGCTGCATATGCCTTCTCCTCCTCAGTTTAAGGAGGAAGTGCACTGGGAAAGTCTCCAAAGACCACAACTGCTGCACCATGCTGGTAATTCCACTGATGTGGTGCAGCTAAGTTCCCACATTCCTGAGGGTCAGGGCCTTGGCAAGGGGCAGCTGGAGCTCCCCAAGGGCTTGCACAGTTGTGTCTCCATCACAAGGGCAGTTTGGAGCACGGTGGCCTGGTAAATGACCATGTGCTGCTGCTGCAAGTGGCCCTAAAATTGCAGGCAGACAGCATCTGCATCAGATGTGAGGTGTCAGTGCTCAGATCCTGGAGAGAAAGTCATTTCCTCATTTATTAGTGTCCTTGTGCTACTGAGATGGGGGAAAAAACACAGAACTAAAGCAATAAACAAGACCCAGACAAAAGTGAAAATATTTACTTGAAATACAGTTCAGCTTGTTTATTTTTAGATGTGAATAGAAAGAGTCATAGATTCCCTGTGTCTCCTTGGGGTAATCTGCAGCTTCCTGCTCTGAAGGGGTTCCCCAGGGCTGCAAGAACTGAAAAACATCTCTGGACTCAATCTCTTTCCATTTTGCAGAGCTGGGATGTACCTGCACTTCCCACACAGAACCCCAGGATACAAAACTCACGTGCTACCTGCCAGCTTGTCATCTGGCCACAATAGTTTGAATAATTTAATAATTTAAAGAAATTCATCACTTACTTGTTCTTTTCTAGATGAATGGTGTATTCTTTTCCCTCAATCTCAATAGCATACGACACCTTGTCCTGAATATAAAGAAAGGTGCATTTTACTCAAGTTAATGAATAAAAACAACAAAGGTGGATGAGCCAGAAATTTATTTTACAATTGTCCCTGCCTCCAGAACCTAGCATCCCTTCCTGTGTGACTGGAGAGGAAAAAAAAAAAAAAAAAAAAAAAAAAAAAAAAAAAAAAAAAGCACACAAAGGAAATGGTTTCAAAATAGAACTATGGTTTTCTTATTCTTTTCAAGTTCCAAGTCAGAGCCAGAAAAGGACAACAGAGTTCTTTTATTGAACACGATGCAAGTTTTACACCCACATCAAAAATCCACCGCAGCAACTCATGACCCCTGGAGGAGGAAGGTACTTGTGTACCTCAGCTGCCGCCAGCAGGGACAGAGGTGACTGCAAGGACAGACATTCCCCTGCTGCCAGGTGAATCCAGCAGCATCCCATGGGCATTTCAGGTCAGTTTTGGGTAGACTTGGAAGTAGACACTAAACTGAAGATATGTCTAAGACTGCCCAGTACCTGTATTGAGGAGCTGTTGGAAGCCTCTCGTCGTTCCCTTCCCAATCTTTGTGGAGTTACAACTTCATAGGAAGTGAGCAGGGAAATCTCCTGGAATCCTGGAAAGCAGAGTAGAAACACTGGCTAAAGGAACAACGCAATCAAGAGGATGAGGCACAAGGAAGAAAACACTACTTCAGGAAAAGTCCACATGCAGAAGAGCATGGCACACTTTGGATTGTCGTGCAAGGGGCCAGAGAAAACAACACACAAACAGCAGAGAAGACACCAATTTTCCCAGAAAGGCTCAAATTGAAACCTTCACATTCCAAATCCTGTCTTACCAGTACCCATCTCATACACCACCCCTCTTCAGCAGTAGGAATCAGTATTTAAAGCAGGTCAGCACAGCAAGGACTCACTCAAGGATACCCAGTGTCAAACCAAGTGTCCTGTGCTGCAAAGCTGCACAGCTGCCCCTTGCAGCCTCTCAGAGAGCTCCAGCAGTTCCTGTGCTCCCCATGGCACAGCACAGCCAAACTCCTGACCTGAGGCTGCTGTTACTATTCATTATGCTCTTAGAGAGCCCTCGAGGGCCTCATCAAAACAACCAAGGTGAGACAGATCCCTGCATCAAAGCAGCCATCACAGATCCCCTTATATATTAATTGCATATGCAACATCAGACACATCCCCTGAACCAAACAAGTCCACAGTCCAAGCTCCCTTTATCAGCTTTTGCAAGCAACTGTTTTGTATTAACTATGTAAGCAACAATAAATTGTGCATGCAAATGACTCTTCCCATCAGGGGTGGCATCTGCTGGTGCCTGCCTCAGAGCTGCTCACCCAGGAAGCAGGAGGCTGCCCAACCCAGATCACAGGCACTATCCTCCTGTAGCCAGTTTTCCTGGCTCATGGCAAGGGAATCAATGAGCTCATCAGAGGAGTCTGAGCTTCCCAACAAAGCCAGGGGGAAGGGAACTGTTATCCTCACTGTCTGTCCCCAGAAATCATCACCACATCTGGGGCAGGTGACCAAGTGTTTGGTGTCCAAGACCTTCCAAAAATCTCTCGAGTGGGACTGAGATGCTGCATCCAGTTAAAACCAGCCCCTCTGAGCACACCAAAACTCACATTCCATCTCCCAAGGGCCTTTGGCTTCTCTAAGTCACAGGACAGCACTGTGAGCTCAAAGCCTGCATGAGAGGCCTGCTCCATCCTTTGGAAAACAAGAAGGAGCCCCCCCACAGGTTTGAAATGCCAGGGGTTCCCCAAAAAGCACCAGGCTGCAGTGACACTCAGGCTCCTCCCAATGTTTTCCCCCCCTCTGCCCATCCCTGGCAAGCTGACACACACATCATCACCTTGGGTGAGCACTCACCAAGGCATCCCAAGGGAAAAGCAAGTCCCTTCCCACCACTAACCCCAAGGAACAAGCCATCAGATCACCTCCAGCTCCCCTCCCAGCACAGCACAGCACACACGTGTCCCTGGCAGGAGACCTCAGATGCACCATGCAGTCCTGGTCTGTCACAGAACCAGGACATCTGTCACCTGAGCACAGGCACAGCCCCACTGCTCCTCAGGAAATCATACAGGGCACACAGTGCAGCAGAACTTTCATCAATACAGTGTTTGTAGACAAAAGGTATGAAAAAGAGCAGAGAGAAAATTCCTGAGAACAGCCCCTTACATTTGCTGGCCACAGAACACAGTGCCAATTACTCCCTGGCCTGAAAACAAGGGAGAGAAGGGCTGCTTCCTTCCCTGGAATGAGCCACCAAAAGCACACACCGCAGCAATCCCCTCTCTACATTTGTCATTTCCAATCACACACTCGTCCCCAGCCCTGAGCCCCTGCAGGTCACTGCTCTGCTCTTGTTCCTTCCCCAGTGCCACCCGTCCCTATCCATGCCTGCAGCAGTGGGGAAGGGACACTGGGCCGGGCTCTGGAGGCTCTCGAGGCACAGGTCACACAAACAGCAGGACACAGCCAGCCTTGGCAGTGCTTGCACTACGACACGTTTGCCCCAGAGAAGCTTGGAAGCAGAAAACAAATCAGTGAATCACCACACGAAGCAGAACTGGGAGGGATTTCTGGGAAGAGTACAACTCCAAGAGGATCCTCTTAGAGCAACAGCACTAAAAGAGGCAAATTTTCAAGTCTCTGAATGCTCTGACAGTTCTCTCCCCACTTTCTGCCCTGTGCAGCATTTCACACATCATCAGCAATCCTCAAAGAGGGCACAGAGCATTCCAACAAAACTCCAACCCAAGGGACAAGTGAGCCCAGCAGAAAGCCAACCCTGCTCCCACATTTTCTTCCTACAAAAGCCAGCTACAGTATGGAATAAGTTTTGCAGCAAGTTACAGGACTTCTAATCCTCAGGGGCTTCCTGCCACTGGCAGCTGTTGGAGCTGTACCACGTCATGCTCACAACATGACATGCTCATGACCCATGTCCGGGCTGAGATTTCGTTTCCGATCACAAAAACACAACTGCATCCATGACCATACTTATCTCATCCCATCAAAGGCTGCCATTAATTACCAAGCATTGGAGACAACTAGGGAGATGTGAATCATCTTCCCCTCCCCACCCCAAATCCACCATAGGAATTCCATGCATGCTCCATGGCATGTGGGAGCTTGAGAACACATCACAGCCAGGAGGACTCTCCAGACACTGAGGGAAGCTCTGGGGGTGCTCAGGTAAGAGATCAGGAGTGCCTGACAGGTAAGATCTGTATTAAGCACAGGTCAGACTGCATCCCCTGACCTGCTAGACCTTGGCATGGCCATGGGTCACTGGCTCAGTTACAGAATCGCAGCCCACTGCTACATCCACCCACACTCACACTTCCCCTCAATTATCATCCTTCCTGAGCTGTGACTCCTTCCCAAGCCTACAGCGGAAGGTCAAAGATACACTCTTCAGTAGAAGAAAAAAAAAATTAAAAAGAAGAAAGTTCAGACTGTAGCCTGTTACACCACAGAACAAGCTAATTTCATAAAAACCAGCTCATCAGCATGTGAGCAGGTCAGCAGCTAATACCAAAACTCATTAAGTTAACTGTGGTTATCATCAACTGATTAAAATTAATAGCTGAGGTCAGCTGCACGAGACATTCCACACTTTGGTAGGGGACTGCCACCAGAAGTGCCAAAAGCATTACACAGACATCCAGCCCACCAGGGCCCAGGCAGGACCAGTTCCACACCAGCACCTCCACCAAGCATCCCTGATCTCCACGGGATCAGCTCATGGTGCTTCCAGCTGCACTCTGACCCCAGAGCAGGGGAACGATCCGTGAGGAGATTCCCTTCCCTCTAGCTCCAAAAACCTTTACATTTCCAGTGTGCTGTCATACTTACCTCTCCTTTCCTGCAACTAAGGAGCATCATTATTCAGCATTTCCTTACACCTCTGCCTGTTCATACCAGGCTGTTCTGGCCCCAGTCTCCAGTCAGATACACCTATCCCAAAAAAGCACCACAACAGGACACAGCAGCCTGGTGAGGTCTCACATCCCAAGGCACACGTGCTGTGTGTGTATGGATCTCCACAGGTTAACCTCCCCTTCAAAACAAACAGCACATGTCTGATTCACCTGTCATTTTATCTACTCTGACACTCATTTCCTTCCCTGCCAACGTGCTTCTGCTCCCCATTTTTCACCCTCTCATACCTGTACAGACAATTACTTCTACCTCAGCAGAACACTCTGCACCATCCTTTCAAAGCCACTTATTTATGACAGATACTTCTCTCGTGCCCAAACCACTGGGACTGCTATCCCAGTCCTTACGGAGCCTGACTCCCATCGCACTGGGAAGTACCAGCTGCCAGCCCAATCTGCATTCTCCATATCCTATTTTCAGAATCATACAGGAGTTTGCCAAGCAGTGTCTGAGGAACAACTTCCATGGCCTGGCTTACTTACGTATGTCCTTCAAAACAACAGAACCACTGCTGGTGGATTTTTCCAGGCAATGACACACCAGCAAAAGCTTTCTTCTTTGATGCACTTGACTTTTGCACTAAGGTCACAGTTGAAGTAGGATTTAGTATTTGGACTACCGCAAGCAAAAATCTCCTTCACTTCCACTACACAAATATTATCGAAGTCCACTTAAAAATGTTTAGAGGTTTACATAAAACACAAAGACAACAAGTCTTCTTCTAAATGTAGGGATGTTTTCTGAGGAGCCAGCAGTTCCAGCTCCTCCCATACTTCAAAGACTAAAGAGTGCCTCAGTGGTGCTTCATCTTCAAAACACCTGGGAACATCTGGCCAGCTGTTCTTCTACAGGCACCACTCTTTAGGAGTTTTTTTTCCATCTCTCCCTCCCCTGCTCTCAGCCTTCAGACCTGCTGGGTCTTCTGCTGTGCCGGGGCCTTTTAGAAGGCAGGAAGAGATGACCAACTATCATGACAGGAGAAGCAAATTAATCTGTATGCATTGCTCACCTGGAATATTTGTGTAACATTAAACCTGGCCAGAGAGTTCATGAAGTTTCTTTTGGTATTTCCCAGGGGATGTTGGACTTTGATCAGGTTACGGAGCTCTTCCACAGAAATATTTCCAAGAAAATCCTTACACCCCTTGCTGAAATCCAGACCTATGTTGTGTTTCCTGTCTAGACTCTCCCCATTCCTTCTGCCCTTCCTAAAGCCTAATTTGTCTGCAAGACAACAGCTCCCCTTGTTCCACAAAAAGGACTGTCACACGTGTCCACTGGTGCGTCACAACATCCTCTGCACCTTCTCTCAAGGAGCAGCAGGGTAAAGCCAGCTATCCTCTGCAGCAAGGTGAGCCCTGCTGTGGGTCACTGGAGTCCCTCCCTTCCAGTGTGACAGCGTGCCCAGGGACAGGAGCTGAGCAGGCTGAGCCCCTCATTTCCTGCCCGTCTTACCAGCTGTGAACATCAGCTCTGCTTTCCCAGCTGAGCCCGTGGGAACCTTCTCTTCAGAGACATCACTGGCTTCACATTCGGCCACCAAAGGGAACTGTGAAATGCACATTCTGACCTTTTTTTTTTTTTTAATTTTAGCTTGAGAAATAATAATGATCAAGACATGCAGAAGCTCTAAAGTCATGATTCAAACTTCCTTTTTCCAAAAGCAAAGCACAAGAAGAGGCAATGTTAACTACACTGAAATGCCTTTCCTCTCTTTCCTTTTCACATAGAGGAAATAACCACACACCTGCTCTCTGCTGAATGATGGGTCCAGGTTTGTTGCATTATGGGTGAGGCAGCATTGTGTTTTCTATGATCTGAACAAAAGAATTGTCTTATCCAAACATCCTATCTCCCCAGAAATTTAAACCCAAGCATTTAGACACTTCAAGAACTGTGGCCAAGCATGGCTGGAGCATCCTGGTGTGTGAATGACACCAAGTATCAAGAAAGAGATGAAGTAGCACAAAACAAGCACTGCCTGTGATATTTTTTTTTTTAATTCATACAGTCAAATCTTGAAGGCTCCTATGGACACAAACAGGAAAGGAAAAGCCACACACAGAGATCCCTTAAGGCTACACAACACTACGTGATTATGGTCATTCAGGAATTTTCAAATAATTGTTTCTGGTAACACTCCACTTCTGCCTTACATCCCTGTGTGTGTCAAAAGCACTTCCATTATAACCCAAAATTGAAGGTTTCTACTCTCTCCTTCATGCTCATACCTCAGGCAAGGGAGGTTCACTGTATTTCAAGGCAGGTTTGGTATTAATAGCTGGGACAGAGAGTTCCAAAGGCAGAGAGGAACACTCACATCCAACATCAGGAACTGGCACAAGTGTTTCTTTCCTACAGGCAGGAACTAAAACCTTATTCCTCAAAACACCAAGCACCCCACTGGAAGCACAAGCACCTGGTACCTCAGAGATGCAGAGCTTCAGACAGCTCCTAACCTGCTGTGCCACCTCTCAAAGCTGACTTCCACCTCACGCAGCTCACACACCCTCCAGCAGACACAGCAAGTGAGAGGAAGAGATTCCAACACAGAATCCCTCAGGGAGAGGCACACACCACATAAGCACTGTCCTCAGCATAAAGCACCAGTATCAAGTTGTATATTCCTCAACTGGGAAGACCTGATTATAGAAATACACATTAATGACAAACACCGACGTTTTACATAGTGCACGTGTCCCTTCAGGAGGGGAAAGCAATGACAGAGGAGAGGTTTCTACCTGTCACCTGTGTACAGCCTTGAATCAACGCCGTAAGAGCCCATAAACAGAACTATCTCCATACATAAACAGTCCCTAAGGACAGCACGGGACCAACTCCTTAAAAGCCCCGCAGAACGGCAGCACTGAGCGCTGCCCTACCTCCCTGGGGACAGCCTGCACGGCTCTGCCCCACAGCCGATTTCCTCGATGGCCAAGGGCACCCGCACGGCCCGGGCGGCCCTGCACCTCCAAGGGCTTTGCTCTGCTCCTGCTGCCGAGCCTGGCACGGCTCCCGGCGAGGGCACGGCCGTACCTGGCACGGCAGGATGGAGCACAGAGCCGGGGCAGGAGTGCCGGGACCCGGGGTCACCGGCGGGATCAGCTCCGCGTCCGGAGCTCCCCGGTGCGGAGCCGGGACCCGCGCTGTGCCGGCAGGGCCCGCAGCACTCCTGGCCGGGAGCACGCTGGCACTGACGGTGCTGCACCCTCGGACCCTCCCGCTGGAAACTGCGACCCCCGGGGCCCGGCCCCGCTCCGGACAAGCCACGGAGGGGTCTCTGCCCCAGGGCCACCCTGTGAGGGCAGGGCAGGGGCTGCCAGAGCCCCCTCAGGCGGCCCCGGGGAGGGGTGACATGGGGGGCCCGACCCTCCGGAGGGGACGGGGAAGGAGGAAGGGCGCTGTCCGGGAAAGGGAACCGGAGGCGGAGGGGGCGCGGGCGGCAGGCCCGGCCCGGCCCGGCGCACTCACCCGCGGGCTGCCCGGGCGCGGCCGGCGGCGGCAGGAGGAAGAGGAGGAACAGGAGGAAGATGAGGAGGCGACAGAGGCAGCTCCAGGCCCGGGCCATGACACTCCGTGCCCACATCGCCCCTCCCGTGAGGCGCTGGGTCCGGCCGGCGGCCCCGCGGCCTTATGGAGCCGGGCCGGGGCCTGCGCTGCACCGCCCCGGGGCGGAGCCGTCCGCCCGCCCGCCCCGCACGGCCCGGCTCGACACGGCACCGGGCACGGCACGGCACCGAGCACGGCACGGCACCGAGCACGGCACCGAGCACGGACCGCGGCCAGGAGAGCCTGAACCTTTCCAGTGCTTTTTTTGGACTTAAAACTCCCAGGTACCAGAAGAGCCGGGGTCCCGAAGGAAACGCCCGCAAAGGGAGCTGGTGTCAGCGCAGACTGCGGCCACCACGGCTCCGCTGGCCTTTCCTGACAATAAACTGCACTGCACACCTCTGTGCACTGCACAAATAATGCACAAACGTCAAACATCCTGTGGTTCCTGCCTGCCTGGGGGACATGAGATCCCCAGGTTCAAACCAGACCCATCCATGCGCCTTGGGTTCTCGGTCACTCAGTACCACTGCTTCAGCGCTGTGACACAAGGAACTGCAAACACACCTCAAGGCTCCAGACACACCACCGCTGGGACAGCTGTGACCATTTCTGAGCACACAGCTCAGGTCAAATGAAATCCCAGCCCATCTGCTCGGCCGGGGGGAAACACACTTGGGACACCCACGTCAGCAGGCACAGTAGGAGCTGCTGTGCGAGAAGAACCAGATAAAACCAACCAAGAAATCCTGGAGGTCTGCAATATCTGAAGCCACAAATGAGACCTCGGAGCAGAGCACTGGATTAGGGCTGTTCGCTGTCTCCAGCACGGACTTTGTAACTAGAATAAAGCACAGTGAGAAAGCACATTGCACTAAGATTTCCTGACGTCCAAGCACGGACATTTTGTTCCTCCCATGGCTGAGACAGGAGCTATTCTCCCTTAAATCGACACGAAGGGCAGACACGGAGAATGGCTCGGTGCAGTCAATTTACTACTGAAAAGTGCACAAATGCACCCGAACCTAGGCCGCCTGCCATTCCCACAGGGTGGGGTGACGCTGGTGGGAGCCGGGCACACAACGGCCCGCTCGGACGGGCCCCGCTGCCCGTTACCGGCAACACGACCCTTGAGAGCCCTTCTCCCGTGCTAAGGGTGTCCGCTCTCCGGGTGAGCGCGGCGGGCACAGCCCGAGGGAGGGGTCCCCGAGCCCCGGGACTCGGGACCGGAATTCGTGATCGGGATTCGGGACCGGGACCGGGACTCGGCCCCGAGCGCGGAGAGCGGCGCACCCCGCAGAGCTCGCGCGCTGCACCAGCGCTCCGCCCCTCGCTTTCTCCCATTGGCCGTCAGCCCCTCCCGACAGCCAATCATCCCCTCGTCTGGCGCGCACTCCCTCCACCTCGCCCTTCGCTGCCGCTTCCGCAGCTTTTTCCGCCTTCGCTCTGACTGGCAACGGGCGGCGGGCGCCCATTGGCTGCGGGCGGCGCGGCGGCGGGCGCCCATTGGCTGCGGGCGGCGCGGCGGCGGGCGCCCATTGGCTGCGGGCGGCGCGGCCCGAGGCCGAGCGGGGCGGCGGTGCCGCCATGGCGCCGCCCGTGGGGTACGCGCTGCTGTGCGGGCAGGCCGCGCTCCTGCTCGGGAACCTGCTGCTGCTGCACGGCCGCGGCCTCCCGGGCAACGAAACCGAGCCCCGGGAGCTGCCGCCGGGGCCGCCCGCCGCCGCCTGGGCTTACAGCGATCCGCGGGCGCCGCTCGTCCTATGCACCTACCTGTGAGCGCCGGGCCGGGCCGGGCCGGGCAGCGGGGGATGGAGCGCGGCCGCCCTGCCTCCCTCACCACCCGCTCCTTCCCCGCAGCCCCGATGAGTTCGTGGAGTGCGAGGACCCGGTGGACCACGCCGGGAACGCCACGGCACAGCAGGAGCTGGGTCACGGCTGCGTGAAGGTGAGGGCGGGGCGGGGGCGGCCCCAGCGCCGGCGCCCCCCGGCCCCGCCGAGCGCTGAGCGCTGCCCCCGCCGCAGTTCGGCGGCCAGGCCCACGGAGAGGTGGATCACACGCGCGTGCAGTGCCGAGCGCTGGACGGCATCGAGTGCGCCGAGCCGCGGAGCTTCCTGCGGGGCAGCCGGCCCTGCGTCAAGTAGGAGAGTCCCTGTCCCCCCGCGCAGCCACCGCACCGAACCCCCGGGAGCAGGGCTGCTCCGGCGGGGAAGGCTGATACGCTCTGACCCAGCCGCATCTTCTCTCGCAGGTACACGGGACACTACTTCATCACCACTCTGCTCTACTCCTTCTTCCTGGGCTGCTTCGGAGTGGATCGGTTCTGCCTGGGCCACACCGGCACGGCCGTGGGGAAGCTGCTGACCCTGGGGGGCCTGGGCATCTGGTGGTTTGTGGATCTGATTCTGCTGATCACCGGTGGGCTGATGCCCAGTGATGGCAGCAACTGGTGCACCGTGTACTGAGGAGGGGCAGGACTGGCCCCAGCTGCAGCCCCTGGATGCCTCTGGTCACTGCCAGCTCTGGACCAGGCTCTGCCTGGCACAACCTGGACTCACAGAACTGGAACTCAGGGTGCACAGCAGTTATTCTTGAGAACGACTCTTTACCAACCTTGGACACAAAGGTGTTAAGTATATATTTTGCTTGTTTAAAATAATCTGGCTTCCCACTGCAAATAGCGACAGCTTAAGAAATCAGAGCTTGCAAACACAGAGGGTCAAACAAACAATAAAATCTGGAAGAAGCTGACTCCACGTCCTTTGGGAAGTAGTAAAGTCACAGCCATACAGAGATGAAGGCCAGTGGGCTCATGGTCCAGCCCTGAGCCCTCTCAGCCAGCCCATTAATCCAGAGTCCTGAGCCCTGGTTACCTTGGGGTCATGGATGACCTGACATCTGGGAGCAGTCAGGGGGCTGGGAAAGGGCCAGAGCTGCCAAGGGGGCAGCTCCTGTCTGTATGCCAGGCACCCCTCTGGCTCCAGCCCCAGCACAGGGCCCCTGCAGCACCCAAAGGGTGCAAGAACTTCACACCCGAAAGAGGAAGCCCCACCAGCTGCAGGTTAAAAACTTACCAAGCTGAATAAAATGGGAAAAGGAAGCTGCAACAAGTCCCAACCAGAGCCAGACACAAAATCTGTGTATGCAAATGTCTGGTCACATTTGAGATAAAACAACAAACACACTGCCAGTTTGGCAGCTTCAGCTGGGGAGCAGGGGGCAGCTTTGTCCTGAAAATGCCATTCCTCAGCAGAACAACAGGGCTGGAAAGTTCTTGGACGGGAAAAAATTCTGCAGTGACCCAGAAAAAAAAAACAAAAACAAAAAAAAAAACAACAAAAAAACCACCAATACCCATGTGCTGTTATTAACAGTTCCTGTGTCTCTAGCCCCTCACTGGCAGCTCACAGCAGGACCTTGGTCCATCAGCTTCCCTCTTCCCCAAGGAACATCTGGGACCTTGGTCCAAAAAGAGTTGTGATGTCCCTGCCCTCACCTTGTACTGTTCCCCCAGCCCAGAGCCCCTCCCTTGTGCAGGGCAGCAGCCTGCTGAGCATGGGGGTGCACCCCTGGTGCTCCTGGGGTCTCCCCAGCTGCTGCACTCTGTCCCCCACCTGCTGGGGACAGCGTTCAACCCTCACAGCAACCCTTACCCAAAGTACACAGTGCAAATGGACAGCTTGAGAAAGTAACTGGGGTTTCCTTCTTTATTTAAAAACACAGGGGGGAAGGGGCATTGCAGCATTTACAGGCGAGGGGAGGGAGGCAGGCAGCCCCCACCCCAGGAGTCACGGAGCACTGCCAGCCTTAAGAGCACTTGAAATCCCCAGCCAGCACTTCCAGGAACATCTGGAATCACGTGGGAATAGCAAACCCCTCTCTCCCACTGCTCTGCCCCTGCAGGCACCCCAAACCTGCAGCACCCCCAGCACAGCCCCACAGCACACACTTCAGGAGGGAGCAACTTGGGGAGATGTGTCCATCCCACACCTGAGCCAGGAGCAAACGCAGAGCTGAGGGGAAACCAATTTGCTTTAAAATAACCCCAAAGATCCAGCAAGGTCTGGCTGCATCCACCCAGCCCTTCGGAACAGGAGGGAGATCCCTCCTTCCCAACCCCACCTGTGTTATGGACGGCTCTGGAGCTGAGCTCCACACCTGTTTGAACCTCACCTTCGCCTCTGTGCTGTCCTGGGGATGCAGGAGGGTGGGAACGAGCAAGCAGAATGTTGCAATAGTGCTGGAGCCACTGGTAGTTTCTGCTCCCGGATAATTAACCTTAATTGTGCAACAAGCCTCTGCTTTACCTTCCCAGGCCTGAGGAAACGGTGCAATTATCAAGCACCAGGAATACTCAGGAGCCTGTGGTTCCAAGGCCTTGCACAAAAGAACAATCATCTCTCTGCATTCCCTGCTCTCCAAAATTGAGATCAGAACGCTGTTACTGAACGCTCTGACTCTGATGGACGGGCTTACCAAACTACTAAAACATTCTGAAACAGTGTTAGGAGCCAAACAGCAAGTCAGCCTAAAAAAAAATGAAAGTTTCAAACTCTAGTGCAAATAAAGCAAAAAGAAGCAGAAAAAGTAACAACAGCAGGATCTAGGTAACTACAATTAAATAATATTAACACTCGTCCTGTACCGCTTGCAATGATTCCCACCCATTTTCATGGTCTCTGTGCTCTCCAACACCTCCACACAATCCCCTTTGAGACCCTCTCCCCCCTGAACTTGGGAGTCTCCATTCCTGCCTCCCCCAGCTGCACGAAGACCCCTCTAGTGTGCCATCCTGCAGCACCCCACTGGTCCCACAGGGGACCAAGGCAGGAAGGTACAACTGGGATTGCATTAAGGTCGGTCAGGCTAATCAAGGCTCAGGCTGAGGCGCAGCTGTCAAACAGCTGGATGCCCCGAAAGGGCTGGGACAAACCAGATGTTCTGCTCCTGGGGAACACACTGGGCTGAGCCTGCAGAGCAGAAGACGTGTCATGGCCAGGGAAGTGAAAAGGAAGCTGAGGTCTCACTCAGTTTTACACACTGGGGATTACACACACGTGTGGGGTGAAGGTATCAGATGATCTCTCTGCCGAGGGAACACCTGGATTTTCTACACACTATTTATCACACCTACAGGAGCTCATTTGGTTATGGAAATGACGATTCACATTGCTCTAGAAACTGCTGCTGGTTTCCATCTCGGGCAGGCAGTGGGTGAGTTGGCCAGACAAGTCTGCCCAGTTCCATCAGGTGCTCAGTATTCATTGCTTTTTACTAAAAGTCCTTCACCCCCTGGCACGGCTATCTGTGGCCAGGTGTGCACAGTGCAAAACTGACAGCACACCTGAAGATGCTCCAACCTGGGAGCCACTGTCACTCCAGCTGCCTTCCCTGGCTCATGCTCAGGAAGTGCCAAAAGCCTTTGGAGGGGTTGAGCACCTGCCCAGGCTGGGGTTCAACAGGAACCACAGGTATTAAAAAAAGCATAATTAAAAGCCAGCAGATTGCTGATAAACTCTTGTGTGGGCAGGAGGGAATAAGTCACAGTAAGGGGAAGCTGCAGTGAGTCCCCTGTGTGGGCAGGTGCAGGCTGGTGTCTCCCAGCTCTGCTCTGGGGAATCTGAGCAGCATCAAAGGGGAGAGAAACATTTTACAAACACAAGAAAGGCCACACTCGCCCTCATGCCTCCAAGACCTCCTGCCACTTCCTCCAGACCTCGTTTGTGGGGAAAGGATGCAGTTGCAGAAGATGTCCCCTCATACAGGTCCCCAGCATCTCCTGCCCTGCACAGTGAGCACCGGCAGTGCTGCAAGCACCTTCCAAGACATGGAACCACTGGGGCCAAGGCTGGGCAGGAGCAGCCAGGGACCCCACGCCCCGCAGAGCAGGGCACCGACGGATCCTGCAGCGCAGGGAAGGGCTGCGGTGGAGGGAAGGGACCCCCTCGAGTACCCCAAACCACCCACAGGGACCCCCGGCAGCCAGGGAGGCGGCGAGCGGAGCCGGGGGCGGCTCGGTGCCCGGTCAGACGTCCGAGGTCCGGATACTTTCATCATCCAGGTCGAAGGCGAACGGCTTCTCCTTGAGCTGCTGCGGCTCCGAGCGGTGCCGCAGGCGAGCGCCGGGCACGGCTCTGCCCTGGCGCTCCGCGGGCACCGACAGCGGGTCCGGCGGCTCCCCCAGCGCCGCCCGCTGCCCCTCTGCCCGCGGCACCGGCGTCCAGGGCTGCCAGGAGGACGTGGAGGGCACCTTGGCCATGGCTCGCCGCTCCTCTGCCGGTGGCCGCGGCTGGGAGGGCGCCGAGGAGCCCCCGGGCCTGGCCACGAAGCTGGATCTCGCGAAGGACATCTCCTGCAAGGACAGGGCAGAGTGAGGCTGGGCAGATAATCCGCTAAACGAGTATCTTGTACGTTGGCACCATCTCCATTTGACACTACATATGAAACACAGTACGTGACCTACCCTGGGGCGGGTTTTCAGGGCCTGGACTGCCCCTGTGATCGCCCGGATCCAGCTGTGCATCTCCTCGGGGCTGTCTGCCTGCAAACACAGCAGCCCCAGTGAGGCTCGGCTGTCCTGGCACTCCCAAAGTCCAGCTCTGCCTCCGCCTGCTCTCACAAACAGCCCCTATCATAAATAATCCCAAGGGAGAAGTGAATCCCCCGCAGTTCTCCCTCACTCTCAGGTGTTACAGCCCCATCTGCTCGTGTTCACGCTGAAGGGCTGTGGGGAACAGTCCACTTCTCAAGAGCTGAAACTTCTGCCCCAAAAATGATCCTGCCCTCAGCTGCTCACCTGGACGTAGAAGGTCCTGGAGCTCGTTATGATTTCAAAGAGGTTGTCTCGCATCAGGAGGTCACTAGAAACAGTGAGGAAGAGACAGTCACACCCCAGCAGCCATCGTGGACAGAAAAACCATGTATTTGTTGTCATCTCTAGAGTGTGCTGGGGAGGAACATATTGAAAGCAAGCCTTGGATCTCACTGGGATTCTGAGAAGAGTTTAGATCCCCGGAGAGTTTCAGCCAGAAAGCCCCCAGCTCTACCATCAGCCAGCCCTCCCCCACCATAATCCACTGCACTCCCAGCTCATTTTAAATATCAGCTTGCTATTACTTATTAGGAATAAATGGTTCAGAGACACATTAATACATTATATTTTTACTTTAGCTGAAGAGGTTTGTTTTCTTAGGTTATTTTTCATTGCAAATCTTTGGGTTACTTTGATTATATCAGTGTTTGCTGCAATAACTTGTTCCCGAGACACTGCAGCTGCCTGGGCTAGTTTGAGGCAAACACCTCGAGAGCCACTTCCCATGAGCAGCTGGAGCAGCCCAAGCTCCTGCTGGCAGCTCTGGCCTGAGCCAGCCACGGCAGGGAAACACGGGTGGGAGCATTACCCAGACTTGACCAAGCACTCGTGAGTCTTGCAAACATCTTTCAGGAGAATTGAACGCAAAGGCTCCTTGTCCTGCAGAGGTGAGAGGAGACAGTGGTGGGCTTGGCTGGCCCCGGGGCTGGCTTGTGCCTCCCCCAGAGCCCCCTGTGCCAGCAGAGCAGCAGTGCCAGAGCCCTGCTTAGGGTCCTGGGGGAGCTGCTCACCTGCTCACACTTGTAGTAACTGATGGAAAACTCATCCAGCACAAAGTACCGCCGCTTCCAGCTCTTCCTCTGCAAAGGAGAAGGAAATTGCTCAGTGCTCAGCCCTGCCACTCTGTGCCCAGGTCCTGAATCCAGAGCACCCCTGAAGCATCCCCAGCCTGCAGGGCAGCAGCAGCCCCAGCCCCTGCCCGGCCCTCACCACGATCCTGCACTCCCTCACCACAATCCTGCACTCACCACACTCCTGCACTCACCATGATCCTGCACTCACCACGATCCTGCACTCACCACGATCCTGCACTCACCATGATCCTGCACTCACCACACTCCTGCACTCACCACGATCCTGCACTCCCTCACCATGATCCTGCACTCACCATGATCCTGCACTCACCACGATCCTGCACTCACCACGATCCTGCACTCACCATGATCCTGCACTCACCATGATCCTGCACTCACCACACTCCTGCACTCACCACGATCCTGCACTCCCTCACCATGATCCTGCACTCACCATGATCCTGCACTCACCATGATCCTGCACTCACCACACTCCTGCACTCACCACGATCCTGCACTTACCACGATCCCGCACTCACCACGATCCTGCACTCCCTCACCACGATCCTGCACTCACCATGATCCTGCACTCACCACGATCCTGCACTCCCTCACCACGATCCTGCACTCACCACGATCCCGCACTCACCACGATCCCGCACTCCCTCACCACGATCCTGCACTCACCACGATCCTGCACTCACCACGATCCCGCACTCACCACGATCCTGCACTCCCTCACCACGATCCTGCACTCACCATGATCCTGCACTCACCACGATCCTGCACTCCCTCACCACGATCCTGCACTCACCACGATCCCGCACTCACCACGATCCCGCACTCCCTCACCACGATCCTGCACTCACCACGATCCTGCACTCACCACGATCCTGCACTCACCACGATCCTGCACTCACCACGTTCCCCTGCTTGACGCAGAAGCCGCTCTTGAGCACAGGGGGCCCGGCGGGAGGTTTGGTGGCCGAGGGGGGGATGTAGCTCTGTGAGCGCCGCAGCAGAGGGTGAGCAGCCACCTCACTGCCCTCCCCAGCATCCTGCACCCGAGAGAACAGAGCCAGTGTGAGCACCCAGGGAATCCCTGCTGCAGGCAGGACATCCCGTCCCTGCTGCAAGGAAAATCCACCTGACACAAGCCCTGAGTGAATTGTGTGAGCCAAGGGCTCAGGGCTGAACAGGGGCAGGGAACGAGCCAGAACCCAGAGCTGATGTTCTCTCATTGTGTGCAGCTTTCTGGGCTCCTGCCCTGGTACTTATTCACCCTTTTGGCAATCGTGTTAAAAACAAGAAATTAGAAGGGCTGCAGAAAGGCAGTTTGAGGGCTGGAGATAATCCCCTGCATTGGGGAGTTAATAGAGCCCATGTGCCCTGGCTTCATGCACAAAGAGGTGACTCGACTGCACCACTGAAGGTATGAGGAGAACAAAAACCAGCAGACAAACACAAGTTAGAAAGGAATGCCTTCCAAGGGGAGAAGACAATATACTACAGGAAGAAACTGCCCAGAAAAGCCATAAAGTCTCTGGTTCTCATTTTCAGAGCCAAGTTCTCCCAAAGATACTTGGGTGTTTGGAGTTCAGGAAGGGAAGCTGTGCCTCCTGCAGCCTCAGGCTGTCCCTGCCCCAGTGCAGTGCTCAGTGCTGTGAGCACAAAGGGGCTGTGGCCATGACCATGTGCCCAGCACCCACCCCTGGCTCCCCTGAGCACACCCCAGTGCACCCCAGACCCTGCCCTGCCTCCAGCACCCTCCCAGCAGTGCCCTCCCTTCCCCCCAGCAGCACAGAGGATGGCTGAGATGAAACATCTTCTGCACTCAGCTTCTCCCCATCCCTCCAAGCCCTTCCTGCTCCAAGGTTTGAGCATTGCCATGGCAGCAGGATGGCCTTGGCCACTGCCAGCCTTGTATGGCTGCTGTGACCATGGTTTGGGTAAACCTGCCTGCCCAGCACCTGTCCCCAGAACAGACAAACAGCTTTTCCTCTGGCCCCAAAGAGCTGCCCAGCCCCTGTGCAGAGCAGCAGAGCAGCAGAGCACAGGTCACAGCCACCCACACCCAGAGCTGCGCCAGCTCTGCCAGGCACTGCAGATGTGGTGTCCAGAGCCAGAGGTGAGGACACTCCTGGGAGTGTGCCATGCCCAGGAGCTGGGGTGATGCCCCTGGCCGGTCTGGGGTGCAGCCAGAGCACAGGACTCCCCACTGCAGTCCTGGAGCAGCACCGGCTGGGGCACAGCCAGGAAACCACAGACACACCCAGGAAGCTGCAGCGGGGGAATGGCCATTTCACACGGGGGAAGCAACGAGAGCACGGAAATATTCTGGCAGCTGATGCACCACCTCCAAAAAACCCCTCTGCACCACACAACCTTCCATTCACCTCTGCATCCTGCCAAACCCTGTGGCCAGGGAAGTGTTAAAAGCATCTGCCGGCAGAAACTGCCGCTATGATCTAATTCTCTGCTCTATTTTTAGTGCTGCCACTGATAAGAGCTGAAGTGAGACCCAGAGCTGGACAAGTGCCCAAACGTGGGAGACGCTGATGGCCACGTGCACACCCAGCTGCGTGCCAGGGAAGGGGACACAGAGCCCTGGCAAATGCCAGCCACCACCCCTGGGACAGTCCCTGTGGCTGCTGTGGGGCACCAGACACTGGGTTCCTCTGCCCTGGGTACCTACAGAGGAGATTTGTACCCAGGACACGTGGGTGGATGGCCACAGCCAGGAAGCCGAGCAGATTCATGACCTCCTCCTCCTCCTCACACCCCCGGTCTCATCGCACATCAGAGTGAGACAGAGCAGAGGTGTTTAGGGTGCTCTAGCAGCCGTTCATACCTGCAGGGGGAAGGGTTTGCAGGCACACAGTTTCCAGAAATGAAAGTGCACCCCATCTCACCTGGTTGATGGAGATGGGTGTGTGGACCACTACCCCCCCAACAATCTCAGTTTTGTAGGCCACCTGGGGCTTCCTCTCCTGGGCCTGGGCCACCACTGGAGGCTTCGTGATTTCCGTGGCCGGTGGGACACTGCCACCCTTTGGCACCTGTGGGAGAAAGGAAGGGATGAGAGACACAGGGTGACCATGCTGGGCATCCCCACACCTGCACTGGGCACCCCATCTCTGTCTAGTGCAGCAACATCCCTTTCAAAAACAGCCCCTGGCCAAGCACCCCAGTCAGCGAGGGTGTGGAACCCTCTGGGTGACAGCCAGAGAGAGATGACAGGGGCTCAGTGATTAAACATCCCTTCACAGGCGCCTGCGATTTGCCTCTGCAGCTCAGTGAGTTTGTGGGACATTTGCTCCTTTAATTGTCCCCGCTCCACTTACAGCCAGGCTTAATGAGGAGGTCTGGCTAACGAGGGGGAGCAGCCGGGCACTGCTGTGACCCCAGTGCTGGCCGTGTCCCCCCGTGAGTGGCCCCACACTCCTGGGCAGAGCCTGGGCTGCAGCAACATGGATCCCAGCACTGGTATCCTCCCCTTCCCTCCCCTTCCCTTCCCAGCTCCTTCCCTCTGGCACCTGGCTCTGGACACAAAGGGGAGTTCCCAAGTTTCCCTTCCCAGCCCTGCACTTCAACTCCCCTAAAGCCAATCCCCACAGAGCAGGGCAGAGTGGCAGCATCACTCCCATCCCATCGCCCTGGGTTTCCCAGCCAGCCCATGACAGCTCCTCCCTGAAGGGCTGGATGAGCCGGTCCAGCTGGGGCACAGCCAGAGTCGGGAAGGGCGGCCAAAATCAGGCCATGGAAATCACCACAGTTCCTTGCAGAAGCAGAAGATGCATCTCATTGTGCTGTCACCCCAGCTCCCCCCTCTGCCAGGATCCCCCTGCCCCAGAGGCAGCGACCCTGGCGGAAAATGCTGACAGTACACACAGAGCCAGGCGGGCTCTGGCTACAGCTCTGCAGGTGAAGTCTGTGGCCAATAGCCAGAGCAGTTGCACTGGTAGCATCAAGTGCAAAAGTTGTCACAATTACTGTATTTGCTGCGAAGGAAAATACAAGCTAGGTCTGCTCTTGCAGATGAGTTTTCCACAGAGACTGTAACATGGCACTCCGGGGATTTTAAAGAAAAATCTCATGGATAAGCTCCAATCAAACTGCTTACACGATTTTTTCCTTACATTCAGTTTACCTACCATAAACAACATGCATCAGTGCACGACCTAGTAAAACTCAGCTCACGTTACGCATTGGCCCCATTGCTCTGCAGCCCAGCAGAAGCCCCCAGCCCTTTCAGGGACCCCCCCCATCCAGGCAGGAGCTCCCTGGAGCTCCCAAGCCCCTGGTGCAGGCACTGCCAGCTGAGTGGGACAGGGCTGGGACAGGGCAGCCCAGGGAAGCAGCACAACTCATCCCTGGGGCAGCTGCGGAGCACAGACGCTGCGAGGTGCTGGGTCAGTGAGCATCAGCTCACAGCTCTGTGAGCACACAGCACACGAGAGGAGATGGCACATGAGCCCCTGTGCATGCAGGCACAGCCTGCCTTGTCATGCCCCCCGTGTGGGGCATTCACTGCACCTCAGCACAAGAGCCGGGGTTCCAGGAAGAATGAAAATTGAATCAGTAAGTTATGGAAGCACAATAAAACCGCCCTTTGACAGCCACAGTGAGGAGCTGGCTGGGCCAGGAACAACAGGAGGAGGGCCTGGAGCAGGAGGGGATGTGAATGCCTCCAACAGGACCTTCCAGGGTCACAGCTGCTGTCCCCCACAGCTGGGCTGGGAGGGTGAAGGAAGATACACAAATGAACCCCAGCCATAAGGATCCCTGGGGATGGTGGGAGGAACAATTGAGAAGAGCATTAAGGAACCTACCGTGATCTTACTAGCCCTGTTGAGTGCCTCCACCCAGTCCTGCAGGTCCTTTTGGTCACTGGCTTGCAAGAAATAGCGCTGGGACAGAGCATTGATAACTGCCAGGGAAGGGAAGGACAAGGAGAGTTGGCAGCAGCCAGAAGGATTCGTGGGGCAGGTGCCCACACTGCAGCTTCCTGTGGCAGGGTGTCCCCCCACAGAGCCCACCGAGACCCCACTCACTCACCAAAGCAGAACGGAGTTTTAGGCTTCTGTTTGGGGGTGGCAATGCTAACCTGTGACAGGGCAAATCAGGGGAAGAATTAGAGACAACTAGAGATAACACAGGCTGCTTGAGCACATGACAGTGATGGGCACAAGAGCTGGAAGTTTCCACCCACCCACCCTGCTCCCTGCCTGGGCTCTGCCACCCCAGGCAGGACCCCTGAGCAGGACCCACACAGCTGTGCCAGCTGAAGGGAACTGGCCCGTGTCACAACACCGACCACATGCAGCACAGGGTGCTGGGTCCCGGGGCAAGGTCAGCAAGGAGCCAGGACTTCCATCCCCTGCATCCCCTCAGACACTGGCTGAGCTGTGCAGCAGAGGACAGAAAGCTTTCAAAGGACCTGAACACATCCATTCTTCTGGATCAACATAGTCACTCTCATCAGCAATTAGGAGAACTGAGGGGAAAACAGCGGTGGTTTTTCCCTGAAGAGCAGGAATCATTTATATAAGAATAATATTCCCTGAGGCTCCACAAACAGCATGCATGGGGTATTTATTCTGACAGTCCTCCTCCTTCAAAGCCAGTCCATAATGCTTTAAATATGTTTTCTCAAGCAAACTTCCATTTTTTGGGTATGTTTACTGTTGGTAGTTCCAGCCACTGACAAAACTCAACCCCACAGTTTGTGACCAAATGCTGTCCTGCAGCAATTTCCATTTAAACTAAAACCTATATAATTTGTGAGGCTCTTTCCAAAATGGGGAAGGCTCAGCCTCCCAGCATTGCTTCATCTGCGCTTAATTTATAAATCATGATTCAGCAGGAACAGAAAGATCTGTCCAATGCTATATCCAGCTCCAGGATAAAGCTGAGCTGCCTGGCGTGGCAGCCACAAGCCCCCCAGTCCCCCAGGGCAGCTGAGGGGCCCTGAGGCTTGCAGGAGGAGCACAGTGCCAGCTCCAGTCTCCACACAGAGCCGCAGCTCCATGCCTCAGTCACTGGCCCTGCAACACTTGCTGCTTCTTGCACAGTTCTGCCTTCCCAAGGAGAATGGATAACACCCTTAGGACACACAAGTGAGTTTCCAGAAGGTCTCATCCTTGAGGGCACTGCCCTCTGAGCACAGGGACAGCTCCTGTTCAATGCTCAGCCGATTGCCAGCTCTGTGCCCAGCTCACACCGACACCACACTCCTGTTCCCACTGAGTCCTGGCCACCCCGTGTCCTTCCTCACAGCAGAGCAGTTCCTCTTCCTCCTGCACCCCAACCTTGCACGGGTGAAAATGAACACGGTCCCAGCACTGGGATCCTTGTGCTGGGGTTCCCTCCCTGCTCCCCACAGCTCCACTCAGGCTTCATCCCAGGGAGAAGGTCACGAGCTCAGGCAGGACCAGGACCTGGCCTTGGGCGCTCCCAGGACAAGCCATCACCTCTCCCGGGAATGCCGCAAGGACAAGGGGAAAACAGGGAGCACTCACCTTCCCTCTGCCCCACCCCAGCATTACCTTGGAGATGTAGGTCAGCTGCAGAGATCCCACAGCTCCTGCTCCAATGGCCAGGTTCTGCAACACACAGAATGAGCAGTGGGAGGTAAATGACAGGGAGAAGGTGGCGGGGGCAATCCAGCCTGTCCTTTGTGCCCTTGGGGTCAGGCAGCAGCTGCCAGGCTCAGCCACTTCCCTCTCCTGCACCTGGTTCAGCCCAGACCCCTCAGCAGTGGGACCAGCCTGCTGTGCTCCTTGGGACATTCCTGGAGACCACAGAGGCCACAGAAGGGCTGGAGCCTGGTCATGGCCAGGGTCAGCTAGGGGATACTCTGACACAGCAGACACGACCTGGGGAGACCCGGAGGAGACGCCTGCTCCAGGGAGGCTGGGATGTGTCTGCAGACTCACTGAAAGGTTTACAGACACACCTGGCACATGTGCCTACCTGAGGATTGTCCATGTACCACAGGAGGTGGTTGGCCTGGGTGTCCAGGATGAAATACCTCCGCAGAAACTTGCCACAGGTCTCATTTTCCTCAATGTCCAGGAAGCCGCAGATACGGTTCTGCCGATCCAGGTACGGCATGCCGGGCTCCTTCTGGCATCACCCTTCAGGGTGGGGACAGGCACAGGTGGGTGGGCTGCTCCCTCCCCAGGGAGCTGCTCCTGCATCCACGGCCACCCAACCCATCCCAGCCAGCTGTTCCAGTTCCAGCACCGTCACTCAGCCAGAGCCGAGCTCTCCAGAGGGAGATGGAAGGGACGACTCACCAACCCATCACTGCCAGCCCCAAGGGCCACCATGAGACAGGACGAAGGAGCCACAAAGGATCTGACAAGAGACACCAGATCCCTGAGAGCTGCGGTGAAAAATAATCCCAAAGCAGAGTGCTAGAGAGAGCCTGAGCACACTCCCAGGAAATGGGGAACAATCTGCAACTCCAGCAGAAAATCTGTGCAGCCAGGATGTTGAGTCAGCAGGGAAAACAATGACCCATCACAGCAGGGCCACGCTGTCCCCAGGTCTGCCACAGGCACGGACCCTCCCCAGCACTGCCCCACGGGCAGGAGGTCTCCTGGGAACACTGGCACCACTGCCAGCCCTGTGGGGAGCAGACACAGCACCGGGGTGGGCAGGACACGTCCCAGTGCCCGGGCAGAGCCCGGTCCCCATGGCACGGGGTGCAGGGCAGGGATGAGAGCAGCCGTTACCCAAAGGATGTGAGTGAACCCAGTGTGGTTTGTCTGGAAGGAGAGTGGTGATCACGCAGGTGCCAGAGGCAGAGCTACACAAATAAAAGAACTCATGCAGAAAAGGAGGAAATACTATTTTTGAGCTGCAGTGGAGTGGGGCCCGGGTAGGCGAGGGTTGTGCAAGAGCTGGGGTGCAGCTGAAAAGGTAGAGGAGGCAGAAAACAAGTGAACCTGCTGTCAGGATCTCAGTTTATCACCAGCATTTCAGAGATGGGTATCGGGGCTTGGCTCATGGGAACCATGCTGCTGCAGAGGGAGAAGTTGTTTCAGACCATGACAGTGCCTTGCCACAAGGGTTTCTGAGGGCACTTCAAGTCTCACTGCTTTTTTGTGGGGTTATTTTTGTGGTGGGGAAGCACATGGAAAGCCTATCCTTAGGTACTTTCAACCATACCAACACATTCAGACCAAATCTCATAAACCCTTCCTTCTGCTGACAACAAAGGTCTAGAGATTTCTGCTTAGGAAACGGATGGAGGAAGAAGCAGAATGTGCCACAGGCAGCACAGAGATGAGCCACCAGCCCCATGGACACCTCTTGGGAGTCTCCATGTCCCACCACCACCATTCTTCCCTACCACGGGCTCATCTGGGAGGCCGTAAACCAGCTCAGCCCTTCCGTGCACACTGACCTCAGCGCACTTGGAGATGCACAAACCTCTGGGCAGAGGAGATTGGGATTGCCCCACACTCTGCACCAAATCAGCCAGGTTCCTGTCCCTCACTTCCCATTGCCCACAGGACACAAATGGTCTCTCTTTGGAGCTCCCAAGAACTGCACTTTTCCCTAAGAAAACGATAAATGTAGGATCTCCGGCTGTGCTAACATGCAGAGCACCCTGCTCAGGAAATCCAGGAGGGCCAGAAAATGCTCAATTTTCTAATGAAGCGTATCAGATACTTCCAGGACTCTTTCCTGCCTCTGGAGCAACTCACTTGCCAGCTTTTTCAGTCACACTATCCCACCAAACAAACCACCCCTTTCCTGACTTGGTGAATGACATGGCAAGCAACTGGGCTACAGAAGAAGATTTACAGCAAAACCACCTCCTCGCCTGCCTGAGCTAAAGGGAAGTGCTCCCCAGGGAGAGGCAGGAGGTGCAGGGCACAGTCCGTGCAGCACCCAAGTCCCCTCTGCAGCCACGGGTGGCTCAGAGGCCTCGTGTGCAGCCACACAGCCAGACTTTCCAGGAAGCACCTCAGGATGCCACTGCACTGTCACAGAGCCCGTGCCCCGCTCTGTCCCGGCAGGACACGGCCACAGGAGCAGCCCAGGAACACTGCAGCAGAAAAACCCGAGCGACAGGACCCCCGACGTTTGGAGCATGGCGGCTGCGCTGCCGGGAGGCATCTCCGGCACCTCCCTCCACGGCACCCGTCGCACCTGCGGGCAGCCGCAGCATCCTCTCTCTCAGCTGCCCGCCCGAGCTGTCCCGGGGTGCAGGGTGAGCCCCCCAGCCCGGGGCCGCTGGGACCTGCGGTGGCCGGTGCAGCTGAGCCGCAGCTCCGCTTCCTCTCACCTGCGACTGCGGAGCAGCTCCCGGAGCTCGCCTACCCTGCGAAACACTGGGTAGGCAGCGCCCAGCAGCTCGTTCCTACTAATTCCAGATACTTGCCTTAATGAACCGATCACCCTGTCGGGGGGGAGGCTGGATACAGCTCTTCATCTGGCACAGAGTCGGAGAACACACCGAATAGCTGCGAACCCTGATCCCCGCCACGCTCCTGTCTCCAACCCCACAGCCTTTGGGCGAGGATGGTGCCTGCAGCGTTTCCGCAGCTCCACGGGGACCCCTCGGCTCCGGGCAGAGCCCCCCTCGCTGTCCAGGCTCCCCTGTCCGCCACACCTGGCTGCAGGAGCCGTCGGGCAGGAGCCGCTCGCACCCCGAGGACTCAGCTCCAGCCCCGGCACGGCTGCTCCAGCTGCAGGAAGCGGAGTCTCCGCCGGGGACGGGGGGACAGCTCTGCGGAGCCGTGGGGCACGGCCGGTGCAGGCGCAGCCCCGGGGAGCCGGGGGAAGGGAGGATGGGAGGATGGGAGGGACAGCGAGGGCTCGCAGCCCGGCCCGCGGGGTCTCTGCAGAGCGGCGCTGCCCGCGGGCGGCCCCGCGTGTCCCCGTGTCCCCCGCACTTACCCCGCGCTGTCCCTGGGCTCATGGCGGGGGCCCGGGGCGAGCCGGGGCTGCGGGCGCTGCGCACGCCGGGCAGGGCTGGGAGGAGGAGAACGGACAGACAGACGGACGGACAGACAGACGGACGGACGGGCGGCGGAGGGGGTGTGCCCCTGACTCCGCCGTCGCTTCTTTCCGGGTTAATTACGTCTGTCATTAGCAAACCCGGCCCCGGATGTAAGTACGGGGCGCGGGGCGGCTCCGTGGGGCGGGGGGTCGGTGTCCCCCCCTCCGTCCCCTCGCCGTCCGTCCGTCCGTCCTTCCGTCCGTGTCCGTCCCGCGCACCTGCCGCGGGCCCGGGCCGCCGCCGCGGGGGCTGCAGGGGTGGGGACAGCTCGGTGCGGTGCCAGTGCCAGCTCTGCATCCCCCAGCGCCGCCCAGTCCCAGGCTCGGGGCCCTCCCGGTGAAACCCTCAGAGCCGAGACGAAAGCCCTCACTCTGTGATTTCGCTGTCTCCTTTCGCTGATGGAATGAGCCGCCCAGTTCGGGTCGCGGTTCCTGCGAGAGCATCTCTTGGGAAAGCTGCGGCTGGAGTGAGCTCGGGGTGGATTTGGGAGCAGGAAACGCCCGCTGTCCGTCCCCCCCCCGTGCCGCCCAGGGAAACCCCCACTTTCTCTCCGAAACTCCATCTGGCCCCGAAGCACTTTCTCCCGTCGCGGGTGAAACCGATCCTGGCGCTGCCGCTGCCGAGGCACGCAGGGATCGGCTCACGGACCCCGCAAGTCCGGTCCGTCCCGCACTATCCGCTCCTTCCCACCGCTGGCTGCCTGCTCCGGGCATCCTGGAGGTCTCGAGCCCTGCCCCGCCGCTGCCTCCCCCTCTCCCCATCCCTGCCTTTGGAACACTAATCTGTTCCACGGAGCGTTTTTATACCGAGGCGCCTCTGCAGCCCTTGTGACCCGCCGGAGGCTGGGGCAGCGCTGGGCTCCGTGCAGGGTGACACGGCAGCGAGTCACAGCGCTGCTGTCCCCTCATTCCCAGAGCCTGGCAGGTCTCCTGCATTTCCCGATGCGCTTTTTTCTGCTGTAACCTGTAGGGGGGTACAAGCAACCCCTGGAACTCACCGAGACGCGCCATTAGCGGATGAAGGGGCATGAGGGAAGTCCCGGGGCAGGGCACGTCTCTGCCCCAGGACCTTTGGAGATTCCACCAGCAGCCAGAGCTGAACACCCTTCGTGTGCCCCGGGGAAGGAGCAGGATCCACAGCAGACAGGGAATAATCTGTTTTCCAGATGCTCCCCTCCAGCTGCAGCAGCCCAGCGACCCTCTAGGCATATGATAACCTCCACAAGACCAGGTCCGTGCTCTGCAGGACGTCTGACCCTCTCTCCCCCCGGCACTCACCGAGTGCTCTGTTCCAACAGCATCCTCCAGCTGCGAGTTCCACGGCTGGATCCGCACGTGCTGAATTACTTATTTTCTTTTGTTCAAACTTGCTCTTTTCAGTTTCAGTACCTGTTCCCCTATTCCTCATGTGCTGACTGGGGCAGACTCCAGCACACGGCTGCTGTTTGCTGCTCACTGCAGTTCTTGCGGTGAAATTCTCAAATTCTCATGGTCCCAGCCATCCTTCACTCCCTTCATCATTCCCCTTTCTGTTCTCACTCTGTTCACTCAATTTTACCATTCTTCCTCACAAAACCAAGCCTAACCGACCACTCCTGGGGATCTTTCTAGCAAAACTTTGAGCTGTGGGACCACCCGCAGCCCCAGACCTCCCCCCGGTGTTCGCAGCCGCAGAAGCCGCTCTCCACAGCCGAGCCTCAGGCTGCAGAAAGCAGCCCCAAAGCATCTCCGTTGGACCAAAGGGGAGGGGGCGAATCTGCGCTGCGGCCCCGGGCTCTGGTTGATAAAACCCCGCGGGGTTTGGCACCAGAAGCCAAACCGGTTCGATTCGTTCTCTCGCGGCTCTGGTTTCCCTGGCAAGGAGAGGCTGCGAGCGCGGTTCTGAACGGCAGCGTTTATTGGACTGGCGGCGCCGGGTCGGACAGAGCCCCCCGCCCGTGTCCCTAGGCTAGCGGCTACCCCGGGCCGGCCGCCCCGCCGGAGCCTCAGGGCCAGCCCAGCAGCAGCGTCCCGGCCAGCGCGGTGGCCAGCAGGCCGGGCAGGGGCGGCGGGCTGCCCCCCCCGCCGTTCCGGTAGCCCCGAGCGGGCCCGTTGCAGTCGTCGCCGAAGCAGCAGCGCACGGTGGCCCCGCCGGAGCCGCCGCGGCGAGCCTGGTCACAGAAGGACTTGTAGGAGCAGGACTTAATGACGCTGTCTGCAAGGAAAGACAACGCGGCACGGGGGTCAGCGCTGCCGGGACCGGGGGTCGCGGGCAGACGAGAAGGAGCTCCTCGGTCCCAGCACAGCGCGGCGCGGGGCCGAAGGAAAGGATCTCTCTGCTGCCCGCCAGAAGCCACCTCCTGCTCCTCTTCGCCCTCCGGTCCCCTCCAAGACCCTACGGTCTTACCCCCCCTTCCCCCGGAGTCCCCAGTGCCCCCCGGGACTTACTGGGCGCAGTGATGGTGGAGCAGGCGTCGGCGTACTGGGGGCAGCTGTGGGATCCCTGCTGGTTGCAGTCGTTCTCGTTGGATGCGACACATCTGTAGCATTTCAGCGCTTTACCTGGGTGAGGATGAGGAGAAGGAGTGAGGGTGACAGCAGCGCCCCGTCCCAGAGCCCCCGGTGCCCCGACAGTCGGTGGGGCAGCCAGCCCCTCTCTCCTGAGCCTCAGAGCCGATAGCGACAGGTGCAAGAGCTGTGTGACCCCTCAAAGCGTACGCACACCCCAGAAAAACCCAAACCTGAAGATCCTGCTCCTGCCTGAAATGACGAATCCTCGATTGTGATGGGGCTGGCTAAGCCGGCCCTGGTGCCGGAGGGAAACTCGTCCCTGCTTTGCTGACGGGGCAGAGCCCTCTCGTGGCAGCAGGGCCGGCTCCTGCCCGGAGCTTCCACCTTCATCTCAGCGAGACAACACCCGGCAATGGGGAAAATTGGGATTTCATGGGCTCAGATTCCATTAGGCGCCTTCCATTAACCCACAGTGAGCCGGCTTCCGCTGCTGGGTTGTGTTGTGTCTCCTCTGCTGTTCCTCGCAGCATGGGACAGCCTTTCATCTGCCCTGAGCTAAAACCAGCCACGTTCATCGTGCCTTGGTCCAGAGATCCTGAAACTGCCCAGAGCTGCCCCTACTCCATTGCTCTGAGCAGGGCAACCAGCCCCTGCCTTTTACAATGGCTTTTTGTGGTTATGCCTTGGAGGAACCAAGTTTTAGAAGGGAAACACAGCTCCAGCCAAGAGAAGCTGCAGGGTTTGGCTCAGGAGCCTCCACTGGAGCTGGAGACCAGAGACTCTGTGGTCCTTGCTGGGCTCTGCACACCTGGGCAGAGAGGCAAAGACAAAAGAGAAACCCACCCTTCCCCCAAAACATCGTTTTCCTGCAGGGGTGGGAGCAGCACGGGGCAGGGGCACGGTGGGCACGTGCCAGCCCGCAGGCAGGTGCCAGGGATGGGGCAGCAGCAAGCACAGGAGCAGCTACAGCAATTTACCCAACCTCATTCTGCCTGGGCCCAAGGGACACTTACTTTCTCCAGCCAGGGACGTGACGATGGCCAGGGCCAGCAGGGTCTTCAGGGCAGGCATTCTCAGCAGTGTGCAGCGTGGGGTGTGTAGCTGCTGTTTTGTCTTAAGGTCTTACAGCTAATCTTCTTGGTGACTGCACTGGGGGCTGGGATAATGCCACTTAGCTGGGGGGACAGGACACAGCTCCCCAAGGACATGGGCTGGGCAATGGGGCAGAGCACCACACTGTCCTGGTGCATAGGCTGGGCTCTGCTCCATATCCTGCTTTGGAAACCATCCCTGAGCACGGAGCCTTGTGGTGGATTTCAAAGTTCTCAATCAAGTCCATCTGCTCCATCCAAAGAAGAACCCCTTTCTTGTCACAAGTAGAAGACAAGTTGGGGAAAACCCCTCCAGATTTTCCAACCCACCAAAAGAGAAGTGCAAGTGAACAACTGAAAACCCTGACAGGGCTGGGAGCCCAGTGGAACCATTCCTGCACCCCCCAGCCCCCAGGGCTCCATCCCAGAAGGATTTACCCAAGGCCACAGAAGGCTGCCAGGGTCAGTGCAGGGATTAGGCCAAGGATTCTCCTGCCTGACATCCCTCTGCTGCCTCAGCTCTTCCTGCTGTCTGAGCATCACAGTGTGGTGGGAGTCACGGGGCCAGAAAAGTCATCCCAGGTCTGAATTTCAGACCTCAGAAATGCAGATTCCAGGAACAGATGGTAACTACTTATTTGAAACCAACTGCCATGTAAACCACATTAATAAAGTCAAGGCAGAACGCAGTTAAGGAAGGTAAAGCCAACTTCTCCAAAAACTTTTCACCAACCTCACAAACACCAAGAAAGCTTTCAAGAGTGATAAACACAGTTTTTACTCAGGCAATGAAACATGGAAAAAATATATTAGTAATTATTATTATAATCTCATTTGTGTGAGTATAACTCTTACAAATATTTACCTGACATATAAAAGGGAAATTATCATACATATAAAACCAATGGTGATGGCAGTTACACACATGGCTGGAAGCAGAGGGGCAGGAGTCAATGCAGAGGAAGTTCCTGCCAGGGGAGGCCACACTGGAGGGACGGGGGAGAGATCAGTAGTTGGGGGTTACTGGTTGGCACTCGGTTACAGACAGATCTGCTGGCAAACACGCTGCAAACAGCAACACGGCAGCAGGGGCAGGGCCCGAAGCTGCCAGAAAGGGCATTTAAAGTCAACTGCAAGGAACAGACATCAAACACACCCAGCTGTGACACCACGCACAGGGAGCTGCCATTCCCTTCCCTGCGCCAGTCACAGGGACACCATCACCAGCACACGAGGTGCAAACACACACCTTCTATTTTATATAACTATAGCCATTGTGTATGGATTTATAGATATGTAACTATAACCATATTATAGTTAATAAATCATTCCGTAGGAATCTTCTTTGCCCAGGCTGGGGTGCATGCGGGCAGGCACAGGAACACGACAGCACTGGGTGATGGGAGGTGACACAGCAGGACCAGGTGAGGTGACAGCAGGACCAGGTGAGGGGAGGGGGCACAGCAGGACTGGGTGACACCGGGAGCAGGGACAGGAGGGACGGAGGGCTGTGCCCCGTGGTTGTCACAGTGCAGCCAGGCTTTGCAGACAGCCCACAGGAGAAGGTTGCAGCAGTGACTGCTGCGTGCAGGTCAGGGCTCTGGGGAAGGCTGAGTGGTGAAATCTAAAACTTCTGCAATTATCCATCAGCTCCAAGGGCCAGGGCAGCGCCCCAAGCAGAGACTGAGCTCAGGCTGTCTCACCTGGAGCCAAGACAGCACGTGAACAACACGGCCCTGAGCAGAGCAGAAGGTGAGGGCTGCCACAGTCCCCACCTGGCACCTGCCTCCCACACCTGGGCTCCACTGTGGGTGCTGCTGCAGGCAGGGGAGGGCCCCAAACCAGAACCCAGCCCTGAACCAGCCTGTCACCAGCTCTGAGGGGTTATGAAATGCTGCACTCTGCTTCCTCAAGAGAAGAAGCCAACTGCCCAAGAAATCTCTGGGTCTCAGGCGTTTGCTTTACCTGCACAGGCTCCCAAAGGGGAACAGAAATTGTCCTTGTTGATTATATGATTGAAGATTTTTTCACCAGCCCAGGAGGGGGACGCGGGGAGGTCAAGAGGGGTAAAAAGAGAGGGGGGAAAAGGGTTTTTCTTTTCTGTCAACTGTGCAAAGGGTGAATATCCAGCAGAAGCAACAGGTGCACTGCTTTGAGTGGTGTCAGCCACTGGCTTAAGTGACCAGTCTGTCACTGGGATAACACAGGGGGTGGAGAACAGCCTGGGCAGCTGTGTGCTGGGACAGCCTCCTGACACCTTTGCTAAAGTGTAGAATAAACTCTCTCTATATTATATAACTAATAAAATATAATCAAATGTATGGCTCTGGCTTAAACAGGTGTTTGCTCTGCATGCTTAACACAAGGAATTAGAAAATAGAAGGAAAAGAGCTCAATTCTGTTACAAAAAGGTAGCAGCAAAAAGGTTTGTGAAAGTGTTCAACAGGCTGGGCAGGAAACAGTCCAAACTGCAAATATTTCCCTTTTTCACACCTATCCATTCAAGGCAGAGAATCCTCCACCACTGCAGCTGCTGCAGTACCCACAGGGCAGCTCGGGGTTCATTTCCTTCCTCCTGCAGCCTCTGAAATGGGGCCCTGATCTCACCACGGCACAGGGAGCCAACAGCACCGGCCCTGGCTTTGCACATGTCCAACACCAGGTCACCCAGAGCTGATGTGACTGTGTCAGTGCCCTGGGGGGAACAAGTCATGCCTCGTGTCAGCACCGTGCCTGACTACAAGGAGTGAGCAGAGAGCCCAAGTGCCCAAAAATGCTCATAAAGTGCACGAATGCAGAGATGTCAGCTCCCTTCCCCTGAGGCTGGCACAGCCAGGGACAGGGAGATGCTGTGCTGTGCTTCACCCACGAACCAGAGAGCAGCCCTCCCAGTGCCAGGTCCCCTTCCCCAGAGCAAGAGCCAGCAGGTCCCCCCCTGCCATCACCCACGTCCCAGGGCAGGACCTACCCCCTGGCTGGACCTGTTCTGCTGAGCACGCGAGGACAAGAAGAGACAGAGAGTGTGGTGGGGACACAGCTAGACCCAGCCCAGGAAGGGGGACAGAGCCCAGGGCGTCACCTGCCACCCGAGAGGTGGCATTGGTGCAGAGGGACAGCGTGGGAGGGACACACAGGCCCAGGCTGAGCACAGGATCCCCAGGCTGACTGCAGGGATCCCAGCCCCAGAGCTGTGGGAAGCACATGGGGAGAGGGAGGGGAGCAGCTCTGCTCGGGAGCCACAGGTCCAGCAGCCAAGCTGGACACGAGAGCTTTTCTGCAGGGACTCCGGGGGTAAGGCAAGGTGCTCAACGTCACGAGAAAAGCAGCCAAGTGCAGAGTGCAGGGCTGACAGAGGGGTGCTGAGGCTCAGTCTGACTTTCCCAGTTTCGCTATCAGCTCATCGCAGATCTTGGTCAGCTCCTCAATCTCCTGGTTCTGGAAAAAAAGCAGATCTTGGGGACCTGTGTGGTGGCACAGGGAGGGGATAACATCTGGGCCCATCTGCCGTGAAGCATGCATGGGACAGGGTGGCCAGCTCCTCCACCTGGCCCTGCAACTGCTCCTCTGTGCACCCAGGCACTGTGCTCACCCCGTGCTCCTCATCCCAGCCAGACCTGCACAGATCTGCAGCAACCCAGCCCCAGCCCACATCTCTGCAAACAGGCACTCGGAAGCCAGCAATGCCCATTCTGCCCAAAAAAATCCAAACCAACCCCACAAAACACAAAAAAAACCCCGAGCAAACAAAAAAAATACCCCAAAAAACCAAACCCACAGAAACCCCTTCTGCACCAGAAATCTGGAGGATGCTCAGGGCAGCAAGAGGAGCTGCTGGCAGGGTGCAGGTGTGTTACCTTCTGCTGCAGGGTTCTCTCCAGGGACTCCACCTTCATCTGCTCCTTGCGCAGCCCCGCGTGCAGCGCCGCGCTCTCCGCCTTGGCCTTGGTGCGCACCTGGGCAATCTCCTCGTTGGCTCTGGGGGATGGACAGGGGCCAGGGGCCAGGTCAGGGCAGGGCAGGGCAGGCAGGAGCATCACATCAGCGTGAGGCTGTGCAGAACCTGGCTCTGCTCGCCTGGGTACAATAGAGGGGGTTTGCCCATATGGAAACTGGATGAGATGGGGTTAATTCAGCTCCTCTGAGCCCCTGGACAAAACTCTGCTCTTTGAGTGCCAAGCCAAGCCCGTTCAGCACCCACTGCACTCGGGGTTATGTGTGCTGCTGAGCTCCTGCTCATCAGCTGAGCCCCAGGGCTGCACAGCCCCTTCACGTACCACGAACACGAGCACTCTGAAAGACGGGAGCTTGGTAAGTGACCATAAATAGACCGTGAATCTCAGATTCTCCATTAAAAAATAAATAAGCAGAGATCAGAGAATGCATTCAGGGATTTGCTCTGCCTTGCTTAGAGACACTTGAGCCCGAGGTTGCAAAATGCAGCTTTTCACATCATTCAGCTCCTGCCTTCCAGCCTTGGAAAGCAAATGAAACCGCTTCCCTACAAGGTCTGCAAACACCCAGCAATCTCATGCATGTCCTTACTTGTCTAATTTTTCTTCTGCATGGACTTTCAGGGCCTGGTATCGCTGCTCTTCCTGCTTGACACGTGTTAGATAATCTTGAGCACATTTCTTCAGAGCTTCTTCATTCTGAAAAAGAAAGTGCATCCATCTGCATTGGGACTGGGCACAAAGACATTGCTCTGACAGGATGACAGATACTGTTCTGAGTGTAAGAAAAAGGTTTTTATAAAAAACAACTTCTGCTGGGGCCCTTATCCAGCTCAGCAGCACAGAAACACAGAGTGTGACTGCACAGGAACCCTGTGTCCAGGGACCAGAGCTGCAGGGAGACACAGAAAAAAAAGGTAAGGACCTTCTTAAATCCTTCCAGGACACCCTTCAGGTTTTCATATCTCCTGAACAGATCTGACAGGGACCTCTCCACTGAGTTCAGGTCTGCCAGAGCCTGGTCCTTTTCCATCGTGAGCTGCTGCAGGTTCTTCTGAGATGTCATATTTGTCCTCTGCTCATCCTCTGGGATGGAGAACAAACAACAAGGACAAGGTGACTGAGTGAGGACAGCTGTGGCAGCTGTTTCCTGCCCCGCACACCTGGCCAGGTGACAGCACCTTACCTATCATCTGGGCAATGGTCTTCTCATACTCGGCCACGATTTTCCTAGAAGGAAGAGAGAAAAAACAGGTGAGAGGCCACTGATTTTGGGGACAAACACTCCAGCTTCACTGGCAGCCATCTGCCCCACAGGAGGCCCTGCTGGGCCATGTCCTGTCACCACTGCACCCCCACAGGAGCACGGTGACGAGCCCAGATGTTGGGGCTGCACCACAGATGTTGGGGCTGGAACATCCATCAGTGCTGCTTCCATGGCCTCTGCCACTGGGGCTGGCACAGCTCACGGGATTTTATTTCTGCAGCAAAGGAACGAGCAGGTTTGCAGAGCACCAGCACTAAGAGGACATTTCTGCCAAGACACCCCACCCTGCGTCACCCCTTAGATCCTACTCAGCCTCCTCCTGCCAGGGCACAGCTCCTACCTCATCTCCAGCACCTCCTGACGGCTCTCCTCGTATTTCTTCTTCCACTCGTTTGCCTCGATCTCCTTGGTGATTATCTGGGTTGCAGCAGATACGGGACCCTTGGGATGTGCTCTGAGGGGTTTCCCCTCTCTGTCCCATGCAGTGGATCAGATCCCCCCTCCCAGGCAGAGCAGAGCTGCCCCTGCTCCCCCGTGGGGAGGTGCAGCCCTAAGGGCCAGGGACAAGGACAGGGCTGTTACCTCCTCTCTGATGAGTGTGAGCACTGCTGCCTTCTCGGACTCGCTGAGGCAGATGCCAGCCAGGGGACTCTCACTCCTGCTCACGCTGGGGCACTTGTCCATGGGGCACAGCCCGGGGCTGTCCTGGGGAATTACCCAACTGGGATGTTGGGGGGATGTTTTTTTCTTTTCACCCACCTCCCCTATTTGGAATGCTCTCCCCTATTTTATCAGCATCTGCACTTCCCTTTTGGAACACACAGAGCCCAGAGCCTGCATCTGACACCTGGCAGAGCATGTGTGAGGTTTCAGTGCCTTCCCTTGCCAGGAACCAGGAGCATGTAATAGGACATGAACTGCCCCAGGGATACCCCAAATATCCCAAAAGGGAGATGTGCTCACATCCAACCTCGCTTATCCCATGGCTGGTTTAAAAATCTCCCCAGCCTGGAGGGTCTTTGCTGACTGTGCAGGGGTGGTCTGCAGGGTCCGGGCTGCCTGTCTCCAACAGGACAACACTGCAGCTGATGTACTCAAATTGCTGCTGGCAGCTGCAGGGACATTTCCCGGGCCTTGCTGATCACCCAAACGCCCAAGGAAGCTGTGGGGGAAGCAGACTTCACCCCTCTGCAGAGCAGGGGTCCAAGGGACAGCCCCACTCATCCCTGGTACTCCAGGTGTCCAGGAGAGCTCTGAAATAGAGATCCAGGTACCCTCCTGTTGCCATTTTGGGTGCCTCTACAAGGGCTGGGGTGGTTGTGCCCCCATTGTTCAGTTTTCCTTTCCCAAAGCCCAGCTCCCGTGCAGCAGAGCTGCAGCACAGACACAGCCCGGGGCAGGGCTCGGCCCCGTGGTGCAGGGGCTGACACTGCCTGTTCCTCCTTGCATCACCCAGACAAGTGACAGCCACGCAGCATCTCCCTGAGAACGGCTGCCAGCCCGTGAACAGAGAAGTGCTGGGAGGAAGGAGGCAGCCTGCTCCTCTGCTTGTGGAAATGAGAGCACTGGAGCACTTCTCCCCTCCCTTCCCCTCCTCCCCAGAGCTTCAGCTGCTGCTCAGTTCCAGCTCCCTGAGCCCTTCGTGGCTCTCACAGCTCTGCTGCAGCCACGGCCGAGGTGGGAGCCACCCCCGGGGCAGGTTTGGGGCTGGGCACCCCAACACTGAGGAGGTTCAGCCCGGTGTGGTTTGGCAGCAGCCTTCCACAGTATCTCCCAAAAGCAGGCGCACACCTGAGCACCTGCAGGTACCTTAGGGGTGACACCAGCCTGTCCAGGCTCTCCTGGGCACCAAATGACAGGTTCACTTTGCCTCACGTCCTTGTGGGGCTCAGCACAGGGGAGTTGGTTTTGCTGAGGTTGTTAATCTCATTGTCATCTGCTTGTCAACTCAAGCAGCTTTGGCCAGGAGCTGCTAAGCTGGCACGGGGTGTCCCCACAGCAGAGAGGTCTTGGGGCTCCTGGGGCATGTCAGGGGTGTCCCAGCACCGGGGTGCTGCTGCTGGGCTGCCAGGGTCAGTGTGGCTGCAGAGCCAGGGCTGTTTTACTCTTCTCCCATCTCTGCTGTCAGCTCTTTCCTGAGAGCAGGGTAGAGGATCCCTTGTAGGAAGCACCAGTGCCCCTGGGCCATCAGAACCAGCCTGGACACTCCATCAGACACAACCAGTGCCCAGCAGCTCGTCCCCTCCCCACGGTCCCCTCTGTCCCCCTCCCCATCCTTCAGCCAATTTCCAGAGCAGCCCTGGCTCTGCACTGCTCCTGCTCTGTCCCCAGCATCCCTCCCTCCCTCCCTCCCTCCCCACAGCCCACCCAGGAGGGATCAGCCTCTGCCAGGCTCCTCCAGGCCTGCTGGGAAATCTCTGCTATTTTTATCAAGTCCCTGCGTGGGTTTGTCAAGAATTTTACCTCCCCAAGAAACTCGTTTCAGAAAGGAAAAAGCGAGAGGCACTCACAGGGAAGATGCCAGGCCCTCCCTTTTCCATCTGCTTGCAGATCTCCTTTTCAAAACCTAAAGACAATTAAACACAACCTTTTATTGATTTGGAAACAGCACCCTGGGCACATGCAGAGACGTAGGAGGGTACCTCTGAGCCTCTCCATCCCCTGAGCTCCCCCTCCCAAAGGCATCTTTGCCCCCAGCTCTTGCCCTTGCATGGAATCATTTTGGCTGGAAAAGCTCTCCAAGACCATCGAGTCCCAGCACTGCTGAAGTCACCATTGAACCCCGTCCCCAGGTGCCACAACGGGCACCCTGCCAGCCCTCCTTGGAGTGGAAGCCAAGACTCCCCTCTGGTGGCAGCTCAGCTGTGCCCATGTCCCCAGGGCTGCCTCCTGTCCCTGAGGCCACAGGAAGGTGCCCAGGACGTCCTGCAGGATGCTGGAACAGAGAGCTGCTCACACCACTCCCAAAAGCACGAACATCAGCCTGTGCCAGCCAGTCCCAACACCCTCCAAAGGACCTGCCACACGGCCCTGCTGCTCTGAACAGCACAGAGGAGATAAAAACCATCTGCAAGCCATGGGACACCCTGACCTGCAGGAGGGACACCCCGACCCTCTGCTGCCTCACATAGCATGAGGGGTGATTTATGGGCTGCAGACACGATTCGTGTGCTAAGCAGGCAGAGAAAAGTGTATTTAGAGAGCTCAGCTTGGAGAGGAAGGAGGCAATGGAACACTGGTGCCTGCAGCTGCACCCACAGCTCCCATCCAAAGCTGCAGAGAGCACCGAGCCCATGCACCAGCCTGGCCCTCTGGGACCAGCAGCATGAAATAAACCCTGCCAGCCTCTCCCTTGACTGTAGGACCCTCCTCCCAGAGCACAAAGAACCATTCTCCATGGAGCTGGCAGCCCAGCACAGCCATCAGGAGAAATGATTAATGGGTCCCTGCAGAGGGGAGGGCTGCAACCCCCCCGTGGTGATCTCTCCTGCTTGCATCTAGGACTTGGCTATTGATTAAATGTCATGTTGCCTGGCCTTTAATTATTTTGTAATGGTTTGGTCAGAGAGGTAATTACGTGGGAAACTGACAGCAGAATTCCAGCAGGAGCAGTAATTGGGGTCTCTGTGGGCATTTCTGAGATCTCCATCAACCACAGCCCCTGTACTGGGACACCAAGTCCTGGCAGCTCTGCTCCAGGCACAGGCTCTGAGCCGGGAGCCTGCAGCCCAGGAGCCAGGATGCTCTGGAGGGTGGAGAATGGCTCTGCTCAGCTCCCAGCTCAGCACTGAGCACTGGTGGCAGGGAGCACCAGCGGAGGGAACCTCGTGCCTGAGCCACATCCCACTGCAGCATTGTGGGGAGAGTGCTCTGCACCCAAAGTCTAAACAAACACAGCCTGGACCATCATTTCCCATGCTGGAAATAGTGCAGGAAAGCAGTGGCAGGTTCCATTAGAACCTGCAGCAGCCTTTAGCCCCGTCAATGTCAATAAACTCTGATGAGGCTGCACTGCCTCAACAGCACCAGCTCCTTGCTGGAGGCTGCAGAGACTCCCTGGCTGCAGCCACAGCTCATTCCCAGAGCTGAAGGCAGCCAGGACTCCTCACCTGCCTCTGGCCTGTGCTTCCCTGCAGGAACGGGGACGTTGGAGCACTCAAAGTACTCCAGGTCATCTTCTGGCTCAGCCTTCTTCTCCAGCCCGGCTGCTTTCTGCGTGCAGGTGGTGGAGGCCAACTTCTCCTCATCAGTGGCACGTCCATCCCGATTTGTAATATCTGGGATTTCTGAGATTAACACTCCTTCATCCTGCAGGATCAAAGTATGCAGTTAAGCAAGATCTGCAAAGATCAAGCCACCAGGTGAGCTGCTGGATACTCCAAATCCACTGTGCTGCTCCCCACCAGCCCTCCTCCCTACCTTCCCATCAGCAACTGCCCACAGGGAAGACGCCAGCCTGAAGCTCAGCTCTCCCCACCATCATCCCAGCATCCCCACAGCTCTGGGGATGAGATTCCACATACCTGAGTGCTGATGTCCAGGACCAGGGGCTGCGCCTCGTGCTGCTTCACCTTGCAGCCGCTCCTGCAGGAGAGAGAAGTAGCAGCTGAGGAGGGGTCAGGGGCAGTGCAGGGGATGCAGGGGCACGTGGGAGACAGCCCAAGCAGGGGGAGGCAGTCCCAGCACCAGCGTTGCACCCACCACGTGCCAGCACCCCACTCACCAGTGAACACCGAGGCACAGCAGGTTCTGCAAGGAACAGAAGGAACAGGCAAACAAAAGACACGACTACATAGAAGTTGGGTTTGTCTGTGAGGTGTTTATTCCTGAGGAAGGTAAGGAGCAGAGCAAGGGCCCCAAGGGGCTGATGGCAAGGGAGGCACTGCCAAGGAGCTGCTGAAGGAGGATCTCCCTCGCTGCGCCCTCGCCCTGCGTGTCCAGCACAGCAGCACCCGAGCTCCAGGGCAGGTCCATTTTCTGCAGGAAGAACCACGTCCAGGCTGTCCCGTGCCCTGTCCCTGCAGCTGGAAGTTTCTCTGGGACTTCTCCACAGCATCCACATCTCCCATGTGAGTCAGACCCACACAGCCAGGGCAAGGTCCTGAGCCTCGAACAAACTCCGCCTGGCACAAACGCTGGCCCAAGGACAAGGGCCCCTTGGGCGGCAAGTTGAGCTCAAGCTGGTCTTGCAGGTGGTCCCCTTGCCCTCCAGTGAGGAGGCTGAACCTGGAACTTCATCCCGGGTTCCTGAAGACACCCAGCAGAGGCCATCAGCACAGGACTGCAGGCACGGCCGTACACCGGGCACCAGCACAGGCACGGTCCCCGTGGCAGGGGGACAGTGGGTGGGACAGCACGAGCTCTTCTCCTGCATCTCACCCCCTCACACTCCACACTCAGGGATCTCCCAGGCTCGTGGCCACGTCTGACCCCTCAGAAGATGCTTGCTGAGCTGGAACAGCCCCTGATGGACCTGGGGAGGGATCCCAGCTTCCAGACACGGCACTCCCCATGGCAGGGACACGGGCAGGGCTCGAGCAGGACTGCAGCGAGCTGTTCCCAGGTTTATGGAACTGCCCCCACCCACTGCCCCCTCCAGCCCCCCGTCCCATGGCACACATGCAGAGCAGAGCACAGGGAGCAGCGTGCTGTGGCACACAGAGCTGTCTTTGCTGCCCTGCACGCCTTGCTCACACTGAGGAGTCACTCTGGACTGTTCTCCCTCATGCCCTGCCACAAGCAAGTCAAACTTGTCCTGTCCTCGCCTTCCTCTTTTCTGCACCCTCTCCTGTGCCAGGGTTATCCCATCACCTGGCAGCTGGTTTGAGTCCCCCCCCCTCCCCCAGCACCAAGAAAACAGCTCTGCACAAAAACCTGCTGTCCCCCCATTAGCTGAAGGTTTTGAGCACTTGCCCACCATCAGAAGATGCTGCAGGCAGCATGCTGCGAGGACAAGCACGGGCATGTGCCTCCAGTGCAGCTCAGCTCAGCTCAGCTCAGCTCAGCTCAGTTCAGCTCAGCTCTCCTCCTCTCCCTCACTCCCAGGCACTCACCAGGCCAGGCCACCCTGGGGACCCTGCCAAGGGCTGCGGGACACAAACCAGACAGCAGAGAGCACAAGTCAAAGGGCAGAAGGAGCCAGCATGCCATGGAGACGAGTGGGGCAGCACACACCCAGAGAGAGGACAAAAACAGCAAAGGAAAAGAAAAGGAATACAGGAGAGAGTACTTACAACAGAAAACAGAGAAATTTCACTTGCTCAGTAGTCCTGATGCACCAAAGCATGGACAGGGAGAGAGAGAGACAGACAGATGGAGAGAAGAAGAGTGTGTGAAAAGACCTGGGTGTCAACTTGGCCTTTGGGAAGGCACACACACACACGGGATGCTCTGATCCTGCACTTGCTATCCACAGCAGTGGGGTGAGATCCAAACACAACCCTCACTGCCAGGGCAGCATCCTGCTGCCTGTGCTGCTCCCAGGTAACAGAGAGCAAGCAGAGAATTCCTGCTGCCTCCCCTCCCCAATGACTCTGCTCACCCACAGCCACACATGGGAACACCAGCTCTTAAAAAATGTGTATCTACTCTCTGCAAAGTATTTCCTGGACAAAAACATTCAACACAGCCTGATTGTTGCCTGTGAGGTTTTCTCATTCTCTGTAAAAAACCACTATCTAATTTTCTCACTAGAGAATCAGACAGAATCTTACCCATCCAACCTGTTCTCTTTCTCTGACATAAAACACAAATTCAGTGGCAGCTCACAAAATGTCTCAGCTACATTTGACCAACCACACCTGCATCCACCAGCTCCTGCACATCCCCAGAGTCCAGCAAACACAAGAGCTCCAGCCTCCACTCCGGGTTTCTTCTGACTCCATATCTACACCTTGGCCCAGCTGGGCCCCCGAGGGGTTTCCAAAGAGGTGATCCTGCAAGCGGCTCCCAGTGCAGCCTTTCCTGCCCTGCCTGGCACTCAGGACACTGGCACTGCCCCAGAACAGTCCCTCCCCTGGCGCTGCCAGGCACAGGGGAGCTGCCAACAGCTGGGACAACAGGCAGATGGAACTGAGGCACCAGCAGGACCTCAGGTGCACGGGGCTCACTCAGGAGGCACCAGGGCAGGAGCACTCCCACCACCATAACCATCTCCACCATCACCATCACCACCATCACCAGCAGCAGCTCTGCCAGCCCGCAGGGAGAACAGAGGGGGCTGCAGCTCTGCACACACTGGCACTCACGTTATCAGGCGTGACTTGGGCTTCTTGGGAGAGTCTCTGCCTTTCAGGGCATCCTCCTGCATCTCCAGTGTCTGAGACTCGAGGATTTCATTGAGGCTGTTGTCTGCAGTGGAGCAGGAGTCAGCATCGGTGCTGGCAAGGGTCTTGGTGGGCTTGAATGGATCCATGGAGTCAAAGTTATCAGGGTCAAACTGGTAAGAGCCCTTGGGGACAACTGGAGAATTTTGCATTGCTGAGCTGCCACTGTGAGAGTTGAGGCCGGGGCTGTCCCAGCTCGTGGGACCCAGCTGGGAGGAGCCCCGAGGCTCTGTGGGACCCCTCTCCACATCCTCAGCTGCTTTCTTGGGGGACTCTCTGTGTCTCTTCGGTGTCAGCTTGCTGGCTGGGATCCTGCTGCCCCTCCTGGGTGAAGCTGGCTTGGCCTCCACACTCTCTCTAGCCTCTGTAAAATCAGCCCCAGGTTTTGGGACCTGCCCTGGGGCCTCCAGAGCCGGGTCCCCCCCCAGCTCAGCAGGATGGGGAAGGTGTTTGGGAAGGCTCTGCAGCTGGCAGGCCCCTGCCGTGAAGGGGTTCACGCTCCTGTCATGAGGCTCAGGGTCAAGCTGGCAGGATGCTTGGGTCTCCTCTGTGTTTTCATCTGTTTTCCTCCCCAGTGAAGGTGTTTTCCCTTTCCCGAGCTGCTCCTGTGCCAGGGCATCAGCCCTCGGCTCCACCAGCCCCGTGGCAGTGTCCTCTGTGTCCCCTCCTGGCATGGCCCGCTCCCAGGTGGCAGTGCCCACATGGGGCACGGGGGCTGGCTCCACGGTGGGGTGCCCAGGGTCAGCCTTGCAGCCCAGCCCAGCCAAGGGCTGCATCAGGGCCGAGTGTTCGGGGTCAGTTTCCCCTTTAGCATCCAAACTGGCTTTAGGGGCTCCAATCTCTGGCTGAGCCTCATCTTTGGGGTGCTTCCCAGGCGAGCTGTCCCCTACCAGCTGGTCACCATGGCCACCTGGCGCTGAAAAGATAAAAGGAGATGGTTAAACCCCGACCTGCGGTGCACTCCATGCCAGAGGGCTTTCTGCTCCCTCCTCACAGCTGCTCCAGGGTCGGATTTTATGGGGGATCCACTGACTCACAACTCACCCTCCCTCCTGCCAGAGGACAGGGTGCCACTGCTCACTTGGGCAGAGAGTTCAAATTAGTGAGAAGAGTTCAGGGATGCACAAGAGACAACACCACAAAATGTGAATAAGCAGGCCCCAGGGAAAAGGGGAACGGGCAGGTGTGCTCACTGCACGAGCAGCAACAGGCTGCAGGAGGGATCTGGGGGTCACCCAGTGCTGGGGCTGCAGAGCTGGGCATGCACCAGGCAGGAGAAGCTGCCTGACACAAGCTGATTCTCCACTTGCAGAAATCCTGCTGCAGTCACACCAGGCTCTCCACACTGCTGTAAGCATCCTCTAATGACAAATCCTGATCCATGACTTAATCATCTTTACTGCAATCCTTTCCCTTCAATCCTTTTACTCTTTAATCTTTTCTTTGAAATCAAGGGATGGAGAAGACACTTTATCTACTGGGCACCCTGAAAGCTGCACCCACTGAGCACCCAGAGCTAGGCTTGTGGTGCAGGTGTGCCAAGGCACAAGAGGAGAGCATCTGGTGTTTCTCCTGCACCTCAACCAGGGACAATTGCAGACTCCTGGGAGAGGCCAAACAGGATTCTGGGATGCCCAGCACCCATCAGGGAGCCTGTGGCACCTGCAGCCCTCACAGGCACCTTTCTGGGGAGACACAGCCCAGCCAGGTCCTCCAAGGGCAGAACAGAACCAGTGCTCTCCCAAGGACCAAACTGGTTTGAAAACCTGGCTGGGAAGAGCAGCCAGGGTGATGAAGAGCTTGTGCCAGGGAAATCTGCCTGTCCCTGCCCCAGCCCTGCCCTGGCCCAGAGGTAACAGCTGCAGAGGGAAATCACCTCGAGCACCCCTCCTCATTTGACCAACCCCTGCTCCCAACAGACCCCCCTCCCCGAGAAGCCAGGAGAGGTTTTTCCTATCACCAGGCATTTGCAAACAGCTCATGTGTGCTGGTAACAGGGAAAGTCACAGGCTGGCAGTGGGAAAGGGAATCAGGCAAATATCTGGTCCCAGGACTAATCCAGGACATGGAGCCAACAATCCTGACTCAGTTGATGGCTCGTGGTTAGCATAATTGATCCCCAGAATGCTACAAGCCATGAAAATGAATCATGAGGGTCTGTGTCCTCCCTGAGACTGCAAAAATGCTTCCTCCGACTGCAAAAAATGCTCCCTCCAAGTAGACGTTGCCTTGATGCCCCAGAAAATGCATCAGTAAACACAAATCCAGTGGATGAGTACTTGGAGTGCAGCCAGGAAACAGTCTGAGGCAGCGCCTGGCAGGCCTTCCCATCATTAGGAACCAGGAAAACCTCCTTAACAGACCCCAAAGAAAACTTTATTACACTTGCTGTGCTGCTCAGCTGTTTGAAGCCTTCCTGAGACAGCCCTGAATAGAAGAGCAGACTTCAAAGTCAGGGCCAAAGGACTATTTAAGTGCATTTTGCGTTCCCAGCAGAAGGTTTGGCAGCTGCTGTTCTCACGGACGTGAGCCCATCCTGGTTTCTAACCCAAGCAATGAGTAATTACTTCTTGAATAACAAGCAGTCTGCACACAAACCACCTCTCCACGCTGTGGTGGCTACAGGGTGGGGAGGAAAGGAGCGGTGGCCGTAGCTCAGAATCGTTCTCAAACAAAAATCAGAACAACCCACCCAGGATCTTCAGTTTTGCGAGTCCCTCATTTTCTGCATCCAAGAGTGCCCAGCCACTGACCCCCTCCTGCAGCACAGCCCACCCCCCAGCCAGTCTGAGAGCAAAGGAACCAGGACATACTGGGAGATATACAGGTAAAGGGCAGCTCAGGTGCTCGCCTATGGTTTTGGAAATCTTTTGCAGCAGAAATGTCCCTCCTGCAAGCTCAGGGGGGTTTCCCCTAGATCCTCCCCCTCTACATTTCTTCTGCCTCCAATGCAGCATAAGGGGAATGTGTGTTCCTGGGGGAAAAATTGCACAGGATGCAGAAAACAGTGGCCTGAAGGGCCTGCGGTGCACAGAAAGAGCCAAGCTCTCTGCTCCAACCCCAGCATCAGCACTGGCCATAGCTCAGTGCAGCCCAGGCTCTCCCCCTGGGGAGCAGAGCCCTCCCCAGCCCTGCACGCTGCCTGCATTTCTCCCTGCTCCTGCTGTGTGTGCTCCACCATCCCAGCTCCCCCAGCATCCCAGCTCCCCCAGCATCCCAGCTCCCCCAGCATCCCAGCTCCCCCACCATCCCAGCTCCCCCACCATCCCAGCCAGTCACGGTGTGAGCAGCAGTGCTGGCTCTGCACATACATGGCTCCTGCCAAGGAATCCAGCTTGTCACCCACTCCTGCAGCTGTCCCCCAGCCCTCTCACTGTTCAAATCCTCCTTCTGGGCCAAAACTGTGCTGATCACCCCAGGAGAAGGCAGGCTGGTAGCCACGGGCCGCACACAGCTCTGGCCCTCAGACCAGCCCTTCCCACAGGTATCCCAGCAGGTGAGGTAAGGAACTGCAGCGTCCTGGAAAGGTGACCTCGAGCTCTCCCATTCCATCTCTGGCACTGCGCCCTGCAGTGGGGGACAGTTTAGTCCCAGCATGAAAAGGGACACTGTCAGTCCCAAACACACACCAAGCACAGGGTGTGCTGGATCTCAGGAACTGCGGTTCAGGCTGCAAACCTGCTCCACATCAAGGTGAGTACCTGGAGGGGATGCTACAAAGTGAAAGCAGAGATTTTTTACTTTCTAAAGAAAAACAGACAGGACAGTCTGGCACCACAGTAATAGACACTTTGTGCCTCTGCATTACAATTGCTTTGCTCGTCTTCCTCGGGCAGAAATTAAACACAAACACCGACTTAAACAGCTTTCCAACATGCCATCCCTCAAACGAACCAGGAGCACTGGGCAGCGCTGCAAGGCCAAGGCTCAGAGCCCCTTCCATCCCCCAGGCAGCGCCAGGAGAAGCAGCAGCAGCGATCCCTGCCTGGCCCGTGCCCGGCACGGGCAGAACAACCCCTCAGCCCAGGGCAGGGCCCGCTGTGACTCACACGCTTCTCTGTCTCAGCACAGGATATCTGCTCCTACACCCAGCTCAGTCCTACATCTCTCTTTTCCTCTTTTGGCTTTCGTTTAACAGCCGTTGATCTATTTTTAAATCCATTCTGTTGAGAATTAGCATACCGGCAAACGATGCTGCTAACGCACCGGAAAACACGTGCCCTGCATCAGCCTGCTCCCAGCACCGATGGCTCTAGATTTGCTGCTTCTGCTCATTTCCTTGTGCAAAATACCTACTGGCAGATGACTGGAGATAACCTGAGCAAGAATGGGACAGAATTAGTCCCACCATCTGAGACAGCAAGAGTAAACTGAGTGATCCTGAGCGGTCATAAACCCTCACTCCAAGGCTGAAGTTTTGTCCCCAAGGGCAGGGTTTAACACACCCAGGTCACCTCTTGGCTGTGCCTGGAGCCCTGGAGTCACAGCTACTGTCATTCCTCACGCTATTTATTCCCAAGGCAGGATGAGACTGCAGCTACACAGCAGACAGTGCCTGCAGACAGTGCCTGCTGCCCGCTGTCCCTCGAGGCCAGGGGTGCTGTGCCTGTCCTCAGGCCCAGCTCTGGCACTGCCCCCACACACCCCAGCACTGCCAGCAGCAGTTCCCCAGGGACTGCAGGGCAGCAGCTCTCCTGGAGCTCACAAGCAGCCATTACGCTGCACGGGATTGTCTCCATCCCACTGCTGCTCCCGAGCTGCAGCCAGACCCGAGGATGCAGAGATGAGGCTTTAACACAGGGATTACATTGGTACAGAGGTGTAACAGCCCAGGGTGCCTCTGCACCCATCCTGCACACTGCAAACCCACCCACACCCAGACAATCCTTCCTCTCCACCATTCCAGACGAACTGAAAAGACACAGCCAGAGACATGGGCTGGGGAGGGCTGGGGCCAAGTCTGGTGGCACCACAGTTTGGCTCTGCCAGCTCCAACATCCCACTCTCTGCCAGCCAGCACAGAAAAACAGCTTTTGCAGGAGATCATGCCCTTGTCTCCAGAACACTGAGAGCTTTGTGTGCAGGAGCAGCTACTCCCTCACTGCTGAGCAGGAGCTGCTCATCCCAGGACAAGGGGCTCAGGCTCACATGGGAACAGTGACACCCTGGAGCCTGAAGCAATGTGCTTCCTTAAGCTGTGCCAGAAACGATCCTCCTACCTGCTGGGAAAGCCTTTTCATAGCCCTTTTTCCTGCCCCCCTCCCCAGGCATTATCCCCAAAGTATAGATATCACCCCTTCTTAAAAGGATTATTCCAAGAGCTGTGATTACTGGAAGCATGAACTGAGCACTCCCTCCATCACAGCAAACAAACACAAGTTTTCCACAGGGATGGATGAATGAACACCCAGATCCACCCCAACAGCAGAACAGCTCAGGACCCACCAGCAGAGGAAACCCAATGCAGTTAGAGCAGCTCCCTGCAAATTCTCAAAAAATGAGGTTTAGCAGCATTGAGCATGGGCAGCAGTTACACAGTGAAGACACCAGGCACCAACTCTGGGGAAAAAATGGCCTGTGCAATGAAACCCCTACCACTGACCAGCCTGGGGGACACAAACCTGGCATCTTGCCACTCCTGTTCAAGAGCCAGGGATGAGTGAGAAAGGTCCCACCAGCCAGCAGCAGTCAGGGCAGCCCCCAGGCTGCAGAGGAAGTGTCAGAGAAACATTTAAGTGATAAAGTAGTTCAACGGCATCCTCCATTCCTCTCAATCAACCCACTACAGCTCTTCGTGGAGCACCCAGCCCAGCCCTGGCATTTGAACTGTCCAGGCCTTTAACCACCAAAAGTGTGCAAGGCATTACTCAGCCAGAGAATTTTACTCCTTGGCCCCACCCTGCCTTTCTGCCAAAGGAGCAGGGCACCAAGAGCAGAAGGTGCACGCTGGCTCTTTACCTTGGGTCCCGGCCTCAGACTCTGGTGATCCTGGTGGCTCGCAGAACTCCTTGAGTGGCGAGCAGGTTGGTGTTTGTGCTTCAGGGGTCTCAAAATTATCAGTGGAGTCCGAGCTGCCGAGGGGGGGGAAAAGAGTGAGGAATTACTGCTTTCAAGGCTACCTCTGAAATCCTCCACAACGCCTACACGTCCAGCCAGGCGCAGACTGGCCGCGGGCATCCGGGGCGGCCACTCGCTCCTGTGCAGCGGGACACGCTAGCAAACGGAAAAGGGAGAGCAGGTGAAACATCATCGTGAGCAGCCCCTCCGTGCACCCCCAGCCCTGCGGGAGGGCTCCGCCAGCTCATTCCCGAGCTGAGCACGCAGCACGGGCCTCCAAGGACATGCAGCATCTCCCACGCGGCTCCGGAGGCTGCCGAGGGAAGCGAGCCCGGCTGCTCCGGCCCTGCGCTCCCCAGCATCCTCCAGAAGCAGCGCCCAGCCCCGGCCCCCGGCGCGGTGCGGGACCCCCGGCAGGCAGCGGCGAGCGGCAGCGAGGGGCGGAGGGCGAGAGGGGCGGGGAGGGCGCGCCCGCAGCCCCGCGTGGGTGCGGGCGCCGTGGCAGGGCGGGCAGGGGAAGGTGACTTGCCTGAAGCCGAGGGCCGAGCCCCCCGCCGGCGGCTCCCGGTCGTCCTCCTCGTCATCCTCCTCGGCGGCAGCGGCCCCGCCGTCCCCCTCCTCGGGGCTGCCCCCGCCCCGCACCGCCGACCAGGTCCAGCGGGCCCACTGCACCGGGGAGAGGATCTGCCAGGCGCTGAACGCCATCGGCCCCGCTGCTCTCCTCTCCTCTCCTCTCCGCTCCGTTCCTCTCCGCTCCCCGCCGGGCTCACTGCGGCCCCGCCGCCCGCATCGCGCCCCGCTCGCTGCGCTCGGGCCGCCCCCGCTCCGGGGAGCGCCCGCCCCCGGCACCGCCCGCCGGGAGGGGCCGGCCCGGAGCCCCCCCCCGCTGCCCCCCGCACCCTCGGCCGCGGGGGTGGACGCGGGGTTCCCCGATCGCCGCCCCTCCCGGCCGGAGGTGACAGCCGCCGCTTTTCTTTCCTGTGCGAACCCCCAAGTTCTCCTATTTCTGCCCAAAGGCGGGGCCGGGACGCATCGCTGTCACCCCTCGCGATGCTCTGCCTTCCCTCCCGCCACAGGGAGAGGACAGGGGACAGGGGACAGTGAAACCAGATCCCCGCCGGTTTGCCCCGCACTGATTTGGTTGCACCTGTGCTGTCACAGAGCCGGCAGGACACAGATTCTTTCCACTCTGGACGTGCCAGCGAAGACCCCGGGCAGGTGGGGAGGTGCTCTGGGGGTCAGGCAGCTCCCAGGAATCCGGGAACACTCGGTCCCACCCAGGGAAGGCTCACTCACCCCTTGGGAAGCCTTGCCCAGGAAAGAGGTTTCCCAGAGCTGAGGAGCCGAACAGAGGGAGCAGGGGCAGAGGGGAGGGAAACACCTGTCCTTTCCCTTTTCCAAGGAAATGCCGGCCTCAACAGCCCTGGCTGATGCTATATCCTTCCGTGGCAGCAAGTTTATTTATTTAATAAACTATTGTTGTTTAAAAATAACAGCCAGCAGTTCACATAGAAATCAACCTTGCTGGCCTCCCTCAGGAACTTTCCCTCAGGAACTTTTCCCCTAACGAGGGCTCCCACTCCCAAATTCATCACCTCCCACACGCTTGCTAGAGAGAGGACGATAAAGTTACTGACACCGAGCAGCGGCCGCAGCACCGTGAGGAATGTCCAGGGCTCTGGCAGCAGATCCATCACGGGCGGTGGCATTGCAGGCTCCGGACAGTTGGCAGCTCCCTGGAACCCTGACTGGCTTATCCCAGCGCCAGGAACAGGTGCCAGGGATGAGCTGGGAAATGGCAGACAGCTGTCCTGCTGTGAGACAAGCCCGCCTGCTGCAGAGAAGAGCTGCCGGCCCTCACTGGCCACACCAAGAGCTCCCATGGCAGGCTGAGCCCACGGCCCCGGGGCTTCCCCGTGAGTCATCAGCCAGCTCTGGGAGTTGGGAATGCCTCTGCATGGACAGAGAGGCCCCTGGGCCACAGCAGACCCGTCCATCTGGTCTGGCTGCCTCTGACACCAGCGTCTGTGGGAAGCTTCAAAGGGCTCATTCCTCACCTTTGAGCATCTCAAATAACCTCCCTGCAGGGATCCTTTCTCCCAAGCTTCCCTCTCTTATTAGTGTCCTTATTAGATATTTGTGTCATTCCTATATGCTTTTACTGCCCATCCTCTTGAAAAATCTCTTACCCCCTTCTGAAATACTCCTAAACTTCCCCAAAGATTTCTCTGGGTGAACCAAAGCTGAGGTGCTGCCACAGCTCAGTGGCAGGAGATGCACATGGGAACACCCCTGCACCATGCTGGCCCCCACGTCTCCAGGGCCTGGGGGACAAGGCCAGCACATTGGCCTGCTGCTGTGGCGAGCACACCGAGCAAGAGAAGCCTGCGTGACTCTTATTGAAGATTAGCCCAAAACCAGGAGTCTGAAGCAAAAGCAGAAGCTCAACATCCTGTCGCCCATGGCTGCCGTGAGCAGAGCACAGCCCACTTCCCTGCTCCAAAGCTGATTTCTGCAGATGAATTTTACATAAGATCCTCAGCGGGAGCCGCGCTGCAGCAGCCTGACCTCATCCTCCTCCTGCTCCCGCTTCCCCTTCCCACCTCCCACTGAACCCAAGGACCAGCAGCAGTGACGGCATCACCACGATGTGAGCAGCTGAGGAGCCCTGCCAGGGACAGAGAAACCGCACGGGGACAGAGGAACCCGAGCGCAGCAGCAGCAGCAGCGGCACTGGCACAGCAGCAGGAACGAGCCACTGCTGCAGAGGGGAAGGAGCTGTGTGTGACTGCGGGCTCCTGCAGCCCCCACTTGTTGGATGAGGGAACTGGTGCACAGGAAATCGTCAGGACCTGTATTTGCACAGGCTGTACACACACAGTGCATCCAGCAGGGACCCCCCACTCCCGCCCAGCACCCGGGGAAGGAGCCGGCAGGAGCAGGATCAGCAGGACTGAACCACGCTGGCTGCAGAGCTTCTGACTTGCAGGGCCCTGGGGCAGTGAGATACCAGAGCAGTGCAGGGGCAGAGCCTGCTTCCACTTGCTGTTCCTGATGAGCAATTAAGAAAATGCCTCGAGTGGCATTTTCCAGCTTGGCACCTGACCCAGCCTGGAAGCAGCACTGGCTGCAAATCACCACCGAGGAGATAACCTGACTTTGTCAGTCACACCGAGGGCTCTGCCTGCCAAACACTGCTTGGCACAGTCAGCAACACGCATCTCTGCAGAGCAGGGAGGGTGCTGACCTGTTTAAAACACCTGCCAGCAGTTTCCATCCACACAGTGAGGTGCAGCCCACGCAGGCAGCAGCTGGACGGGCTGTCCTTGGCACTGCTGTCACCTCCCTCAATGCTGTCACAGGACTCACTGTGCCAAGCCCTGCACACGCAGGGGCTCAGGGACAGGGGATGTATAGCTCATGGATGTCTCTGGCAGCTGAACCATCTAGAAACCCCACTCATGGTTTGCTCACTGCCTGGACTTTCCAGGAGGGGGAGAGCAGCAGCCCCTGCTGCACAGAGGACAGGTAGAGGCCCAAATGTTTTGGAACTAGAAGAGCCCTGTCATCACAGAAGCTGCAAAAAGAAGCAAAACCTTGCTTAGCTTTTCATGTCTATCCTTGCAGGAAGCCAGCTGCATCCAGGGATAACAGCTCTCATCCAGATGGGCCTTCCCTTCACACGGGGGATGAACTTCCTTCTGGCAGCAGTGCCTCTGACTGACCCCAAAATCACAGCATGCACAATTCCTCTCAGTGTTCCCACACCTAGGTCCCCAGAAAGGGTGCAGGGAATAACGCTGCAGAGCAGGAGCCACACAGCCACACCTGTGGAGTTTGGAGCTGCAGTGCCCCAGGCCTGAGGATGGTGTGCACCTGGAATTTCCCTTCTCAGCCTGTCATTGGGCAGGAGAACATCTATTTCTGGCTGCGAAGCTTTTCTGGGCACGGCACAGCAGCCAGTGCTGACATTTCTAGCTCAGAAACAGATCTTCTGTGGGGTTTCATTTCTCTTCTCCACTCCTGCCTCTGCTCCTCTGCAGTGGGGCTTTTCACTCCCCTGCCAGGACCAGGATCCAGCTCCCTGCAGGCAGTGCCAGGATGGGGCACAAGGACAGCAGGGGATGGTGGCAACAACCCAGAGATCAGCACTCAGAAAAAACATTAATTCATATTTCACTGCTGTGTAAATCTCCCCCACAGCTTGTAATAAGCACTTTAGTATTCATCTCCTCCAGGAAAGCAGGTCCAAGGTGTTTCAGGAGCATTTTTCTGTTGCTGCGTTTTATTCCAACCTATTCTATTGATCAGAGATCAGCATACCCTGCGTGCGGCAGCATCTGGAACATCCCGGGCGTTCCCCAGGTGCGGGAGCATCCCGGAGCATCCTCTAGGTGTGACAGCCCCACTGAGCATCTCCCGGGTGCAGCGGCATCCCCGGGAGCCCGGCAGGTTCTGCTCTCGCTAGAGGGCTCTCCAGGATGGGTTTCCGAGGGCTCTCCAGGATGTGTTTCCGAGGGCTCCCCAGATGTGTTTCCGAGGGCTCCCCAGATGTGTTTCCGAGGGCTCCCAGCCCTCCGGCCTCGGGAGAGCAGGGCTGGGGCTCCGCAGCTGCCGTGGGCTGCCCCTCGGAGCTCAGGGCTCTTTCTGCTTCTCCTGACTTTGGCAAAACCTCAGCCTGGACACCTCTGGGCGCAGCCCGGACCGAGCAGAACGTCACCAAATGCCCCGGAATTCAAGGCAGACAAAACCAACCCCCTCCCATCTCAGGCTCTGCCATCTGCTCGCCAGGGCACAGCAGGAGCCAGGGTGTCCCAGAGCCCCGGAGCTCCAGAGCGGTGCCCAGCGTGGGACAACGCTGCAGCACAGCTCCCCCGGGACCCTGCACGGCCTGGGATGTGACAGCTCCCATCGCTACACATTCCATCAGAACAGTGCTCCAGAAATAGAAATAAAGGACACAACTGTCACACACGAGCCTGGACACCAGCAGCCAGCCCCGGGCTCCAGCTGCCTTTCCCCAGCAGACTGCCAGCAAATGGATAAATACAGACATTTGTGGTTGCACTGAAAAGGACCGATGGGATAATGAATGCTCTGCTATTCCTGCATTTTGAAAATGCCAACCACAGCTTAATCTCGCTGATGCACTCGTGTGGGTGCAAGCTCGTTTCAAAAGGAACAGGCTCCAGCCCCATTTCCACACTGTGCCAGATGAGCACAAGCAGCTGCCTTCATCATGCAGCTTATTGACTCCCCCTTCAACTCCTTTGCTCCGTTTGCTAAAAATATCTGTGCTATGTGGCAGAAATGCTTTTATCAGGTGTTTGTCAGGCCTTAGATCCCCGAGTTTACTTCAGACTCAGTCATTCTGGGAATGCAGGCAGCACCTTAACCCATAACCTTGGGGGGCCAGCAGGAATGGGGACAGCAAAGAGTGAGGACAACAGCCAGGACAACGACCAGGAAGATGATAAAGGGCAGGAGGAACAAACCAAAGTTTGCTCAAGGTGGAGCAAACAGGTGGGAAGGAGAAACAGCTGAACGGGGCAGAAAGGAGCAACTGCAGCCACGCAGGGAACACTGGGATGGATTTTCCACCTGAGAACACCTCTAATGTCTAGGTAGGGGATGACTGCAGGGGAATAAAGGAAGGACAGAGCAGTTACAAGGGCAGAACGCACTTGTTTTCCTTGTCTGAGCCCCCTGTTTGCAAACAAACAGCCTTACAGGGCCCCCACTTCAAGAAAATATGTCTGTTCTCAACAATCTTTCAGTTGATTTACAGATAAGCTTCCCCTTTTCCTTCTGATCCCATCGTCTCCCCTTCAGATCCCAGTGCCCGAGCAGCTGGTGGGGAGCAGCTCCCCCAGCCCAGCCCCAGCTCCCCCCAGCCTGCAGAGCCCCAGGAGCCCCCACCCCACACCCCCAGACTGGGGGTACAGAGCACCCCAGCTTCCCTCCTGGGCTGAGCTGCAGCTGGAAGCTCTGGTGTGCTGACAGCAGCGAGGGGAGCTCAGGCACCCCTGGGTGGGGAGCGAAATGTGCCTGGGGAGGAGGGGAAAGGGGGAAGGGGGGAAAAAAGGAGAAAGGGGAAGGAAACTTTCTGCCCGCAAATTAAATTTCATTCTCCAATTTCCCCCTTCGCAGCGAGCCCGGACCAGTCCCACGCGTGGTGCGGGGGGAACCGGACCCACCCCGGACCGCGACCTCCCCACTCACCGGCGCGGCGGCTCCCGGGGGTCCCGGGGGGCTCGGGGGTCCCGGGGGGCTCGGGGGGCTCGGGGGTCCCGGCTCTGCGCCGCCCCCATGGCCGGGCTCGCTGCCGCCTCTCCGCCGGTCCCGGCGCGTCCCTCCCCGGGGAGGGAGGGAGGGAGGGAGGGCGGGGGCTCGGCCGGGCTCGGGGGGGCTTTGGGGAGCCCCGGGCCCCTCCTGGCGGGGCAGAACCGCGGATCCGGCACAGCCCAGGCAGATGCGGGGCTTGGGCGGGTGACTGGCGTGGTGACAGTGGGAATAAGAGATCCACGGAATCGCTCGGGGTTGGGAAAACCCTCTGAAACCATCGAGTCCGACATGAACCCAGCGCTGGCCCTGCCCCGTGTCCCCAGGTGCCACATCTGTTAAACCCCTCCAAAAACGGTGACTTCATCACTGCCCCGGGCAGCCTGTGCCAGGGCTGCACAATTCTTTCCATGAAGAAAATTTTCCCTACTCGCCAGGCTAAACCTGCTCGTTTACCAGGTCTCACCAGCCCCCAGCACAGCCTCTCATACTGCACGTTCGAGAAACTGGGGCCCGAGACCCTGCCTGGGGCACCTGATCTCTGTCAAGAAGCCCTGGTAAGGTGCTGGTGTAATCTCTCCCCTGAGAACGGGCTCTTCTCAAATGCAGGGGAAGCCAAACACCCAGCCCCGGTGTCAGGAGCAGCCAGACCCCTTCCTTCGTCACGGGAGGAAGATTTAAGGCCACACTTTAAAAGCTCAGAGGTGACCCTGCTTAGGAAATGTCCTGGTTGGAGTCCTTTTAATTAAAGTGCCTGAGAGCATATCAATTTCTGACAACATTTGCGGCTTTTTACTTTTGAGAAACTGAAAACTGGAATATTAATCTCTTTTTTTTCCCTGTCAGTCAGGGTGTTCTGGCTGGAGTCGCAGTGTTTTTTGGCAAGGAAAATGTCAATGCCCTTGAAATCTCTCACCTTTCTCTTAAAAACACCAAACAAAAGACCCACAAAAAAACCCACCAAACTTTCCTTGGGTGAAAAAAAATTGTCCAGCCAGGATCAACTGCTCTCCTGCCTCCGGCCATGCCCAGCGTGCCCTCAGCCATGCCCACCCATGGGGACCCCTCTGCATGCACGGGGCTCCCACAGCAGCCCCGACCACCCCAGAGCCCTGAAGCGCCCCTGGCAGAGCGTTACCTCCGTGCCAGCGTGCCAGGTGAGCAGTGGGAGGCTGCAATCGGTCACCAGGGCCGGGTCAGGCGGCAACGTGGCGTGGGGCCCTGCCTGCTGCACGAGGCCAGATGATCACTGGCAGCGATGCAGGCAGGGCTGGGCAGCACCCTGCACCCCCTGTGCATCCCAGGCACTGCTGGCACCTGCCTTCAGCCCTGGTGACACCTGTCCTGGCATGCTGCAGTCTCCTGGCACTGCACCACGGCCACACGGCTGAAGGAAAACCCATCAGGAGATGGCTCTGGGCATGGACCAGGGAAAGGTCTGCTCCAAACCTGTGCCACAGCCTGGCAGCTCCTACTGGGCCCTGCTATGGTTCCTCTGCTTTCCCCTGCTGGGCACTGCTGGGGAACCTGGCCATGCCAGAGGGGAGTTCCAGGGGGTCTCGGGCTGGAGCCAGGAGCGCCAGGCTCCAACGGATTGTGGCAGAAAGTGAAGAAGGTGAGGAGATGACTTTTGGGGTCCCAGGCCCAAGATGCAGCCCTTGGAGTGGGTTCAGGACTGCTCTGGTGTCCTGCATGTGTTATAAAGGCCAAACACTGCATATTATGGGCTGTGCCGTGTGTCACTGTCTGACAAGCTCTGCCTCTGCACATCCTTGCCGGTGGAATGAGGCAGGAGGGAGCTCTGGGAATGGGAGTGCAGTCCCTGCAAAGCATCCTTCTGGGGAGGCAGCGTGCCCAGGGGCTGCGCTCTGGCATCTGCAGGACTCCCAGGGCTTGGTCTTTTCATTCCTGTGCCTTTGGTTTCAAAGGAATTTCCTGCAGCCATTTCTCAGTGGTGCATTTGAAAATGCTGCCCTGCCCAGCTGGGCAAAGCTGGCATACACACATCTACATTTTAGACAGGAGCTGCCAGGACCTTCCTGCACTCCAGGCTGGGATGCTGTGTCCAGGCTTCAGCAGCTTGTCCCAGAAATCTGCTTCCATGAGGCTTTGCTGAGCTGAGCACTGCTACCCAGCGGCAGGAATTCAGCATTTCCTACAAATGTCCATCCTGTGGAGCAGGAATCTAAACTGGAGGGGTGAATCTGAGCGGGGGCCGAGGCTCCACACACACACACACACACACACACACACACACACACACACACACATTAGAAACCAGCATTAAAAACTCTGGGCAGGGCCCATGGATGCCAAGCAAGCCGGGGACAGACAGCCGGTGACATGCCAGCGCTGTGGCTCCATGCTCCGCAATTTTGGCCACAGTCCCCACCCTCCTTGGCAGGGTCCCACCCTGTGAGGAGTAAACACACACTGATTGCTGGGAAACTGCTGGCTTTCCGGGCAGACACTGCAGGGAAAGTCAGGATGGGGAAGGCACCAATATTAAATGACAATTATGTATCACACCAGCAGAGAAAACCAGTTTCCAAATCCAAGAACCCTGAGGGCACATGGTGACGTCCTTCACCACACTCCTCGGAGTTCCCTCAACTTGACAAACTAGCAAAAAAAAAAAAAACTGATTAAGCTTTTCCCAGCCCCTCAGGACAGCAGCAAGAATCAGCGTCACCATCTGTGAGCCACAGCCTCAGAGCAGTGGCAGTGGCTGCTCAGACCCCCGGGAGTCCCAGAGCAGCCCCCAGTCCCACCTGGGGGTCTGGAGGCGAGCAGAGCTGCACGGGAAGCCGTGCCAAGTGCCACAGGACTTTAAATAGCCACAAGCAGCCAGTGCCACAGGCCCTGCCCCGGGAGATGTGCCCTGCAGGCAGGGCTGGCAGCGCCCGCAGGGCTGGGTGGCAGTCCCACAGCAGCCAAGCTGCAGAGCAGCCAGATGTGCCCCAGCTGTGAGGTCCTGCTCTGTGCCAGCAGAGCTCAGCTCAGGTGAGGGTCCTGCACCCCCGGCCTGTCCAGCACCCCGAGGAGCCCTGGAGCTGGAGGGCAGGACTCTGGTCTGCAAGGCGGCAGATGGCGATAATGTTATCCTTGTGCTAATTCCATGGAAATTTCCATGTGCCTGGGGAAAAGGCAGCCAAGCCCTTGTGCTGCCCGGGGCAGAGGTTCGCAGAGGTTTCCAGAGACTGTGACTAAGAGCCCGGACCGTCACATGCATGGTGTTTAAATGCCTCCTCTGAATGCCAGCAGCTCCAAACCCGGCCAGAGCTGGCACCAGCAGGCTGCGAGGCGTACCTGGGCATACCTGGAACCCGTCAGCTCTACCCACTGGTGCTGGCAGAGCAGCAGCACAGAGGGAAGAGCGCTGCGCCTGAGCCCGTCTGCAGCTGCGCTTGCCCAGAGCTCTGGTGGCATCTCCCGTTCCCGAGGGTCCCGAGGGAGGCCAGGCGGTGTGGGGCAGCGTGCCAGCACACATCATCCCGTCTGCCTCTGGCAGCTCGTCCTTAGCAACCCAAACAGAGCCACAACAGGGGCTTGGCGGCAGATCGCATCCCGGCCAGTTCGGGGGCTCGGGAGGAGAGCCCGGAGTGAGCGCACGGCCCGGCAGGTGCCGAGCCCTGCTCTGCCGGCAAAGCGCCGCGAGGTCGAGCTCCCTGCCAGGGCAAAGGGCAGCAGGGTGTGCTGCTCAAAGGCGTCTTCCAAGGTGGCAGGGGGCTGGAGCTGGGGACGGCTCTGCCCCTTGGGCAGCCGAGGAGCCCTCGGTCCGTGCTCTCCTCCTCCCTCCTGCCTGATGCAGGCAAGTTCCGGGTGAGCGTCCCAGCCCTCAGATCCCTTCTCCTTCCTACCTTTGCAGCTGCAGACTTGTCCCGAGCTCTGTCACTCTCTGCTACCTGTCCCGGGCTCCTTCGAAAGCCGCTTGCGTAAGCGTCTGCCTGGAAAGGAGCGGGGAGGAAGGAAGGGGATGGACGGGGTGGGGAGGGCCAGGCGGGTGTCTGAACCCTGGAGCCGGGGGGAAAGGAAGGAGGAGGTTTTGTAATATTTGGCGAGCGCTTCCACGGGCAGAGAGAGGAGAGGAGCGGGCGCTCAGCACTGGGGGACCCGTCCAGATCCACGCCGGTACCGGCGCCTCGCGGTGAGCGCCTGGACCTCATGGCGGCTCCTGCCGGGGCCCCACTGGTGTCATGCCGTAAAAATGTGCTCCCGACTGGAATTTGGCAGCCGAGCCCCTGGCGGGGAGGGAACCTTCCCGCTTACAGCGAGAGTGCGAGCTGCCGCCCTGGGGTGATGGGGAGATGTTCCTGAGCTGTGCAAGGCTGGGGAATGAGGTCTAGGAGCAGTGGATTGATGCCCAAGGATGCCCAGGGATGCCCAGGGAGGCCGCTTTGCCCCGTGCGAGATGTGACAGGGGCAGACAGAGCCACGGAGCCCCGCAGAGCAGCGGGGCAGGAGGCGGCAGCGCCCAGAGCACAGGGTACCAGCCCCGGGGCAGCGGGGACAGCCGGAGCTTTATCTGGGGACGCGTTTTGGAGCAGAAGAGCTGTGAGGGCTCGAAGGTTTTGTTCTGGGGGTCTCGCAGCCGCTCACTGAGTTTTCGCTCTGGTGAGCATCTCCGCAGGTTCTCGTCCCCATTCAGCCCCGCTCCCCCTTGGGGCAGTTTCCCCCCACCGCCCCCTTTCCCTGGAGCCCTGAGGCCATCACCTCCCGGTTTGCCTAAACCCAAACTTCAGCCTGGTCCCCGAACGTCCCCCCGGGCAGGACGCAGCCCACGACAAGCGCACTGAATTCGGCTCAGTTCAATCTCCCCGGCCTCACCCCTAAGGGTTCGTGCCAGGCTGGTGCAGGCTGCGAGCGTGGGCTGGCAGCGACCCCGGCCCCCTCCGGCACCCCCGGTTCCCCCGGCACCCCCGGCCCCTCCGGCACCCCCGGTTCCCCCGGCACCCCCGGTTCCCCCGGTTCCCCCGGCCCCTCCGGCACCCCCGGTTCCCCCGGCACCCCCGGTTCCCCCGGTTCCCCCGGTTCCCCCGGCACCCCCGGCCCCTCCGGCACCCGCTCGCTCCTGCAGAGGGAGCGCAAGGAGCGGGAATGAGCCGCGGGCTCCTCGCAGCCATTTCGGCCTCGGGAAGCGGCAGCAGGGCTGCTGCCTTCCGCCGAGAAGAGAAAACTCCGCTTCGACGGGGAACTTCCCCCTCGCAAACAAAATGTGCCGTCTGTTCCCCCGGCCAGACCTTGTCCCGTGCCCCGTGCCCTGCCCGGAATTCCCTTCCCAAACAGCCAGGACCCACGGCACCCGTGCAGGGGGAATAAACCAGCTCTCTTCATTCCCACCTCCCAGAGAAAGCAGTGATTGGAAAGGACACTCCTGCACCTTCCATGGACAAGCAGGGTGGGGAGTGGCAGCCCAGGAGCCCCCATTGTTTCTGCCTTTTCTGGGTTGCTCCCTGTCTGCTCACCCTTTCCATCCATCCATCCATCCATCCATCCATCCATCCATCCATCCATCCATCCATCCATCCATCCATCCCTTTCTCTGTCCAGAAAGGCAGAGGGCCGATGCCTCAAGCATGAGGCAGATTATCCACCTTGTTGTTATGTCCCCTCTTCAGCAGCACCCAACTTATCCAGGCTTGACTCTGCATGCTGCCAGCCCTGTGCCCCAGAACCCAGAATCCTGCTCTCCCCAGGGTTTGGGGCAGGAAAGCATTCCCAGCTGCTGGAGCCTCGGAGGTTCTGTAGCAGTGGGCAGTGGTGCTCGCCAGCCCCGGGCCTTCAGCTCCCACCTCCCAAGTGGCTCTTTCTTTTCAGCTGAAACTTCCTGTTAGCTCTCATTTTCATTCTTTACCTCTTCAGCAGTGCAGAAATTTGGCACTTAATGTGCCCTGTGAGGCTGTGTGGTAGCAGCTTTATTGACCTGGTTGCATCACCCTGGCCATGGCTCCATCAGCGAGCTCAGCCTTGGGCCACGTTCATTTCCCATCCCCTCTTTGTTTTCCTGCCCTTCCCAGGGGTGCTGCTGGTGTTTGGCTCCAGGTGAGGGTCACAGATGAGCAGGGGTGGCCCAGGCTGCCCAGAGAGCTGCAGGAGCCCCTCCCGGGTCCCCACCCAGGAAAATCTGGCTTCCTGCAGCTCTCCATCCTCCTCTCCTCCCTCATCCTCGTGCCTTCCCCAGCTGGTCAGCACGTTGCTCCAAAACCTGCACATCCCCACATCCCACCTTTGATGAGGCATGGGCAGGACCGTGCTGCAGCTCTGGGAGCTTCCCCAAGCACCGCAAATCAGTTGGAAATCTGAGCTGCTGGTTGCAGCCTTGACCTTGACAGTTGTTTTCCAAGAGCTGGTTCCAGACACCTGGCCTTGAGTGAAGGGATTGCAGAGTGTGTCAGTTCAAAGCAAATCGCTGAGGAGCAAGTGGCACACTGACCATAAAGCTTATGATAAAACCCGACCTGTAGCAATCACCCAAATGTGGTCTCAGCTTAGCTCCAATTCCCTTATTGCATCCCTTGAGGCAGAGATTGCTGCAGGAGGACCTGAAATAATTGGTATTCAGAGTGCAGTAAAACTCCACGTGTGGTTGACAATGCAGGCAGGACTGCATTATGGCAGATGTCTAGCAGGGGAATAAGATTTTCCAGGTGAATAGAGGAAATGAATATAGCCGTTATTTTGGGATATTCCCGATCTCTGCTGAGAAGTGGCTGCTCACTGCTCCTCTGTCATGAGAGAGCAGGAGAGCCCTGCCACCAAGGCTGTGCCCAGCTGCTGCTCTGGCACACAGCCAGCGGGACCCTCCTCACCCCAGCGGGCTCTGGGGGACAGCAGGGCCACAACAGCAGCAGCAGCAGCAGGTCCTGGCAGATGTCCCTGCAGGCCCCTGTGGAATTCCCTGGGCTTGGGCACAGGTTCCCAGGGCAGGGCTAAGGCAGCACCTCTGACGCTGCATGCCTGGGATGCTCCATTAAAGAGGAGGGTTTCCCCCGATTGAATATCTCAGCACTCAATTTGTGTTGGAGCATGGAGTCCTTCCAGCACTTGCAGTACAATGAGTTAGTATCTGCTGCTCTGGAGCGTGCATCCCGGCGGAGAGCCCGGCCAGCTGGGAGCACCCTGGGACCGGGCTCCAGCACAAAGGACAATGGGAAGGCTCAGCAAGGGGCTCTGAGTCTGGGGCTGCTCCCAGCCCTCTGATTCTGCACCAAGAGAGGATCACAGCCTCCAGACCCTCCTTTTAACTCTGCAGCTTGTCCCCTCACTCCTCTTCACTCGCTCTCAGGCGGTGGCTCTGGGTGCCAAATGAGATGCTGGGGAAGGCGCTGCTGCCTGGATGGGCTCCAGATGCAATGCAACTAATCCATTTTTATAGCTGGGAGCAGGTGTCTCGTGCATCGTGAGCAGCTCTTTTAAAGACCACTCTTTTTATTTGGCCACAAGCATTGGAGAGGTCCAAAGGCATCGACCACCACTCAGTGCCCCCCAGCTCCAGAAACGCCCTGTGGGGCCGTGGTTGTGCCATGGGTTCTGGGCTCTGCTGCATCATCCCAGTCCCACCCAGGAGAGCAGGGAGGGCTCCGGGTGACTGTTGGTATCCCTGGCCAGGGTCACAGGACCAGAGCCATGCCTGCACCTCACTCCTGGGCTTTAGTGACCAGTTCTGGGGCTGTGCAGCCCCCCCAGGGCTTCATGGACAGACCTGTGTGTGCATAAAAGTAAGAACACAGGCTTGGGGACATGGAGAAATTAGTTTTTGTTTATACTTTCCTCCAGTTCCTGTGCCTGGGGAGAGCCAATACCTGTGGGGAGGAAAAGAAAAAAGTCTGCTGTTGGAGCTGGAGATGGGAAAGGCCAAAGGGTTTGTTTTCCATCCTCAGTCCTCAGCAATGCAACAAGTGGAGCTCAGTCAAGAAACCCCATCCAAACTCACAGCTCATGAAGCTGCTCTGGGCAAACAGAACCTCAAAGGGCCCTCTGTCCTTGCCCGTCCCATTCCCGCTCTGGAAGGGAGTGCCCCAGTGCCAGGGATGTGGGACTGGGGACCCTCAGCAGCCCTGGGGACCCTCAGCAGGACTGGAGCACAGCCCCAGCACTCCCTGTGGTCACAGCCCCCTCCCCAAAACAGCCAGGAGCACCTGCAGGAGCTGCAGCCACAGAAGGGAGCAGGTCCTGGGGGGCTCCAAGAGACCCCAGAGAGGAGCCCATGCCTGTGTGGGGCCCAGCCAAGGAACTTCACCACAGCAGCTCCTGAGTGCTGGGGCTCACTGGTCCTGCTGAGACAAAGAGCCATTGCTGAATTCAGCTGCCCTGGGTATTTTTTTCCCTCTTCGATGAATCACCTGCTAAAAATATTATAAACTGAGTCGCTGGCCAGACCTTTCACTTCTCTGGAAGCAAAAATATTTATTTTACTCAGGCCGTGCCTGTGTTTTAGCAGAACTTTATGATCAATTTTGGAGGAATGTGCCATGCTGTATATTCAAATTACAGCTCTTTTTGGCTCGCAGTGTAAGTTTAAAATGTCTTGTTTAAGACGCAACTGTCAAGCTGCCAGAAAAATGCGTTTTCAGCTGTTTTCCTCCCCAAAGCACCAGCTTTTCCCAGTTGATGGTTATTGTCAGTCCAGGTGTGTGCCTGCTCCAGGGCTTGGTGATAGAGAGGTGCAGGCTGGACTGGCTTAAACTGGGAGCTTGCACTTTCATGGAAAAAACAGCACTCGGTTCCCAGCATTGCCACAAAGTGAGGACCCAGCTCCAAAGCTCCTGGCTGGTGGGGACAGATCTATTCCCATTGAACAAGGCTGCATTTTCAGGAACTGGAGCGGGACCTTTTCCTGCCCAGGCTCCAGGCTGGTGCAAACCTGACACAGATCATCAGACAGGCACCAGCACAATGATATCCCCGGGGAGGGGATCATCCTGGAACCCCTGGGAGCCAGAGGAGCTTTGTCCTGGGAGCACCTTGCTCCTCCCGAGGTGTGCAGGTGAGTCCTGCCGTGCTGCCAGGGCACTGGGGCCAGGTCTGTGCCCTCAGCCACCGAGACCCCGGCGGGACCACGCAGCACCAGCTCCTGTTGCTCTTGCTCCCGTGCCAGGAGCACCTTCCCCATAAACTCTCCTTTGAATTTAGGAAGGAAATGAGGGAAATTTCTTTTTCTTGCTTCAGGGCAGAGAGAATAATGGGATCTTTATTCCTCGGTAATTAAGTCGATTTTTGTGTGGGTTTAATTTACACTCCCTTCCAGCCTCCCCTGCAAAGCGGGAATGTGCTGTGGGGGGGGGCAGGGAGCATCAGCCCGGCTGGGCACCAGGACCGACCAGAGCACCAGAGCACCCCTAAGTGCAGGAGCTGGGGGCCCAGGACCAGCAGTTGGGATGCTCCTCATGCCAGTATCCCACCCATGAGAGCTCTCTCCACAGCTTGTCGGAGCTCTGCCAGCCCCCGGCACCTGCTCTGTGCCCCTGCCCCTGGCACTGCAGCCTCAGCAGGGCTGGGAAATGCGTCCCGGCTCTTCCCTGCACCGGGCTCGATGCTTTCCTGGACAAAGGCACTGGAAGCCTTGCAGCCCCAGCCGAGAGCCCCGGGGATGAGCTGGATCTCATCCCTCCAGCCCCACAAGCTGAGCCCCAGGAGCAGCATCTGCTCTCGGCGTGGTTTTGCCTGCGCCGGATGCGGCAGCCACAGGGCAGCAAGAACATGTGGGACACCTGGCACATCCCGAGGGGCTGGGCTGGGCTGGGATGGGATGGGATGGGATGGGATGGGATGGGATGGGATGGGATGGGATGGGATGGGCTGGGATGGGATGGGATGGGATGGGATGGGCTGGGATGGGATGGGATGGGCTGGGATGGGATGGGCTGGGATGGGATGGGATGGGATGGGATGGGATGGGATGGGATGGGATGGGATGGGATGGGATGGGATGGGATGGGATGGGATGGGATGGGATGGGATGGGCTGGGATGGGATGGGATGGGATGGGATGGGATGGGATGGGATGGGATGGGATGGGCTGGGCTGGGCTGGGCTGGGCTGGGATGGGATGGGATGGGCTGGGCTGGGCCGGGCCGGCTCCGGGGCTCGGGGCACAGGAGCATCCTCAGCCCTACACCAGCACAGCCAGGGCACCTCGCTGCCACACTGCAAAAACAGGAGACCCACAGAGATACGCACAGCCACGTGAAATTCCCAGCAAGCAGAGAAAGGGGGAAACGGTGTTTTCATCGCAGATCTCAAGTACATCAATCCGTGAAGCCAAAAGCTGCAGGGGCTGGCCCTGAGCAGACGTGGGAGGACACGAGGGTCCCCTCGCTGCCACAGAACCTCCTGGCCCTCCCTCCCGGCGGGGCAGATGGCAGAGGAGAGGACAGCCCAGCCCAAATGAGAAGCTGCTGTGCTTGCTCTGCAGAGGGGGAGCAGCACCCCCTGCACCCAAACCCAGCCCCATCACCGGGGATGCAAACCCACAGCAGCACCTGCTGAGCCCTTTCTTTCTCTTATCCCATCCAAGTGGATATGAATTCAGACACATTAAAATCCACCATCTTGTTATACAAGTCACAATATTAAATCTAGTTTCAATATCAGGAGTGGGTTTCCTTGGAAATGCCGAAGGAAAGAGCAGCATTAATTTAAGGCACAGCCTTTTGTGTTCATTCCTCACTAGTTGTTGTTTTTCCACTCTCCTCCTGTATATTTGGTCTGTTCAAGGCTGAGGAAATGTTACCCACAGCTTTATAATAGCAGCCGATTTACAGTGCCTGCTTAGTCACCGGGGAATTTCTTGGATTTTATGTTTTCTGTAAAAACAGAACCATCACTGGCTTGGTCAGTGTATGGCTGACAAATTCAGACTGAGGCTCACCAATATTTTATATTTGTGGTTGGAGATGAAATTCCACTCATAACTTTTTGACAGTGCTGTGGCCTTTTGTACATACACAGGGCTCTGAGCACCCTGCTGGAGCTGAAATGTCCCTACCCATGGCAGGGGGTTGGACTAAGTGAACTTTAAAGGTCATTTCCAGCCCCAAAACCCCTGTGATTCTATGAATTCTCATTCAGGGCTGCTCCACATCCCCACACAAGTGTCGGTCAGATGCAGATGAGGAGCTTGTCCTGCAGAACAGGCTCAGGAAGTTTCTGTCCTCGGCTGAAACCCCTTTGGTGTGGAAGAGCCTGGAACTTATTACAAATCGCTTAAGTAACTTTGGCTCGCTCATGCTGATTAAATTGCTTCCCTGACTATTCCAGAGGCTCAAAACCACCAGCAGCTCCCAGGCTCACTGTGCAAAATTAATTAAAGCAGATGATAACTTGGCAAGGACAAAAAAAGAAAGTCTCATAGTAAGGAACAAGCCCAGCGTGGGGGCATTTGCCGGAGCACGTGCCTGTGGGTGCTGTGAGGTGTTTCAGATACAGCAGGGATAGATCTCAGCTCACACCTAACACCACCCTCAGCCCTCAGTGCTTTGCCAAATCTGGGCATAAAAATAAACTTGGAAGTTCAGTGTGGAATCTCAGCACAAAGGCGGGGACCCCTCCATTTCCATAGGAAGCAGAATTAAGAGCTTGGCAGAAGGGGCGCGTTTCCATTTTTGTACAAGAATTTCCTCCGCCTCCTGCAGAAAGAAAAATTGTGTAAGAAACATGGATTCAGTTCTCCAGAACCTGGCATTGGCTCCCAGGCATCCCAGAAGGTGCCTGCAGGACTTCCAGGTTTCCAGCACAAGCCAAGGGGACCATCACTCCTCTCTTGACAGCACCAGCAAGGCGGGCACACGGGAGCAGCTGGCACCTTCCTCCTGCACCATGAGCTGCACCAGGGGAAATGGCTTCGGGCTCTTTTCACGTGCTCAGCTCATGCCGTGGAGGTCCCTTAGAGCCCCCTGCAAGGAGGGGAGGGGGCTCCGTGGTGCATGTGCCGTGCACCGAGCAAGACCCCTGGCAGCAGGACAGAACCGAGCCCGAGCCCGACCTTCTTCCCCCTCCCCTTCCCCAGCGTTATCTGAAACCACAGCCTTGACTGGCTGCAGTTCTCATCCATCTGCAAAAGCACATTAAGGAGGGAGAGAAAGGTTGGCAGTTGACCATGATCCAAATCCCCAGAGAGGTCCTTACCTGACTCCAACCAGATGCTGTTTATCAGCCCGAGCGTTCGCTACATGCCCGATGTGACGGAGACAGGAGAAATACAAGAAATGCTTGTTATGCTCAGGGCTTCAGGGGGTTTTCATCCTCAGGCCGGATATACAAGTTCCAGGAGAGGAATATGCATCCCTGGAGTCCTGGGCTGAATCTGGAATTCATATACTCTGTAAATGTACTTTATTTAATACAGGAATCAAGAAAGGGTTTGGAATTATTGCACTGGAGAGCTTGATTGCATAGCTGCAGCTTGGAATTGCAGATCTGTAGGGCAGTGCATCAGCCCCATGGAAAGGGCAGGATGGTGTGTTCCGGCTGCACAGCTCTGCCCCTGCTCACCAACCACTGCCCTACGTGTGTTGAAGCCTGACAGAAAGTTCCAGTGGGGTTTGCCCTAGTCCTGCATGTATCCCATCACAGATCTCCCTCTGGATTAAGCCAGCAAAAGCCATCAGACCAGGAAGAGGCACCACAGTGACAGCGCAGGGTCCCAGAGCCCAGGGAAGCCTCTCAGAGCAGTGCAGGAGCCAGGGCCAGGCTGGGAGATGGGAAGGATGTGCTGCCAAAACCAGGCAGCCGAAACGTGGAACATGGTAGCGATCCAGCCCAAGCGAATACAGATGTGTTTGCTGGGAAAATGAGGACAGGACTCTCTGAGAGATTGCTGTACCCATGTGCAAGTACAGGTCTGTGTTTATATAGATGTACACGTGCCCTTTATGTATTCCAGCCTGGCTCTAAGGATCTAACATGGTTTTGCTGAACCACCATGCTTTATCTGTCCCTGAAGTGGCCTCACCCTCATCTGTGTCCCACTGGCAGCTGGCATGTCCCACACAGAGCCTGGTGCCAGCAGCTCGAGCCTGGGAGTGTCACAGGGCTCTGGGCACTGTGCAAGGCTCTTTCTGTGGAAATAAATTCCCAAAGCCCCAGTCCAGCCCTCAAGGCCTTCAGCTGGGCTGTTACAGTCACTACCAGCTTTTATAGTCTGGAGGGGCCTGATTGCTAATTAACATCTAATTAATGTTGGATGTCGTCTGGAGGAGCCCCCAGAGTCAGGGTGCACCCGGGGGCTTTTCTCCCCCCCAGCCTGGGTATGAGGCTTTCCCAGGTATTCATGCAGAGCTGTAGGCACTGAGCAGAGGGAGGGAGCAGATCTGCAGGGAAGAACCCTCTCCCCAGGCAGCCCCAGGCCCTGTTTGGGACTCCCGGGGATTATCAGCAAAAAGCATTTTTTGGAAAGGCTGTGCCATGAAATTTGGTATAGGGAAAGCATTATGTCCCAGGAGAGGCCCTGGCCAGCTGATGCCAGGTGACAGGCAGGGACACCCATCAGGAAGGTGCTGAGGATGCTGGTGAAGAGCACTTTGCTGCACCAGTGTCTCCCGCTCCACCAGCTGCTGTGTAAATCACGTTGGCTTCAGAACCTGCTGGCAAAACATAAAGCAGCCTCCATGCTCCAGCCACCACAAGGGTATTAATCAGGCTAAAAATATAAAAACAACATGAAAAACACCATCTAGGGGGTGTGCGGCATCAGACGCTCGCTCCGGGAGCTTGGCCAAGTGCTCATATCTCGACTCTCATAAATACACAGCCAGGAAAACACATTATCTCTGCAGTGCTCTTGGAGCACTGAGACCTCGGAGCAGAACAGGCCATGGCACCTGCTGCATTTTAATGATTCTTCGTCATCACCTGTAGGGAAACTGAGATTTAAATGGCTGTCCTGCAGTGCCCTGACCTTCCCAGCACAGCTCTGGCAAAGTCGGTGCCGGCATTGGCAGCTGGAGGATCAGCAGTGCCAGCCAGTGCATTCCCACAAATCCTCCTGTTTTGGAGCTCCAGAAGATGACCACGCATCCATGTCCTGTACAGGCAGCACTGCCAGGGCAACACCAGGCGTTGGCATGTGGGAGTGTGGCCTGGTTGGGGTGACAGACGTGCCCTGGTAAAAAACACAAAGGCTTTATCATGTTCAGGGAGCCCAAAGAACAGACTTGATGTAGAAAACACACCCTGTGCATTGCTCTCTGTTGCCCATAAAGCCATAAACCCCTTTCAAATGCTCCATCCCCCTAACTTTTGGATGTCATTAAACTCTCTATTAATTTACTCCAAATGTCTTCTCTCATATTCCAGCACGGCTAACCCCATCAAAAGGAGACAACACAGTGCTTAGGCAGCACTTCTGCTCTTCAAAGCCTGTTACTGAGATTAATTGCTTCTCTGGAGTCCTCTGTGAAGGAGGAACATGAGGATAGTTGTTATGAGTGCTGGGTGTGAGGGGGGAAGTGAGATCCAAGGTAAAAGCAGAGTTCCAAGGCGTCACAGCACTGGTTGGAGAGGATGGGCTGCGCAGGCTGCAGGGGAGGCCCCCGGGATTGCTGCCGGGCTCCATCCCAGACGGATATTCCTGATGTTCCTCCCCTCGGGGGAAGGCAAAGCCCAGGTGGGCAGCGTGGTGACACTGCAGAGCTGAGAGCCAAGGTCCTGGCATCTCCCACCTCTGAACATCTTCCCTTGGGCGAGACCTGAGCGTGTCCTCAGGCTCCCCGCTGCTCTTCCCTAACTGCTGCTGCCTGCCAAGAGCCTCTACAGGCAGAGCTCCCTCCTCCATCCCAATTCATCCGATGATGTCACCAATCCCAGTGCATCCTGACATCACCAGTGACATCCCGAGTCTTTCCCCGCATCCCCGGTGTGGCAGCGGGGCTGAGCGGGGGAGGACACGCGGCACCAGCCGTGCCCTGCCCCACAGGCACCTCAAGGTGCCGGTCTCAGCGGCACCAAGGAGGGCTGGCAGACCCCGGGCAGCTGCTGCACAGCTTCCCCAGACGCTTCCTGGCAGCCCCACAGGGCACGGCTCCCGCTGGTACCCGCGGAGGATGCTGCGGGAGCGCGCTCGGCTGCGCTGGAGCAGCAGCGGCGCCGCGCACCGCGCCCAGATGCGCGCCTCGCTGAGGCTGACACGCTACATCTGCTCCGGGTTTTGGTTTCCATCGTGGAGTTTACCACATCCCCCCCAGCCGGCTGGAGGCGAGCAGGCGAACATCTGGAAGCGATCGTGGCTGTCACGCTTCAAGGAGATACTGCACCGCAGAGAGGAGAACCCGATCCCCAGCCCCAGCAGCCTCCTCCCACCCTCGGCCCGGTGGATGAGCAAGAACCAGCATCCTGCCACGAGCTGGGTCCTGCCCTGTCCTGAGCCCCTCTCGGGAAGGGCAGCATCCGGCACCAGCATGAAACTGGGAGCGGGGATGGGACTGAGCCCCATGTGAGCTGGGGACCCCCCAGCTCCGTGCCGGGGCAGGAAGGGTGCTGGGTGGGGAAGCTCCCGTGGGACTTGGCTCTCTAATTTGGAGACGGGCTGAGAGCTGGGGGTTTTTCAGCCTGGAGAAGGTTGCAGGGAGATCTTAGAGCCCATTTCAGTAGCACAGATGTCCAGAGAAACCGTGGCTGCCCAGTCTCTGGAAGTGTTCAAGGCCAGGTTGGGCAGGGTTTGGAAAACGTGGGACAGCGGGAGGTGTCCCTGCCCACGGCAGGGAGAGGGCACTGAATGGACTTTAAGGTCCATCCCAAACCATTTCAGGGCTCTATGACGTCCCTACTGTGGCCAGGCATCTCCGTGAGCCCAGCCCAGCTGTGCACGTTTGTAAACCCCCTGTCACCCCAGCACACCCCACACCGCCCTGGTTTCCTCTGTGTCCACCCCCTGGTGCCCGGGAAGGGGATGCTTTTCCATTTAATTAAGTGCCCTGTGTTTTCTGTAGCTCACCAGGGCGCAGGAGCACCATCACTGCAGAGCGTTTCTGGCAGGGAAAGAGCCCTTGTTCCTTTATGATATGGAATAGTTTCAGTGCTAGTTGTTCCAAAATCGTTCTGGTTTATGAGCAACCTGACAATTTGGCAGGCAGGAGGCCTGGGTCTGTACCAGGCACTAATAAAACCTTGAGAAGAGCTGCAAGCCCGTGCTGGCAGCTGCTGGGGAGGAAGGGGATTACTTGAGGGCACCTCTGCTCCTGCCTCCTCCCAGAGCAGGCAGCAGCAACTGGGTTTTCCTCTGCAGAAGGGCCACACTCTTGGCAGCAGTGAGCTCCTTCTCATCCCACTCTCACCTCATCCATTTTCCAAAGCACCTCTGGGTACCATCCTGCAATTGTAGGAGAAGGAAAAAGAGGCAGGAGCCTCCTCAAAATGCCCAACTTGGGCACAGAAGCATCTAAATAGCATCAAGTGCTGCTGCCCTGGAAGGCTGTGGACCAGTGAGAGTCCAGCACGAGGTCCCAGCCCCGTTCTGAAGAGCCCCCAGCACTGTCTGCAGCAGGGATGGACCATCCAGCTGCTGGGGTTGCTGGTCTGGAGCGGGAGGGTTTGGGAGGAGAAGATAAATAGACATGGTACATAGAAACAACAAGGGCTTTGTGAAAGCCATGAAGAAATAATGAATGCAGTAAAATAGAGGGTCTATTTTTGGAAAGCCTGGCACAAGCCCTGACCCAGAAAGTCACCCACAAACCTGGCCAACACCACTTGCCTGTGCTTAGACCTGGAGCTCTGCTCCAAAGGCTGAGGCATCCCTGACCTGCTGCAGGCAAAGTGCTTGGATGGGCTGGGAAGAACCACTCAGAGCTGCCCTGCCCAAGGCAGCACCCAGGGGAGCCTTCCTGGCTGCAAGAGCCCAAGGGATTCCCAGGAAGAGCAAGGGTAGCTTGGAAAGGCTCGAGAAAAATGAGGTCTGTGGAAACAGGCTCTGTACTGTTTGCATGCTGGATCCACTTACAGGCCAGGTCAATAAAGGAACTGAATTTAGATTTTACAGCTGAAATAATTGCCTGGCATGCCAAGGACTCTTTAGCAGAGCAGCAGGTGAGGCTGTGGCTGGGGTCTGTAGCCCCCCAGGCTGGACAGAACTTGTTGCTCTTTCATTCCCTCCCTTCTGAGAGGGAAACCGCAGCCAGTGGCACAAGTGTGGGTGACCCAGGAAAGCCGTGGCCACCAGTCCCTTCCCCACACAGCACCCAGCCTAACTCTCACATCTCCTCCTCCTTGCTTTTCCCCTGAAGACATTGTTAGTCGTGGAAAGTTCCACAGCCAGCAGATGTGGGGCTGAGGCGAGGCACAGGGGCAGCAGGGTCCCCTTTGCACCCTGTGTCCTTTGTTCCCCAGTGCCTGCACAGGCTTGGAAGCAGCTCCTGCCCTGCCCTCACCCTGGCCAGAAAGAGGGCAGGGCTGGTGCTGCAGCAGGCGCAGCAGCCAGCATGTCCTCCCTGCAGATAGAGTGAGATGGTTAATTAAAGTGAGAGGCTGCTGCCGGCAGAGAGAATGGGGCTCAGGTGGTTAATTGAACTGAGGCTGCAAATCCAGCCAGGGAGTTTCTGCCTATGGTCATACACACACAACATCTGCTCTGTTAGGATTCAAGAGATAAAGGCATGAGAGGTGTGAGGATGTAGGAATTCCACGACAGTCCCCATTGCAGCCTTTCCTTTGCCTGGCACCCTTCAGCCAAGTGATGCCCAAGGCCAGGCCAGGACTGCACAGGGACGAAGACATCCCTGGAAATTGCTCCTCCCTTATGGAAACGCAGCAGTGCACTCTGCTAACTCTGATAACCATCACCTCGCTCAGCAGAGCCTGCAGTGCTGCTGGGGGAACTCTTCTCCCACCCCTTCATCAAGGTCACATTAAGATAAAGCCAGTGCTGGGCAGAGCAGCTCAACCCAAAACTGATGGGAGGGGGAGCGTGGCACCCGGTGCCAGCTGCTGCAGCTCCCGCCTGCATCTCGGTGCTCAGCCAAACTCGGCAAACACTCGTGAGGCTCGAGGAGAGGAGTGGCACCGGCAAGGTCGCTCCAGGGCTGGATCCCTCCTCTCCCTCCCCAAACATCTGTGCAGATGTTAACAGGCGTGGCACGGCTCGATTTTCGATATGAAAGGCAGAGGGTTAGAGTTGAGCTCTTGGGTAAGCGACACCGAGAAAGTCAAAGTTTAATTGGCATTCCTGGCTGGGATGAAAGCCCCCGGCTGCCGGTGCCGGCACGGGCTGAGCGGGGCCATTGGTCACGGCCGTAAAGGCCACACACAGGCAGCGCTGGGGCCGGGCTCCCCTGCCCAGGGAGCCGCAGCTCGCTCGTCTTGGCCTCTCACTCCCCACATCCCTCGCGGAGGGGCAGCAGAGCTGCGGAGCATCCCTGCCGTGCCCCCGCAGGAGATGGTCCCTGGCTCATCCCAGCTCCCTGCCCGTGCTCTCCCCTGTCCCCTCTGCTTCTCCCCGGCCTCCATCCCTGCCCGGGGCCATGGCAACGGCCGTGACGTCTCCTGCACCTTCAGGGTGATTCGATTACGTGGGCTGAGAAAGCTCCTGCCGGAGCAGAAATGGATCTAATTATGGGCGCGGGCTCGAGGTGCCGGGCAGGATGCGCTCGGCCGTGTCCAGCAGCTCCGCTCTGAGCGCGGGGTCAAGGACAGAGCTGAGGAAAATTCCCGGACTCGGGGTCCGGGCTGCCTCGTGTCCGTTCCCATGCTCCGTGGTCCGGCAAAGGCATCCCATGCCCTGCTCTGGAGTGGTGGCTGTGGGAGGATGAACCCCCACGCTGCAGCTCCTCTTTCAAAGAGCCTTGGATAAGGATTCTCATTCCCTTCTTCCTTCAATTTCAGTGAAACTGCAGTTTTTATGCAGAAGAAAAAAGCCTTGAGAAAACAATCTTTTGGCATGTTTTCAAAGCAAAAATCCCCATTTTCTTGGAAAACAGGCCAAAGCCTAGCCCATATTCCTTGGAAATGGGCCTTGTTCTACTTGAAAAAAATCCCAATTTTTTGATGGAAAATTGGAAAATGGATCCAGGTTGGCTCTAGGAGAATGTGGCATTGCAGCAAAACTTTCCATGAAAATGATCTAGAGTCTGCAGAGAGCAGAAACCCTCGAAAGTGGAAATTCCCAGGCCCAGCCCAGGACCATCCTGGCAGTGCCACCAGTGAGATCATCCAGGTAGGATGCTCCACTGCTGGGATAGTCTCCACAGGGACGCTGTGCCCCCAAAAGCTGGAGTAGCTTCCATTACTGCTCCAAGCCCATTGCTGTGGGCTCCAGGAAATGCAGGTCACCTCCACCACAGTTGTTTGTTTTTCCCAACCCAACATGATAAAAGTCTCCCCCCTCCCTCGAATCTGCCCTGTAATGTGATTCTGGCAGGGCAGGTTACCCAATAGGATTTCTATTAAAACGTGATTTTCTTCTGCTTATAATTTCATTATCTGGCATTTGTGTAGAGCATCGACCCCACAGGTAATATATGGGCAGAGGAGCAGGATTAGAGAACAAGGATGATTTCTAATGGAGGCTGCAAGCAGACGTGAAACAATCAAGGCTGGGTTCAACCACCATCATTTACTGGCGCCTGATGTGGAGATATACTTCATCGAGGGGTGATTGCCATTTAACACATCTTTCACTTCTTCCTGGTCTCCGGAATGGAGTGCCCCGGTCCATCCATCTCCGGCGGGATCTGTCAGCGCCGCTGCGCTCCTGGTGCTCCACGCCGAGATCTCCTCGATCGATCAGCGCTCGAGGTGCTCCCTGGAAATGCAGTCAGGGACACGGCGGTGAGGAGAGAACAGGCATGTTCACCTCCATCCCCACACCCCTCCAGTCTAAATTCACATCGCCCCCCTGTCCCTGCTGCAGGGGGGGGGGAGGGCAGGGCGGTCTGTGCTGGAGCTCAAACCCCTCCCCATCGCCTCAAACTCGTGTAAGAATAACCAAACTCAGAGGGCTGAAATGCCGTTTTCCAAGGCAGAAGAGCAGCAAAAAGGCGCTTTCCCCCTTGCAGCAGTCTGGGGTGGCGGCAGCCCCATCTCCGCTCCTGGGCAGACGATGCTCAGCCCGGAGATGCCACTTGGCATTCCTCCCACACCCGAGGAATAAACAGCGCTTTGTTTTAACCCCCCTCGCCGCACGGACAAGAAGCACTCCGAGCCTTTCATAAGCTCATCTGCATAATAATGCTGGCGAATTCCTATTTGGAGTGATCGGAGTGTCAAAACCCGGGATCCAGCCGTGAATTATGGGGAAGAAGCGTCGCAGGGAAAATGACACCGGTGCGGGAGGGAGAGGAGCTGCCTGAGGGCTGCTCCCGGGCCACGCGCTTTTAAACAAATGTCTGAGCGAGAGGAGGGCGAGCGGAAAGCGAGGAGAAAATCCGGGGTGCGAGCAGGACGCAGGTTGCTGCTGGAGCCTCGTGCCCTGGATCATGAGCAAAATCCTTGTCTGCAGGATTCACAGGGCGGGTGGAAGGCACGGCATCACCAGCAGCGCTGAGGCCCCGTGCTGGGACGGGGCCGTGGTGCCACCCCTGCACCAACACTCACGGCGTTCGGGGGGGCTCCGGACCTCCCCACGCTGTGGGAATAGAGGCCACACACCAGATGCGTGATTTCTAGGGAAATTCTGATTTATGAGCAGCGAAACCTGCTAACACCATCACTCTCCGACGTGGGAGCCGTGTTTTCTCTGGCATCTGTAGGAGCAGGGGCTGCTTTGTGCTGAAATCTTCCTGAGCCCTCCGGGGGTGAAGCTGGGCGGCGATAACTTATGCAAACACACTCTGTTACCCGGCAGCTGAATTCAGCAGAAATCACGAACTCCGGCTTTGCAAGAAAAACAAAGCCGGTGAAGTGAGGCCGGGCAAATGGAACAAAAGCCCCTTCCTAAGTTGGGTGAGAGCAGGGAGAGAGGCAGCGCTGCACGGGCTGCGAGAAGCGCACGAACCCTGCGGGGATGGGGCTTGCCAGGGGCAGGGACACCCGCGAGAGCTGTGCCAGGAATTCCTGCAGCCCTTCAGCCCTTCCCCAGAGCCCTTCCCGAGGGCTCCTTGGCAGGAGAGGGGGATCAAGCATGCAGTTACTGATTTATTCCAGTTATTTGACCAGATTACTGGAAAGCACAGAGAAGGCAGCCGGGCAGCGCTGGGCTCAGCGTTTCCTCCTGCCGGCTCGGTCTCTCCCCGCGATCTGTGCATCCAAGAAGCCCCTGGCTGGTGCAGGCTCCTGCACGCCGGGGAGGCATTTCTGTTCCGAGCCGGCTGCTGCATCCTCTGGCAGCATCCAGTTGTTGTTTGGGATTTTTCCTCCGCCCCCGCTGGGTTTCACAGGCATTTTGCTGTGCAGGCGCAGCTCGGGAGGGGGTTTTGGGCAGAGAGATTCACCTGCAGCGAAGCCGCAGGGATGGGGCAGAAGGGCTCGAACCAGCCCTGCGGGCGCTCCCGTCCCCTCCAGAGCCGAGAGGCTCCCCCAGAGCCGGGGCTGCGGGTCCGGGAGCCTCCCGATGGGCCCCGGGCCATGTGCCGGAGCCACTCGCAGCCTCGCACAGCCACCTTTTGTCGCCTTTCCATCCTACTACATATTTATCAGCTCATTTGCATCGCCTTTGCATAAACCACCGGGCCGGTCGCTGCGAAGTGTCTCTCTTGAAGACAAGCTGAAGTACGCATCTCCATAATTCTGCCGGCATTTTGACTTCCCAGGACAGAGCCTTTGTTTTATGCTATTGCCAGAAAATTCCTGGTGGGGTGGGCTCAGGTTTCCAGCGCACCATTAGCACACAGCCGTTCCCATCCAGAGCTCCAGAGAATTTCCCTGTTCCCTTCCTACTCCAAACAGCAGCAGCCCAAATCCTGTTGAGAATCCTGCATCTTATTTAGACACCTGAACACAGTTGGGATTAAAATCTTTTTTAAAAGCTCCAGGACCAAGGCTCTGCCACCAGAGCTCAAGGATGTGCTCATTCCTCATCTGGGTGCTGCAAACAAAAAGCTCCTTTTGGGAATTCTCACAGCTCCGTTGAGTGAGGGGAAATACACTTTTCATTTCAGACCCTAATTAGACCTCAGGAAAGGAGATGATGCGCTCTGTGCTCGCCAAAGGGTCCTGGCATCCATCCCAGCTTTGGCAAGGGTCACTTGTGGTTCCCGAGATGGTGCTGAGGAGGAGGAGGATCTGTTCCCCCCCCCCACGACAGGCCCACTGATGTTTCCAGTGGGAATGGGGAAAGACTCTCATCACATGGGCAGAACGGACAGGAGGACGTTTATAAAAATTTTCCAATTCTTGGTGTGAGGCAGCCATTTCTGTATCATATTCCCAAAATCATCTTCCACAGCACTGGTGGGACAGAGCCCTGTGGGCCCGGAGCAGGCAGTGCAGGACCTTGGGATGAGGACGCCAGGTCAGGGGAATTGATTTCGCAATCCGGGAAAAGCAAAAGCCCCACAGCAACAATCTCATCGAATGTTCCTGCAAACACATCCGTGTCCATTACCTGCTCGGTGGGTCAGCGTCCTGGAGTGCTGGCTGAGTGCTCCCGCCTGGATCGATGCTCCCCGGCTTTAGAAACGCACTAATCACCCTGATTTATAGGTTAGAAACCCACTAATCACCCTGATTTATAGGTAACGTGTCTGGGCGGCACCCGGAGGTCTGTGCTTGTTCCGAGGGGAGGGTTTAAACCCTTCCTGCTTTTTAGCACTTCTTGGTTTAGAGAAATCTGTGGCTGCTGGCTGCCCCCAGCCCTTCACTGCCCTCACAAAGTCTGCTGGAGCAGATTGCTGGGGGCTGGGGAGGCAGACGGCTGCCAGCTCCTGGGGTGGGGGTTCTATGAGAACACAGTTTTGGCAGCCAGGGCTATCTCCAGCACCGTGGCAGCTCCAAGGTGCAAAATCTGTGCTGTAATTGCACCCTTGAGCCTGTTCTCTCCCTAACAACTGGTCTGTTATCTGCAGGGTTTGGCTTACAGAAGCGAGTCTGGTCTGCAGCGTCCTGGGGCTGAGGGGTCTCAGAGCCACATCCCAGCCAAGCCAGGGCTGAGAAATCCCTCCCTGCCTGTGCCAGGGAATTGCAGCACAGGCAAGGGGCTCTCCAGCAGCCAACAACATCCTCCCGTTGGGCAGTGGGAGTGGGAGCAGCATCACTGGAGCCAGGGCATCCCCCTGGGGTGCTGAGGAGTATCTCCACAGGCTGCTGCATCTCCACAGGCTGCTGCCTGCAGCCTGATGAGCCCGGGCAGTGCCCCATTGCACAGCCGAGCTCTGTTCAGCTAATCAAAAGGAGCTGAAGTGCCTCCCTGATTGCAGTGAGTAAGTGCCTCCGTGGGCAGCAAATGCCGGGCACTGAAGAGCTCTTCAATCACACCACAAAATAGATGGCACAGCCAGAGCCAGCAGCCGGCAGCACTCGGGGGTTGCCTGGGGACCAGCACATGCTTGTGAGAGAGAGGATGATGGGGGAGGAGGGAGTGGGAGCAGTGACTCCATCTCTGGGTGTTTGGGGGGCTGCAGGAGACCCATCAGCCAGGCTGAGGCACGATGACCTCATGGTGTTTCTGGTCTTCAAATCTGTGAACCCACGGACTTCAAGTGTTTTCAAAGAATTGGCTATATTTAAGGAGAGTGCTTCCCTGGATGCTTTACTCCTGCCCTGTAAATCATGCATTAGTTTCACTTACAGGAGGGAAAACAGCCCAGGTTTGTGGCTGCTGATCCGGGGGCTGCTCCTGTTGCAGCAGCTCCTGCAGACAGAGCCCAGCATCCCCCACCCCATCCCGGGTTCCTTCCTTCCCACAAACTCCACTCTTAATTTCCCTTTTCCTATTTAATGAGCTGGTAAGCACAGGGATGATGCCTGTCTCAGAGTGCCCTGTGCATTAGCCAGAGATGATCCCATTAGGAGCAGTCTAGCGAGCCTGGCTGGATACATCCCGTCGTGTCCGGGGCTGGGGGCCAGCAGAGCTGCAGGCCCCCACGGGATCCCCTGCCTTCTCCCAGGGGATGAAAGCTCTCCTGGGGCAGTGCAGGCAGCCCCACACCAAGGACCATGCTGGGTCATGCCAGCCCTTTCCTGGGATGGATTCTCACATCCCTGCTCTGCCATGCTCCAAACAGAGCTGCCAATGCTTTGCAAAACACAGAGAGCTTCACCTGGGAGATGGACAAGTTTCCAGAACTGTGGGTCATGCTCCAGAGAAAAGAGTGTTTGTAGCTGTCTGCTGGTGAGGCAGAGCAGAGAAGGGAAAACAGGTTCTGCTGTTGGAGCCCATGACCTTCTGATCCAGGGATCAGGACATGGCAGCTCATCAGCTCTCAGCTGCCAGAGACACAGGAGGTACTGGGGTGTCACAGCGTCACTGTTCAATAATTCATCAGAAAAGGCCAAACAGAGGCAAGTGCCGGGAGCAGCCCAGTGGTGGGAATACGTGAGCAGCCTCTGGAGCGCTGGACTGCAGCTCCACAGCGAGCAGTGCTGCCAAGAGCTGCTTGGAAAACTTTGGGTGGCATCACTTCCAATAACATGCCTGTCAATTTTCCCTCTGTCCCTCCTGCAACTTTTGTGACATCATTTACCCTTTGCATCCCTCTTTCCCTTTTCTGATTTGGACAAGGGTAGGAAGGAGAGTGACAGGAGCTCCTCCAGCACAGCTGACACGCTGGTGCCTCCCCAGAACTCTGAAGAACCCCAGGGGAGGCTGAGCCAGCCTTGCCCACAGCCCCGCTGCTCTGGGGCATCCCTTGCCTCGCTCAGTGTTTGGGGGAGCCCTGAGGAGAGGCCGCACCCCGGGGTTGTGGATCCCTGCTGCCAGCACCAGCCCAGGCTGTGCCTCCAACCCACAGCCAAGTGACACTGCACCCGCAGCTCACAGGTTCCTGGTGCCCATCCTGCAGGTTAAATCTGTTCCCAGCCACAAATTAGACATGTCTGTTGAGTTCATCTTAAATTACAGTGCAGGACCCTTATAATTAGGAGCTTTGCTCTGGAAGCACATCCTTGCAGGAACACCCTGTGCTCGCTTCCTCCTCCCAGGGGCAAGCCAAGGCAGAGGGGCCCCATCCTGCCCATGGAACCCCTGGAGGGCCCAGCTGCAGGCACTGATGGGAGTGAAGGTGGCATCATGTGATGGGGAGGGTGGCAGGACTGACCTCCATGCCTCACAGCCCCAGGTGAAAGCTGTGCAGCACAACCAGCTCCAGCAGTGCTGCCTGGGCAGCTGTGCCAGGAATGGGTTTAGCTGCTTCCCTCTCCTGGAGCTGCCAGAGTCTGGAGCCAAGTGGCAGCTTCCCAGGTGCCCAGGCAGCTGCAGCATCTGCAGGGATAACTTGGCACTGCTGGAGTCTTTGTCCTAACAAAGGAAAAAGCAAAGCACCCAGATTAAAAAAAACCCAACCAAACAAACATAAAACCAACCTGGAGGAGGCTAGGAGCTGCTACCCAGGCCTGAGGAGCTGTGTGGGAATGGAAGAGAGTGAGCAGGCTGCTCCTGCACCAGTGGGTCCCATCACAGCAGGATGAGGCACAGCAGCAGTAGCAGTGGGAAGGCACTGGGGTGTTCCCACATCGATTTGGCTTTTGGGTCAAACAAACCTGGACAGAACATCTGCAGATTTTTTACTGCAACTTCACATTCTCTCTCACAGATGAATTTTCATTTTCTGGTTTGTTGTTTTTTAACCAGAATAACCTAAAACATTTCAGAAATGTGCTCCATGGCCCAGCCCCAGATGCCTCCCAGCATCCCCACTCAGCAGCGCCGGCCCCAGCCCACTCCTCCCCAGTGTCCCTCCGTGCCGGATGCAACCACAGCCCACGGTGGCTGGAGAGCACCGGACGTGTCCCTGGCAGTCCCCTCCTGCCCACCTAATATTTTTGTGGTCTGGCAATTGAGAACCAAACCGCTCTCTCTTCCCGCTGGTTTTGGCACCGCTGCAGAGCCCCGGTGGGTTCAGCTCAGGGCTCCAGCAGCCGGGTGCCTGCTCCAGGCAGGACATCCCTGCAGAGCCAGAGCTGCTCCAGCACCTGTGTAGCACCGGCACCTTGGTGGCAGCGCTGCCACTGGTTTGATTCCATCTCCCCAGTCCTTCCCAGTCCCGTGCTGGGCACTCCCATTCTCCCCCCAGCCACCAACACTGCAGGTCCCTGCTCTTCCCAGGCCTGGGAGGAACCTCCATCCTCTGCATCTTTATTCAAACTGGGGTCCAACACCACCAGGCAGCAGCCAGGTGCCTCCAAGTTGTCACACCAAATGCAAACTTGGGCTATTGTCCCTCTAGGACGTTTGTCACCTAAAACACCCAATGTGTTTTCCTGCACACCGCTTTAGTCTGTAATTGGTGCACATAAATATATATATACACAGAAACATAGTGAGCAGGTCACTATTTAAAGCCTGGGCAAGGAGGATAACCAGAGCCAAGCCTGGCTTTTAGGAATAGACACAGGTGCCAGCCAAGGACACGGCCCCAGGCCGGCGGCTGCATGCCAGGGCCACGCACCCATCACCCCCAAGTGTACATGGGGTTTGGAGGAGTTTAGATAACCACTGGCCGTGGGGTGCAGTGGCCAGGTCTGGCTCTGTGGAGCTGCACCCCACATTTGATGGAATGGCCCTGAGGAGCGCGGCAGCACCCACAGCTCTGAACCCGGCAATGTTCAGCGTTGGTATGCGTGGGGTGCCGGGACGGGGGTAACAGAGCTGGCTCCAATCCCAGCCCGAACCAGCTCCGGTGCCAGCCCGAACCAGCTCCTGCCGGCGCGGATGCGGCTCCGGGGCTTTGCGCTCCCTCCCCAGCCGGGATTGACCCAGCCCCTCCTCGGGCACCGCGAGCAGCAGCCTCTGCCAGCGCCTCTCTGTGAACCCCCCGAGCGTCCCCGCAGCCCCAGCCGAGCCCGCGACGGCCCAAGCGACCCCAACACGGCAGCAGCCGCTCCGGTGCCGGGCATGGACGGGGCTCCCCCCGCTCTTGGGGGCAGCGATGGGGACCCCCGGACCCCAGGAGCTGAGAATCGGGGACAGGGAGCGACAATGCCGAGTGTCGGGGTCCCGATGGGCTGCAGCTGCCAGACAAGCCCTGCCCAGTGCTCCCAGTGCCTGGCTGCACTGGGATGTACCTGTACCATCGCCAGCTCGGCCAACTGGCAGGTGACGATGCCGGGGCTTTGTCCCTGCTCTATGATGTTGCCTGTGATTTATAGGTCATTTTACAGCAGCTGTAAAGAGGCTGTAAATTATAGGAGGGGCATAAATTAGCCACGGACCCCTTTACTGGCTATAAAGATCTAAGGCCCACCACAGCTGCCTTTGGAGCTGGCACCCCGGGACATTCCCGAGGACAGCCAGGGGTGTCTTCAGCCAGGCCAGTGAGGCTGTGCCGACTTATTTAGCACAACTCAAATAAATGAGGCCTTTTATTCCAGCAGGGCCAAAGAGCCGGAGTGTGACAGGTGGGGAGGGGCCGGGGCGATGGGGGCAGCCCGGGGGCTCCCTGCCCAGCCCAGACCTTTCTCCTTGTTCTGCTGGGGGGAGAAGTCACTGCACCCCCCCCAAGGGGGTCCCGGCGCTGGGACCCCCAGCCCAGCCCAGCCCCAGGAGGATTTGGTGGTCCAGCCTGGAGGCCAAATGCCAAGAGGCAGCAGCGGGACGGGGACGATGCCTTTGGGCTTGCAGGTGGCTCTTTGTGCCATCTGGCAGCACCAGGGTCCCTCTCCTCACGCCGCGTGGCCCCTGCCTGGAGCCCTCCACATGCACCGAGCCCCCCGAATTCCCGAATTCCTCCGCTGCCCGCCCTGTGCTGGCGGCAGTTGGTGCCCTGTTGTTCTCCGATGTGACCCTGGAGCACAAACAGCTTTGCAGCTCCTTGCCTGTTAATTACATTATGTCTAACGAGCAGGATCAGGCGGAAGGGATTAAACATTGAATCTGCTTCTGCAGTCCTGGAGCATAGGAGAGAAAAGCAGCTTTATCCGTTCAGAATGGGAGTCACTTTTCACACCGGCTCCAATCGCAGAGTTAATCTCTTTAGTTTGCCCAGTGCACTGACAGCTCCGCATGCAGGCTGGGCAGGCAGGATGCTCCTGGCCCCAGCCTCGACATTTTCCCCACCTTATGTAGCCTCGGGGCCTGCTGGACGTGCTGGAGCTCTGACGGGGCAAGCAGGAGACTCTGCAAGCCCTGCCCCAGCACTTGGCATGCTCCGGGGACCCTCTCCGTGGTTTCTGTGGTCACCACAGGACAAAACAGCAGCTCTGGGGAATTTCTGGGGGTTGCCAGTGGCTCAGCATTTCCTGGGGCTGCAGCTGCTTGCTGCATGGCAGGAGCATGAGAAGTGGCAGCTTGGGATGAAATTTGTCCCCAGATACTTCAGGGAACACCTTCCAAACCTTTGAGTCCACACACACAGAGCTCCTATGGAGTGAGAGGTTTGAATGATTATTCGGCATGAATTTTGGTTCCGAGCCAGGGGTCACCCGGGACGGGGCTGCAGTGGCTCAGCAGCCGGGCTGACACCCCGGCAGGGCAGCAGGGTCACACTTGTGTCACTCAGCCTGGTGACAGGGCACTTTGCATCCCGAAAGCCGGAGCAGCACCTGCTTCCCCCATGGCTACACAAGCTCAGTCACTGAGCTCCCTGGGGAATTCACAGAATCAAGGAACCATTTAGGCTGGAGAACAGCCTTGGGATCATCAAGTCCGGCGGTTAACCCCACACCGCTGAGCCATCACCCCGTGTCCCAGGCCAAATCCAACCCCGAAGCTGCCCAGCAGCTCTCCCTGCACCTTGGTGTCTGTCAGGAACAACAGGGGGAACCCCTGCCCCGGCTGGGCACAGGGCTTGGCTTCACGACCATGCCCAGACTTGGTGGCAGCTGGTCACAAGCGGGACGGGGCTGCCGGGAGGTGACAGACACGGTGCTGCCCCAGGCAGTGACATCAGCTGGGTCAGCTCCCTGACACTGTCCCCAGTAGCTGCAGCACCGACCCTCGGCCCAGAGCACAGCTGTGAAGCAGCAGCAGTAAATCTGGACTCGTTGCTGGAGACCCCAAGGAGAGCATCTGCAGCTTGTTTTCAGCATGAACTCCTGTAAAAAGGGCACCATGTCTATAAATCCATCATGGGGAAGCTTCCTGGAAACCCAGTTTGGCTTCTGTTCCTCTCACTCCCCATGCTCAGAGCCCCCAGGGGTGCAGTGCAGAGGTTGGGAAAGGCTGGGAATGCTGAAAGGGTTCACATGTCCCAGCCCTGAGTCCTGCAGAGCCACCTCTCAGCGCTCAGAGAGGGAAGAGGAGCTCCCACCCTATGGGCACCAAACCCCCCTGAAACATCTCCCTGTGAGCCAGGAACCTCTGCCAGGGCCATCCTCTGAGCCAGGTTGTGTTCTGTGTCCTCTAGCATCAGCTAAAACATGTTCCAATACCTCCACAGCTCAGGAGCCAAGACAAGGGTGAATTAAGTCAAATGTTGGCAGGTGGAAGTACCAGAGGATGCTCCTCCCCGGCAAACTAAGCCCAAATGAATTAATCAATAAGTCAAATTTAAAAAGCTTTTAGGCACCTGTGCAGCTCTTGCTCTATATATACACCAGTCACCTGCTCCAGAGCTGCTGGTCTGGATGAGACCCTGGGGAGAGCTGGTGACTGAGTCACCTTTAGCTGGAAGTGCCCTGCAGTCCTTCTCTTCCTGGCACTGAGTCCCAGCCCCTGCCAGGGATGCTGCAGGGACCTGGGGGATGCAGGAGGAAATTGGCTGCCAGAGAACAAGGGAGAGGGCAAGAGGAGTCCGGCAGTCCTGGATGGTGAGAGGAGCCATTTACAATCTGGAGGGGTGAGAGAGTTTAGGGTCTGTCTGTGGTTTCCTTTGCCTTCCTCCTCCTCCTGTTTCCAGTGTGTGGGAGGCATCTTCATCCGGCCTCGCCAGCAGCATCGGGCTCATGTGGGTTTGGCAGAGCAAGCGGGCACAGCTCTCTGCCCTGGTCTATAAATACAGTGGCTTCTCCAGGGCTGTCTAGACAGGAAACAGCCTGAGAACTGGGAGAAAACTCCTTGAGTTAAAGGGGACTGGGGCTGTGCTGGGAGCCCAGGGAAAACTGGCTGCTCACTTCCAAATCCAGGGGATCCAAGGCTCTGGATGAGGGGGAGGAAGATGGGGAGGCAGCACAGTTACACCATGCAGCCACAACCCCCCCTGCGTCCTGCTTTGGCCTCTCTGCCTCCCATCCTTATTCTGACCATTGCAGAGCAGCTCTAGGGGTGGGATCCACTGGATCCCCATTCATCAGTCTGGGCAGGGCACAGGGGCCCAACTGCTTGGGTCCTTCCTTCCAGGCACTAAGCCTCTTTGAGTTTGTTTTGCATTGCTTTCACTTTATACTCTTGCAGGGGAAAGTCCTCGTCCTGGTTGTTTTGTCCCCAGCTGTGGCTTTTTTTCCCTGTAAACATCCAAGTAGTACTTGAAAGAAAAAAACCAGCTCCAGTTAGTGGGGGAGGAATGATGGCCCGTGGGTAATGACACATAATGACAGCCCTTCTCCCACTGGAAGGAACTGCTGCTGGCCTTCCAAATGCCAGCGTGCAGAAAAGGCCCTTAGCAGATTATCCAACTGAAGAATCTTTGCAGTAACAAGAAGGTGAAATGCATCTGGCCTTGAGAGAAAGAGCTGCCAGCTCTGTTCTCAGCCCTGTCCCACACAGGAATGGGAGAGGCACATCCCATGTCCATCCAGATCTCTGCACCAGCCCAAGCCCTTCTTCCCCTGGACCCTCACAGGAATCCCACCAGGTCCAGGTCCAAAGTCCCCATTCCCAGCATGGAGAGGGACAATGTGTGGGTGCTGTGGGTACTGCTGGAGGGGTGTGATAAGGGGATTGAGTCCTCATCTGATGAGAACCCCCAAGAGATTTGTCTTGTGGTTGTGTCACTATAAAGGCTGTAAATTACTGACATTTCTTATCTGGAGTGTCCTCTCCCTGTGAAGACAAGATAACAGCTTGAGGAGGAGGCTGCTGTTGCTCTGATGGACTTCAGCACCTTTATCTGCCCCTGGAGATCTTCTGGGGCCAAGCCAAAGATAGCAGGAGGATTTCTCAGGGTGGAGAGCCAAGGGGACAGGATGGGCAGTGTCCTGGCCCTGCCCTGGCTCTAGAGCCAGTCGCTGTCCTGGGCATCCATCAGGCTGTCCTGGAGTCACCAGGGCAGCTGAGCAGCCTGTGGCCACCAGAGAGCCTGTCCTTTGTCCAGCCCACAGGCAGCAAGCCCAGGGAAGCACTGTTCCATCGCAGGTCTCTGAACCTCCCTTGGGGTGTGGGCACTTCCATGGAGCCTGAGAAGCCTCAGCATGTATGGAGCATCAGGGCAACTGATGGGAAGAGCTGGAGGTCCCCTGGGACAGCTTATTAAACATCCCAAGCCTGGCTGGAACAGAATGACATTCATACAGCAGCCCCTCAGCCTCAGTGCCAGAGGGGCAGTGTCAAACAAACATAATTAATTTCCCTCTGCAAATCAATCGGGGGCAGAAGTCAAGCTCTCCCAGCACAGGAGATACACTGCAATAGATGATGATCCCCCCAGCAGTTCCAGGGGCACCTGCTCACCTCCCAGCAAACCAGAGCCTCCCCTCGGGCACGATCTCTTGTGCTCTCTTGGATGGATCATCAGTGAGAACCGGCCTGCCCTGCCCAGGGCAGGGAGCTGAGCCTGGCAGACTCTTGAGCAGCACTGGGATGGACAGCTCAGCCCTTTACCTGGCAGCTCTGGCAGTGTGGGGAAGGCTTTGTCTTTGTGCCAGCAGTGCCTGTGGGGATGCAGAGCCCTGAGCACCCTTCAGCCCCATCTCCCCTCTCCCTCTGCCTGTCCTGGACAGACACCAGTCTGGGGTAACGCCGCTGTGCTGGCCTGGCTGCAAGCACTGCTGCGGAACTGCCTGCCTTGCCTGCTGTCTGCAGACAATAAAATATCATGTGATGTCTTAATGAGCCCCTCGGCATGTGACAATTGCAGGGGAGCGGAGCTCCTGCCTGGTGGAGGGGCTGGTCCCAGTGCTGGGGTCTCAGTGTAAGGACCAGCAGGAGCTGCCCTGTCCCAAGCAGGGGCTGCCAGGACTCAGCCCTGTGATGAGGCAGAGAGCTTTTATCAGCTGTAATTTAAAATGAGATACCCTGCTAACGTCAAGGAAACGGCAAAAACAGCTGGGCTGGGTGCTTTGAAGGCAAGGTTGGGTGGCATTGGTGTTCTGCTCTCCCTGGCTGAGCTTGCTTGATCATCTCCTGCCAGGTCTCCTAAAACTGCAACTGTGGGTGCCCCAAGCATTTCTGGTCCTGGAACAGGTCCTCACCTCCCTGAAGAAGATGATGTTTGGGCAGTTTGGCAAGCAGGGGCTCCTAAAAAATGTGCTTCCCAGAGGAGCAGCCAAGCAGCGGCGGGTGGGGGAGGTTATGGTGTTGAGATGAAACCAAGGAAAGAAAAAGTCAGTTTGGGTCCAAAAGTATTGGCCGGCCAGTGGCCCATGAGAGGGGCCTGAGTTCTCTCAGAGGTGGCATCAGCAAAGCCCGTCCCCGCATCCCTGTCGAGCTTTCTGCCTTGGGACGCTGTGCCAGGGCGCTCCGTGTGACTCAGATGTTCCAGATGATGGGAAGTGGTTTTCCAAGGCTGGGCAACACACCTGGAATCGCTGCAGGGTGCAGAGCAAACCCTGAGCCTGGCTGTGAGGGGAGAGTGGGAAAAGACAACAGAGGGTGACAGGGTCTGCCCTTGGTGCTGGCTCCCATCTGGGGACAAACAAGCGTGTCCTGCCTGAGCCCCAGGACCAGGCTGTGTCCCTGTGAACACGAGTGCTCACACTGCACCCTCGGCTTTGCCCGCGGGGCTGGGGCACGTCCCACACGCCGAGCCCTGCCTGGCCGGGCTGGAGCCGCCAGCTGCCTGCCAGGAGCCCCGCACCCTGATGTGCTCCAGCCTTTTCAGGGAGAGATGGAGCTGACAAAGTCTTTGTCAGTCAGATCTGTCAGGGAAAGCTCTTTGTTCTTCAGCATTTGCTCTTGCCTCCCCCTCTCCAAACCTAAACTAGATGCATCTGCTTTTGTTTTCTAAATGCAGAATTAGGGATTGAAAGGAGCTCCTTTGTAGTGCGGAGGAGGGGAGAGCTGCAGATCTTTCACGGGGAAGGCAAGGTCAGGGGGGAGCCGCTCTATTGTGCAGGGCCTCTCCTCTGCCGGCTCAGCCCTTTCTGTGCCCCCTCTTCACAGTCCGGTTCCCACTGGAACCACTCTGGGACGTGGGGAAACCAGCCCGGTAGGACGGGCAGCTCTCCCAGCTGCGGGATGGCTCAGCTTTGCCCGTGGTGGATTTTGCTGCTTCCGATGCTGCAGCTGGGAGCCGGCATGTGGAGGCAGCAGATGAGGAGGAAGAGGATGAAGGCCATCCCGTGGCCTTGGGCTGGCAATTGGAGGCTGGCAGTCTGACAGCACTGGGTGTGCAGAGGGGCACACGTGGAGCTGGAGGGGCTACGTGTGCACACGTGTGTGTGACTCCATGCAGGGACAACAGCTGGGACAGGCATGCTCCTGTGGGAGGGCAGAGGTGGGTGCATGCCAGCAGGTACAGCCCCGGTTGGGCTGCAGGAGGCTCTGCAAGCTGTGGGCTCTGGGAGCCAGGTCCCAGGAAGCTGTTCCCCAAATGCCTTTGTTCCTCCTCAGCCAAGACAAAACTCTCCAGGCTCCGTCCTCGCAAGCCTCAGAATTGCATCAGCGATGTAAATGTGTTTGTGGAAGAGCCCTGCACATCACACGCTTCCTGCCCTGGTCCAGGAGAAGGGCAGGGGCCCAGCATGGGCTGCTGGTGCCAAGGAAGTGCCCCAGCCCCTGCACGTCCCTGAAAGTGCCAGCAGTGAGCTCTGACTTGCTCCGTGGTCTCTGCTGCTCCTCAGTCACAGCCATGCCTCTCGCTCACCCCCACCTGCTCCAGGAGGTCACTCCTCTCCCTGTCCATCCTGAAGGACTTTCCTGTGCACAACTTATGCCACCAGATGGTGACAGCTCTTAGTCACTTCTGTGCTGAGCCCCGACATGATGCTGAGGCCAAGGATGCAGCCATATCCTTGAGCCTCTTGGGAGCAGGGGATGGTTTTCCCCATTTTCTGCCATTTCCAAGCACCTTTATTGATAAAAGCCTGAGAACTTGTGCCCTGTTGATGCAATCACGAAGGAAACCATGCCAAAGGACCAACAGCCACAGAGGTGCTGCCCATCCATCATGAGGGGTTACTGTGTAGCCCTGTAAGGTCTGTTTTGGGGCCAGCATAGAGAAGTCTGGGACAGAAGCCCAGTGGGAGTCATGGAGAGCAGGGTCCAGCAGGTGTGGGTTCCCCAGCAGCCTTGGCACCTTCAGCCCAAAGCTCCTGGCTGTTGGGCCATGAGGAAGGCGGGGATGGGGATGGGTGACTGCACCCTAAATGTGCATGGGGTGAGTTCTGCTTGTGTAGAGCTGGGTTTGGCTTTGCTATCCTTGGTACACTCCCCATCTCCAGCTTGCTGGGAGAAAAATCCTGCAGGTGTGTTACCTTCCCCCCTTCTCCCGCTTCACAAATCTGTCAAATCTGAAAAGGAAATATTCCGTAGGTCTTGGCATGGGGAGCTGAACAGTTGCCTGAAGCAGGAGGAGGCTGCTCCTGGGGATGGATGCCCAGCATTTGGTTCAAATATAACACCAGTGACTGACAGGGCTAATTCAGCCTGTCCTCTTCCCTCTTATAACTTAATCACTTACACATTGCCTCGGCAGGTCTTTCCCTGCTGACTGGAGATGTCTTCATCCTGGGATGCCCTGACTTGGACTCATGACTGCTCCCATAGTGCTTCCTGCATTGGAGATTGAACACCCATGTTACCCTGAGCCAGGCCAGCTTTGGTGGAGCTCGTGTGAGTGCCCGGACTGGGGCTCTGTGAGCTGGGTTTCCGTACTGGGGAGTACAGAAGTCAGGCTGGCCTCACTGGTGTGACAATATCCCACTTTGCCCTTTGGCTTGGGGACTGAATATGGCCCCAAGTGAGACTACGCCAAAAGCACATGTCGAGAGTTTTGGGAAGCTCTGTGCTAGAGCTGCAATGTTCCTGCTCCAAACCTCAGTGAATACAGTTGGGAAAGGTAGGGACAGCAGCAGTGGTGGCTCCTGGGAAGGACTTGGAGCTGATGACCTGCGACCCTTTAAACATCTGCCCTGGGGCCTCACTCTGCAGAGCGGGTGGCTGGGGGCTCCAGGTTGCCCAGAGCTCTGCCCGCTCTCCTGCCTGCATCCACTGCCTGCATTCCGCTGTCTCCAGACCGGGCGCTGCACAGGGATAACGGGGGTGCAGGTTGTCCCCTCGCCCCAGCCACTACCCACCGCGCCTGGGGCTTCCTTGGTGCCAGCGAGAGCAACAGCGCAAGAGTGCGGAGCACAGGGGAGCATCGCGGCCAGCATCCCTGCGCTGCCCTCGGGGCGACCACCGCCCGCAAAACCCCGGGGGGGACGTCTGGAATCCCAGCGCCGGGAGGCCACCAGGGTCTCCAGGGTGGGGGGGCGGTCCGGCTGTGACTACAAGCCCCATCAGGCCGCTGAGGAGGAGGAGGAAGGCGGAGGAGGAGTCGCGGCCGTCGGCGGGGCGGTGCGGGAGCGGCTTAGTTCGGCGGCGGCGGGCGCTCGGCGGGACGCGGCGGGCGGGCAGCGGCAGCGGCGGCGTCGGGGCGGCCGCGCCTTCGGGAGCGCGTCCGGCAGCGGCTCCGGGAGCGCCTCCCGCCGCCTCCGCCGGCCGGGCCGGACCGGGGCTGCCATGGGGCGGCCGCTGTGAGCGCGGCGGCGGCGGGGCTGCGCCTCTTGCCCCGGCCGGGGCTCCCCTCCATTGTTCCCGGAGCGGCGGCACCGCGCCGCCGCCGCCGCCCGCGGGGCTCCGGTGAGTAAGGGCCGCCGCTTTGCCGGGGGGGCGGCGCCGGCACCGGGACCGGCACCGGCGGTGGGAGCGGGAGCGCGGGGCGCCGCTTTGTGTTCCGCCGGGCTGGCACGGGGCCTCGATCGGGACGCGGGGCTCGGTCGCGGCCGAACCCCCCCAAGGTGCTCCTGGAGGGGCGGCTCGACGGTGGCACCGGCGCGGGGGGGGCTCCGCTTTGAGGACCCGGGGCTTTGCGGACCGCGGAGCGGTCCGGTGTGAGGGGCTCGGGGGCCCCGGGGCCGTTCCCGGGGTGCAGCAGTTTCGGAAAGCGGCGGGTCCGACCCCGTCCATCGGCCGAACCGAGACTGGAACACCCCCCCGCCCCACCTCCCCCCGTCCCGACCCTACCCCGAAACCCCTCCCGGCCGCGGGAGAGCCTGGCGGGAATCCCTGGATCGTTTTCCGAGTCGCTGCCTGACCACCATTCCCGAAAAGTACCTGAGCGGGAGCCTTGCGGCTTCCAGAAAAAAAAATGGAGAAGGAGTTGGATTTGGTTGCGTTTCAGTTTTGGGATCTCGAGGCGGTCAGCGGGAACGGAGGCGCTGGAATAACGCCGTCCCAGAGCTGGTGCTTCCCTTTGTGTGTGCACGCTGGAGGGGCTCCGGGAGCCGCCGCATCCCAGCGCTGTGCCCGGCTCCCGGAGCCGCTCGTCCGCCCACGGCGGCGGTGCCGGGAGCGCCGAGGGACGGCGGCGACACCTGCGAGGGCAGGGGACCGCCGGGCCGGTGCGGTGGCACTCGGCAGCCGCAGGGATCGATTGCGGAGGGGTTTGGTTGTGGTTTCTGTGGGTTCTGGGGCCGGGAGACGCGGAGGTGGCCGCTGGCCTCGTGTGAGCACGGAGCAGAGCCTGTCCGCGTTCGGGTGACCCGAGGAGCTGCCTCGCCGTCCCCTCCCTGCCCGGACCGCTGAGTTCCTGCCCCGAGTCCTGGCTCACTTCTGGTCGGGGCAGATCCCTCCCCGGCAATGTTTAAACCCAAACAGTTCAGTGAACCCAGCGGCTCTCGGGGATGATCGGTCGGGCTTGGAGGCTGCCAGGTCCCGGCCGGAGGGACGCTGGGGCTGTGCTCAGGTGGAGGTTTGCCCCGCTGCAGCTCTCCGGAGCCGGCAGGACAGGCTGGATGCCAGCACAGAGCCCCCCCCCGTGCAGGCTGGGCCCTGCAGCCCCCTGCTCTGGCTAGCAGCCATCTTCCCCACTCAGGAGCACTTCCTCCCTTAATCCCTGTGCTGGCTGGCATGCACTGCTGCCTTTTCCTTGTGTTGCTCGGAGAGGATTAAAATAAATCGCCCCTGCCCCGGCAGGGTGCAGGCACGAGTGGTGCCGGGGTGAAGGCAGCATCGTCTGGGCTGTTCTGTTCTGTCCTGGCCGTGTGGGAAGGGTCACTTCCAGATGTGAGCTGGAGCTCTCTCTTCATTTACCCACCTGAAAACATAACCTGAGCCAGGAGCTGTATTGTCTCTAGCCCCATGTGGAGCCCCCCAAGTCCTGGCTGATGGAAGTGGCCGCTCACATATGTTCATCCCATCCTGAAAATCAAACTTTCTTCCCCTCTGGGGACGTTCTGCTTCTGGGCATGATGGAGGGTCCTTCGCCTCCCGATAGCTTGCCTTGGAGGAGTGCAATGTAGTGAAAACCCCATCCAGCTTCCTCCCAGGCTGGGTAGTGGGTCTCTGTCCCTTCCAGGGGATGGCAGGCTGTGGTCGTGTCCCACTGTCCCTATCCTTGACCAGGTCTCTTCCCAAAGCAGTCAGGGAGACAGCCCAGTATAGGTTTTCAGGTACCAGTGGTTGTTCTGTAGGTCTGAAAATCAAGTCTTCAGGTAGGGAGGGATCTCTGGGTGTGAGGATGCTTGTAGAACTGAGATGGTTTTATGGATATCTGTGGGTGAGGCTGGCCCTTTCCCTGTCCTTCCTGCCCTGTGTCCCAGGCTCTCCCCCCACTGGGTGCCTGCCCACAGCTCAGTGCTGGAGGTGCCCCTGGTAGCCCTAAGTCCTGGCAGCCAGCTGGGAAGGGTTAATATGCTCTGTATGCTGCACGGTTGGATATTTATTTTTCCAAGCATGTGTCTGCTTTAAGCATTACGGTTTTTTGCTACAGTTCCATGTGCAGTTGTGTTTGCTTTTTATTTCAGCAAATACTTGGTTCTTGACCTGAGCCGCAGGTTGGGGCACGGAGCACTGGGCAAGGGGAAGGCTTTGCTCCTGTCACCCGCAGATTGTGCCTTTGGCGTGTCCTTCTTCCCCAAGGGCAGCTGGAGGGCTGCTTTTGTTGTGCCTCAGAGGAAAAGGAGTCTCTTTTCATGTGCTTTGGAACTGGGGGGCATCTGTTCCAGGCAGAGTGGTCTGCTGGGAGCCACCACCTCCCCTCCTGAGGGACAGGGACTGCGCCTGGTTGGGCACAGTCGCCCGCCTCAGGCTCCCGATGTGGGCTCAGACCCAGGAGTTGAGCTCAGACTCTTCTCCCTGTTGGATTTGGCCTGTCCCTGTTCTTTTCCTGCCTGCTCTGCCATCTCTGCCCCACCAGGGAGGCAGAGAAAGAAACCAGAGCCCCCCAGCCCCACCAAGCTCATGGCAGCAGCCACCCCCCATCACATCCAGCAGCATGGGCACACAGGGATCTCATCAGGGCTCCCCTGCAGATGTCACAGCTTTACAGGTCTCCGACCCTGGCTGGACACCCTGCTCCAGCACCAGCTCCTGCAGTTGCCGCCTCGGATGCATTCCAGAGATGAGCCACAGGACAGGAAGGGGCTTCCCCACTCAGCACCACTCAGCTCAGAACCATGGGGTGCATCTGCTGTCCAAGTGGGATGTGGCACAGCTCAGCCCTGTGACTCAGGGGCGTGGGAGATGCGAGGAGTGAAAGTGCAGCCCTCAGGGTCCCTGAGGACAGTGGAGGGACAGGTTGTGCAAGACTTCTCAAGGATATACTGGCATGCAAAGGCAGAGTGAGAACATCTTCCCTGGGACACAGGGAGCATGTGCCCCTGGAGGGTGCACGGATGGATGCAGGGCTGTCCATCACTACTCCAAAATAGCTCCGTGGGTGTAATGGCCGGTGGTAATTGCAGTTTTAGAGGCAAGTCTCCGAGGGGCACTTGGCCCTGGCTCCTCTCTAACTGCTTCCGTTTTTAGTTGTTTGAATCCACCCCGGAGCAGTAAATTGCAGTGTGCTGGGGCCACGGGGAGTGGGGATGGTGCCCAGTGCCCGACAGGAGCCAGAGACCCACCCTGCCTGTGCTGCCATCCTCCAGAGCAAATGGTTTCCTGTTGGGATTTCTATAAAAGCTGGATAAATATGCAGAAGAGCCATGCTGTTGTTTGCACAGGTAGGAGCTCTCTCCCCACTTCCTTGCCTCCTTCCCACCAAGGAGTCATGAGGGCAGGTGTTTTGGGGTTTCCCAGTCTCCCCTTTTCCCTTGGGAAGGAGGAATAGGTCTGTGCTACCTCTCCAGCACCTCTGAGCACTGAGATTCCCTCGGGTGCTGCTGAACCTGTCCAGGAGGAGCAGGCAGGACGTGTCCCAGTCCCGCTGTCCTCCAGCAAAGCCATGGCAGCTGCTCCCTCCCTCACTGCCCTGGGACCATCTCTGTGTGCTCTTGCTGGGTCCTGGCACATTTCCCTCTGTTCCTCCCTCCCTCCTGCCTCCCAGTGACCCTCTGAGCCACGGGACAGCTCTGTGCTGCCGAGCCATCCCTACGCCATGGAAATATCGTGCTGTCAAGCCCCTGAATCAGCTGGAAGGCGCCCGCTCCGAGGTGTATCTGGAGAAGGGCTCTGCTGTGCGCGAGCCAGCACTGACTCATTTTTCAGGAACTGGAGGCACTGGGCTCCCCTCCATCCCTCCATCCCTCCCCTCGGCGCGGGGCCGGCTCGGGAGGCCCACGCAGACGCTCCGCATTAGGGCATGTTCCGGGGAGCATGTGCTGTCGATAAACAAAGCCACTGAGAGACAGAAAATAATTTCCAGAAATACCAAAGACTTGCCCCCCCCCCCCCCCAAAAGAATTCCACCTCCCCTTTTCAAACCCTGATAAATCCTGAACATCCAATAACTGTTTCCAAGCACTACCCAGTGCCTGGAAGTGCTGGTGTTGGAGATAACACCAGTGTTTGCTGGGTGCCCTTTTCCCTGCCCTACTCCTTGTGTCAATAGTTTGGGTCCCAAATATTCCTGTGCTAGCCAGAGCAGTTGGGCAGGAAGGAGGCAGCTGGAGCTCCCACAACTGCAGCCAAGCTGGGCTGCCTTTGGGTGCAGAGGCTCTTTGGAGGATCTAAGCCCTTTGGGGCTTGTGGCTGCTCAGCCCATCCCCGGGGAAGAGCCACCACTGTGGGCACAGGGAGTGCAGGGTCTCACAGCGGAGTGGGAGAGGCAGAGGCTGGTGCTCCATGGACCAAATGCGTGGGGAGGATGAGTAGCAGTTTATTACTCACTACGATTATTACTCACTGTTTTTAACAGTGTGTGCTTCAGCCTGACGCCTTTGGGCAAAGGGAAGCGCCCGCTCCCGCGGCAGCTCGGGATAGGAACCGGGTGAGCTTGGGATGCTCGGCAGGGGCTGTGGGGCCTGGAGGCACAGCTGTACCCCGGGAGGTGCCTTGGGGAAGGGTTTGTGGGATGGTGGTGTTCCGCCCACGTCCTGGTCCTCGTGACTGTGGCAGAGCTCCCTGGCCGGGGCTGTGAGGGTTGTGCAATAGCTGGGCAGGATCTCACCCCGCTCGGCGGGACTGCAGGTGATGGCCAGAGTCAGGACCTCACCCCCATCCCGGCTGCTGCCGAGGTGCAGATGTGGCGCGGGGGTGGAGCACGGGGCTTGTTCCCATCCGCACGGCTCGGAGCAGTTGGCTGGGGGCGGCTGGCTTCGGGCTCCAGCGTTCCCCTGGAACGTGTCTTGGAAGAGTTCCATGCTCCTGGCATGGAGAGAAGGAGGGATGGTCAGAGGGAAGGAGGAATGAGGGCCATGGAGGGCACGCCCCCACAGCACCCTGAGGCCAGGATCAGGCTCTGCTTGGCATCCCTGTGCCAGAACCCAGCTCCAGAGCTGCCCTGCATGGAGCAATCCCCTGGGAAGGGATGGGGACCTGAGGGGATGGGTGTGCTGGAGAGCCCAGCGTGAGAGCTGGCAGGACGAGAGCGAGTTGCAGAATTGGCCGTGGATGCCGGGGGATTTCTCCCCACACAGCCACTTCAAAACCAGCTGTTGGTGGAAAGAGATCGGCTGCAGCTGGCTGACCCTCTGGCTGCAGGAAGGCCTCTCCATGGGGGTGCCCTGCAGATCTCCTAGGGATGGAGGGGACTGGAGTTTGCAGTGAGAGCTGCTTTCCTAGGGGTGGCACAGACAACATCAGATTTTGCTCTGGATAAGGGATTTCCCTCAGTGAAGCCACAGGTCAGCAACACCTGACAAAGTGCAGGAAGTAGAGAGCAGGAATCTCCCTTTCTTTAACTGACGTTAATGTTTCTCTCACCCTTCTGGGAAATCTTGCTGCATTTCGTTCTGCTTCACCAGTGGTTTCACTCTTGACACATCAGCGCTTTTACACAGGGAAACATAACTCTGCCAGTCAGTGCCAGGTCGTGTCAGGCTGCCCAGGGGTCTGTGGGGACCTGCCACTGCAGTCTGGGGACATCCCTTGATGCAGGGACATCCTGCTGGGCTGGATGCGGGAGGAGCATCGCCAGTGACAGCAAGAGCAGCCGTGCTGGATGGTGGGATGTGGGGAGCTGGCCCTGCCCTGACTCTGCTTTCCTCCTTCACAGCTTGTAGGGGCTGCCAGCCCTGCGGAGACCCCCCTGCGCCCGCCCGGGGCCAGCCCGGGGCCCCCATGGAGTGGGAGTTGCGGAGCCCAGTCAGCAAGCAGTAGCTGCAGCAGTGGGATGTTTACCTGGCGGTGCCTCATCCTTTGGGCTGTGCTGGTCGCAGCCGCGCTCTCCGCTGCCCGGCCGGCCCCCACCCTGCCCGACCAAGGTAAGGTCCTGGTGCGGCCGCCCCCTCGTCCTCTGCCTTCCTCTTGGGCAGCATGAGCTGCTCTTCCCTGCAGCAGAGGCAGAGGCCGGCGTGTGCTCCAGCCATGGGGCCACCAGCACGTCCCCAGTGCCACCTCTGGTGTCACCCAGCTGCCTGGGAGCTGGCGCTTCTGGGGACATAGCGCATGTTGTCCCCAGAGTGGTTTGTGTGGGCACAAAAAATGGGTGTGTGGCTCCAGCAGTGCCTGGGGACATTTTAAACCTGGAGAAAAATTGTGGCAAACCCTGACCTGTTGACTTGGAGGAGAATACAGAGCCCTGGGGGCTGTGTCCCCTGCTGGGGTTGCTCTGCGTGACAGCACTTGATGATCTATAACCCAGGATGTGCGTGAGGCTTGGCCCCACTGGGGTGATCCTGGGCTCAGCTGGTGGGGATGGAGGTTTGGCTGCAGGGTACTGGTTCAGCTCTTGCCAGCTGCCAGTGCCAGGGATGAATGCACCCTGCAGAAACCCTCGGGATGCTCCAGTGTTGCTCCCAGATGGGAATGCCCAAGGCGGGAGCTCAAAGCCGGGGCTGGCTCAGATTTGTGCAGTCCCCATCTCTGCTCCACTGGTGCTGGGGAACGCAGCCCCTGACCAGGACATCCCCTCCCTTGTTATCTCTGCTGTCCCCCAGGAGCAGTGCAGGGCTGGTGGCAGTGGCCAGGGGTGCTCCTGCCTCAGGTGGGCGCACCCCAAGGCTCAGGGATGGGCCAAGTGGGTCGCCTGGCCCTGAGCAGGGCCAGCCCTGGCAGAGAGCCCTGCTCAGGCCGTCAGAGCCTTGGCCCTCGGCGCGGCAGAGAATAACCAGAGCCGGCAGCGCTGCGCAGGACTTCAACTCCTTTTGGTTCTAATTACCCAAGAATGTCTGGTCTGTGGGCACTGCTTTGCTTTTTAAGACTCACTCCCCCTTCCCCCTTCCTCCCAGCAGAACCCTGAGAGGCAGATTGCTGGTGTGGCCAGCATGGGCACGGTGCTGCATGGTGCCCCAGGGTCCCCTCATGGCTCGGGCAAGTGGCAGCTGGCAAGTGGCAGGTGACCCCTTCTGCAGCTGCACCAGCCCCGCTGAGAAATGCCTGGGTGATGCTGCCGGCTGCCAGGGTTGGCACCTCTGACTGGAGGTGCCCTGCAGGTACCTGGTCACAGGTCACACCCTGTGAGGTGACACCCCAGGACATGCCTTGGTCCCTGGGGAGCTGGAGCTCTGGAGAGGAGCCCGGGCAGAGCTGCACTCACAGGGACTGTGGCTGAGATTTTTCCACTGGCATGCCTGCTCCCCGCATCTGTAAACAATGCGGTTGACAGTGGTAAACATGTTTTTCTCGGGAGATTGCTCTTCCTGGAAGAAGTTTGCTAGCAGTGTTTGGGGTAAGGATGGCTCTATGCTGCCAGGAGAGCACCACCTGCAGCCCCAGCCCCAGCTGTGGCACTGAGAAAGGTGTTGGGGGGTTCAGGCTGCGTGGAGCTGATTGATCACAGGTGAATTTTGGGGTTCGTGAGGAGCCCTGCAGCCTCTGGAGGGTTTGGGAGCAGCACCAGGCAGTGGCAGTGGAGGAGGAGAGGTTGGAGAGGAGGGAGCTGGTTCCTCGCCAGCCTCATGCCAGGGCTAACAATAACCTCTGGAAACGATTCCCGACACGGTTCTCACCAGGGCGGCCCAATTAGTGCCACAGCAGGAGCCCGGCTGGGGCAGAATCCGTCCCTTGGCTCAGGAGCTGACTGGTGGGAACAAAATGTTCCCAGCAGGATGTGTGGGATGGGAAGAGACAGTGCTGGGCCAGGACCTGCAGCCAGGGCTGAGCCACCAGCATCTCTCAGGGGTAGGCTCCCACCCTGCCCCAGGGGTTTTGGGGTCCCGTGGGGTGTGGATGGGGTTCAGATGCCATGCTGGGGGCCATCGTGTCCTGGGGGCCAAGGTCTCTGTCCTTCCTCCGTGACTCAGGAGTGTCCCCCCATCACGCTGGGGGCAGCAGCGGCCACACTCGGTCCCCTCCGTGCTGGAGGCAGCAGCATTCCTGGACTTTGTTCTGGATGTTTATGGGGTTTCAGTTTACTCCCGGTTCTGAGGCAGCTAAGCTCCCTTCTCAGGGAGGAGTAATCCCCTGCGGCCGGTCAGCGGCCTGGCCTCATGTGGAGGGGGCTTCAGCTCTGGCCCCCCTCTCCTTGTGGTGTGGGAGGGAGTCTGGGAGCTCTGCTTGTCAGGGGCTCCCTCCCAGTACCAAAAAATCTGGAGCAAATAAAATATTAACAGGCACTTACTGCATTTTATAGTTACCTAAATTTGGAGGTGGTGAAAAAACCCTGGTTAAGGGGAGAAGCCAAGAAATTTCCATGCGCAGCCTCTGTCCCTCCCTCGCACAAAGCCGCTCTTTGTCTCCAGGTTAAATAGAAACCTGCAGAAAATTGCCAAGGTTTTTTTTTCCCTCTCTCCTTGTCTGCCATTGTCCCAGCCGCTGCTCAGGCATCTCCTCACAGGGGCCTGCCCTGGCCCCGCAGGAGGTGCCAAGTGGCCAAGCAGATTTTAGTGGGGAGCCGTGTCCTGGGGCAGGGGGGGGGTCCTGCCTTGGGCAGGTTTTGGCACACGCTGAGCCCCAAACACCCCCAGTGCAGCAGATACCTCCCCGGGGGATGTATTTGCACTCCAAAGCGCAGGGATTTGGCTGCAGCCCCTTCCCCGTGGGGCAGGGGCTGAGGGCTGCCCCATTTCCCAGGGCTGCCCAGCTGGCCACAGGCTTAGCCCCCCTCCCCGGCCATCTGCAGGGGCCCTGGCTCCCGGGGCTTTGTCGTCCCCAGCTCGTCCGGGGGGTCTTGCTCTGGACCCGGCAGGAGCCAAAAGGCCGGGGCAGGCAATGTGCTCAGCCCAGGTAGCTTGGGGGAGCCCAGCATCCCTGCAGGCGGCACCAGAGGGTCTTTGGCTTGTCCCCACTGCTCCCCAGGGCACTGCTGACCCTCGGCTCTGTTCCCTTCCCCATTTCCCTGCTGTCCAGTCCCTCCTTGGTTTTGCAGCTCTAGGCGTGTCCCACCCAGTGCCTGCGGGAGCCCCAGGGGATCCCCTTCGGAGGAGCCGAGTTCTTGCCGGAGCCCCACAAGCAGCCCAGGAATTCCCTGCCAAGCCTGCAGCCTCCTGCTCTTCTGCTGTTGATGGCAGCAGCCCAGGAGTGTTACCGGAGCTCGGGGGGCCCAGCAGCACCCCCAGACCCCACTGCCGCAGCTGCACGGGACGTGGCTGTGTCCTCCAGGGCATCGCATCCCCTCCCAGCCTGGCCGGCATTGTTCAGTCCTCCCGCCTTCCCACTCGGATGCTGTCACTCCGGCCCTTAATTGAGGAGTTAAAAAAGAAATACGAGTCTTTGGGAAAAGCAGCCGTACTCGGCCGGAGCCTGGGCTGTGGAGCTGCCCCGGGGGGAGCAGAGGGGTCCCCGAGCGCCTGCGGGGCGTGGAGCCCCCCGTGTGCAGCGCTGGGGCTGTGCAGGAGGGAGGTGAGCAGAGGAATGGACACTCGGCTCCAGCACTGAGCCAGGGCCAGGCAAAGCCAGCCAAACCCTGTGCGGATCGGGGTGTTCTGTTTCCCGTGCCCCGGGTGTGCCCTGGCCGGTGGGAGCCCATGGAGAGGTGTCCGTGCCTGCAGGGCTCTGAGCTGCTGCGAGCTCCGGGCACGGCCGGGGGAAAGGAAAGGAGGGAAGGGGTGGGGGCTTTATCCTGACAGCTTTGCAAACTCCCAACGGGCCTGTTAATTAAGTGCTGCTTCATTTGCAGCGCAGGCTGGGAGAGAGGGAGGGCCTGGAGCAGGACACCGATCCCCTCTCCCTGCGGAGGGTTTGGAGGAGTCCGGGCTGGGGGTGCCAAGAGTGTGCCTTGAGCCCGTGATGCTCCTCTGCTGGCATCTCCCTGCTGCCCTTCCCCGGAGCGGGAGATCCGGGGATGTGCCCGGCTCCGGAGCTGCTGGGGTGCCAGGGATGTCGCCAGTCGGGACACGGGCTGGGGGGACACGGCAGGGTGAGGAGCTTTTGAAATCAAAAAGAAGCCAATCCCCACGTCCCGGTGAGCGCTTCCTGTTGGGATTAGTGGGGCTGCCGGGCATGTGTGTGCTTTTTCTTCAGGAAATACCTTCGGAAAGCCCCGCTGGGGTCTCCAGGGCAACCGGCGCCTGCGGCTCCGCGCCCCCCACCCGCTTTGTCCCCGTGCCGCTTTGTTGGCCCCTTTATTGCCACCATCGCCATCGCCATGGCCAGCGCAGGCTGTGGCTGTCGCCGCTTGCAGGGTGCACCCCGGGGTCCCCGCTGCGTGTGCCCAGCCTGGGGGGCACGGCCAGCACGGAGAGAGGGGGGCACAATGAACACGAGCAGCCCCTGCCCCGTGTCCCTGCCCCGTGCCCTTGCCCCGTGTCCCTGCCCCATGTCCCCGTCGGGGGCTGGCCCCGGTGACAGTTCTGTGCACTTGGTGACACTCTCTATCCGGCCAGTGCTTGCTGGAGTCGACTCTGCTCTCGGTTATGTTTCAAAGCTGGAATGAAGTAATAAACCCACAGTGGCTGCCCCAGCCATGGCACCGTGCAGCTCATGGAGGCACCATCGGCTGGAGCTGTTCCTTGCCTCACTGGGGACCCTGGGGCTCCCCATGGTGGGGAGGCCTCCTGTCCCCTGGGATGGGACAAGGCCTGTGGGACTGGTGCTCCTGTGCTCTCCTTGCTGTCACCCTATTTGCTTAAAGGGCTGTGACCAACCCCACAGCTCCAGCTGAGGTGAGGACTCCCACTGACCGACCTTTGTGCAGTGCCGGGGGCACCTGGAGGCTCGGGGCTGAGAGCCACGTGTTTGTCTGGTTAACCTTTGGAGAGGGGGCCCATGTGGGCCTGGCTTGTGCCCACAGGGAGCAACCAGCCAGAAGCTCTGCTGGGAGGGGTCTGCCGTGGGGCTGTGTTGGGGGGCTGCACCCGGTGCTATGGTTTAAGGTACAGGAGAGCAGAGCGTGAGACAGGGATGTATCAGGCTAATGAGTTAGCAATCGTTAACCAAAGCAGAGGCCACACCAGTGCCACACCAATGCCACACCGGTGCCACGGCTCACACCAGCAGCTCTCAGTACCCCCCTTGCCACCCCGGTGCCATCCCAGCAGCCACAGAGCTCTCTGCCTGTCAGGGCCACAGTGCTGCCCAAGCACTGAGCAAACCTGGACATGCTCATTAGCCTGTGAATTCCTTCTCAGGCCGTTCCCACCAGGCTGCGCTTTCTGCCTTGTCCCAAGTGCCAGAGAAGTGCAGTGAGTGACCCGAGGGCCCTGTGCCCTCTGCCTCCCCTCTCCTCACCTCGACACCACCGTGCCTCCCAGTCCTGCTGTCCATGCAAACCAGCCCCTAGCTCAGCAGGGCTGGAGGAGGGGGCTGACAGCTTGGAAAGGGAGTCTGGCCCCATGCCCAGGGGTCTGCAGAAGCAGTGGCACTCGCACAGCGCACCCAGGGACCTGTGCCCGTTGGGAAGGGACCCTCCTGAACCTGCAGTGCTGCTTCCTCAAGCCCTGGCGTTAGGCTACGGTCACCCAAAATTTCCACCTCCTCCAAAGACCTTTTCCATGCCCAGGCTGCCTCTTCACATTCCACAGGTGCAGTGTGGAATGCTGGGGGAGCTCGAGGACAGGAGGAGCGACCACCCTGGTTCCCCTGCAGGGTTATTCTGTTCCAGAGGAAACTTGGCTGATGCGTGGGAAGGGGCAGAGCTGGGAGCCAGATAAGAGCAGATTCGTGCTGGTTTGGGTTTTCATGGCTGTTTGTTGCCCACTGACCTTGCTCCGTGTGAGAAGGCAGTCGGGACAGGCAGGAGGATGTGGCGTTGCCCAGTCCTGGGGTGTGCAGACGGACAGGATGGGATGTCACTGCTGCTTTGTGAGCCTGTGGAGATGCCTGTGATGAATCACTTGAAACACAAATCAGAGCTGTGAGAAGTGCCTGTCCTGTGGGAGAAAATCGGGGGAAAACAGGATTGCAAAGCGAGACCCTTCCCCACCACCAAAGGGGCTCCTGTTGGTCTTCACCTTCCACATTAAAATGTTTTGTAAGCTCTCACGGATGAACTGGAGCCCTGGCATTGGAATTACAGCAACTGAGGAAAGGGAATTCTTCCCCATCCCACTGTTTTCCTTCATGTGCTGAGCAAAAGAAAGAGGAGAAACTCTGGAGCTGCTCATTAATGTTTTTCCCATGAAGCTTCTCATCAGTCCAAGGCAAAGAGAAGAGGCCAGAAAGTGAAGTGCAGGTCACGGTGCGGTGAATCAGAGTTCTGGAGAGCCGAGGTTTCATTTTTGGCCAGACAGAGTGGCTGTTGGGTGCAGGGAGGAGCAGGGAGGAGCAGGGAGGAGCGAGGTCTTGCTGCTAGTCCTGATCCTGTGCTGCCTGGCTCCTCTCTGGGACATTTTATGCCAGTAGACACCCTGGGCTGCTCTATAGCCACTGGTCCAGGGCGAGCTGCCCTGTGGCTCTTCAGGGCACATGTGCAGAGGGCAGAGCAGAGGTTATTCTTGTCTGGCTCATTGGGCACCCAGAAGTCCTGGGGGGCTCAGCTCTCGAGCTACAGGTCAGCTTGAACATCTTGAACATCTCCTGGCTGTTTCTGCTGCGTTTATTGGGATTTTCCAGCCCAGTCTCTTTCCCCTGAGAGCAGCATCTGCAGCAGTGCCCTGTGTCCCTTCGTGCTGCTCCCACAGCATCCCAATGGTATCCAGCTGGCCAGGAACAACAGGACACACTTTACTGGGGAGGAGTCAGAGGTCAAAGAGTGCCTGAAGAGTTGGGCTCTGGACCTGTGCCCACCAACCTGTAGAGCTCAGTCTAGGATGATGGTCGCACTGCATCCGCCCACATCATCACCAGGAGCCTCTGCAGAGCTGGAGCAGCCTGGACCCTTCCTTGTGCTGTGGAATTTGAAGAGGTGATTTGAAACCCAGCATCTTCTCCAAGCCTGGGACCAGAAGAGCTGCTCTCGCACCACCCACTGTGGAGGGCAGGACTTGAGGACAGAGCCCTGGAGACTTCAGGGCTGGGAGAAATGAGATCGTGTCACAGCAGGATGGAGCGAAAGGATCCTTGTGCTGCTCACATGAGCTTCACCTCGGGGAGCTCAGCTCCCCTGCCTGGGAATGCTGTGGATGGGAACACAGTGGCCAGCCCTGTCTGGCCAGAGCTCCCTGGGCTGCCCTGTCCCCCCTCGCTCCCTGCCTGCTGTCCTGCTGCAGCCCCCAGCCCCTGCCCTCCCATCCCTGCAGCGCCGTGCTCTAACCAGGGCGGGGGTCCTGGTGGCATGGGGACCCTGGCCTGCTTCGCTGGCTGCTGCTTGTGGTGGTAGGGATCTGAGAGCCCTGCCAGGCGGCAGAGCCATGCAGGGATTTGGGATGCTTCTGGGAGAGGCTGGATCCTGCCTTGCAGCAGCACTGAGTTGTCACAGGTTTCTCCCCCATTCGGGAGCCCTTGCCCTGTCGTGTTCCATAAGAGCCGAGAGGGTTTTGGAACTGCCCAGGCACTGAGCAAGTCCTGCTGTGGAGGGAAGCACCTGGTGCTGCTTGGGGTGCCCGCAGCCTCTGCCTCTGCCTCTCCTCTGCTCTGCTGCTGCCGTGGGCTCTGTCCCCTGGGTGCTGGGTCCCCTTTACTGCAGAGGGAATATCCTAGCAGTGGGGGTATCCCAGTAGGGGGAGCATCCCAGCACCAGGAGCATCCCAGCAGTGGGAATATCCCAGCAGTGGGAATATCCCAGCAGTGGGAATATCCCAGCAACAGGAGCATCCCAGCAGCAGGAGCATCCGAGCAGTGCATGCTGCCTCATTAACCAGGCCGCAGCAGCAGCTGCATGGTTTTCCTTTGGTCTCTATTCCTTTTCTCCTTTTTTTTTTTTTTCTCTTCTTCTCTCCCCTAACTCCTCCAGCTCTGCCCAAAGCAAAAATCGAAGTGGAGTCCTACTCAGCCCACCCTGGTGAGCTCCTCCAGCTGCGCTGCCGGCTGCGGGACGACGTCCAGAGCATCAACTGGGTGCGTGATGGCATCCAGCTGGCTGAGAACAACCGGACACGCATCACTGGGGAGGAGGTAGAGCTCAGGGACGTGGTGCCCGAGGACTCGGGGCTCTACGCCTGCATGACCAACAGCCCCTCGGGCAGCGAGACCACCTACTTCTCCGTGAACATCTCAGGTTCGTAGCAGCCCCGGCGGTGCAGGGAAGGGGCAGCCACGGAGCCAGGCTGTGAAGAGAGGAGCAGGCTGCCTCTGCACACCTCTGTACACCTGTGCATACCTGTGCACACCTCTGTACACATCTGCACATCCTGCACACCTCTGCACACCCCTGCACACCTCTACATACTCCTGCACAGTCCTGCACGCTCCTGCACACACACTGGCCACGCATGGTGAGTTCAGGGCTGACCTGCAGCTCACAGGTGCCCAGAGGAGTGTCCAGTGTGGTGCCGTGGCTTCCTGGCTGCTGCAGTGCAGGGAGAAGCAGCCAGAAACCATCTCACGTTTATCTGCAGGGCTGCCCCAGAAGGGGCACGCGTTGGGTGGGAGCCATGGTCTGCATTGGTGTTGAAGGAGTGTGAGGCTGGAGAGGGGGGGAAGGCTCCAGGTGGGGACATGTCTGTGTTTGTGGGGTGTTGGCTGTCACCCCAGGGCTGTTGGTGGCACCGGACGTGGGGTGAGGAGCTCCGAAGTCACCTCTTCAGCAGATCTCTTCACCATGTCCATGGCTGCAGGCACTGGGCTCTGCCAGCCCTGGCTGTGCTGGGGATTGTGCAGAGGATTTCCGTGGGATCCCCACGCCCCTGCCAGGCATCAGCAGCACCCTGCCCTCCCACCCCACTGGGCACAGCCCCCACCACCCACCACGATGCTCTGGGCCCAGCCAGCCACAAAGGTCCACTCACGCTCAGATACTCAACAGGGCTGTCCCTTCTTTTGCAGATGCTCTCCCCTCTGCAGAGGATGATGATGATGAAGATGATTCCTCGTCGGAGGAGAAGGAGGCAGATAACACCAAGCCAAACCGTACGTGCGAGCTGGGTTTGCCCACGGCACTGCCCTGTGGCTAAGCAGGAGGAGGCTGGGCACACCCAGGGCTGGGCACACCCAGGGCTGGGGCAGTGGCCCAGGGCTCCTGGCAGTGCCGAGGGCGTAGAGGGAAGAGCAGGTGTGGGTGCAGTGGGTGAAACAGCTGGGTCAGAGCAGGGGGATGTGCTGGTGTGGCTGCATCGGGGACATCGCTGCTGGAGCCACGTGAGCTGAGCATGCACCCCACAAGGAGAGGGCTGCTGTGGCTCACGGGGAGTGCCCTGTGTCCCAGAGCTCCCTCCCGGCTTTAGCCAGGCTTGGCTGCTGGCATCCCTCCTGATTCCTGTCTCAGCCCTGCATCCTTGGGGTCACTCCAGGAGCAGGAGGCTGCTGGGTTTGGCCGTGCTGAGCCCTCCCTCTGCTCCCCAGAGGCCATTGCTCCATACTGGACCTATCCTGAGAAGATGGAGAAGAAGCTCCATGCTGTCCCCGCTGCCAAAACAGTGAAATTCAAGTGTCCATCGAGTGGAACACCCAACCCCACGCTGCGCTGGCTGAAGAACGGCAAAGAGTTCAAACCTGACCACCGCATCGGGGGGTACAAGGTACGGGGCTGGGGCACTGGGGTACAGCCCCTGGCTCTGCTCCTTCAGGGGGGAGCAGGGCTGGCAAGGGGCTCTGCAGCTGGAGAGGCACCAAGCCCCAGCCACGCACCCCAGCAGGGGCAGATGGGCCCCTCTGACGTGGAGTCTCCCTACAGCAGTGATCTGCTTCTGGGTCATGTTTGTACCAGCTCAGCCCGGGGGGAGGGGGCTTGTGCTGAGGATCCAGGAGGAGCCAGCCTGGCTCGGCCACCTCCGCCTAATCCCCCACCGAGGACATGGGCCCGGGCAAGGAGAGGGGTCTGGGCATCCCCGGGGACCCTGGCTGGAGGAGCCCCTGCATGCCCAGCAGTGGTTGGTGGGGCTGCTTCAGCACGTGGGGTACTCCAGCTCTCATTTGGGCCCACATTGGCTCCCTGAGCTGGGGAGGAGCCCACTGCGGAGCCAGGCTGCAGTTGCCAGCTGGGCATCAGCTGGGAGAGAGGAATGCAGTCGTGAGCAGGGCTCAAGGAAGGTTTGCCATGAGGAGCCACAGCTGGAGCCAGCAGTGACAGGGCTGGGTTTTGGAGAGCCTCCTGGTGCCTCGTGGCCAGAGGGACCTGGGCAGTGACTTTCCCAGCAGAGCCACTGAGACTGTCCCAGAGGAGATGCACGGGGTCAGCAGCACCCACAGATGCCCCCAGGTGCAGGACACCCAGGCTGCCCCTGCCCACTGACCAGCACAGGGCCAGCTGGCTGTGGGGAGCAGTGGGGCTCTGAACCCCAGGGCCAGCCGGGAAAGCAGCTCTTGCAGGAGGAACAATGCTGGTGTGTTCCCTCCCCACACGGGGGCCACCAGAGAGGGGTGTCCCCACGCACCAGGCGAGGCCAACAGCATCTGCTGCACAGTTGGCTCCGTGTCCCTCCTGGGACAGCTGGGAGCAATTACAGCCCCTCTGAAGGGAAGGGGAAAGGTGACCTCAAAGGGAGATTTATGTGCTGCCCGTGCCAGGGGTTGAACCAGCTCTGACATGGGCAGAACCTGGGCTCGTGTGTGCTGCACGTAAGTGTTTCTGTCCTCCCCGTGCTCCCAGGTCCGCCAGGCAACCTGGAGCATCATCATGGACTCGGTGGTGCCATCTGATAAGGGCAACTACACCTGCATCGTGGAGAACAAGTACGGCAGCATCAACCACACCTACCAGCTGGATGTTGTGGGTGAGCAGCACAGGGCTGGGGCTCAACCCATCCCGTCCCCCTCAACCTTCCCAGGCAGGGCTGGCTGCTGCACCCTGTGCAGATGGGTGCTCCCAGGGAAGGGGCTCGCCCAGCATCCCCGTGGCCACCTCCCGTCCCCGTGGCCACCTCCTGTCCCCGTGGCTTCACATCTGCAGCACAGGGGGCAATGAGCCAGTCAGGCAGAACGTTCACCCCACCTCGTTCTGGGGATTTTTAATTGTGGTGAAAATAATTTCATAGACCAGACAGAAACTTTTTCTAATCGCCTTATTAGCCATAATTCCCAGCTGGGAAGGCTGGTCTGAGCAGTTCCACATGTGGAGCTGCTCTAAATGCCAGTAAATGAACCATTAAAAATGTGATTTAATTTGATTACACTGAGCAAACTGAAGGGAACAGTCAGAGAGGTGAACAAAGGGGTTTGTTAATGCTGACTCACCACAGTGGCAGCCACTTTGTTAAGGGCCAGGGCCCTCCACAGGTTTGTTTGACCTCTGACCCTGCCCAGTAGGTGCCGATGTCCCTGTCCCCTCACCGGGGTTTCACCTGTCCCCCATCCTGGATGCTCTCACCCCATTGCAGGCAGGCTCCTGGGGAAGGGGACACTAATGCTGCGCCGGGTGCATTGGTGCCCACCTCAGCCAGGGGTCCTGGGCATGGGGGGCTGTGGGGTGCAGCTGAGGATGGGCAGCAGGGCACCCCAAACCCCGTTGTGAGGTGCCCCATGTCCTGGTCCCACAGAGCGGTCCCCACACCGGCCCATCCTGCAGGCAGGGCTGCCTGCCAACAAGACAGTGGCCCTGGGTAGCAACGTGGAGTTTGTGTGCAAGGTCTACAGCGACCCTCAGCCCCATATCCAGTGGCTGAAGCACATCGAGGTGAACGGCAGCAAGATCGGCCCCGACAACCTGCCCTACGTGCAGATCCTGAAGGTAAAGCCACACACCAGACACAGCCAGATCCCTGTGCTTGGGGCAGGAGCAAGGGCACTGGCAGCCACGTGGATGGGCCAGAAGAGTCACCTGGGGCTGGGGACCACTGGCCTCGGGGCAGCTGGAGCCCCTGAGCCATCAGCAGCCTGCTGGCCAGGGAGCAGGGAGGGCTGTGGTGTGCCACGCCTGTGCTGGCTCTGCAGTCCCTTCAGAGCCCTAAGGGCACTCGCCACAGGGCTGGGTGGGCAGTCCTGGTCAGGGAGCACAGCCTGGAGCTGGGAGCTGAGCTCTGGATCGTCCCAGTGAGAGCAGCTCCCTCTGCACCCCAGCAGTGCCACTCAGCAAGCACACCGGCCACCGGTCCAGCTGGGGCAGGAGGTCAGGCTGGGTGGCATTTGAAGATCCCAACCTGTTCTGTGATTCCATGCAGCCATCCCCAGCTGTGCTCCTGACTGCTGGGAAGCAGGGGGGAGCTGAGTTACACCCCCATTCCTGCCTGCTCCTTCCTCCCGTGTGCAGCACCACCCCTCGCACCCACCTGGGGGTGTGGGGGGAGCAGCCCCTGTGCTGGCAGAGCGATGCCAGCCCTCGGGGTGCTGCGGTTCCTGGGCACATCCATCCGTGTGACTCCATGTTGTTGGTCTGTTCCAGCACTCGGGGATTAATAGCTCTGATGCGGAGGTGCTGACCCTGTATAATGTGACAGAGGCCGAGAGCGGGGAGTATGTTTGTAAGGTTTCCAATTATATTGGCGAGGCCAACCAGTCTGCGTGGCTCACAGTCACCAGGCCCCTGGCCACAGGTAAAGGAAGAATGCCTGGCGGTGGAAAACAAAACTCTGGGTTCTCTTGTTTCTGCTGTTTCTGGTGCAACAACCATGGAAAAATACCCAGCGGGGCCGGCTGTGCTCTGTGCGTGTGTCCCAGCGTCTCTCCTGTGTGCTGATGCCTCGTGTCCTGCTGTCTGTCCTGTGTGCTGCCCTTCCCATCGTGCAGACACCAGAGCTGCTCAGCTACCTGGGTCTGGTACCAGCGGACCTGGGTCTCTGAGGGTGCTGCCATCATTCCAGGCACCCCAGACTGGCAGAGTGCTGCATCCCCTGTCTGTGCTGCCCTCCCGTCACCATCCTCCCTCCTCTGTCCTGTCTCTGTCCTCCCATCCCCGTTCTCTCATCTCCCCCTTTCCATCTCCATGCTCCCATCCCTGTCCCTGTGTCTCCCCATGTCATGAGCCAGCCAGCTCTGCCCGGGCTGATTTCTCCATGCAGCCCATCGCCAGCATGTTCGGATGGGCAGGAGGCTCCGTTTGGTGAAGGGTTCAACCAGCATCTCCCTAGCTCCGCCGGGATGAGTGGTCATCCCGAGGGTCTCTCTAGCAGGTCTGCAGTGGTCTCTGTCTGCTCCCCGGGGGTCTGGCAAATGAGACTGGGCTCTCCCTCCTCTCTGGCCTCCTCCCAGAAGATCTCATGTCGTTTGCTTCTCCGTTTTTTGCTTCCATTTTTCCTTCCAGACGGCTGGCGTTAACACGACAGACAAAGAAATGGAAGTCCTTCACTTAAGGAATGTCTCATTTGAGGATGCTGGGGAGTATACATGTTTGGCGGGTAATTCTATTGGGATCTCCCATCACTCTGCATGGTTGACAGTTCTCGAAGGTATATATTCCTCTTCCTCTCCCTTTCCTCCCTCCTTCCCAGTGTATGCATTGTGATCCGGGAGAGAGCACTTCCCTGCCCCCTTGGAGCTGGTCAGTGTGGGTGCTGTGGGGCTGCCCTGCAGCTGGAGCAGCACAGGGCAGTGTCCCCCAGCTCTGTGCCCTCCTCCACCCCAATTGGGGTCTGTCCCTGCTCTCTCCCTGGCCCAGGCAATGCATACCTGGGGAACTTAACCAGGGGCTGCTCTGCTGGAGCAGGACAGTCCTGCACCCCCGGGCCAGGCCAGGCCAGGCCAGCGCTGCCTGCTCAGGGGGAATCAGGGGAGTTTGGGGGTGCTGGCAGCGCTGCCCTTCTGCCTGCCAGGGTCTGGCCTTGCTCTGCAGTGCAGGACTGTCCAGGGGTTGTGTGTGCTTGCCCTGTGGGGATGGCTGCCCCGTCCCCATTGATGCTGCTCCTCAGCATCAATGCATGGACCAAAGCCTGATAACAGCTCTGGGAAAGCTTTGGGGTGCTGCATGCTCACTGCTTTCCAGCCAAAACTTTCCCAGTTATCAGCCACTGCTTTGTCAGCCAGGTGTGCTCAGAGGTGGGCCAGGAATCTTCAGCTCCCTCTTACGCCTCTCTCTGAGGCTCTGCTCTTTGGGGGTGTCGGGCTGGGGGTGCAGAAGGTGCAGTCACAGCCCCGTCCTGCCAGATTCACCACGGACCACGACACGTGGCTGCGGGCTCTGAGCTCTGCGTGGCTCCAGCACCACCTCAGCCACCAAAGCAGGGTCTGTGAGTCCCCGCTCCCCACCAGCCCAGGCTCCCACGGCAGGTCTTTGCCACTGGAGTGCCTCTGGCTGCTCTGTTCCGGGCTCTCCCCAGTCATTACCAGTAAGACCTGGACTCCCACTGCCCCCATTCCATCACACGTGCAGGGGGTAACCCCAGATCCTGAGGGACTGCAGCTCCTAAGCGTGGGTAGAGCAGAGCAGCTGGGACAGAGACCTGTTCCTAGAGGTGCCTGTGGCGCCACATCCCTGTGGGGTGACTCAGGCCCTGTTGCCCCACTTCATGCCTGTCCCGGTTGACCCCATCCCACCCTGGGCTGCAAGCAGAGGTGGCAAAGGCATTGCTTGGCCATGGGGATGATGATCTGGGGGCTGTTTGCACGCCTTCCCTGCAAGGGTGGGTGGGCAGCCCCCAGTCCCTGCTGCACCCCACTGCTCCCCACTGAGCTTGAGGAGGAGCCAAGGGCTCCCCAGTGCCACTCCCTGGGTCCTGGCATGTGCTAACAAACACCCTGTTCACACCGACCCAGCTATTGAGGACACCCCAGCCATGATGACATCTCCCTTCTACCTGGAGATCATCATCTACTGCATCGGAGCTTTCCTCATCTCCTGCATGGTGGTGACCATCATCATCTACAAGCTGAAGAGCACGACCAAGAAGACAGACTTCAACAGCCAGCTGGCCGTGCACAAGCTGGCCAAGAGCATCCCCCTGCGCAGACAGGTAACAGAAAGTAGAGAGGGGGTTTGTTTGCACCTACTGCCTCTCCTGGAGCCCAGCCTTTCCCGGGGATGTGGGGAGGAAGGATGGGAACCATCGAGACCATCTCACCCTGCTACATGCACCACCCACTCCAGCCCGTGCCCAGCAGTGGCACGGGGTGGGGACTGCCAGGCTGTGCCTCCGATGGCAGCACAGTGGGCATAGGGAGAGGGGGCTGCACAGCTCCCCCCATCCCCCCTTGATGTGGCTCATGAGGAGAACCCGGAGGATTTACAACAGTTCAAGGTTTGGGCAGAGCGTGGTACACACTGAGGAGATGGGAGAGCTCCCAGGCTGTGCATTTTGGGCTACAGCATGACGGAGACTAATTAAAAATTCCATAGAAGGAGCAGGAGCGCAGGGGCAGGGTGGGCAGGGGGCTGCGGGCAGGGCCGGGTGCCAAGGCTCCCATCACCCCCTCCCCCCCGGGGGCAGCCGGCCGCGGGCCTGGGCACTGCGTGAAGGTAACCCACGGCCCCCTGCAGGTGTCAGCCGACTCCAGCTCCTCCATGAACTCGGGCGTGATGCTGGTGCGGCCCTCGCGCCTCTCCTCCAGCGGCACCCCCATGCTGGCCGGCGTCTCCGAGTACGAGCTCCCCGAGGACCCGCGCTGGGAGCTGCCCCGGGACCGGTGAGCTCCAGCCCCGCTGGGAGCTGGGGGAGGGTGGTGGAGCCGCTGCTGGCGCTGACCTGCATCGGGGTCTTCTCCCACCAGGCTGATCCTGGGCAAGCCTCTGGGAGAAGGGTGCTTTGGGCAGGTGGTGCTGGCAGAAGCCATTGGGCTCGACAAGGACAAGCCCAACCGTGTGACCAAGGTGGCGGTGAAGATGCTCAAGTGTAAGTGGCAGCAAGAAGGGTGGTCCTGGTGTGATGCCACAGCCCTGGCTGGGGTCTGGGGTATACAACCCAGCCTGGCACCCCCTAACTTCTTCCTTCTCCGCTCTAGCCGATGCCACAGAGAAGGACTTGTCTGACCTCATCTCTGAGATGGAGATGATGAAGATGATTGGCAAGCACAAGAACATCATCAACCTGCTGGGAGCCTGCACGCAAGATGGTGAGGGTGCATGTGTGGGGAGGCTGTCCCCCTCTGCCACCCTCCAGGTGCCGTCCCCTGGGAGGGGCTGGCCTTGGTCCCTGCACCGTGTTGCAGCCTCTCATCACAGCATCCCCTCAGGACCCCTCTATGTGATTGTGGAGTACGCCAGCAAGGGCAACCTCCGGGAGTACCTGCAGGCACGGCGGCCCCCGGGCATGGAGTACTGCTACAACCCCACCCGTGTCCCCGAGGAGCAGCTCTCCTTCAAGGACCTGGTGTCCTGTGCCTACCAGGTGGCACGGGGCATGGAGTACCTGGCCTCCAAGAAGGTGAGGAGCTCCCAGGAGGCTGTGGTGGGATGGGAGAGCCCAGCAGCTGGGCCTGGGGCGTGCACCCTTTCCTCCATGGTGGGGAGCCATGCAGTGGCTTGGGGGAGCAGCTGACAGCCCTGTGCTCGGGCAGTGCATCCACAGGGACCTGGCAGCCAGGAACGTGCTGGTGACAGAGGACAACGTGATGAAGATCGCTGACTTTGGGCTGGCCCGTGACATCCACCACATCGATTACTACAAGAAGACGACAAATGTGAGTGGTGTGCCAGGGGTTTTGTGGGGTCGGAGTGCTCCAGTCTGTGCTGGGAATGCCACATGCACGCAGGGTTCACCCTGCCCCAGGCTCCCTCGCAGCCATGGAGCCATTGTGGGGTTTTGTGTCTCAGGGTCGCCTGCCAGTGAAGTGGATGGCCCCCGAGGCTCTCTTTGACCGAATCTACACCCACCAGAGTGACGTGTGAGTAGGGCCTGCTGGGCAGATGCGTGGATGGGATTCATCTTGAGTTAATGAAACTGCAGTCGGTGTCAGCCAGCCAAACATTTTGAATCCAAATTGTATTTGGTGCTGGGACTCATTTTTCCTGCAAAGTGAATCGAAGCTGTGGATGGTTGTTCCTCCCAGCAAACCGACCTCTCACAGTACCCAAACTGGGGCCCACTGGGGTGTCAGCGCCCCGGAGCCAGTGCCCCAGCATCTGCCCTGTGTTCCCAGGTGGTCCTTCGGGGTGCTGCTGTGGGAGATTTTCACACTGGGTGGGTCACCCTACCCCGGTGTGCCTGTTGAGGAGCTCTTCAAGCTGCTGAAGGAAGGTCACAGGATGGACAAGCCCAGCAACTGCACCAATGAGCTGTGAGTGCAGTGCTCGGATGGGGAGAGGGGTTGGAGGTCTCTGAGTGCCATTGCTGGGCCCAGAACACGGGTGGGGCATGGAGGGTGATAGGCAGATGTTGGGAGTAACAGTCCCAGCAGTTCCCAGCCCTGCAGAACCATCAGTCCATCAGATTTGCATAATCATCATCTCCCTGGACAGGAGGGAATCCCGGGGTGACCCCAGCACAGGGACCAGCCCAGACTGTGCCCATCCTCCTCCCCAAACAGCCTCTGGTCATGAGGGCAGGCGGGAGGGTTTCCCTTCCTTCCACACGGGGATTACCCTCAATCCCTGGAGGGTAATTCATTTCATTGTCCCTGGGAGCCAGCCTGGGCACAGGGAGACATTCCTGGTGCTTCTCTGCTCCGGTGGGTGGGGGTCCCCAGGGCTTGTCCCGGGCTGAGCCCCTCCCTGCCCCCCCTGCCCTGGCAGGTACATGATGATGCGGGATTGCTGGCACGCCGTCCCTTCCCAGAGACCCACCTTCAAGCAGCTGGTGGAAGACCTGGACAGGATCGTGGCCATGACCTCCAACCAGGTAGGAGAGGTGGCACTGGTGGCTCTGAGGTGCTCCCTGGGGGCTGCCCAGTCCCCTCCTGAGCCCACGCCTGGGGTCTGTCCCTCTCAGGAGTACCTGGACCTCTCCATGCCTCTGGATCAGTATTCTCCTGGCTTCCCGGACACCCGCAGCTCCACCTGCTCCTCGGGAGAGGACTCTGTTTTTTCCCACGACCCGCTCCCGGACGAGCCGTGCCTTCCCAAGTTCCCCCCTCAGCACAGCAATGGTGGACTGAAGCGACACTGAGGCTGGCACTGCCAGGGGTGCTGTGCCATGCTGTGCCACACCGTGCCGTGCCCGTGGACGCTGCCTGCACAGCCTGGTTGTGCTGAGCTGTTGCAGAAAGGGTTCAGAGACATCCGTAGCATCTCACATAACCAAAACCACCCAAAGCACCTCCTGCCAGCTTCTCCTGCTGCCTCCTGTCAGCTCTCCATAGCCCAAAGGGTTCAGCTCTGCTGTTTTTATGGCATTTCCTCCTTCAGTTTTTAAACCTCTTCTCCATGAATTCTGTGCTTGAGTATTCCCACTTGGCTGAGCTGAAATCCTCTCCCGTGGGCAGTGCATGGCCAAAGAACCAGCCAGGCATCCTGGGATGGCACATCCTGGTCGGGCACAGAGAGCCAGGATGGTCTGCCAGGTAGAGAACCTGAGAGCTGCACCAGGGAAGGACCTTGGTGTGCCAGGAGCCTCTCTGGTGTGCTGACAGCCTCTCTGGTGTGCCAGGAGCCTGTGCTGGGACCCTCAGTATGCCGGGAGCCTCGTGGTGTGGGGCCCCCTCTCTGCCCAGGATGCCCTGGGGTGGTCCTGCAGCCCCACAGGGCCAGCAGCAGTGGGCTTTGCTGAGCCATGGCAGGCACATCCAGGGCAGGAGCCCTGCACTGCTCAGAGGTGACCGAACCCACCTGTGCTAAACCCAGAGTCCCGTGTACATAACGAAAAATATGTATAAATATGAATATATATTTACATGTCTTTTTAAAAAGGGTTGTTACCAGAGATATACCAGTTTGGTAGGAAGGTACTAGTGGCTGGTAGATATCAGTTGCTATAAAAAAAAAAAAGTCATATATTTTGCTATTTTTGCTGTTTTTATTTTTTTAAATTATGTTCTAAACCTATTTCAGTTTAGGTCCCTCGATAAGAATTGCTGCTGCTGCTTCAGTTTTATATGGGGTTGTATTAAACAATAATAATAATAATGTGTCGATGCCTTTTGGGACTCCGTTGTCATGACGTGCCTGGCCTTGCCCTGGCCCCCGCGTCCTCCCGGGGCTCCGGCGGGGCTGGGGCCGCTGGGTGCCCGTGGCACCGTGGTGGTGTGCTGGGCTGGGGCACCGCTGCGGGATGGCCACGGTGCCCTGGGGAGGGGGCCGCGGTCACGCCGGGCTCCGCGGCTCCAGCCCGGCTCTGTGCCAGCCCCGCCGTGCCCCCGGCGCGTCCCCGCTCCCCGGGCAGTGCCAGTGCCTTACCGGGGAGCAGCCTCACCCAGCTCTGCCCGTCCGTGCTCCCCGGGCTGTCCCGCTGCCCGAGCTCTGCTCCGCCGAGCTGCTACCTGCACGGATGGGGCATCTCACCTGAACCCCCTCCCTCCCTGCCACCGGCGTCCAGACGCTGGAGCCAGGCCGCTGTTACTTGAAAAGTTTATTTTGCCTTTGTATGGAGAAATATTATTTGTTGTAAACTCTTCTGTAATGAATCTGGAATTCTTGTAATTATTAAAGACTTTAACCGCAACTTCGCCAGCCACGGCCCGTCGCTGGGGGGGCGATGGGGAGGGCACTGCCAGGGCTCTGGGTGCTCAAGCAGCAATTTGGGAAGATGGTGCTCAGGGAGCAGCCATGATGGCAGCTGGTTTTGTGGGAATTCTGTTTTTCACGGCTCCAGCACTCCCCATAAAAATGTTTTGACATCCTGCACCCCACAGGGCCTGGGCAGAGGTGTGGGAGGGGTGAGAGGGGCTGCCAGCCCCTCCAGAGCCCTGAAATGGTTAAGCTGAGGCAGCTGAAGCAGCTGCAGCATCGCTGGTCTCCCCAGCCCTTTTAAATGCGTCTGCTTGTTGCTATTTCCCGGTGTAAATTAAATCGATCAGCTGCACTCTGCCCACCCCCCACCCCCGTTAAATTAAGTAGAGCTTTTAATCAAGTGATTTATGTTGAATTTGTGGCCCTGGATTAAACTCACAGCCCAGACGGGGGGAGCAGGGCTGGGGGGCTCCATAAATCACTGCTCTCTGCGGGCCTGGCTTGGCGAGGTGCAGGGAGAGCTGGAGTTGGTGTTTACATCATCCCAAACTGCAGCTCTCACCATCTCCTGCTCATTTCCTGGGGTTACCAGGAGGGCAATTAAATATGATAATAAGCAGAGCAGCTGCAGCAGAGCTGCTGGTGCTCACTGCCGGGCTGGGGAAGGGGCACGTGCAGCTGGGTGCCCACTGCACCCCGTGGGGACGTGGGGACACAGGTACGGGGGGTCCCGGGGTGCTGCCCTGGCTGGCACCCAGCGCAGACCACGGAGGCTGATGGTACAGGGCTGCCTGGGTGCTGGAGCCCAGCAGGGAGATTCAGCTCCTCTCTACTCTTCCTGGAAAGCCATCTTCTCCATGTTAGCAGTCTGGGAGGTGGGCATACCCCAAAACTGACCTCAGCACCCCACAGGTCCCACCCAGCGCTGTGTGACCTGCAGCACCAAAGCACCTCCCCAGCTGGGACCCTGCCCAGCACCAAGGTCTCTGCTTGGGAGGGAGATGGGAGAGGGTCCCTTGGGAAATGGCTCCAGATCAATGGAGGATCTAAAGGTGCTGCCCTCAGGAGCCCCAGAGGGGGTGGGGTGTGTTGGGCATCAGTGGCTGCTGAGTGCTTGGCCAAGGCCACGTTTGGCTCTCACAGCATCCTTTGTCTTCTCCACTCCTCGCCTTCCTCGTTGTCTCCTTTTAAAGCCCTCGGACTGTGCAGGGCCAGCACAATCTCTTGGCCCCAGCCCAGCACGTGGCTGCTCTGCCAGCCCTGAGCTGGGCTTTGTCCCCCTGCCAGCCGTGGCAGGAACCTCCTGTGCCTTTCCACCTTGGCACAGGGTCCCACGGCCTGGAGCACGGCTCAGTGGATGTCTGGGGAGCAATCCCCCCAGCCTGGGGGCCATGGCTGCCCCTAGCCCCCTCAGCCACCCTCTGTCCCGTGTCCCACCAGCTGTGGGGTCAGCAGGACCCCAGGGTCCAGCTCCAGCCTACCCTCAGCAGAGCAGAGCAGAGCAGAGCCAGGTGTGGGCAGCTGCAGCTGGGGCTCCCCCAGCCCCTTGCTGTGCTGGGCCCTGCACCGTGCAGGCACCATGAGGAGAGGCAGGATGGACACCTCGGCGGGCAGCGGGACGGAACCACCCCTGGGGACACCCTGGGGACATTGCCACCTGCACCCCATCCCGCTCCATGTGAGGTTTCACAACGGAGCCCTTGTCCCACATGACTTTAGGCTGCGATAAAGCTCCATCTCCTTTGTTACACGTTTCCAGCAGAGGCAGAAGGGCTGCAGGAATGTGGTGCTTGGATCCGGGAGCTGTAAATCCCAGCCTTTGTTGTGCTTGGGCCACACTAAATCACTGCTTTTCCCTCTGAATACTAATCTCCTCCAAAAGTGCTGACCGGGGCATCTTTCCCCAGCAGCTTTCTGGGGAAGAGGCTGACGCAAGGCCCAGGGCTGGTGCTGGCACAGGAGTAGTGTCCAGCAGAAATCCAGCAGAAATCCCCATCTCCCCGGCACGGCGCTGCCCCAAGCTGGGGCAGACATGGGAGCCTCAACAGCTCCAGGCTGGACTGAGACAGTGTGAGGGTGCCCGGGGGAAGAATAAACACCAGAGGAGCTGGTTCCCCAGGCTCAGGGGAGACTGGAAGGTGTTTGGCACCGGCCTGGCTGGAAAAGCTCTCCCCACGCCAAAGCACACACGGCCTTGGATCTCTGCAGCGTTTCATTTGCCCGATGTTGCAGAACAGAATCCCAGGATTTATGGGGCTCCACGGGGGTCGTTTCCTCCCCTCGCTCGGAAGGTCATGAAGCAGAATTGCTGCCTCTCCTGTCTGTGTGCCTGCAGGGTTCAGGGGTCCTGGGAAGGTGCCTGGGGTCCTGACATGCCAGGCAGAGGTGAGGTCTGGGCACGTCCCCCAGAGAGCCCTGCAGCAGCATTTCTGAGCTGGACAGGGCTTTGTTCAGAGGTGTGTAAGGGGTCTAGGACTGCCTTGGGTTCATCCCCCTGTGCCTGCTCCAGGGCTTGGCTCCCCTGCGAGCAGCAAGGCTTTGCCAGTGCTCCACGTGGGGCTGGTGGTCACCACGGCAAAGCCAAAGAGCGACTCCCAGCTTCCAGATCTTTCTAAACTGGGAACACAGGAGGCCCTGCACACACACCAGTGTGATGTGCTCGTGGTGGTGTGTGGCTGGAGAGACGGGGGAAGCCCAGAGCTGGCCCAGGGCAGGGTGGTGCCCAGGTGATACCCGGGCTCCCCGCCAGCCCCTCTTCTCTCTCCATCTGTGAAACCTCTCACAGAGGAATGTGCTGCTCCCTCGGCAGCCAGCACTGGCTGGCTCTGCCTTCATCCCGCCCAGGACACCCGCCAGCCTCCTCCTCTCCCTCTGCCCGGAGCTGGGGCAGGAGCTGGCTGAGGGAGCGCTGGGAGCCGGCACAAGTCGGTGCTGGGATGGAGCAGGAAGCTTTCAGGGCTGCTGGAGGCCAGCTGGCAAATGAAGGAGCCGTTACCTGATCACCCCAAACCTCCCTGGGGCTCCTGGGGCTGCCAGGAGAAATTCAGCCGGGTTTGGGAGTGGAGCAGTCACAGGAACACCAAGCAGGAGGAGATGTCTTCCCTCATTATGGCGCTAAGAGGCAGCACTGACTCCACAGCAAGGGTGTTATTTTATTGAAATAACATTTGCTCCCATTTATTAGACACAGGTCCAGCACTGCAGGTGGGCTGGGTGAACAAGGAGAGGTTCAGGTACAGAGCTAAGGACACAGAACTCCTGACAGCTGACTCTGCATTGCTGTAGGAGCCTGAGGCCCCAGGTATAAAGTGCTGCTCACACCTGACCTTGGAGAACTGGCTTTCAGTCGGGTTGTTCTAAAAGCTGTCTGACCTCTGGAAGAGACATTTCATTACTACTTAGCACCAAATCTAACTTTACAGTAAGTATGAATATACATATTTAAAATCCGTAATGTAAGTAATTTTTCAGCATTTACATAGGACAGAGTAAAAAATTTAATGATGCTAAAAACAGCTTTTCAGTATCCTCTGAGATTCTGGCAAAAACTGAGTCATCAGTGGAGCATGTGAGGAGTCACTTTGCGAAGTATGGAGAGCACCTGGAGTGTATTCTGAGCCTGGTAAGGATTAACCAAATCTCCACACGTGAGAGAGGCATGCAGGTCCCTGGCTGCTCCCTGACATGACCCAGAAGGATCCTGAAAGTGCAAGTCTGATTCTGTCACAGTGTGTGGCACCTGCACAGCTCTCACTGGGGAAGCAACACTCACAGCTGGAGTTCCTGTTCCTGTCCAGCAAGGTCTGAAGCCTTTCTGAACAGTTCTACCACAGCACCAAGTGCTGCTCCCTCCTCCCCTGTGCTTACCCTCCTCAATAAAACTGTGGCCACGTGGGTCATTGTGGGCTGGTCACCGGTTACAACACCCTAAATCAGGACCAAAAGCCTGAGCTGTGACACTCAGGACAAGCTGCTTGCCCTGGGACTGGGTAGATGTTCCTGCAGAGGATTTAACACTCAAAACAGGCTTTGCTGGATCCCCAGACCAGCCTGTACTGACACGAAAAGATGCCTTTGCTATGCACAAATACCTGCTCAGGAACAGCACAGACAGCAGCACCATTATTAACATATTTACACCATAAGTTAAAAGTAGCAGGGCAAAGAGCCAGCACAAAAGAGATGTCTGGAGCCATAAAGACAGCAGTGGCCTAGTTGCTAACAAGCTTGGGACAGAGAGAGAGGCCCCTGAGGGCTACTGCCTTGTTGTGTAGAGCAGCCTCCTGCAAAATCCTGTTCCCTCCTGCAGCCTCCTGTTCCCTTTGCAGGAGGTGTGGAGATGGAAGCTGCTTCCTCCCAGTGCTGGCTCCAGGTTAGGCTCCATTGGCACCAGCCTTGCTGCTCTGGGATGCTTCCATTTTGGTCTAGGGGCACAAGAAAAGGGCAGATTTTAGGTAGTACAAATGTTTCTTGAAATTCTAAATCTTATCTGAAGGTGTTTTCCCATTCAGCATGGGAAGCTGGTCTGGAAATAACAGCTGATGAGGAGCAAAGTTCTTCAGGTTAAAGGAGACAGGAATCTGTCTGGACTCCCAAACTTGCCTTAAGGACCATCCCAGATGTGTACATAAGCACATGAAATCAAATACTCACAGAAAGAAAATGGACAAAACAAAGACAATCACTGCAGAAGTATTTTTACAGATACGAAGTGGCTCTTACCACCCTGGTGACTCCAAGGGAGGGTGGCTCTGTCCTAGTGGCCCAAGGCAGACTATTAAGGAAGAGTACAAGGATATACCTGTCATTCTCCCAGTGCTCTGCCCACTCCCCCAGTTTGCTGCTCTTTGCCATGTGTCATTTTTGTATTGATTAGCCCTCAGTGCAGTTCTCATCCAGTTTCTTCAGCTGCTCCTTGAACTCAGCGTTCACAGCATCCTGCACTATGAACTTTCACAGTTTGGCTGCAAGCTGTGTGAAGAACAATCTCTTTTGGGAGGTGTAAGAACTCTGACAAGCTCACCTCTCGTGGGGGAGACTTCACTGATGCTTCTGAGAATGGCAATTTCTCTGTTGGCTGGGACACAAATTCTTCATTCTTTAAGGAAGAAGAAGCTGTAAGTCACAGAACCCTCTTGGAAAGGGCTTAACCCCCCCCCAGCCCCTTCTCCCTCCTGAGCAAGGCTGTTCCCTGCTCACTCTGTGAAAGCTGTGCTGGCATTTCCATTGTTTCCCCAGCACAATTTAACTATGTGGAAATATTTCTGGCAGTTCATACAATATTCTTTGATTCCTGCTGCTGCTTGTATCAGCTGGGACTAATCTAAGGAATTCACTGCAGCGTGATGTTGAGAACCATATGCTCTGGCTTCTTTACTCTAGATATTTTGGCTCATTTTGTCCTGGAAAAACTGAACCCAAATTCGGTAAAAACAAGTCCTCTTTAACTGGCTTCTCTGAGCTGAATGTACCTGGGCTGAGGCCTGAAGCAGTTCAGGTCAAGTCCTCTGTGGCTGGGAGCCAGTACCAAGGTACTGAGTAACCAGCTGTTCCCAGGCACAGGACCAGTTGTGCCACAGCAGATCCCTGTTCCCTTCCCTTCCTCTTAAATCAGAGCATGCAGCTGTGAAGCTCTTGGGGGGGGAAAGATCCACACAGTGCAAGAACAGACACTGCTCGTGCTCTGTGCCATGGTGTCACACGTTGGTTTTGTCCACCTTTGAAAAGGTTTGGTCACACTCAATTCCCAGTGATTTCAGCACATGTGTTCCTCCTTGCAGACTGCTATTTCTTACCTTTCTTCCCTGTACAACAGGGGCAGGATCCAGGAGGGTCTCCTGACCTTCAAGCACAGATGTCACAACTCCTGCAGCTTCACCTGCCTATAGAAGAACACAAAGGCATAACTTCAGTCCACTTGTAGAATCAAAAAACAGGATTCCCGTCACAGTCCTTCATTTTTACAATGTACAATGGTTGAGCTATTAACCTAAAAGTTTTGTTCAAACAACTTGCCTTGTTCTGTGGAATGGAAACAGATTGTGGCTTTAGGTCTATTAAATACAAGGCACGGGAAAGCAGGAGGAGAGAAGGAGGAACGTTCTCCTTTAAATGCAGATCCAGCCACTGTTGGAAGAAAACAGAAAAGTTGCTTCATATTGGCTCTATGTGGGTATTTATTAATACAACACTCTGTCCTTAAAGCAACCTTGGGTTTGGATAATACAGTTTTAAGTTACCATAATGTGAAGAAATGGGTCTGAAGAGTTAAGAATACCCCCCACTTCACTTTGCTTCTATCTGGCTCTAGTTCTATTTGGTTTTCTCTTTAGGACTTAATCTGGACCCTTCATTCCTTAGAGCTCAGCTCTGCAGGTGAGGATCCAGCTTGAAACACGTGCATGAATTCTCAGGAAGCTGTGCCTGCTGCACCTGACTGCTGCCTGGAATCTGTCCTCTGAGGAACCTGACCACACCAGCCCAGGCCAGGGCACACTCACCTGCCCAAGCTGCTCCTTCAGCTGCTCCTCAGAGAGCCCCAGCGATCGCATCCCTCTGGCCCTGCAGGCACTCTGCAGCTCCGACACGCTCAGGCCACTGACCCCCTCCTTGGCAATCATCTGGAATGAACAAATGAACAACAACGTTCCCATCCAGGTACAGACTAAGCCAAGACCCCGTTGCACCTGAACGGACTTCTGGAGGTTCCCAGTCCAATCTCCTGTTCAAAACTGCTCAGCATTTTCCTTTTGTGCTTTGAGCCTCTTTAGGGATGGGGATTTGACAGCCTCCCTGGGACAGCTGTTCCCCTGTTTACCCACTCACTGATTTAACTTTTATCAAGTTGAAATTCCCCTTGCTGCAACTTATGGCCATTACCTGCTGTCCCTCCATTCTGCACTTAAAAGTCTGATTCCATTTTCCAAATAGCTCCATCGCACATCGAGAAACATCCCTTTTTTATAAGTCAGCACGACTCCAAAATGAAACGTTGTAGTGACAATATCTGCAGTGCCACCTTCATTACAATTCCCCAAAGCCTGCAGGGGTGCAGGGAGATGAACTCTCATTCTGTTTCCTCCTGGAATCTCTCGGGGGGAGGCTGTGACTCCCAGCCCTGCTGTGAGGGCGAGTGGGCAGGGACGCTCGGCACCAAGCAGCTCCCGTGTGCTGCTGCACACCCACCTCGTCGTCGGCCTTGATGCTGCGCAGCCGCAGCAGCAGCTGGAAGCGCAGCAGGTTGTTGGTGCCCAGGGGCTGCAGCTCCAGCAGCTTGCACAGAGCCACCAGCTGGGGCCTCTCCAGGTGCTCCAGGGTCAGCTCGTCCTCGAAGAGCTTGGAGAAGCGCACAATCTCCTGCGTGCTGGGCTGGTGGCCGCTGTGACGGATCTGAACCGGGGCACAAAGCAAACCTGAGCAAAATCACCAGCTGGGAATCTCCTCCCCCCTTCCTCTTCCTCACACTGGAATTCCTGACCCTGATGGAGACAGGATGATACAGTTAAAAGTCAAAGTGAAACTGTTATTGAGTGGCCACTGGAAGTTTCACAGGATGAAAGGTGCACCCTCCCAGGATGGGAATTCCTGCCAGCAGGGCTCTGACAGCAGGGTCAGCAGGGAGGCACCCAGGGAACAGCACCTGGCTGGGCAGCTCTGTCTACAATCCTGGTACAAATCCTGTGTTCCCTGCCCAAACCAGCAGCAGTAAAGGTGTGTCTGTGCCATGGCTGCCATCCCCAGCACAGCCCATCCTACCTCGTGAAGGTAAGAGGAGAATTGCTTCCCTTGTCCTGTGTCTGCTCTGTTCCTTTTGGCCATCTCTGCAATGGTCTCCCGCAGAAATTTGGCTAACTCCAGCTTTGCATTTAACTTCTTCTTCAGCTTTTCTTCCTTCATTAGGGAAATACAAAATTATAAATTATAAAATTTAACATAGAAAATGGAATTGCTGTGCACATTCCTTCTGATCCCTGTCTACAGAACAGCTTTCCAGCTGCCCCACTCAGCTCAGGAATAAGCTGGGAATGTCTCACACACTGGGTGAGGCTGATCCTCACTTGCAGCAGCAGGCAAAGTACAGCAGCCCTGCACAGCTGCATAGATGTTCTGAGGAGCTGTGGACACTCCACAGCCTCAGAGAGGACACAAACCTTTTTTGACTCTGTCTCAAACGTCGAGGGCAGCATTTCAGGGAAGAGCTTCAGGAACACAGGTAACAGAAACTCCATGAAGGGGACAATGACAAACACCAGGAAGGGAACCAGCCGGAAGAGATCTGCACAAGTTCTCAGCAGCTGGATGGAGAAGAGCACAGCACAGATTACCCAGAGATTATCACTCCGCCAGATACACAAAATGTGTCCAGAGAAGGGGTTAAGCCTCTTACTGCATCACTTTATCCAGCTGTTGTGGCACTTACCCTTCTCCTCTCCCTCCTGGTGAGCACCTGCCCATGGAGCAGCCTCCACACCATCCTGGCAGCCACCTTGGTGTCAGTCCAGAGCAGGTGGAATCCATTGTAGTAATGCTTCAGCTCATCCACAGCTTTTTGTCGCAAAGACTTTTTTCCCACAGAAGCCTCTGTGATCTGCTTTGTCAGAATCTTAGCAGGTTTAGCTCCCTGGTTTCTTGGATTTCGGTGGGGCAGGGATCCACCTGGGACCTGCTGCCGTGGGCTGGTGGAGGTGTGCAAGGTGTGGGCAGGTGAGCAAGGCAGGGCAGCGCCCAGGCAGGTGTGGCGTGGCCAGGGGTGGGTTTTGGAGTCTCTTGAAGTCCAGGTTAACTGGGAATCCACCAGCTGGACAAGAGCAACGGCTGGAGAGTACAGAGGGCTGGAGTGCAACAGGAGATGGGAGCCCCTGAAACTGGAGAGTTGTTTCAGTAAGAACAGTGCAGTGAGAACACAGTGCCGAGGCATGACATCCAAACAGACCTTCTCAGCACCAAATCAACCTCTTAAAATTGATTTTGTGGCTGAGATCCCGATCCTTCAGCAACAGCTGAAATACTGAGAACTTGTCCCGTGCTAGCAACTCATCTCCCCGGGGGAACTACCGTAGCGCCTCTCGGAAGCGCTTTTACCAGGGAATGGGATAAACGAACCAGCTGCAAACAAACCCCCAAGGTTCATTCCCACCCCGCGCGGAGCAGAGCCGGGGCACAGCGGGGCTCACCTGGCCCTGGCCACGGCCAGGAGCGCGTTGCAGCCGCACGCAGCCATGGCTGGGCCGGGGGCGGCGGCACCTCACCCCCGGCAGCGGCGGGGAGCGGCGGCAGCATCTCCGGGGGGCGCCGGGGGGCGCCGGGGCCCGGCGGAACCCATTACCGAGCCGCTGCCGGCGCTCCCACGGGCCGCCAGCTGAGCCGGTCGGGCTGCGCTGACCCTCTCCAGTCCCTGTGCTCGTGTCAATCCCGGTCTCCCGATCTCCTGGTCCTGGTCCCGGTTCCGGTTCTGCTCGCCGCCGAGCCGCACTCCTCCCGTCCCACCCACCCGTCCCGTCGTGCTCCGCACGCGCCGCTCCGCCCCGTCGCCTCTGTGGTGCCTGCGCCGTGACGCCATGGCGCAGCGCCGCGCCTCCTCGACGTTAGCCAATCAGACGTCAGAGTCCCTGCAACGCTAGAAACCCGCCCAATGGAAGCGGTGAAGGGCGGGGCCTGACCCGAGGAGCCCTCTGGAAAAGCCGCTGATTGGGTGCGAGAACGGCGGCGGCGCGCGGGCGGTGACGTCACGAGCCGGTGCGTGATGCCATCACGAGACGGGTAGTTTCGAATGACGTCATGCGCAAGGGGCGCGCTCGGGACCGGCCCGCGGGGCCGTGAAGCCTCTGGAGGAACCGCAGCGGGGCCTGTCCGGGGCGGGACCCGCCGCTCCCGTCACGGGGCCTTAGAGCGCATCCAGTGCCAGCCCCTGCCGTGGAACTGCTGCAGGGAACCTCCCACCATCCCCGTCCGTCATGGCCCCGGACACGTCCAGGGACGGGGCAGCCACGGCTTCCCTGAGCAGCGCGTGCCAGGGCCTCTCCACCCTCGCAGGGAGGAGACATTCCCCGGATCCCTTGGCTGTGGGAAGCCGTTCCCTCCTGTCCTGTCACTGCAGGCCCTTGTCAATAGTCTCTGTCACTACAGTGTCCGTGAATACACAAAACCCCTCGGGAGCAGCTCTGTGTGTGATGGGACAGCAGAGCAGAGACTCCTCTGCATTCGGGGAATGGCCTTGCATGGAATGAGGTGCCAGAGGGGAGACTCAAGCCCTGAGATTTGTGAGACAAACCCTCCAATCCTGTGTGACTGAGGAGCGGATGGAACACACTGACAGCTGAGAAACGTTCTCAGCAGGTGACAGGTGACTTGATCCCTTGCAGTTTGTAGGGTCCCTTCCAAACCAAGCCATTCTGAGATTTCATTAAATACTACCTGGTTTTCAGAAACTAGAGGGGAGAAAACACTTCATTGCCCTAGTGAAAAAAGGGTCTGGAACCCTTTGGCTAGTGGATTCCCAAATAGATGAACAGTATTTTTAAAAGTAGAAAATAAAATGGGGTAGATAGGTGAAAAAGGGGGCAGAGCTCCTGAGTCTGCTGCCAGAGCTCCCAGTACAAAACTGGGATTTAAACACATTTAGATTATGTCTAAAAGAGCTTTTTCTGTGGGAATGAGGGAAATAGATGAGGCTCCTCTCTTGTTCCTGAGGAGACTCATCTATGGATGCTCCTGTGCTGTGCAAGTGCCTTTAGGAAGACCCCTAAAGTGAGCAGAATCACTTTTAAAATTTCCTTCTTCCAGCTATTCCCAGCCCAGCCCCTTGTGCCTCTTGTCCGAGGAGCCCAGAAATGGACACGAATCCTGCCCAGCCCTCTCTTCTCCCCGGATCCCCTCGGGGGTCACTCCACCGCCACCCCCGACCGAACTACATCTCCCGCGGTGCCTCGCGGCGGGCACCGCCCGAGCGGCCAATGGCTGACGGCGGCGCGTGCGTGCGCGGCTGCGTAGTGCGGCGGCGGCGGGGGGCGGGCGGAGGCGGAGGCGCTCGGCGGGGCCGCACCGGCACAGCCGCTCCAGCGCCGCCGCCGCCAGCGCCTCCCTCGGCCGCCGACCCGCCGGACCCGCCGGGCCCCGCCAGCGCCTCCCTCGGCCGCGGCGGGCGCTGGGGGCGGGCGGCCTCCCCGGGGCGGAGCCGGCGCCAGCGGCGGGGGCGCGGAAATCGAGGCCGGGGCTCCGTCGCGGCCTTGCTGGTGCTGCGGGAGGAGGAGGCGGAGGCCCCGCGCCGCCCCCGCCGCCGCCTTTGTCTGCGCGGGGCCGGGCGGACGCGGCGGGACCGTGAGAATGGAACTGACTGAAGGTGAGCGCGGGGCCGCGGCGGCCCCGGGGCGGAGGGGCCGCGGCCGCCATGTTGCTGCGGGAGCTGCGGCGGCCCCGGGGCGGCGGGGCCGGGCCCCGGGCACAGCCCGGCCGGGGCAGAGCCCGGGCAGAACGGGCCACGGCTTCGGCCGGGCTCGGCGCCGCGCTGCGGGTCCCCGGCGCCGTTCCCCCCGGCCGGCCCCGCGGCTCTCACCGGGGCCGGCCCCGACCTGCTGCGGGCGAGAAACTGGGGGTTTCGCACAAGCGAGGCCGTCGGTGTCACCGTGCCGCGACCTCCGCAGCTCGAGGAAAAGGGTTTTACTGCGCGCGGGAAGAGCTGCGCGTCAGCGCAGGGTTTGTTGTTGCTCTGATGTTATTTATTTTTTTTTTTCTTTGCCGTGCTGTTGCGTTGTGCTGCACTTTGTTGTGGTCTCGCTGTGCTTTCATTTCGCTGTCGATACATTCGGTCCTTTCAGTCCTATTTGTTGTTAAAAGTCTTAACGATGACATAGTTCTACAGATACTAACTGGCCCAAAGGACAATATTGAGTAGCCGGTAGTAATAGTTGAAGGAAAAAAGGTAGCCTGCTTTGGTGACTGTTCAGGTCTTTCAGTGACCTTTTGCAGAGATGCACGGTGAAGGCTTTGGTAGTTAAATATGTGTATATATTTAATTATTTGTTTTTATGCATTGCTTGGAAAGATTTTGCTCTGAAACCTGAGCACATGCTTTATGAAGGTGCAGGGTAGGACTGGAGCATGGTGGTCTAAGACTCTGTTTTGTTTCAATACAAACATGTTCTGTGTTTTCCAGTTTCACGACTTTGCCTGAATTTGAAGGGGCTTGTGTGAGACACGCTGTGGTTCTTGCCCTGGCTGTGATGTGACTGCCTGTCACAACGTTAAAGTGTTTGGTATTGCCAGAGATCTGACTTTTGGTTTCATAGCAGTATTAGCCCATAACTTTTCCTGAAGATCCAAAGATTTTGTTTCTTGTTTTCCGTTTGAAGCCCAAGGCTCTCAAAGCAAATGAGTCTCTGAGCTCCTTTTTCAGACAAACCCCTTTTCTCTGCTGTCCAAGTTGTTTCTTTCCGCAGCACCGTGGGAAACTTCTTCCAAATGCCCTTATCAAGCCCAGTTACAGACATGACTGTTTTTTCTGGCATTCAGAAACCAAATACAGAACACCTTTACAAAGGTGCACAGGGAAGCAGCCTCACCTCATGCTTTCAAGTTTGTCAAGAGGCCTCTGATTCACCGCTGTTGTCTGCCAGGAGGAACAGCTCAGTCCAGATGGAGTCAGGAAAAATCCACAGGCTGCAGGTTTCCTGTTAAAGACTCACGTGCAGGTGAAAATTTGGCGTTGTCTTAACGTGTGCAAACAGCGCTTTGCCTGGGGGATTTGTTAAGGACATGAAGAGAAGAATGGCACAAAGCAGATTGCACAGACTGAACGCAGATATTAGTAGGAACAATTGTTTTATTTCTGCCTGCAATTCATACAGTTCTGACCCGCCGGGATGGTGTTGCAGGTGGTAGAGGTGTCCCTCTGGGTCATGGTTAATGTGGCCAGAAGCTGTGGATATGCTCAGCTCTGTGGAGGAATGAGGTGCAGGGTGTGTGTGAACTGCAGGCTTAAGGTTTTGAGAGGTCAGGAGCGATTGCATCACTTCAGACACCTGGCCTGTCCAGCCAGGCAGCTCTGTCTGTGTGTCTGTCCAACACCTGCAGCAGTGAACAGCTACTGAGAGCTTGAGGAGACCAGCACCAGTGCAGGTTGGATACTTAGGGATGAAATAGCACAGGAAATGGCAGTAGACATCTGTGGGGTAAGGAGGGGTTGGTAGGATGTGAGCTGAGGTTTGCATCTCTCTGGTTTAGGTCCGTGTGGACAGGAACTGGGTTGGTGTTTAGGCATAAAGATATCCTGGAACTTCTGCTTTGAGCCTGTTGATAGAAAGCCCAGATCAGGGTGACGAGGCAGTGGCTGACTCACAGCAGAGCTCCCAGCTCCCTTAGGGAGCCAGCAGGCCAGGTCCTGTCTCACAACACACGCATGCCATCCATAAAACACCTTACCTCTGGCTGTGCTAACCCTGTGTGGGGATTGTCAGCAGAAAAGGGTGGAAAAAGGTTTTGTGAAACCTCTGTTCAAAATATGTGTATGCTGGACTTTCATCAATAGCTGTTGTGTTTCTCCCTGCTGTGGCCATAGCCAGTCTCAGCCAAACCTACAGAGCTCCCTGGTTGGAAATAAGAAAAGATGTGATCACATGGGATTGGAATTGTTTGATAATCTGTGGTCAGTTGTTATTTAGTCTAATGCAGCATGGAGGCAATGTTTGAGAACTTCAGGTCTTGTTTTCTGAGGGCAAAGTTGAAAAATACTCATGCTAAAACTGGTTTTAGATAAGCGCAGTTGTTGGTGAAAAGGTGAACCTGGAGGATCCATAATCTCTGCAAAACCTTCCCCTCACTGAGCACTTAGGCTCGGAGTGGAGCTGATTTCTTGAGTCATGCTCAGCTGAGCTGAGAAGCTTGGGATGGGAACTGTAACAAACATTGTTCACTTAAGAAAGAGCTCTACTAGGCTGACCTGCCTATTCTGCACTGCTTATATATTTCCATTTACCTTTTCTTCTGTTCCTTTGAATTGTGACTATCCTGTGGATGGCAGGAAAATATTGACTGAAGGTGTGTAGAGTCTCAGTGTTTGTAAAGGGTCCTGTGTCCCTATCTACCCAGGGAAAGGACTAGAACAGCATGGTGGATCCACACCCACCTTTAAAGAGGAAACTCTTTCTCTCATTAGGAAACGCAGTTGCACTTTTGAAAATGTTAATTTCAAATTGTTTCATTGTTGACTTCAAGTTGTTTGCATCCTCTGTGAAGTGTCCATTTCCTATAAACCTTGAAATGATGAAACTGTGTCTTTTTCTGTTGATCTCCAGTGCTGTATCAGTGCAGGATCTGTTATGGGTTACATTTGGAAGCCAAGTTGTACAGCTCACAGGAGGCTGACATGGTGGGTTAATGGAGTAATCACTGGCATAGTGGGACTTTATTCTGGAATACTTTTCTGCAAGATCAGCTGGAAATGCTGTTGCCCTGTGGTCTGGGTGGTGTTTCTGTGCAGCAGGGACAGCACTCTGTGGTGATAGTGGGGTTTTCTTCACATCAGTGCTTAAGAGGGACATACACAAAGTGATCCTTCCTTGGATTTGGAGGTTGAGATTCCTGTGTGCTCAGGGTTCCTCAGTGTGTCCTGTTTTTGTGGGTCGCTCTAGGGCCTGTGCTCTCACTGTAATCCTGCCCAGATGCCCCTTCACTGGGCAGCATGTGGGGCCTGATCCACTGGTGCAGAATTTTGGGAAGAAGGAGGGTGGCAAAGGCTGGGTGTGTGGACAGTGCTGACAGCAGAGACTGAGCAGGAAGGAGCTGGCAGTGATGTCAGTGCTGAGGGAGCACAGAGAACAGCCTCGGTGCTTTGGGGCTTCTGGGGGCAATTCTGTGGATCCCTGACCCTGGTTCTCAGCCTGCATGGAGCTACTGAGGAACCAGTTTGGGGTGGGGTATCCCAGCTGTGCACCACAGGTTGGCACCCAAGCTGAGGGACACAGGTGAGCTCCAGAAGGAATTAAGTATAAACAAATCATAACTCTGTTCTTTAACTGGTAGCTCTTAAATCCAGTGTAAATGCAGTGCTTTAAAGTTCATTAATCCACACTTCTGTCATGTAACAAAACAAAGTACAATAGCAGCCAGCTCTGCAGAGCCTGTGGGAGCTGCTTTGGCAGCTGAGACTGGGCCCTTCCAGCTGTGGATGTTCCTGAAGTGCTGCCACAGTTTCCCACAAGTTTTTTGTAAGTATTCAGAAGAAAAGATTGAACCTGGTTTTACTAAAAAGTAAAACCCAGCCTAGTGTGACAATCTACTGCTTGCTCTTCAGTTTGGCAGATGGAAAGTAACAACTTGGTGGTAAATAGTACAAACAGCCCCACTTTCTCTTCGCAGAACAGAGGTGGTTGGGTGGTGGTTTTTGACTTTGCTGTTCAGTCCCACGTGCTGCTCCTCAGATCTGCTCCCCCTGACAGTGACACTTGTGTTGGTTTGCTGGCTGATGTGCAGGGCTGTGGAGGAAGGGATGGTTTCATGGCCCCAAGGTTTAAAAGTTCCTGCAATGGGAAAATTCTGCTGCAGAGCCTTGTGCTGTTATTGCCCTGAATTGCTTAATTATGGTGACAAATGTGCCTGAGTCAAACTCACAGGGCAGTGAAGATGAGGACAAACATCAGTTTAATCTAAGTGTGAAGATCATCAAAAACGTCACCCCAAAACATCCAGCACAAATCTGATCAAGTTCTTGTTCCTGTTGGAGCTTGAGTTACTTTTTGCAGTCCTGGAGGAGGAAGTTCTCAGTGTTAGGAAAGCTCTTAGCTGAGGTATTGAGATGCATGGCTTTGGGAGGGTGAGAATTGCATGTGGGCAGGGTTTAATGGAGATTCCCTTTAGATGAAGTGTCTGTGGGATGCATTAGTGTCATTTCTAACCCAGACCAAAAGGGCACATTAACCCTCCTGTGTGCCCACACAGGCAGAACAAATACCATGGGGCCGTGTTTGCTTTGGAAAAGCTGAACTAACTTTGTGGGAAGCAAACTGGTGTTTCTTACCTGCAGGTCAGGTCACTGTGCATTGCTTCTTGTTGAACACTGAGCTGCTTACGTGAGTGCCAAAGCCTTCTCTGAGCCTGCAGTTGAGTTTTGGAAGTCTAACTTTGCTTGAGTCTGATTTTGGTATTCTGATATGCACTGGAAAGGTGAAGGTGTGTGTGCCAGTGCTCAGCTGGAATTTCATTCAGTGAGTAACCTCAGGGTTTTGGGGGTTGTTGGTGCTGAGGCTCAGAACCATGCAATGCTTAATATTAAATAAGATGTGAGGGGCAGGAGAATAACCCTGCTCACACAGCTGTGGGAGCCAGTGTGTGCAAACTACCCTTCTTTTCTGGGGAGGCAAGAGCTTGGGAAGATCCCTCTGGGGTTTCCCAGTGGCCAAGGTGGAATGACGCACTTGTTTTCGTTGTGCTGTTGTTCAAGCCATCCTATGGCTTGCCCAAAAGCTGCTCATGTCTTGAATTTTGGCAAGGAGGTGGGGAGGGAGGAGGAGACGTTTCTCTGTTTGTCTTTCTGTGGTGTTCCTGGCTTGTGCAGTTTGCAGTGACTGTGTCAGGAGAACTCAGTATCTCTTACATGCTGCAGGGTGAAATGCTGTCCTGCTGCTTTGGGTTGGAACAGCCCTCCTAAGCCATGACTAGGAAGGCTGTAGAGAGTGCTGGGGGTTTTGGCACCATTTTTCTGACTTTGTAGTACTTGCACTTACAGTTCTTAAGCACTCATAGGTGCTTCTGATATTCTTTTGCAATGTCTTGGAAAAGAAGAAATTTGCCATATGAAAGATATGTCAGAAGCCCTTTGTAAAGGCTCAGTAGCAGCAGTACTCTGTAAATCCACGTGAGGGTGGCTGCTGAATAGAGAGGGGGAAATTGTTCTTGAGATCCCTTTTTTCCTCAACTGTTTAATTCGCTTAATTACTGTTTGTTTTTTTTTTAATTTACACTGACTTCTTATTTCCCTTCCCCTGCTTCTAGGCCCTATGAGAAAAAGGGAAAGCTAAGGATGCTGGAGCAGAACAATGGATTTCTCTTTCTCTTTCATGCAAGGGATCATGGGAAACACAATTCAGCAACCACCTCAACTCATTGACTCGGCCAACATCCGCCAAGAGGAGGCCTTTGATGGCAGCAGTGACATTGCCGAGGATGGGGGCCGGACGCCGTACGAGGCCGCGCTGCAGCAAGGCTTCCAGTACCCCACGGCAGAGGAGCTGCCCCCCCTCAGCAACGGCTACCCCCCGGCCATCAGCGTGTACGAGCCCCAGGGCAAGTTCCAGCCGTACCCTCAGTATCCCAACGGCTCTGCCAATGGCTTTGGGACAGTCAGGAACTTCAGTCCCCCCGAGTATTACCAAATGGAGAACTCCAACGCCAGGCCGCATGAAGCTCTGGAAAAACCTTCCCCTCCCCAGCCACCACCTCCAGCACCACCTTCAGCTCCACAAGCGGGCATTCCAAAGAAGACTGGCTCACCAGAGATCAAACTCAAAATAACCAAAACTATCCAGAACGGCAGGGAATTGTTTGAGTCCTCCCTGTGTGGGGACCTGTTGAACGAAGTCCAAGCGAGCGAGTACGCTAAGGCAAAACACGAAGGGAGGAAAGAGAAAAGGAAAAAAAGTAGCAAGCATGACTCTTCCCGATCGGAAGAGCGCAAGTCACACAAAATTCCAAAATTAGAACCAGAGGAGCAAAATGTAAGTGGAATGGTAATTTCAGCCATCTGTACACCTGGTGTTGATGGAGAGCGTGTCCGGCAGGGTTTGTCCTTGTTCTGGCTGTGTGCACGCTGAGTCACCAGGCTGTAGTTACTCGTCAGAGCCTCAGAATGAGGTTGCCAGGAGCTGTCTGTAGGTAACACCATGTTGGTTTAAAGGCTCGTGTGAAACACAAATTTTAGAAAAGGTTATATATTGTTTTTTAAATACTGTTTAGTGTTACAGCATGTTTAGAGTGTGCTACACTCTGGCCAGTGTTGAAGGTGAAACTTCTGGACAAAAGCTCGCACGTTCCTAAAATTACCTCTTAAAAGAGTGCTAGATTGTTGAGTGGAAAGTCTGGCTACTCGGGGCAATCAGCAGTGAAACATGATTTAATCTTGTACCATATTGTCCATATCCAGCGGATGTACATCAGGTGGTGTTAACTGAGATTCTGGGAAGCAAAGACCCAGATTGTGTTGGTGCCTTCTCATTCTTTTTCTTTCAGTTTCATAAGCCACTTCAGTACTTCTGTTTTCTTTTCTCGTGCTTGTTCCTGTCCTGCCACCTCTGTGGTGCTGGTTTCTGCCTCTCCCATTTTGAGGGAATTGGGTGGCAGAGAGGCTGGTAAGTGCCAGGAATGGGGAAGCTGCTGTATCTGGCCAGGACGTGAATTGCCCAGCGAAGGCTGGGCTGTTACAGAATGTAGCCGAGTTTGTTGTGAGGTCTGTGAACACTCTTGGAGCTTGCTGCTTTCAGAGAGAAGATCCTGTCCTGCAGGGATCAGCTCTGCTCTGGTAGGGTGGGTTCTGTGCTCCATGGGGGTGCTGTAGGAGCTGCTGCGTCCTGCTGACACTCCCTGAGCAGCGTCTTTCTTGCACTGTACCTGCTTTCTGGCCAGTCTCCATCACCCCCAAATCAGGCTGTCAGCTTGTTTCCCCTCTTACCAGTGACTCCTGTTCTACTCCTGGAGCTTCAGCTGTGCCTGTCCCTCTGGCTCTGTTACCTGCTTACCACAAGAATGGAATCTTCTGTCTCTCACAGACTGAAATAAAACCTTGCATCTTGAATTGCAAGTTCCTAGTCATGTGTGTCATGCAGAGTTCAACAGAAATCTTGGTCTTGCTATTGTCCTCCTTGTGGCTTCCATTTCCCTCTCTGAAGGTGATGTTGCAATAAATGTTACCCAGCCCTGTTTCAGACATGGCCTGCTCTGACAGGAACAGGATTTTGTGCTGGTGGTTTTCGGTATGAGTTTGCCAGGGCAGTTTCAGGTCCATTGTCCCATCATTTTGCTTTCCACTGCACAATTTCATCTTCATGTACACTTTTGTCATCTTCGGTGTGGTGAGATTAATGGTGTGAGACTTGTGACTTGGGATCATCTTGATAGGAGCAAACAACTTTTGGTACAACTATGGCTGTTTTATAGTTTTACACTCAGTGAGGCTGTGGCAAGTCAGATGATCACCAGTTGTTCCTTATTCTGATGCTGTAATCTCAGTGGAAATCCACTGACTCTGAGGGGATGCCCATACTGGAGAGGCTGATTTAAAATGGAAATGTTGTGAAAGTGCTGGTGAATGTCAAGCTCTGAATCCTTGTTTTAAGAATCAGCCTCTCTGCTCAGTAGTTATATTCTGTGAGGAGCTGGAATTTTGCAGTCTTTGAACCCAGCTTGACTCTCCTGGCAGAGGGGAGGTTTCACTAACTCCTGTAGAAAGAAAGGCAGAAATCAGTGCTGTGCTTTCTGCTGTACAGGGAGGAAGAATTTCTGCCCAGCAAACAGCGATGTGATTAGTCTCAAATGGTGCTTGTGTACAGACAGCTCCAAATGAGACACTGGGCTGTGCCAGCCCTGACCTGAGCTGCTCTGTCCTTTTCCTTGTGTCCCCAGTTCTCTGGAGCACACACAGCATGGACTGATGTGGGGTCTGTGCTTGGAGTGGCCTGGGAATAACGGGGGTTCTCAGCATTCTTAGTTCCTCACTGCTTGTGGCTGACCACTCGTTTTGCTGCTCTTTGAGTCCTTAGACTTCTGTGCTGCAGGAAAAGCAAGTGTGTGGCATCTGTCTCCTGAGATAGTTCCCAGCCCACCTTTATCTCAGCCCCTGTCCTCTCACAACCACTAGCATGGCCACCCCACATCTGTTTCAGCTTCTGCTCGGGCTGATTCTGCTCTGTGTTGTGGACGTTTGATCCTCCAAATAGATCTGTCAACTCTATGCACTTTAACATCGATTTTATAATTATCATGTATATTCAGCATAATTTATGTACTGCAAATAACTGGTATACAGTGAGACTCACCATATCACTATGGATATCCTCACATGGGCTTCTCTTGTTTTTGGAAATTGCGTGTTATTTTAGGTGGAAATTTATTTGGATTTGCTGTTTCTGAATGCATGTTCTTCTGTCACCTGTTACAGGAGAGCATAGTTATACTCAGGTGTGATAGTAATGTAAATGGTGTAGGGGCAACCAAGTGTTTCTTTATTGTGATATTACTATGTTAACTGGGTACGAGGAATAGTCATATTCATGTTTTCTGGGTTCATGGTTGCCTTTCTGTGAATTATTTTTTTCTGCCTGGTTTCACTATTATCTTTGTTGTTTTACTGTCCCCTTACCTTGTTTGTGTTTGTTTTCCTTTTTTCTCTTCGTTGTTACCCATTTCTTAGAGACCAAACGAGAGGCTTAGCACACTCTCTGAGAGACCAAGAGAAGATGCAGTGCTGGAGGAAGCCCCGGTTAGTACATGCACCAATTAACACTTTTGGAACTTGGAGAATGTCACTATTTTTGGACTGTTTCTTCCATTGATTCTTTAATTTGTCTGATAAATCAGTTATCATTTCTTTTAAGCTCTTATTGCTCTCATTACTGCATCAATGCATCTCTTATTTTACTGGATTTATTGCTTTATTTTATCCTAAAAGCAGTGTTTCTAATCAGCTTAGGAAACAGAGTTGTTTCTGGAGGTTTGGCAGTTGCTCTTTTGTGTCTTGGGTTGTTGGTGATGTTGTTAAGTAATTCCCAGCCTTGTGCAGCTCCTTTCTTTCACGTTTCTAAGAAATGTTTTTGTCATCTTGGATTACCAAACCTCAGGGATGGCTGAGAGAACAGCAGAAGCAAGTCCCAGTGGATGGTGTGTGCATCTCCAAGTGCTCTAAATCCTCTCCTGTGGCTTTAATCTGGTGTTTCCTTTGCAGATCCAGCAGCTCGTGCCATCCCTTCCAGCCCAGGTCACCCACGACGTCAAGTTCCAGGTTGGGGATCTGGTTTGGTCCAAGGTGGGGACGTACCCGTGGTGGCCTTGCATGGTGTCCTGTGATCCACAGCTTGACGTGCATACCAAAATTAATACAAGAGGTGAGGGAGGAAGCTCTTTGCCAGAGTGTCAGGTGTCTGTAGCTGTTCTTTTATTAAAAATATCTTCATTCTGAACTGCCTTTGTGGGAAAAATTTGCTTGGTGTATGCTGAGCAGGACAGTCCTGACACACACAGAACTAGTACCTGGTACTCTGCAGGTGGCACTGAGGGAATGGCATTGTGCATAGGTATTTGTGTTTTTCTCAAGTCAGTGTGAGAGTGTTCAGTGTGGGCAGAGTGTCCTGAGTTTCCATTTTAAACTGTTCTGGCCTGTTATATTTCTACACTTGGCCAGGTGCCTCCACTTGGAGGAGTGAAGCACTGGAGAGGAGAAAAGTGTGAGCTGAACAGGCCGAGCAGTGTTGATACAGCTGCTGACTGGAGTCTGCCCTTTCAGGTGCCCGGGAATACCACGTGCAGTTCTTCAGCAACCAGCCAGAGCGAGCCTGGGTGCACGAGAAGCGCGTCCGGGAGTACCAAGGGCACAAACAGTATGAGCAGTTACTGGCTGAGGCAGCCAAGCAAGCCAGCAACCACTCTGAGAAACAGAAGGTACAGGGGGCACTGGGGGGGGATCATCTCTGTGAGGGACATGCTCCAGGGCAGGTCTGGTACTCTTCAGAGCTTTACCCTGAGAAGGACTGGCTGCATCTCGCTGGCAGCGTCCACATTCAGCGTCAAAAATAAATTTAAATGGACAGCAGACTTCAGTCTGCTGCCGGAGAGATGCAGAGACCCTCAGGATTGTGTTTAAGTGCTGCTGTAGTGGCAAAATCTTCAGTGTAACCAAGTGCTTGTCTTGTCCCTTAAGATTCGCAAGCCGCGGCCGCAGAGGGAGCGAGCGCAGTGGGACATTGGCATTGCCCACGCCGAGAAGGCGCTGAAAATGACCCGGGAAGAGAGGATAGAACAGTACACCTTCATTTACGTAGACCAAGAGCCAGAGGAGGCTTTGGCCAAAGCCAAAAAGACTGCTGCTTCCAAGTCGGAGGCCAAGAAGAACCGGCGGCCGAAGCCAGCGCCGAGCACGCAGCCGGAGCACGCCAGCGTGGGGACGGGGACGGGGACGGGGACGGGGACGGGGGCAGGCTCGTCACCCTCCCACGCCGAGGCGCGCAGGCAGGGCCAGCGCAGGCAGCCCAGCCTGGAGGAGGAGGAGGCACCGCCCGTGAAGATCGCGTGGAAAACGGCTGCGGCTAGGAAGTCCCTACCAGCTTCAATAACCATGCACAACCTGGATCTGCAAAAGTGTAACATGTCTCCAGTTGTTAAAATTGAACAGGTTTTTGCCCTTCAGAATGCTGCTGGGGATGGAAAACTCATCGATCAATTTGTTTATTCCACCAAGGTACGTGCTTGGTGCAGTGACCCCTCTTTTGCTTCTGAGTTATCCCAAGTCTGCCTTACTGGGGAGCTTGAACTGTGTCCACCAACCTTTCACCATCCTTGTTCCTTTCACTGAAGAGTTTGACAGGCAGATGTGACAATAGAATCTTTCAGTGCACTGAACCCCAGTTCCAGTGCAGCTCTGGCAGTAGCTGTTTTGCTGGTGGCAGAGAAGCTCCCTACAGATGGCCACATGTTTGTTTGCAATGCATTCAAAATATTAAAGCTATTTAACTTCAGCTTCCTAGTTGATATAATCCAAAAATTATTGATAAAATCAGTGGTTTTGTGGCAAACAGATGACAAAACTGTTAATAATGTACTAAAAAGTATTTTGTGTAACAGACTTTTAAATTGAGTTCTGCCTCTGAGCTTCCTTCAGGTGCACAGCATCTTCCCACAGTCAGTGTAAGGAAAAGGCTTAGGACTATTTCTCTGCCTCCTTCTTCTGCCTCTCTACCTGGAGAGTGTTTATTTCATCTTAAGCCCTGTAGAGAAGGTAATGTTTAGAAAAGTCACTTGAATTATTTTTTCCTTGTGTGTAAGGGGAGACTGAGAAGGGTGGAAAGTTCTGCAGGGAAGCAGCTCCGTAGTAGATTAATCCTGTTTATATGTTGAGTTGGAGAGCATTGCCTGTTTCTGTTCTGAGATTCAGGGGCAGGTCTATTACGTGGTAGCAACACACCTTTATAGCAGGGAAAGACAATCTTTTCCTTTTTTCTTTTCAAGGGAGTTGGTAACAAAACAGAAATAAGCGTCAAAGGACAAGAGAAGCTTAATTCTTCATCAGCACAGAGAAGTGAAAAAGCAGTGGTGCAGAATGCGTCCTCTCCTGAGACAACTTCTGGGGCAGCAGGTAGGGAAACTGCAGTCCTGGTCTTGAGCCTGAGCCCTCAGCATGGCAATTCAGATATCAAACCCAGCATTTTCTCATTACTTAAACATTATTAACATCTTTCTGTTTACGTAATAATTGTAATGAGCGTGGCTAATGTCACACATGGTGAGCCAACATACACAGCAAGGCTGTGAGGTGGGATTGGTGGTTTGGCCTCTGAACTTTGTGTCTGCAACTTACAGCCTGAGTCAACATACTCAAGGGATGATGACCTGTGCAGAGCAATGGCAGTTTGGTTTAGAAGACAACCCAGTGGATGTGTGTTAGCAGGGCATTGCCATTGCCTTTGGCCCCAGATGTAAAATACAAGAGCTGTCATGAAAGCAGAAGAGTCAGGAAGTGGCACATTTCAGTAGGGAGTGTCTGATCCAGGATGGAGACTCCCCAGGCTTTGTTGTTGAGTTTTCACATGACCTGTTAAAGAACAGGGATTTTTAAAAACCTGCTTCAACTAATTCCATCAACCAAATGAGGTAGTGCTTGCCTTCTGAAGCCATCTCAGTGGGCACATCATAAAGCAGTGAGTTTTGAAATATCAGGTCTGAGGGAGAAGAACCACTGAAGCAAATAATTGAACTTGGTCCTGAAATGGGAAAACCTTGAATGAGCTATTTGCATCTCATAATGTTGCCAGGTATCACTTCTGCTTTAACTATCTGTCTATTTGATTATTTCACCCTTTCCAACCATGAAATAGGTGAGAACCAGAGTCAGAAATCTCAGTGGTCAGCATCCATGAGTCCTCTGCAAACACACTTCAGGTTGTGTCTGTGATGGTTTTAGGCAGGGTTATTTGATCTGCTGCTTTATGGAGCATTTGGGACTGCAGCACATGGGCCAGGAACTCTGCATTTCCTGCTGTGACTGGGGATTCCCTGCTGTTGACAGTGGTGGTTCTTTCCAGCTGTGGTTGCTGTGGCTATTTGAATTGCCTTGCAGCAGGAGAGGCCATTGCTGTTCTGCTTCTCTCACCTGGGATCTAAAGGCTTCAGCTTCCCTAAGGCTCCTCAGATGTAGGGGGTGAGAATTCTGAGCCTCTCTTTTTTCATTTTCATAGGCTTTTTGGATACGTAACACTCCACCTGCTAACACCCTGTAAGGGCCTGAGCTTACCTGCAGTGTACACTCCAGTCACTCAAAGCCATTTCCAAAGTCCAGTTATTGGTCCCCTCTTGTGGAACATAACTGCCAAGTCCTTTTTTCAAATGTAAGGTCAGCGGAACTTCAGAATCCCTTACGGTAAAGTATTTCCCAGGCTGACTCTGGGAGTCCTTTTGATAACCTGCAGTTAGATACACAGAATTCAATAATGCTGGAAAGATCATTTTCTTACTTGAAATATGCTACTGCGAGAGCAGCCCTGAGAATCCCTGGTGCCTCTGGCCTGCAGACACTGAACTGGGATTTATCTCCAGCAAGGTGAAGGGCTGGACCAGCATCTATCCTGAAACTTTGGATGAAAATATACCTGAAGATGGGATGGGAGCATTGTGAAGGTGATGTCTGGATCCTTGGAGAGCAGGAAGAGGAGGAAGTGCCCATTGCAGTGGTCAGCATTAGACACTCTGGTTCTGGAATTCTCTGATCCAGGGCTTGATCTTATCTCCTTGGCTTCAGTGGGGCAGCACAGGAAGAAAATCCATTCTTGGTTAAAGTAGCTGTTGGTCACAGCTGCTCAAATTTGCCTGAAGCTGCTTCAGGGGATTTTGGTCACACAGCAAAGTGACAAAAGATGTTCCCCAGCTCTGATGTGGAGACCCCACTGCAGCTGTGGGAGTTCCTCAAGGCACGGGGCCTATTGGAACCAGAAGTTACACGTGGATGGACATGATGGATGTTGACCTGAGTCATTAATTTCTAAATTATTAATAAGTCACTGCTATTATTCATTAATTAATATGCTGTAAAACTTTCTTCCCTTGAAGAAAACCAATTTTTTCGTCTCAGAAATCCAATTATTGTAACATGATAACTTTTCCAGCTGGATAGTTTAGCTACTGAGATGTTCCTGAGCCATGCAGCCATAGGAAAAAAGCTCATCCAATGGATCAAGAGGAGTTTTCATTTTTTTTTCTCTGAGGTCTTTTGCAAGGCTGTCTTTCAGTCTGGTTCAAGCCCGTGTGTGTCTCTAGATACTTGATCTTCTGACAAGACCAGGCAGGTTTAGCTCCTAACAGTGCATCTGCCTGGCAACTCCCAGGAGCTTTGCAGTTTTGCAAAGTATTTCCCAGTTGTGTCCTCTTTAGGTGAAGCCTCCCAGACTGAAAATCCAGAATAATGCTTCCCAGCAGCTCATTGTAAATCCTCAGGTGCCAGTTTTCTGTCAGCTCCAAGTGTGTGCTTTTTCCAGCAGCTGCCTGTGATGTAGTGTTGTGTGTGGTTCTCCATGTGCCTGGTTGGGAGGTGTTGGAGCACAGAAAGGTCTTTTGATTTTGTCAGCCTTACTTGCCAAAAACCCAGTAGCTCCCTCTTGATCTGTTGAAATGTCACAATTACCTTCATTAATCTGAGTTTGTTTTCTGTGGTGATACTTTTAAAAACCTGTTTTTTCACATTCATTAATGACGGTAACACATCGTGGTTGATGCTTCTGTTTGTGCTGAATTTTTCTTCACCTTGATACCTTCAGGTGAGCGTTGAGGTCTGGTGAGGCTGCAGGTGGTACAGGTGGGGCTGGCTGTTGTTATGTGGCAGAGCCATCACCCCACAGAGGGGGACACAGATCTGGCATTTTGGGGGAAGTCCTGAAGCTGTGCTTTGCATCTGAAATTTCTAGTTTGTTTGTTCAAGGAGTTGATTGTGGCTACCTTCCCAAAACACCAAAGATGGACTGTTTGGTTCAAAATTACCCAAGTGAAGACTGTGCCTGAGAGGTGTGTTATGGATTACAGAAATCTGCTTGCCCTAAGCTGAATTCCAGCCTTTTGTTCCACTCTGTTACTTGTGTCTGTTTTCTGAAGCTGATCTGTCTCTGGAATCAGAATATGTGTCTGCAGCCACAGCACCAGCTGGTCAATAGCTTGGAACTGAATTTAAAAATAAAACATTCAAAAGAGGACAAAGTCTTGGTTTCATTCCTTTACCTCTTGGTTTGGTGTTGCACATCTTGGTGTACTTCAGAAATACAAGGAATCATATAATGGAAACCTTTTTCCTTCTTCAGGTTCTGTAGAAAAGAAGCAACAGAGAAGATCGATTCGAACCCGCTCCGAGTCTGAGAAATCCACTGAAGTTGTGCCAAAGAAGAAGATCAAAAAGGAGCAGGTTGGCTTCCTCCATGTAGAGAGTTAAAATATATCGTATTCATAAATGTTGTGGCTTATATTGGTGCCTTTTTATTTTTCTCCATTTTTCCCCATCGGGTTTCGGTTCGGACTATCCTCCATGAAATCCCCCTGTCAATGCCATTGCTGTGACTCTGCTACTGGCATCTTCTCAGTATCAGTCAGGCTATGGAAGTGGGAACACAGTGATGGATGACTCCTAATGAACCTGCCATGTTTCCTTTGAGATTTCTGTTCTGAGCAAAATGGGTTTGTTTCAGTAATTTCTCTTGGATGGAATTGCCACCAGGTTCCTTCCTTTGGCTCTTGATTTAGCTGCTGGTTTGTGTTGAGGTTTTGTTTTTCAAATGAAGTTAGAGTAATTAAATTTGACCACTTCTGAAAATGGACTTCAAGAATGATTTCACTTAAAGATGAATAGTTAGACTTTCATGTTGGCAGACATCAGCAAAACAGTTCTGGGATATACCTTTTTTCATGAAATAGTTCTAATGTGTACAGGGCACTCCTTTAATCTGGATGTCAGATAGACAAATGTTGTTGCTTTAAAAAATTTTAATGGTAAAAAATTTCTGCGTGGAAATGAGTAGGAGAGTGCAGTGGATGGACAGAAATATTGAAACCTGCATACACTTTTAACAAGTTTGTCAAAGTTGTTGGTTCTTCTCCTTGCATGGTTGATTTTTCCCTCTTCAAGGGGCCTCTGTCTGAAAGCTGAGAATTTTATATAAAAGTTTCATAGTTTAGCTTTTCCCGGTGAGAATTTTTAAGGAGGGACAGTCAGGATGAAGACTTATATGGGAAGGGGAAAAAATATTTTTATCTCTTTAATTTATTCTTTGCCCTTTGCGCTTTTTTTTGCACTTCTTCACTTCAGAGACTGAAAGTGAACTCGGTTGCTTTTTGGGATTTTTTTCCCTTATCTTTCCTTCGATGCTGCAGCATTTCTGCACTGCTGTGCAGCAGAGGAGTGCTCCAGCTCGAGGCAGTTTCTTGCTGAAACTTTAAAGCAATTTAAGTGTTGGGTGTGTGACACCTGCTGTGGTCTGTGGAGCCTCTTGGCACGAGCTGTTGCATCCTCCCCCTTTCAAAAGAGTTGTTTTATGTTTGCAAAGGTTTCTTAATCTAACAAAGGCATAAGAACCAACAAGATGAACTTCATGGCTGCCAGGTGGCCTCATGTGCTTCTCTTACCTGGCTGACTCAGTCTGTGGACATTAATTAAAGTGCTTTTCTCAGGAGAAGTATCTGACTAAAGTGAAACCCAGGGGCACTGTAATGCACAAAACCTTGAATGTATTAAGTGAAATTTAAAAAAAGAGAACTTACTAACTTCTTATAATTATGCAACAATATTTGTTACCCAAAGTCAAGTTTTCTTGATTCCCCAGTTAGTCTGCAACAACTTGGTATAAAATTATAACTGGAACGAGTACAATTAATGGGAAAAACAAAATGTTGATGCTACTGTTACAGTGACTAGTGGAGAAATAAAAGTGATTGTTTAGATTTTATATTTGTATTACAAAATGTATCCTATACAAATCCTTCTACTGTATGTTTTTACCTATTGTACAACAAAATAAAATATTTTTTAAAAAAATTATAGAATAATCCTTAAATATTTACTAAATGTGTTTCTCCATGCATATGTAACCACATTGCAAAGAAATAACTTGTAATTCTTAACCTCGAAAACAGGATTTTAGGCAACAGCTTTCTTCTGTAACTATTATCCAGTCACCAAATTCCCACATCTTCCATGTATGTTGGCAGAACAGTTCCTAAGCTTCTCCGTAGGGTCAAGGACTGGAAGTGCTTTTGCAAGGCTGTAAACTTGTGCATTTGTGAGTGGCAGCTGTGTAGAGCCCTGCACCAGGGCACCGGGCGGGCCCGTGCAGAGCTCTAGACGGGAGGAGGCGCTCCCGGAGCGCTGCTGGCAGTGGCCCCGCGCTGTGTCTCGCTAGCCCAGTGCCACCCCTGCCAGGGGAGCCTGTGCCCACACACGTGTGGGCTTTGCACGGCCTCGGGGTGGCTGCCCAAAGGCCCCTGCTGCTGCCTGCTGGACACGGACACGGCACTCCTGTCACCTTCGTGCCCCAGGGGAGACAGAAAGGACCTGGCTAGTGACCCGTGGCTGCCGTGGCTGCGGGCGCCAGCGTAGGCAGGAGTGGATCCAGCGGGACGTGGAGGCTCGGGCTGAGGAGGGAATGGCAGCTCCCGCCTGAGTTCTAACCCCTTGAACTGACCTGTTTGCTTTTTGGTACTAGGGAGAAACTTTCCTCTGGTGTTAACTGTGGATTTTCCTTTCAAACAGGTTGAAACTGTCCCACTGGCAGCAGTGAAGACGGGGCTGCAAAAAGGTGAGTGCCAGGTGAAAATGAACTCGTCTGAACGTGGTGGCTCGTGGCCCTTGGGCAGCAGCTTTGATCCATGTGAGCTGCAGCATTTGAGCTCCACTTCCCTGGGATCAGGCTGTGTTTGTGTTTGGCGTTCTGGTCCTTGTGCGCTGCTGGGGGAAGGATGGTGTTTGTTCGTGTGCTCTAAGCCCCTGAGACCTGGGCATTTCTTAAAAGTCTTTGCTTAGCCAAAGTTAAAGATGGATGGTGAAGAGGAAATCTCATAAGGATTTATCCTCCCTTAGAGACAATTCATTGCCTTCCTCCACTGTGTCACCATGTTAAAATGTTTGTCAAAAGCTCTGCCTAAGCTGGTTTTCAATTAAATTTCAGGGAGAATTCAACTAGTATCAAAATTGCAAACTGAAAATTAAGGCAGACAATGGAAGCCAAGCTCTCATCTTTCTTTCCTTTATTAAGTTTAAGCAAAAAGTCCAGAACAATATTAAACTAATTTGAGCGTGTTGTGTTAAGGTGCCAGTGAGATTTCAGACTCCTGTAAACCCTTAAAGAAGAGAAGTCGTGCCTCCACGGACATGGAGCTGACCAGCTCAGCCTACAGGGACACGTCTGACTCTGATTCCAGAGGACTCAATGATTTACAGGTAAAGGTGTGTTGGTTCTCACAGGGACCCGATCAAGCCCAGTGTACAAGAGATTTTTCAGTTGATTGTTGCTAAATATGTGAAGACTATTTTTTACAAATTTTGAGTCTTTTCTTATCTGAAAACATAAAGCCTAATCTGTTTCCTTCTAATCCCCTCTATTGGTTTGTTATGAAAATGCAATGTTTACTTAGAAGTTTTCCTGTTACTTTGTCTGGCAAAGCATTGGTTTAGATCATGGTTTGCTCTGTGGAAGGTTTGAAATTCTTGGGAATTGGGAGATGCTGCTGTATCTGGTGTAACTCCAAGGAGTGCCTGGAAAAGTAAGAGAGCTCTTTATGGTTTGGCTTGTACAGTCACTTGTGTCATCCCAGTGAAGTTCAGTGCCTTTCCAGGACCTTTGTATCTGTTGACCTACCAAATGGTCTTTTGATCAACAGTGACAGAGATGTTTCTCCCAGTGAGGTTGTCCTTTGGAATGGTGTGGTTTGAGTGCCGTGGGTTTTTCCTCTTTGTAGGGCAGCTTTGGGAAGCGCTCAGACAGCCCCTCAGCCACTGCCGACGCCGATGCCTCCGATGTGCAGTCGGTGGACTCCAGCTTATCCAGGAGGGGAACTGGAGCAAGTAGAAAAGACACTGTTTGTCAGGTAACTGGTGATACTGGGAAGTGATGGATACTAAATATGTATCCCCTATTTCTGTTAGTTCTCTTCATTTGACCTCTCAGATAAAATATCCAGGTTTTTAGGAGGTTTTATCCTCTGGAAATGGTTAATATTAAATAATTCCTAAGCCTTCCTACAGGCCAGAAAGCTCAGCAGCTGGAAGGTGGTGTCTAAGCCATACCTGCCAGCATCAGTAGAAAAAGTAGATGCCATTTTCTGCTCCATTTGAAGATTCCAGATGGTTGGTCAGGGTAGGAGAAAGTGAGAATTTTTCAGGTATTTTGAAAAAAAAAAAAAGTCCTGGGATCTTCTGTCCAGTTCCCTGGTCAGTAGTAAAGGACCTGAAGAGCAAGAGCAGCTTGTTCCCTGACAAATGGAGGAGTGCAGGTGAATGCTGTGGTGCCTCTCCTGTCTCTATCCTGGCTCACAGTGTTACCCTAGAGCAAGGTGCAGGGATTGTCCTCAGCCTGAGACTTGCCAGGTTCAGTTCTGCCTTACCCTGATCTTGAAGCAACTCCAGGCAGTTGCTGTTGGCACCTGTCAGTCACTGGCATGTCGGGGTTCCCTGTTCCCTGCTGAGCTCTGTGCCTGTTGCAGATCTGCGAGAGCTCCGGCGAGTCGCTGCTGGCCTGTGAGGGTGAGTGCTGCAGCACGTTCCACCTGGAGTGTCTTGGCCTGAAGGCCATGCCTGAGGAGAAGTTCATCTGCACCGAGTGTAAGAACGGTGAGTGTGTTCTGTGCCTGGAAAGCTGGGAGGGATTTCCTCCTTTGCTCAGGAGCCACACTGTGGGCAGAGCAAACCAGGGTGGTGCATTCCGAGGGTTTGTGAGTAAGTTCGGGTTATTCTGCTGCTTTTTCTAACCTTTGAGACCAGATTCTCATTTTCAATTTAGCAAGTGACTCGTAAGAAAAAAAAGTAATGAGCTGCTTAGGGTTTTGCTTGGAATAAGAGATTTTTATGTGAGCAGCTACTCCAGTGTTACTGTGGATCACAGTAAGCACCCAGCCCGTTGGACGGGGAGGATCCTGCATTGCTCACAGTCTGTTGGCTTCAGAATTTCTTGGGACAATATCTGTATGTCAGAGTTGGCTTTTACAGTCGGGATTCCTTATTCCTTCTCTTCCAAGGAGAGCACACGTGCTTTTCCTGCAAGCTCCCTGGCAAGGACGTGAAGCGCTGCTCTGTCAGCACGTGTGGGAAGTTCTACCACGAGTCCTGCGTGCGCAAGTTTGCCACGGCCCTGTTCGAGTCCCGCGGCTTCCGCTGCCCGCAGCACTGCTGCACGGCCTGCTCCATGGACAAGGACATGCACAAAGCCAGCAAAGGTGAGGGCAGCTGCTCGGAGCAGGGGGAGGCTCAGCAGCATCAGCACACTAACACTTCATCCAGCTCCACTCTCTGTAACACTGCATGCAGCAAGGAATGAGGGTTTCCCCCTCGCTGAGGTCATCAGCTGAACTAGCTCATGGGTGGGAAGCAGCCTCACACTGCAGTGTACCTGGATCCACACACTTGGTCAGCTCCTGGAGCTGGGTTTAATGGAAGCTAAGGGTTCATAGTATGAGACCGAGGAATGTTGATTTTTAAAGACAGTTTGTTCACTAGCAGTTCACTACAGTTATTTTTCAAGGAAAATGATCGTTTTGGAAATGAACCAAAATGTTTAAACCAAACAAACAGACTCTAGAATGATAGAAGTTTTTCTTAACAATTTTAAAGTGAAAGTTAAGGGGTAGTATTTGTGAAACTTTCTTTAGAAAAAAAGATGTAGCTGTTCCTTTTTCTTACCCAGTACTGCCACTGGAATAGACTCAACTTTGCCTTTGCCTGTGGGGAGTTCTGCCATGTCCTGACCTGAGCACTGGTTGTCCTCAGTGGTTTTTCTGCAGTGCCCTGGGTGACAGGTGCCTTGGCTGTGTTCTGTTGAGCAGGTCGCATGGCGAGATGTCTGCGCTGCCCCGTGGCCTATCACTCTGGAGACGGCTGCATCGCTGCAGGAAGCTTGTTTGTGTCATCCCACATCCTCATCTGTAGTAACCATTCCAAAAGGACTCACTCCTCATCAGCTGTAAATGTAGGCTTTTGTTTCGTTTGTGCAAGAGGTGAGACGCTCGGTTTTTCCCTGGTTTATAGTTGTGTTGTCATTTGTGCAGTTTAGTGATAAAAATAGTGTTTCATGAGGAACTCCTCCCTTAGGGCTTGCTGGGGTTAAATGGGATTTTTTATCTAATTTAATTTTATTTTGGTCAGCTGTTCTTATGAGATTCTACTCGTGTTACTCCATAACATTTGATAGCCAGAAGCAGCAATAAGCACTCAGGCCAACTTGTTCTGCCAGTAGGGAGAAGCAGATCCCAATTCCCCCATTCCAGCCTTTTCATGCTGAGAATGGCTGCTGTGTTGTTAATCACTATAATAAGCAGAAGGAGATCTTTCCACTGCTACAAACTTAAAACTGTTTAAGGCTAAAAGGTGGGATTTACTCATGAACTAGAAAAACTCAATTTACAAGTGCCATCACATTCAAGACCTTTGAAAGAAAACCTTAGTAGTACTGTATGAACAGGTTTCATGCTGGGCTTTTCCATGTGTCAAAGTTCTTTTTTTTTTCTTTTTAACTTTTTTTCCCCACTTGTTACTTTTATGGTTCTTCAGTCACCAGGCTTATGCCAGAGAGCAGCTTAAAAAAAATGTCAGTGCAGCAGTTGCTTTGGTCTCAAGATTCAAAAGCACCATTATTCTTAGGTGTTGGAATTATATTAATGTGTGCCTTCTACAAAATGCCAGCAATTTTGAGAGTCACTGATAGGGAAATGATGGTCGGTTGGATCCTGAAGTTACTTGTTTTCATTTGTGTTCATTCAGGTGGAAGTTTAGTTTGGCTTGACTTTGTAGGAGCAGAGTAGTAATTACACATCTCAGAATGACAAGGAATGCAGAAGGAATTTTTCATGTTGCTTTTTTTTCTTCCACTTTACCTTTGTTTAGTAGTTCTCTTTATACCTGAATCTGGCTCCATCAGAGATTAAACTTCACAAGTCTGTATTTTCTCCTGGCAATCTAAATAACCTCTTGAACCCTGGCAGATGGAATTCCCTGTCTTGTGTATTCCCCAGATCTTAATTAAGAGAACTTGAACAAACCACTGCCACTGTCTGAATTCTCTGTGTCTTAGAGCAACTCTGTATTGTTCATCCAGAGCGTTCTTGTGGGACTTGTGTCCACCACCCTGGCTGGAATCAGGAGCCATAGTGCTCAGGACAGTACCTCGAGCAGGAGCACTGAGCTGCTCAGGAAGAAATGGGGAGCTGAATGTTTTGGGAATCCTTGGACATCTCAGGGAGAATAGTGATTTAGTTAGTGTTAGTTGTTATCAGAAGCAGAGACTTTGTATTTAGATGCAGTTACTGAATTGAGTAATGTAGATGAGAGACAATCTATAAAATACACAAACTTGCTTACAGTGAGGTACTTGAAATACAAGATATTTAAAGACTTCTTAATCAGTCCCCTCCAATCAGCATGTTACAGTTCTCCTTGCACGTGTAGGTTCCCTTGTTTTAGGAATCCTCCCAGTGATGCGTGTCTGGATGGGCTGACCCCAATCTTCTTACAGGAGTGTTTTAGGCACCACCAAGAGCTTCTCTCCAGCCCTCAGCTGTGTCCCTCAGGAAGAACTGAGGCTCTCTTGGTAGCTCATCTTTCCTGTTTCTTTGGGGCTCAGTTGCTCTGCTCTTCCTGTGAGTTACTGGCCAAGCGCTTCTGCTCCGCAGCTCTGGGCTCTTAGCTGGGCTGCCTGGCTCTTTGGAGTAAGGAGGAAAAGCTCTTCTTGCTGCAGGACAGAGAACTGCAAAGATCTGGAATGGAATTTTGTAAGGAACTCAGTGCTGGACTGTTCTGGAGCAGCCCTGGGAGGGCTGGGTGGTGGAGCTCCACCAGCATGGCTTAGGGCAGAACCTCCATCCGTGCTTCCCCCTCGGTGCTTTGAAGAACACTGACCTGGTCCTTGCTTTCCAGCACAGTTACAGAGACAGAACACTTCCATAGGTGAGACCTCAGGGCTGGATTTGTAGGGAGTGGGATGGTGAGTTCTCATTCCCAATGTGTGCTCCATCTGTAGCCCCAGCTCAGAGCAGGACCCTGCTGCAGTGACAGTCACCCCAGGTCTGCAGAGGACCTTCCTTTTGCCCTGTGGGAAGGAGAGGGAATTCCCACAGATTCAGACTTTCTTCTCTTGTGCTTGTCAGTAAATGCACAAATGAAGGGTAAAAAACCAATTGAAATTCCACTTAGAAGTAGCTTACTTCATTGCAAGATTTTTCCAGTTGAGTTTGAGTCTCTCCAGCACAACCTCTGTGCTAGCACAGAAACTTTGTCAGACTTTCCTTTTTCTTCATTTTATCCTTTTTTCATTCCCACATAACGCATTAGAGGTGTTCATTGGGTTTATTTGATTTTTCCTTCATGGAATCATGGGTAGTTTCATTGCAACTCATCTCTTTCTGTTTGTTTCGTATAGGGCTGGTAGTGCAGGACCATTCAGACCCCCTGTTCAGTTCCTATGCCTATAAGTCCCACTACCTACTGAATGAGTCAAATCGTGCTGAGTTGATGAAATTACCTATGATTCCTCCTCCTTCGTCAGCTTCCAAAAAGAAATGTGAGAAAGGTAACCAAAATAGTTTCTTTCTCTTTAATTTACTTTCGCTTTTTCTATTTTTTCTCTCTAAATCAACGGAGAAATGTCTGCTTGTCCCCACACTGACTGCTTTCAGTGACCTTCACTCATGGTTTTTTGTGAGCCTGTGTTCATGTTGTTGGCAATTTTTATTTTTATTTTTTTTTAATTATAAAAGGGCTTAAAATAATTGCTGTCACTAAATTCTCCTTGGAAGAGATTTGGTCACTCTGTACCTGGCCTGGGCTGTTCCAGGTCCAGGGAGCTGTTTGCACAGCAATGTGAAGAGGAGGCAGATGGATCTCGATATTGTTGCAGTTCAGTATTTACCTGGATGATGTAAAACCACTTCTTAAACGGATTGGAAGCAGAGGGGGGATGTACTGCTGTGGATCTTGGGCAGGTCCTGAGAGAAGAGAGAGCGTTTGGGGCTGGGCCAGGGTGGGTGCTGTGTCCTTCTGGAGGCTGCCAGAGCAGGAAGGCAGTGAGCTTTGGCCTGTGTGTGTCCCACCTCCAGCACGGGACAGCAGTGCCTCGTGCCTGTCCCCTCCCGTGGGGATGGGGCCTTGCCCCAGCCAGGCTCTGACCCCGGCCAGGGTCACTCCCTGCAGCCGGGGGGGCTGGGGCTCCCCAGATCCCTGCTGGGGCTCCCCAGATCCCTGCTGGGGCACTTGTGCTGTCTGTGTGCAATGCTCAGCTGTGATGTTTCATTCCCCACAGAACTTTGGTTCCCCGGGATCGTTCAGAGCCGGTGCCCCATTGCCCAGCCTGAGTTAGGTCACTTTGAGCTTTGTGAGACCAATGGCTTGCAGTAGTCCTGTAATTCCTGGAAACAAGAATTATTTTGAGCCCTGTGCTTAGCTTGAGCCATATCTGCCTAATGCATCCCGAGAGCAATGTTGGGTTTTTTCTTGCTTAGCATTGACGGTTTCGTGTTTGATCGTGTTTGATTTTTGCATCTCTTGGCATTTTCTCATCTTGGATAATGTTCAGTAATTTGTCTGTATTTCCTCTGAAATTACATTTGCAAAAAATACTTCAAAAATTCCATTATGAGTTTGGGAGCTCTGGAGGATCCATGTGACTGGATTTTACTGGCTTTAGCAGAGGAAATACAGTGCTGGTCATGCAACTGAATTGTTTAAGGAATGCTCATTGTAACATGCAATGATCAATTAATGCAATGATATTTTGGGAAGTCTATAGGTGGACAAGATTTTCTGATAAAGGTTTGAAGGTGACTATTCACATTTCTTTTGATACTGTGATTGAAAATTAGTTTGAATACTCTCAAGTCTCTCCCAGATTTTCCATCTGGGAGACAAAAAGTTGATAATTTTTAAATATATATACATATAAGAATGTATATATATATAATTTATATACCTGCATTTCTAAAATATTACAGCATGTGTATCAAGTCATCTTACATGAGCTGCTTTGTGAGGGTGGCTTAGAGATGTGCTGTGGCTCTGCACATGTAACACATTGTCCAGAATGTGAGCCAGCCAAAATAACTGCACAAATTAGTGTAAACTTCAGAAATTCTTGTGAACCCCAGTGCTGAGGTTCCCTCTGTGCACCAGGGATTTTTGGGATGGGGACAACTCACACGTATCTCATTCTGCTTTATGTACTGGGCTCATCCTGGTAAACTTTTTGTGGTGCAAACACATTTACTACATTTCTTTTTCATGTCCTTGCAGCAGAAAAGTATTGATCAACCTATAGGCTGTGGGTTTGGTGCTCGCTAGTGATTGCTGGGGATTCAGTCAGAGCAATGTTGATTGAAAAGGATTCTTTAAAGTGGAGTTTTTGGTTGCTTTGGCCATCCCAAAGCACTAAAAGCTGTTCCCAGCTGCAGTGCTTCCCTTGGCAATGGTGCTCGTCCTGCCAGCTCACCTCATGTTTGAGTCCTCAGCTGCTTTTTTGTCTGATGCAGTTAAGAGTCCCAACTTAGATTAAGCACTGCACAGTCCTTTTTAACCAACATTGTTAAGTTTGACTTGATCCCTTTCTTTTGCCATTTTTCTGTGGGGCAGTGGGAATCTGGAGTGGATGATTTAAAATGAATGTCAATTGCTGGGCACGGGGGGAGAAAATCCTGACTTCTACAAACCAAGCAGGGCTTCTTTGTTTCAAGGTGGCAAACTGTTGTGCTGTGAGTCCTGCCCAGCTTCCTTCCACCCCGAATGTCTCAGCATAGAAATGCCTGAGGGATGCTGGAATTGCAATGACTGTAAAGCTGGCAAGAAGCTGCGGTACAAGCAGATCGTTTGGGTCAAGCTTGGGAATTACAGGCAAGTTCACCTCTTGGGGGTTTTAATGCTTTGGATGTTTTCATGTACCCTGGAATTGCAGGAAGACAAAGCAGCAGCTCAGTCATCATGAACAAGAGTTAGAAATGCAATAAATCCTTTGCTTGGGGTCAGGCACAGATGTCACCCTTGAAATGCAGCGCTCCTGCTTCTCCCAGGCAGTGATGGACTCTGGATTGCACACACCTTTGCTCTGCAGAGCTGATCAGGATGTGGGAAAGCAGGGGCTGGCAGAGCCCTGCCATCCTTACTGCTGTTTGCTTTAGTCAGCTGCAGCAATGCAGGTGTTTACTGGTGAACCTGAAAACCCACTCTCAGGCCATGGATATTCTGAGAAGGCTTTTCCAGAATTTGGAGTAAGAACATTGCTTGTGTTTTGCATGGAGCTTCCCTGGCATTGCCAGCAGGAGCCTTGGCTGCGTGAGGGATGAACTTTATTTCCCTAAGAAAGGAAAACTGTCTTTAATTCTCAATCCCCTTAGGGAAACTGTGAAGCTCTGGTTCAGGGAGCTTACATGCTTTTTTTCTCTCCTACTCTGCAGGTGGTGGCCAGCAGAGATCTGCAATCCCAGGTCTGTGCCTCTCAACATACAGGGCCTCAAACATGATATCGGGGACTTCCCAGTATTTTTCTTTGGTTCACATGACTACTATTGGGTACACCAGGGCAGAGTTTTCCCTTATGTTGAAGGAGATAAAAGCTTTGCTGAGGGGCAAACTAGTATTAACAAGACCTTCAAGAAAGGTAAAATCAAACAAAGTTTATAGTGGTTTATGACAAAAATTCCACGTGTTTGTGTCTCCATCACCACTTAACCTGCATGGGAATATTATGTGACTAGTGTGCTGTGTTCACGTGAAATCCAAACATTGTGTTGATCCCTTGACTGCAGATAAAAATGTTTTTAAGTGCCTACTCATTGTGTGTTGTTGTGGGCCAGTTCAGTGCTTCCACAAATGGGGAGATGTTGTGGTGGATCTTGGGCTCTGCTGCATGGGATCATTGTTCGATATCTTGGTACCTGCTGAAAGTACCTGATGATAAATTCATCATAAATCGCAATAACTAATTTTTACCTTGTCTTTTTGTTAATAGAGTTCTGTTCCTAGTCTTAAAAAAAAATATTTAAATAGATATATGTACATGTATATATTTGATTAGCAGCAGCTGGGGCTGATTGCTTTCTATTCTGAATTCCTTGCATAGCACTTGAAGAAGCAGCAAAGCGTTTCCAGGAACTGAAAGCACAAAGAGAAAGCAAAGAGGCATTGGAAATTGAAAGGAGTTCAAGGAAACCTCCGCCCTATAAACACATTAAAGTGAGTTGGCTTCGTTTTTTATTTTTATTCTGTGTGAGGAAGTCATGAGTGCATGAGTAAGGATGCCTAGAGAAGGTGTGGCTGCCACTCCGTGGCAGTGTTCAAGGATGGGCTGGATGGGGATCAGAGCAGCCTGGTGTAGTGGAAGGTCTCCCTGCCCATGGCAGGGGTTGGGACTGGATAGTCTTTAAGGTCCCTTCTGACCCACACTGTTCTGTGATTCTAAGTTATGTACTTGCACCAAGGTGTTCAGCAGTGGAGGCCTAAAGAAATCCGCGTGAATCATTCCGCTGCTCTGTTCGCTGATCTCTTGTGTTTTGCAGTACTGTAAAACACGGGATAAAGTAATTTTTTCTTTGCCTTTTCAGGTCAGTTGTTGACTCTGTGTTCCCAGTGCATTACCTTCATCCTTTGTTGTCCCCCTTTGTTCCCCAGTCCAACAAGGTGATCGGGAAGGTCCAGATCCAGGTGGCCGACCTGTCGGAGATCCCGCGCTGTAACTGCAAGCCGTCGGACGAGAACCCGTGCGGGCTGGAGTCCGAGTGCCTCAACAGGATGCTGCAGTACGAGTGCCACCCGCAGGTGTGCCCAGCTGGGGAGCGCTGCCAGAACCAGTGCTTCACCAAGAGGCTCTACCCCGACGCCGAGATCATCAAAACCGAGCGCCGCGGCTGGGGGCTGCGCACCAAGAGGAGCATTAAAAAGGTACAGTGAGCCCACGGGGCTGGGACAGCCATCGGGGTGGGTCTAGGTGAAAGCACTCTGCTCCTCCAGAGAATGAACTGTGTTTTAACCCCTCAGCAGCTGCCTGGCTGCTCAGAGCAATGCCCGGTGCATTGGTGACCTTGCCTCGAGGTGTCGGTCACGTCCCGGCTCTTCTGATTTTCCTTAGAAAGCACTATTGTCCTGGAGGGCTGCTTTTAAACATGGGGTTTAGCCATTAATTTTATTAAATTCAGAACTTTTTAAATATGCATTTCATGAAAACCTTTTTACTGCAAATGTTCTGAGTTCATTGACTACAAACGTCCTAATAAAAGTGAAGTATGTAATGAAAATACTTACTGGAACAGCTCCTGCTTCCTGAGGAGTCCATGAATATCATCACATTGTCCTCTTTGAAGAAAGTGGGAAGGTTGAAAGGGTTTATGGCCCTGACAATTGTCTTGTGTACTGAATGCAGGAACAGGGCTGCCTTTTATTCTGCGTGGGTGTATTGCTTGGAGAGCCATAACCTGGTGCATGTATTCACATTGTGCCTACTAGAACCACACTGTTCCTTTTTGTAGGAAATGCTTTTTTCTGTGCTTCTTCCCTTCATCATTGTGATGATGATGCACAGATTTCTTACTTTTGTTCTCCTTTCCTTTGCAGGGTGAGTTTGTGAATGAGTATGTTGGGGAGCTGATTGACGAGGAGGAGTGCCGGCTGCGGATCAAACGTGCTCACGAGAACAGTGTCACCAATTTTTATATGCTAACTGTAACCAAGGTGAATATTGTGTCTTGTTTGATAGCAAATGTCACTCAGTAGCAGGAAACCTTTTTGCTTTGTAAGTACTAAACACATCTTTGTCTTTTTCCTTGAAGGACCGAATAATAGATGCTGGCCCAAAGGGGAACTACTCTCGTTTTATGAACCATAGTTGTAATCCAAACTGTGAAACACAGAAATGGACAGTGAATGGTGACATTAGAGTTGGACTGTTTGCTCTTTGTGACATTCCTGCAGGTAAAAAGATGGCACTATTTGGCATGTTTCTTTTTGTCTTGCAGTGGCCAAGTTCCTCACTTAGAATCATGTTTTTTTCTTTGAAGTTATTAATGCCAGTGAAGTGTTTAGGAACTTTTTTATTCTTTGGAGTGGAGATGATACTTATGGGTACAGTTTTAGCAGGGGTCTCATGGTAACAAATGCTAATGTAATGTCATTGTCACACACCTGTCTTCCCTCAGTGTCCATCTGGGTGAATGATTTTCCTTTCAATTTTAGGAATGGAGTTGACATTCAATTACAACCTGGACTGCCTGGGCAATGGCAGGACCGAGTGTCACTGTGGAGCAGAGAACTGCAGTGGCTTCCTGGGAGTGCGTCCCAAGGTACATGGATGAAACTGCAGCTTCTCCTCACAAATCCAGACATTTTGTAGGGCAGAGAGGGTTTGGATTTATTTCACTCTTTAGCCTATCTAATACTTTCTACCCTTGCAGTCTCCAAAGATTTCATAGTGTGCCCTGCCATGGTGTTGTTTCTGGTGAGAAGTTAATTCAGGAACATCTGAATGAGCACTTCTGGCTTATAGAGCTTAAAAACTATTTTAAATGGATCTCATTTAAGAAAAGTTCATGCAAATAATAACCCAAAATTGACTTGAATGCCAGGGGTTTATAAGTGACTCTGTATTGTGATTTTCTCCTTCTTAGACAGCATTTGCAACAGCAAATGAAGAGAAGGTGAAAAATGCAAAATTAAAGCAGAAGAAACGGAAAATAAAAACAGAACAGAAGCAGATGCATGAAGATAACTGTTTCCAGTGTGGAGATGGGGGAGAGCTGGTCATGTGTGATAAGAAGGACTGTCCCAAAGCATACCACCTCCTATGCCTTAACCTGACTCAACCACCTTTTGGTAAGAGCAGTCACATGGCTCCTCCTGCTACAGGACAATGTTGGAGGTGAAATGCAGCATTCATGTACATAAAATACAGTGTTCACTAGCATTAAATGCAGTATTCATTTGCACTAAGTGGACCAAATTTGTTTTTGCAGTACCACTCACTTTTAGCAGTACTCCAGATGACTCTTCCTAAATGGAACCAGTGGGCAGAGGCTTTGTCATAGTTTTTAATGTTGTTCTTGTTCCTCTTCTTGAGTCAAACTTCCTCTTATTTTGATGGAAACATGAGCATCATCTTGGTGTCCTAGCACAAGCAAATAACAGTTCAAACACTGACAAAGCCAGCAGAATGTGTAGGGCTGACCTAAAGCTTCCTTTGGAGGTACCCTCTGAGGAGCACAGTGTCCAGGGCAACGTGAGGTGCTCACAAATCAGGAAAATGTACAAAACAAACTGTCTTGCGAGGACATTCGGTGATGCCCACGGGAGTGGATCTGACTCTTTTAAGGTCTGGTTGTGCATGTAGTAATGTTCTGGGCCAAGAGAGGCCTAAAAAAGGCAAAATAGAACTGTGTTCAGTCAGATTCTTGTAGCATCTCAGATGAGAAGCAGAAGTAGCAGCTGATTTTTCTGAACTTTGTTTGCATTCATCTGAGCAATCCAGCACGGCTTGAGAGTTAAAGGCCAGTGCTGTCCCCAAAGTGCACTAATTCCAGCTTCCTTTCTCTCTCTCCTGCCATCTTCAGGAAAGTGGGAATGTCCGTGGCATCAGTGTGACATCTGTAGCAATCCTGCCGTGTCCTTCTGTGAGTTTTGCCCCCATTCCTTCTGTAAGGATCACGAGAAGGGAGCCCTGGTGCCGTCGGCGCTGGACGGCCGCCTCTGCTGCTCCGCACACGACCCCAAATCTCCTGTGGCACCCGAGTACTGGAGCAAGATCAAGTGCAAATTGGAAGCACAGAATGCTGTGGAAGAGGCAAAGGAGTGAATTTGGTTAAAAACAAACACGGGAGGGGAGAAGAGGAGCAACAGGCGATGAACTCAGAGATTGCAATGCCACACTGGGCTTTGTCCTCGGGGCCGTCACGTGTGAGCTGGAACAGGACCATTGACCTGAGCGAGGAGGACCAGGCAGTGGTGTTTGCTTTTTATTGTTTGGTCTTTCTTTTACCCTTGAATGTGCTACAGCAGCTCTTACTGTTGGAAACCGGGAGCGTCTTGGCCTTTGAAGAAAACCGTAAAGCTTTTGACAGTGAAAAGAATATTCTGTTTAAAATAATGTTCTTTGAGTGTAGAAAGCAAAGCATAGCCACATATTTATTTATTTAATTTTGAAAGGGTGTTGAAGATCTGGCTTTGATCAGTCATCGTGTCTTTAAAAACAAAACAGCGAAGCCAACGTAACTTTTGTGTCTAGTTTGTGGAAAGAGCAAAGCCTCTCCCCTCTGTAACACTGAGATGCCAAACAGACAGGTGTGGGTGTCAGACCAGGTGGCTCTGAAATGCCTCTGTTCCAGTACTTATTGTTAAAGGCATTGGAGAAGGTAGGTTGTCTCTCATGTTTACTTATGAATATTATTGTGAAGCTTTTCCTGTGAGAAATCAGGTGTGTGACTTCTGGGAAGTGCTCATAACACAAGGTCTGGCAGTGGGGAAGAAATGGTGGTTCCTTGCTCCAGAGCTGTCTTGGGTGTTTGCAGACAGATGGAAAAATTCAGAGTTTAATTGCACAGCGGTCATTTCTTTATCCTACCTGTTTTGGAAACCCCTCCCAGGCAGGAGAGGCTCCCAGCCTCAGTCAGTCCTGCCAGTGGATTCGTGATCTGCCACATTTGCCCTGGTTTGGTGGCAGTTCCTGAGTGTGATTCTTCAGTCCTGCCTTCTCAGGCTCCCTTTGGCTTCAGGGAGACTTGGGCATGTGAGGGACCTGACCCGTGTGCATGTTGGTTTCAATGAAATGTTAAGATTTTGTGGTTGAGAGAGATCTTCTAACTTTAGTCTTCATCGTTAATGGAGCTGAGGAACATCTCAGCACTTCCTCAATGAACAGGGTATTTTGTGTCTGGGTAAGGGGCCATATCCCAGCAGCCAGCTGATGCCTCAGGAGATGGTTCTGTCTTGGATTTCCTCTGTTAATCAGAGAGACAGATTCCTTCAGTGAGGCTTTCCAAGTGGCTTGTGTTGGCTCTTGCTCCAGAATTTTTTTAGTAAACCTATATTCCTCCTTTTTTTTTTTTTTTTTTGTGCAAGGGGGCACTGGAGCTAATTTTGGTGACTCTTCGCCCCCAGCCCATGATCTCACCAAGCACTGTCTCCCCCCTGCCCTGGTATAGCAAGTACTTCTGACTTGTGTACTGGTAGTAGCTATTCCCTGCCAGCCTTTGCTCGTGGGTACTGAAAATAATCAAGTGTTGCTGGCATCTGGCTGAACTGAGCCTTGGAATTAAGAACCTTGTCTCTGGAAAACTGCTTACACAAACCTGTGGGAACACAGAGACTTCTCAGATCAAGAAAATAGGCTGAAAAAGTCTGTGTGGAATTTAGAACATGTCTTGCCTCTGCCTGATGTCCTTCTCATCCTCAAATTGATGTACAGGGGGAGTTTTTTTGTGTGCATGGCAGAGAGATAGATACACTACAGTCCCTGAGCAGCTGCTGTGCCATGGACTCAGCCCAGAGCACCTGCCCACACCTCCCTTGGGGTGACAGAACCCATGGGTGTCTGGGGCAGGCCTGGGCCAGCAGCTCTTGGGATCCCTAAAGCACTTCCTGCTGTGGGCCATGCTCCAGTCAGGGTCTGACACTAACCCGGCTGGAAAGCAGTGCTGGATTTTGGTATTTTTAAAGAAAAAAAATTACAGAAAGGATTTTATTTTTCTTAACATTTTGTGTGAGAAATGTCTCTTTTTAAGCTCTTACTGAGGATGTTTAACCTTCTCAGAAATTCCAAACACAACTCTTGCTACCATGTCTGTAGGGCCTGAGGTGTTCACTTTATATTATTTATTAGGCTGGATAATGTTCAGTGATTTTCTCTGAAGTCAGAGCATTCTGATATTGCAGATATCAGCTGATATATTATACATATATATATATATGTTTATCTATATATATATATTTATCAGATATGTTGCTGGTATCGTGCTCCTGTGTGAGTGCCCTGACCTGCTCTATGCATTCCCTGTCCATGCTGAGCAGAGGGATGTGGTGTGGCAGCACCAGGACACCTTGGGAGCCACAGACTGTCAGTGGCCACCTTGGCTGTGCCACAGTGCTGAGCCAGGGCACAGGACACAGGGAGGGCACAGAAGGCTTAAAACTTCTCAAATGCTGTGATGGAGGCTGCTGCTTCTCCTGTGCCACTCTTTGTGTTGGTTCACTTTGTGTTCAGACTTCTTTTTTCCACCAAAAAATCATTCACAGCAGCCAATAGCTGGGCTTGGACTCGGAAGGGAAGGAGAGGTTGTTCAGTTTGTGAGCAAAACTCTGAACTGAAGGTGAGTTTTTCAAAGAGCTTTAACATTGTTAGATAAGAAAAGACCAGTTCAGATGATCTTGGTGACTGCAGGGGCTGTTCTGAGTGCCAGACTCTGATGTTAAAATGCACATTTTAACCATTCTTTGTAAGCTGAGTAACCAGAATGTAGTTTGCTTAGTGCAGCTCCTTTGTAAGGAAAACATTGCACAGCTGTTCTGATGGATTGGCTTCAGCAGAGTGGGAGGCAGCTGCTGAATTAATTTGTGTGGGCTCCAAAATAAGGAATCTTGGATAGTAGGGTCATTTCATGCTGAGACCTAGAGGGAATCCACAGAACTGGTGATTTTGGTGAAGAGCTGCAGTGTGCTGTCCCGGCGCATTGCTGTTCCTTCATGGGAACACACGGGAGTGTTTTTCCCTTATTTTTGTGTTAAATTTTCAGGGTGGCCTCACACTTCTGTTGACTTCCTACTTCCAGCCCTGACACCTGGGCAGTGCCTGAGCTGCCCTGCCCACGGAACAGGGTTTGTAGCTTACTGGAGCTTTTCCTCTGCAGCTGCACCTGGCCACAGTGCAGGCGTCCTGCAGCCCATGGCCAGATGAGTCTAGAAGCAAGAGCTCCACGATGCTGTGATTGCAGAGGTGCAGAGGCTGGTTCCACCATTCCTGAACACATGGTGCAAGCATTAGCTGTTGTAGCTGTCAGATTATTGTATAGACGTGTCCTGTCCATAGACTGTTGAAGGCGTTTGCAGCTCAGGAAGGAAATTTTGTGGGCAAATCACCTTCTCTGGTCACCACGTGGTCTTGGAGAATCAGTTCAAATGGAGTAATAGGGCTGGAATGTGGATTTTTGGCCTTTCTTCTAAAAAGACCCCTTCTTTTATCTTAATTTCAGGAAAGAATGGGAAAAACACAATTACTAGACATAATTATCAATGAGCATAAAATCTGTATATATTGAAACTTGACAGAATTATGTGGGTGGGGAGGGGGGAGGGTGGGATGGGGCGTCTGATGCTGGTACGGAGAAGTCACTTTAACATGGAAACCTCTGCCTCATTGAATTCAGGGTTTAATGTACTTGAAGCTCTGCAGTTCCTTTTACAGCTTTTTTTTTTATTTATACATGATTTTTTGTATACTGCATTGAAATGTCCTTGACTTCCCCCAAGTTCCCTCCAGCTCCCGCTGTACAGTGGATCCATGGCAAACGGGAGGGTTTGGAAGCAGCAGTCTTGGAGCTGTGTGTGTTCACCAGGTGTTGTGTGGGAGATGGTGACCTTGGAGCAGTGCTGTCCCTTCCCATTGCCATCAGCTTTCCCCACCATTTCTCTTTGTGTAGCAAAAACATTTGCACTTACTATACACTCCTACATGTTGGATGTATTCCCAGTGTTGTTCTGAGGGGGGAAAAAAAGGCAAAACAGGAAGAAAAGAAAAGCAAAGCTGTTCCCTGTGATACTGTATTTCTGAGTGAGCAGCTCAGGTCTGTGTTCCCCTGGGAGGGGTCTCGCTGCTCCAGAGCAGGAGGGAGGGAGCTGGGACTGTGCTTTGTGCAGGGGATTTCTGCGATCAATGTGAATAAAAAAGGGAAAACATGTCTGAATTTGCCAAAGCCATTTACCACTCCCTGTGGCCCGGGGCTGTGCCCTCCCTGTGCCACCACCAGCTCCAGGGACAGGCGGCTGCCTGGGGAGATCCCTCTGGAGATCCCAGCTGTGAGGGGTCCCTGGGAGCCCCCACCTTGCAGCTCTCTCTCGCTTTTGGGTCATAACCAGACTGGATGAACCCCTGCGCTCCCTGTTCCAGTGGATCTCCCTGTTCCAGTGGATCTGTATCTCATTTCTGGTGTCACTTTTCCTTTCCTGACAAGCTGCAGCCCCCGGGGTGATCCTGTCCCGTTTGACATTCGGGGTGCTCTGAGGACCCCAACCCGTTTGTCTCCACGAGTGATGTTGCACAACACAGATCCCCACGGATCCGTCTCCATCCCCACGTGCTCTGTAAGATGGACCTTTGTAGAGTCGTTATTTCTGTAGACTTCGTTTATCTGTAACAAACTTTGTAGATTCTGTGAAATGTTATTTTAATGAAATCACTCGAGTCTTTAATAGCAAAGCATCGATACTCACCGAAGTCGGTATGGAAGAGTTTTTGGACACAGATGCAGCCCTGACACTACCAAGGAGTGTCTGATTCCACGGGGCATTACTGTATCATGACTTGATGTTGCCGCATAGACTTTGAGATATCCAATATTTTGGGGGGGTTGTGTTGGCCTCTGTCCTCTTGCATAGTGTGAAGCCTGTAAAGCTGGTTCCCTGTACATAGATAGCTCCTGTCCTCTAGGTAGAGCGTATCGAGACTTGCCTGTAATATTTTAGCTTCTTACTGACTGTGTGTGATGGTAGAACATATAATTTTTGTACATTCTATTTACTGAGATGTTGCCTTTTTTTTTTTTTTTTTTGTATTTTATTTTACAAATACTCTGGAATTCAGATGTGGGGGGGTTGGGCTTTGGTTGTTTTTTTTTTGTTTGTTTGTTTGTTTGTTTTTTCCTTTTTTTTTTTCCTTTTGCTTTTCCGTGAGGATTCCTTTGGAAAGGTTTTTAATGACATTCCACTGATCTGAAATTTTTGCTTGAGGTTGACTTCAATAAATCGTTCTGAATGTTCCAATGCTGAGATGAGTCAGTTCCGTCTCGGGGCGGGGCGGGGGGATGGATAACGGGAGGATAACGGGACTCCCGGTTGCGGTCCCTCCTCCGGGCTGGGCTGCGCTCGCCCCGCCCCGGCGGCTCCGCGGGCGAGCAGTGGCCATGCGGCGAGCGGAGCTGGCGGCCGAGACCGCGCTGCGGGTGCTGCTCCTCGCCACCTTCGGGTGGGTGCGGGACCCCCGCCCGGGGCCGTCCCCGCCCGCCCCGGGGCTCACGTGTCCGTCTCGTTTCCAGGATCATGGAATTCCTGCCGCCCTTCCAGCGCGTGGTGCAGCCCGAGGAGATGTGGCTCTACAAAAACCCCTACGTGGAAGCGGACCGTGTTCCCACGGTGCTCATGTTCGTAAGTTCGGTGGGTTCGTGAAGTGGTTTGGTTCGGAAGGGACCTTAAAAGATAATTTGTTCCCTCCCGCTACGGGGGATGCCTCCCTTCCACCCGACCAAGCCCTGCGCAGTCTGTCCAGGAGCGTGGGGCATCCACAGCTCCTCTGGGCAGCCTGTGCCTGTGTTTCCTGCATTTGCTTTGATTTATTCTCAAATTACAAGCTCTCCTTTTAAAGCAGAGCTGCTGGCTAAAGGCTTGTACTGCAATACCTGCCGCTCCTAGTGCACGTTGCAGAAAGTGCAGGATATCCGTGTGCATCCACGAGGATAAATAGGGAAGGGAAGGGTGGGAGGATGGAGCCGGGCTCTGCTCAGTGGGGCACAAGCTGGAACATGGACATTTCCACCTGAACCCGAGGAAGAACTTTCTGTGTGGGTGATTGGGCAGTGACACAGGCTGCCCAGACAGCAGGAGTCTCCTCACCTGGACATCCTCATAATCCATCTGGACACAGTTCTGGGTGGTGTATTCTGGGGACCCTGAGCAGAGGGGTTGGACTTGATGGTCCCCAGTGGTCCCTTTCTGCCCAGCCTGTGAGATTAGAACCAGCTCTTGTCATGTTTTGAGGCTTTACCATCCAGGGTTGCCTTTGGGATTTGAGGTTCGTGAGCTAATGAGGACTTTGGACTGTTGTCCATAATCCATTCCACGTCTAAATTACTGGGTGCATGGGCAGCTCTCACTATCAGGGAATGTGTTCCTTCCAAGCAGCTATTTTTAGCAGAGATTTATTATCATTTTAATGTTAAATGTTTCCTCAAGGGCTCCAGGCTTGGTTAGAAGAGTTTGACTAACTGTGTGTTGGATTTCCTGAGGAGAGCAGTGTGACAGAGGGATTGGCTCCCTCTGTCACAGGTCTGAGGTGAGAGGCTGTAACTCTTGAGTTGCCAAATGGGATTGTGTGCAAGAGGAACATGAAGGACAAAACCTCGGGATAGCATTTGGAACAGGCAGTGTAAAGCAGGACATGTGCCAGAGTTCAGGTGGGCACAGACTCCGTGGGAGCCATGGTGAGGATGTCCCGGGGTGAAATCCCCCCGGGCTGAGATGGGGATGATGATAACTGATTGCTCTGAATCAGCAGCTCCCGTGGTTTTGCTGACAGAGCACGGGTGCTGCTGACAGAGCTAATGCTGGGGCTTGCAGGGAGGGGAGAGCTGAGGTGCTGTGCCTGGGGACACCCCCAAACCAGCCAGAGCAGCACTCTGCCAGAAGAGCTGTCTGAGAGCCAGAGGATGTGCTGGGCTGATCAGGGCCTGCTGCAGATTCCAGCTGGGGATGGTGTTCTGATGGAGCTGCAGTGAGTGCAGATTGCTGCTTGGCTTTGGGAAAGGGAAGTGTACTCAGTCTTCTTCAGTAACTGCTCTTGCTCTAAACCTGCTTCAGTGACACCTAAAATTCTCCTCGTTCTGTGCAGTTCATCGCATTTCTGTCTCCCTTGTTGCTCATCCTCCTGGCGAGGCTGTTCATGGGCGCTGACCACGAGGACACGAGGGAAGCCTGCCTTGGTGAGCTCCTCCCTGTCCCAGAGAAGGGCGGCTTGAGCCCTGCCCACGCCTGAATGTGCTGCACTCCCAGGTGGGAGTGGTGCTGATGTGACCCTTTTGCTCTCTCCCAGCTGCCAGCCTCGCTCTTGCCCTGAACGGGGTTTTTACAAACGCTCTGAAGCTCGTTGTGGGGAGGTGAGGACTGCCTGGATCCCGGCTGCGCCGCGCAGGGAGACTGGGGGAGGCAGGTCTGCAATAGCCAGGTCAAGGCCAGCAGCTGAACTTGGACATGCTCAGCCTGGAAGGAATGTGTTGTTGTTTTTTGGTTTTTTTTTTTTTTTTTTCCTAGCTGTAAAGACAATTTAGAGTTAGAAAAAAACCACTGGGGAGCTGCTGTCTCAGGCCATCATTCAGACGGGCTCATTTAGGGCAGGTGGCGTTGGCACGGGCAGCTCTCTGCTGCTCCCAGGGCACTGGCAGCGCCCAGCCTGAGGGCCCTGAGCTTCACTTCCCTGTCCCAGGCCCCGGCCCGACTTCTTCTACCGCTGCTTCCCGGACGGCCGAGCCAACACGGAGCTGCTGTGCACGGGAGACGCCCGCAGGGTGACCGAGGGGAGGAAGAGCTTCCCCAGCGGACACGCTTCCTGTGAGTGCTCCTTGTCTCCTTCCTGCTGCAGCCTGGGCTGTGGGGAGCAGGATCCCTGGGGAGAGCAGCTTGCATTTGCTTTTCCTGCGCCCCGCAGCTTTGGCTGCGTTCGTTGACGTGATCAGGGGACTCTGCAAAGCAGTGGGGTGAGAAATGTGGTGCAAAGCTCTCTGTAACCCTGGAAGGAGGGACGTGTGCCAGGTACCAGCCTCTAGGATCCATCAGTCCCAGCTGGTAGTTCCTTGGCTCAGGGACAGGCAGACACCTCTCACAGCTCTTCCATTGCAGCAGCAGAGGGTGAGGGTCTGGCAGCAAAGCCTGGAGCTATTCTGAACCAATACTGTCCCGTTCTCTTCCAGTTGCCTTTGCTGGTCTTGCCTTCTCTGCCTTCTACCTGGCAGGGAAGCTGCACAGCTTTGTTCCGGGCCGGGGGGGCCGGGCCCTGCGCTTCTGTGCCTTCCTCCTCCCCCTCTTCCTGGCCACCCTCATCGCCGTGTCCCGCACCTGCGACTACAAGCACCACTGGGAAGGTGGGTGAGCATCTCTGGGGCACCTGGATGGGGCTCAGCAGGTGCCCTGAGCAGGGCACTCCAGACACGGGGGGGGGGGGGGGGGGCTGTGGTGCCACAGAAGTGTTCAGAGCTCCCAGCAGCAACTTGGGGATTTTTTTATTCTCCTCCAGTGGCAATTTTGGTGCCACCTTCAGGGAACTGATGTTTTTCTGTGTGGTTTTGAAGTACATACCAAGTTTGGGTTTGCAGCCAAGTCAGGTTAGGGATGCAGCAGAAAAGAAAAGCTGCTGCTGAGGAATTGATCGTGAGACTTGGGAGGGTGAAGGGCCATTAACTGTGCTCTGGTCTCACCCACAGATGTGTTGGTTGGCTCAGTGATGGGCTTGGTGCTCGCATACCTGTGCTATAGGCAGTACTACCCTCCCCTGACAGACACCACGTGCCACAAACCAGCTGTGGCCAAGCCCAAACCGCTGCCGGCGCACGAGGAGAAGCCTCCAGCTCCCAGCTTCCACATGAGCATATAGTGCTGGGCCCTGGGGGCCAGGGCAGGGCAAGGCTAGGGGGAGGCTGCTCAGGAGAAGTAGCTCCCTTGAGGAGGAGCCCCTGGGCAGGTGTTCCCTGCCAAGCCAGTGAGTTTCCTGTCCTTGCCCTTGTGTTGCTTCATTTCATTGAATTTTGTAGACCAGTTCCTCTTCAGGCCCACTGTGAAGCAAGGGAGGCACTTGGGGTGCCAGCCTGTGGAAAGACAGTTGGGGTGTGAAGGTCCTGAACAAGAACTGGGAAAATGTGACAACCCAGTGTGCCCAGTCTGGTGGGAGTTCTTGTGTCCAGTCCAGGAAGCACCACTGGTCACCTCTCTGCAATACAGCCAAGCTGTCCCAGCCTTTATCCTGAGAAATGAAGTGCAGGATCTACCAACTTCAGAGTTTTTCTATTTCCCAAATAAAGAAGTTTAAATTTTGTAATGAGCTGTGGTACTAAAACTTCTTTTCAAGGCTTAGGCTGTTGCTTTATAAGCCATTTCCTCTGGTGTCTGCAGGAGTTTCTGGTGGGTTGCTCTTTCATTGCAGCTTTAATATAGTTTTAAGGAGGTAACAGCAGAAAATTAAATGGTGTCTGAGAGCCTCCTGCCCATGGTCTGTCTCTCCAAGGAAGGGCAGAGTGCTGCTGAGATCCAGGGCCAGCTGCCTGGCAGGGGCTCTGTGAGCAGTTGTTGGTTGCTGGTCCCTTCAAAGACAGGTGTACTACATGCAAATAGCACAGGTGAGGCTGCAGCACAGCAAGGCAGGTGAGTCAGTAATGAAACCCCATCAGCTGCAGTTCGGGCCCTCTATAACTCTGCAGCTTCAACAGAGTTACAGAAATAGCTTCACTTTCCCCTAAAACTGCACATGTGAATTTTCCAACCCTTCCCTCTCCCCCCAGACACGCACACACCACAGTCCTCTACTTATTTATTTTGGCTTTTACTGGAAAAGACATTAAATAACATTTAAAATGTATTTAACTTCTTTTTTTTAACAAAGTGCATAACTTAAAAAGCTGATCATTAGTGTCCTATGTTAAGACTGTCCCTTTTCCTACTCCCATGAGACCTTAGCCAGCAGCAGTTCAGGTGCTGACCAAGCAGCTTGGCTGTTCCTGCAGTCAGGTAAAGAACATCTTCTGTTCCTTGGGAGGAGGGATGGAGGCTGCAAACAAAACCCTTCCAATAGTGCAAATAACAGACAATGGAGGAAAAACAAACCAACAGGCTGTGGGGGAAAAAGGCTCCTTACCCCATGCAGGGCAAAAGTCAGCAGGAGATAAAGTGGTTTGGCTCTTCCAAAGGCTGCACAGCAACACCTCATACAGCACTGGAGCCCCAGCCCAGGCACTGAGCCAGCCCAGGGGCTTTGGGGGCCAGGGAAGGATCACAGAGGCTCTCCAGCCCTGTCCCCCTCAGAAAAGAGCTTCAAGGCAGGTACAGACTGAGCTGCCTACAGAGCTGGTGTCATTCCTGCAGTGTCCAGACCCTGCTGGATCTGGCCTGCACCTTTGCTGGCTGTGTTTTGTACATTTAAAGCTAAAAACAAGGACTGGAGCATGGCAGGATCTCCATCCTCAGCTGGCAGCTCCATGTCCTGCAGGGCAGAGGGCTCTCGCTGCCCTGCCACTGCCAGGAGCAGCTGCTGCTGCCCAGGCTGGCTGGAGCTGGAGGTGAAGTTTTCCTTGGAGCAGGTACAGCTGGGCACTGGCTGTGCCTGGGGAGGGTCCTTGGTTTGCCAGCACGGCCTGGGTGAGGGTGCTGAGCTGCCACTACCAGCACACCACAGCAGGGAGGAGCACAAACATGCTGCTCTCACGGGGTGCTTTACAGGGCAGCCCTGCCTGGCATAGCCCAGGGGTGCACAAACATGCAGCAGCAGTGCAGGGACACGAGGGTGGGTGGTTGCTGCACAGACCCTGCTGGCTCAGCAGCAGCAGCCTGTACCCTGGGCTTTGCCTCCCGGGCCCACAGTGCTGGTGTGGGTGTTTGTGTTAGCAGTCAGCAAGCTCCCCTGCTCCAGGGCTGCTGGAGCTCTTTCCACGCTGTGTGTTTAAGGCTTTTTCTCCTCAGGGTCCCGGGCTGTGAGTGTCCTTTCCCAGGACACTGTTCTGATCCTGACAGCTTGTCTGCTGCAGTGCTGGAGAGGGGCTGGTGAGGGGACTCACGGGGTGCAGGGTGAAAAGTACACGTTGCCACAGGGAGTCACTGTACAGGTGTTGTGTGTGCTTGAGCAGAAGTGGTTTTCCCTTGATGGTTTTTCCCCCTACCCCTACCCAAAACAGAGGGAAATCCATCCTTATCTCCAGGCAGCAGCAAGTACTTGGGAAGCAGCATGCAGGACACGGTAGCAGAGGAGAGAGGAAGGCAGAGAAGAGATCTGGACTTTCCTGGTGAGTACTCAGTGGGATTGGACCTAAGAAAGCAAAAGGAGAGCACAGGCAAAGGTTCTGACATGCCAAAGAAGAAAGCTGACAAGTTCCCTGCCTTAGGTAATGGATATTACTCCCTCAAACAAACCAAATCTCCTCTGAGGTGTCCTAGGAAATCCAGAAGGGGTTTCGGAAAGGTGACTTACAGCCAGAACAGCACAGGTTGGTCACTGGCTTCCTGGTAAAGGTTGATCCAGTGTGATGCCTTGAGTCTGGTAGATCTCCTTCAGAACCAGCAGAACTGTGTCCTCTGACTCCCTGCAGGAGGAGGACATGGCAATCAAAAGGGAAAGCTTCCTGCACTGTCAGGACATCTGTGATGGTTGGGGTAGATGCAGTGCTCTGCAGATGCAGGCAGCACCACAAGTCCTTCCTCTGTCTGTGCCCACCCTTTGTGTGTCACAGGCAGGAGAAGATCTTATTCCCTTGATCAGCTGAGGCTTTTCTTACTATGCTGGCTTTGAAACTGATGCCATTCTGCTTCCACCACATGTAAATGTGAAGCCCTGAGCACTACACAGACACTTACCAATAGCAGAGATGCCCCTGGAGTGCAAACAAATACTCATTGAAGCTCTCGATTGGCTTCTCCTGCAGCACGTAGTCGATGCGGTTCCCTCCATTCAGCCTCCCCACGTTGATCAGGGGGGTCTCCTCCTTCACTGCTGCTGGGGGCTCCTCTGGCTTTGTGTCTGGAGGAAGGAAGAGCAGCGTGCTTCAGCCACAGGGTACCAGCAGCCATGACAATACAACAGCAGGGCCATGCCCTCCCTTTACCCCTCTGCAGCTCACACAGGGGAGAGGCAGCTGAAGTGCTCAGAAACAGCAGCACAAGGGACAGCCAGAGGAGGGGGACAGGCTTAAAATGTGGTGTGCTGGGACCCTCCCCCAGAAAGCCCCTTCATCGGGGCTAATAGGGGAAGGACATAGCATTTGGGGAGAGCCAGGTGCCTCCAGAACCCAAAGGTGATCCCTTTGCTGGGCACAGATGCTGGGCACGGTGGCTGTGGGAGCCCAGGCTGCACAGGCAGCTCCCCTCTGCCCCACACGCCCCACCACCCACCTGGCTGCTTCTCAGTGCCAGCCTCTGCCTCTGCTTCGGCCTCAGAGCTCCCTGCCTCCAGGGCTGGCACGGGGGCACGGGTGAAGGACTGCCAGGCCACCCGCAGCGAGCCCAGCAGGTTGTTCTTCAGGTCCACGCTCATGCGAGTCAGCCCTTCCTTCAGTTCTGCAAGGCAGGAGGGGGGTGACTGTGGGGCTGGGGGCTGCAGCAGCAGCCCTGGGCCGGGGGGCAGGGGCTGCCTGTGCCATACCAAGGTGCATCCTCTTCCTGCCCTTGTGGTGGGGCAGCAGCATGGGCTCGAACTCCAGCTCCGGGACGATCATGGGCTCGATCCGATACGCCACTGGGTCAAACTGCACACGAGAGGGGGACAGTGGCCAGGGCTCGTGCTCCACGTGCCTCAAGCAGGACAGCTCTGGTTCTTATACCTACGGGGTGGAAGATGTTGAAGAAGCCCTTGCAGGTGGGCAGGCTGTAGTTGGGGTCGATGCGCTTCACTCCTCGCACGGTGAGGAACATCCCAATGGGAGAGCCAAAGGCAAAGAAGATGCTGGGCTTGTAGTTCAGCTGGGGGTAGTTTGCTGAGACCTGGGAGAGGGGGATGCTCAGGTTGTTCATGAGACAATCTCTGTGCTGGTGTTACCAGGGCTTTGTGGGGGCTGCAGCCAGAGCTCAGCTGTTACCTGTCCCAAGCCCACGTCCCTGTACTGGCAGTTCCTGACGTGCTCTGAGCTGTCCCCGTGCTGGGACAGGGACCCTGGCTCGGCTCCACGCTCACTGTGCCCGGGAGCTGCTGAGCTCTGATCCTGCAGCAGCACAAAGGGGTCCTTGTGTCAGAGGGATGGAATGGGATGGATGTGATGGCATGAGCACAAGCCATGCAGAAAACAAACCTTAATCTCTGTCTTGGAGCTGATGTAATGGAGTATTTTCATTCTTGGCCCTAAGGGAATTCCCATTTCTTTGAGGTTTTTCTCTGTGCACAAGAACTGGAAAATAAGCAAGGCTGGTGTTAGTCCAGCAGCAGAGGTGTGGTGAGGTGTCTGTTCCTGGTGAGATTGTGTTCATCCTCAGAGATGTTTAATGTGTGACTCAGTACCAGAAGATGTGCAGTGGTGGGATGATGGGGAAGAAAAGCAAAGAAGAGCCACAAGAGCCAGGTAAAGAGGGGAACTTCTCACCAGTGCTTGCCTGTCCATTTTCTCCTTCTCAAAAACATCGCAATACTCAGACAGCTCCAGCTTCTTCAGGATTTCTTTCACTTCCTCAATACCCCCCATGCTTGAGGTTGTCCTGGACCCCTGTGAACAGATCCAGAAGTGATAATGCTTTCTGCTCACCAGTTTGTTGCTGTGCATGTGTTCTCTCCCCTGTCCCCATGCAGCTGCAGGAAGGAGGGGTCAGTGACCTCCCATACCTGTGCACAGTGCTCGTCCTCCTCAGGATCAGCCTTCTGGTTCGTCAGGAGATCAAACAGAATGAGTGACCCTAGAAACCAAGCATGGGCAGAGCATCAGCATCTGCAGGGGAAGAGCCCGAGCCATCTCCTTTTTGGGATGGAAGAGCTGCACCCTGGATTCTTTTACAGGCAGACAGTGACAGGAAAAGGGACAATGGCTTTAAACTGACAGAGGACAGGCCAGATTAGATGTCAGGAAGAAATTATTTACTCAGTGGTGAAGCACTGGCACAGGCTGCCCAGAGAAACTGGAGCTGCTGCACCCCTGGAAGCTGGGACAGGGCTTTGGAGCAGCCTGGCCTAGGGGAAGGTGTCCCCTCTAACCCAGAGCGTTCTGAGTGTGCCCTCCCTGCTCCCCTGGCTGATGCTGCCAGGAGCCTCACCCAGGCTGTGCCCCGCGATGGACACCCCGCCCTTGAACTGCGGGTTCCTCTGCAGGAAGAGCTGGTGCAGGCGGTTCATCTCCGAGGCCACCGTGTCCACGATGGTCTGGCAATAGGTGGAGCTGTTGTAGAAGAACACATCCAGGATGGTGTCGTTGATGAAGTGACGCAGGCGGTTGATGCTGGGCAGCGTGATCCGCTCCAGGTCACTGCGGGGAAAGGGCAGAGGGGGCTGCAGCTGGGGGAGCCACGGAGCCCCACCCTGTTTCTAAAGTATAAATTCACAGGAGGACTGACACAGTCTCCAAGGAGGTATGTTGTAATCCAGATCCTCAGTTTATGCTCAGATTGGAGGCAAAGCACAGCCTGTGCTCTTATATTCGGAGGATAAAGAGCCTGCCCAGGAGCCTGGCCTGATTTCTGCCCTTGCTGGGGAACTGCAGAGCAGGGCTGCAGTGCAGGAACTGGGTGCTCAGTTCTCAGTCCATCCCGAGATCAGCCAGGGAAAGGCAGATCTCTGCTCCCGGGACTCTGATGGGAGCAGGTACCTGCTGTGTGCTGCAGAATGGGGAGGTGCTCTGGGGGTCTCTGTCTGCTCACCCCTACCCGAAAAACTCACAGCTTTCCCTTTGCTTTTCCAAGAGAAGTGGAGTTTCCAGGGCAGGAGGCTGCCTGTGCACCTTGCCCCGGCCCTGGGGGCAGTGCCTTTGGGACACTTACACGTCCACGCCTGTGGAGTGCAGGGAGCTGTGCCAGTTCACGGGCAGGAACTCCACCCGCCCAACCTGCTGCTGCTCCTGGGCCTTCTTGAAGTGTGCTTGCAGCATGCTGAGGGAAACGTTCCTGAAATCGTTCACTGCAAAACAGAACGACTCTTATGGACATCCACCAGGCTCTGGGGCCAGCCCGTGGCACCAACACCACTTAATACGATGAAAGATCATTATGGGGAAATCCCACCAGGGTCTTTAATCTGCTGCTGCTCCCCTAAGTCCCTGAATCTTTAACTACAGATCAGGGGAGGCTCCATGTCCTGCCACGTGTGTTTATTGGATTTCTCTGCCCCATCTGTACATCCTTCACAGGGGCAGGGCTTTAGTCTAGCAGTCAGGATAAGGCACTTCTAGAAATTTATTAAAAATAACTCTGTTGCGAAGCAGAACTGATGAACAGCAGTTGCCTAAACCCCTTCAGAAGGTGGGATTTGGTGGGTCAGCGCGCGCTCTGTTCACACTGCCCACAGTCAGCAGTTCGGCCATGCAGCCTGCCCCTGGGTGGGGATGCTCTGAGGCCCCACGGCAGCATGTCCCAGTGCCAGGATGAACTGGGAGGTTTTCCCAGCTCTGCACCTACCGCACTGCACGATGCTGCGGAAGCGGATGTCGCAGGCGGGGCCGATCCCGTGCACCACGAACACCAGGTGGTCGATCTGCAGCGGCTCACCTGAGGAGGGGAGGGCAGCTCAGGGCACGGGGACAGCGCCCAGCAGGGAAAGGAGCTGCTGGAGGCACCGCTGCGCGGCACTGGAGCCTCCCACCCTCACCTCACAGGCCACGGAAACCCTCGTCGGTGCCTGGATTTACACCTCATAGGTGCTGGGATTTCTCGCATTTCTCTCAGTTCTGCTAAATTCACCTACTTGTCCTAGGATGGATCTGGACCAAGAGGACAGTAGAGGAAGGGGCTCTTCACCCCTGCCCAGCCATTCAGCACAAGGAATTGCAGGATCAGGAGGTCTCAGTGCAGCTGTCCTGTGCTCAGCTCCATGGAGCTGCATCTCCCAGGTAGGTTGCAGGTGGAGTCAGGGCTTGTTCTCTACTTCCCACACACTTTAGTTTGCATATGTGCCTTCCTGAGGGCAGGCACCCATGGGAAATGGAGTAACTGCCTGATGTCCTCATGGGGACAAGTCCTGAGGCCTGACTGGGAGTCCAGGACAGCTGGGAGAGGACAGAGCTGACACTTGGCTGCAGAGATGGGGAGAACATGTGCCCCAGAGAGTCACCAGCACAGAGGGTACTGATAAACCACTGCGTCCCTAGCAGGGCAAGAAACTCCCCAGCTGTACAAATGTAGACATTGAGACCTCAGGGGTAATTTCAGGCACTGCAGAGCTCCCAGCAGCTCTGTCTCTGTGCAGGAGCTGGAAGCTCACCACCCTCCCCCCGGATCTGCAGCTCTGCACGTTCACTGATGCTGCAGCTCGCTGGGGCTGGGGAGGGGGAGGTTTCTGAAACCATTTGGATCCTTTTGGCACACAATGTTTTGACATGCACTTCACTCCAAGGATCATGAGAGCTTCTGCCAGTCCTTTTGAGTGATCAGGTTGGGAAACTCCACAGGGTTTTGGACGGGTGGAGGGGAGAAGCGAGCTCACCATTGGGGATCTCGACAGCGATGTTCTCCACTCCTCTCTTCACAGTTCGGGGCCGACCTTGTTCCGTGGGGGTGGAGACCCAGTCATCAGAGCTGGCAACGGGATGGTAGTGAACCATCAGCTTGGGAACAAGAAGAGCCTGTCAGTGACCCGAGAGCACAGACAGCCACAGCAGCTGCTGGCTGACACGGGCTGGCACCACACTGCTGGGCCAAGCCCTTTGCCCAAAGAGGTGCTGAACAGAAATGTGAAGCTGTTGGCAGGCTCGGTTGACACTGCCCTCTCCTCTGGTACTGGCAGGTGAGTGCAATGCCACTGGGACAAACCCATTTGAAGGGAACAGCACAAAGAGACCCAAAAAAGGGGATGTGCCCACTGGGCACCACGGAGATCACCAGGCCCTGCTCACCTTTGGGTTGTGCAGGACAATGACTTCTCTGTTGGGGGACTCCAGCTTCTTCTTCCACTCACCCAGGGTCACTGCAATCATGTAAGCTTCCTACAGAAGAGAACACCCACTGTGAGTCAGCTGGAAGTATGCCCATCATCAATGCTCAACCTCTTGCGACATTCCCAACCCAGTTTTTAGAATCTCTTATCAACACTTTGCAAAAGTGGCAGAGCAATCAGCTGGAGGAGCAGCAGGGTCACCCCAGGATCACCTGCTAAGAGTGTTTAAGAACTCCCCACTTTGACAGCAGCAGCATCCAACTTCCCCATCAACTTAGAACTGGATTTGATAAATCAGAATAGAGATTATTGCAAAGATGGGTATTTTTATACGTCTGTCTATATATCTCTACATCTGCATCATCCCAAAGGAAAGCCTGGCACTTTAAGGTGTCGTGGAAGGATGCAACAAAGGGAGGCCACGACAGCGCTCACAGTTACATCAATCAGCCACAGGAATGCTGTGCCAAAGCCTCTTTGGAGTTCATGTCCTCATGACTGTGGTACCAGTGGCCTTGTCTGGGGTTTGGGACATCAGAGACAGTGACAAGGAGAAGCTGAGATGGAAACCAACAGGAAAGGTGTGTTTACCTCCAGTTCCTCACTGAAGGACTCCGAATAGGGAACGAACTTGTTGTCCTTCTCCCCCTTGTAAAACCAGGTGCAGCGACGCACTTCAGACACCTCCTCCTCCCAGTACACGGCCACGCGCCGCCGCGCCCGCAGGTGCACGTCGTACCTGCCCCCCGACGTGGGGACAACCACGTCATCCTGGGCCTTCCCTGCTGGAACCGAGGCCTGCAGTTAATCACGGGAGCCTGGAATAGCCAGGGGCTTGAGGCTGGAGCAGGTCAGAGCCACGGCAGCAGATGCCAACGTCCTCTGTACCCAAGTTCAGAGAGCGGTGTCGGGGCATCTGGGCGAGGCTTCCCCCAGAGGCACAAGGTGAGATGAAAATATTACACTACACTGTCCTTCTCTCTATTTCAGGCACATGTTTACATGGCCTCTCCCTCCCCGCCTGGAGGATAAAAGTGAAACTGTGGCCGTGGGAAGTGCATTGTGCAACAGTGGGGTGCACCAGGGTCTCCTATCTCCAAGCTGTTCCTCTCTGAAAGAGAGAACTCTCTGCAGACCCCAATACAGACCTCAGTCTCTGTGAATTTCGCTGCCTTTTTGGGTCTGCCCGTGGGCTGGGCTGGTGGCACAGCACCCCGTGCCAGGCTGGGCCAGGCAGCAGCACTGGGGATGGGCAGCACAGCCTCTAATCCAAAACTTCCTGGGCGAGGGAGGACGGGAGCCAACCCTTGGGCAATCGGAGCTCTGCCTGTGGCAGCAGCAGGTGGCACAGATGGTGACAGTCGGCACACGAGGGCCTCAGCACAGGGCTTGGAGCTGACCTCCAACCCTCGCTCCCACAGCAGGCACAGCTCCGTGCTGCGGGGACTCTCCCAGTGGAATTCCTGCCCTCCTGCCGGCGTTCTCTCAGCCTCACTGAAGGACGTTTTGCAGTATGATTATATATAATTTAGAACAGTATCAGCCGAATGGGGTCAGACCATTTGATGCACCCAAACAGCTCACTTACTGGGAGCAGGCACATGGCCAAAAAAGTCGCAATTTAAAATTCCTCGAGGGGAAAAATCTAGCATCCCAGATGGAAGCTATGGATGCGTCCAGGGAATTTTCCCCTGCTACCAAAGCACACACCTGATGCTCCCCCCTCAGCCTCAGCAGGCCCATTCGTTCCTCGCGGTGATTCTAGAGCAGGGGTGGGGGCTGGAGCCGGCGGTGCCGCGGACCCCCGGCCCTACCTGCGCCGTGCGCCTCCTCCAGCCGCTCCGAGTCCTGCGCGCTGAACGGGACCCAGCGCTCCCGCGTGTCCGTGACCTTGCAGTAGAACCAGTGCGGCACCACCGCCTCGTACCGCCCGCCCGGCTCCGGTTCCGCCGCTTCGGCAGCGCCCGGGGGCGGCCGCGGCGGCTCCTGCGCGGCCATGGGGCCGCTGGGGGGGGGGGGGGGGGGGGGGCAGGGAGCGCCGGTCCCGCCGCCACCGGGGGCTCGGCGGGTGCGCCCTGCCCTGCCCGGCCCGGCCCGGCCCGGCCCTGAGCTGCGGGAACCGAAACCGAGCGGCCCCGGCCCCGCTGCCCCGGCCCGGCTGCTGCGGCGGCGCGGCCCAGCCCGGCCCGGGCGGCAGCGCAGGCTCCGCTCCGGCCCCGGTGACCGCCCAGCCCGGGGCGGTGCTGCCACAGCCCGCCCCCGGCGTCACGGCCGGGGAGGAGCGGGGATTGCCCGCAATCTGTGCCCGCAGTCCGTGCCCGCAGTGCCCGCGATCCCTGTCCCGATCCCTGCCCGAGACCTTTGCCCATCATTCCTGCCCCTGATCCCTGCCCGCATTCCCGCCCCTGTCCCCTCCCTGTGACCCCTGCCCCTGATCCCTGCCTGGGCTGGGATCACTGTGGCCCCGAGCTGGATGCAGGGCACGGGGTGCAGGGAACTGGTGCCAGCTGCCGCACCAACAAACTCCCCAGCATGGGGTGATTGCTGCAGAAGCCGCGCGGCGCTGATTTAATGTTTGTTTTTCAGTTCCTCTGTGACACTTTGGGAAACCCTCTGCCGAGGGCGAGCACTGGTGTAGAAGCAACGGGCAACCCCAGAGTAAGAGTTTGGTTTCTGCAGAGATGAGCCCAGCTATAAACACAGACAGATTTTCTAATTTGGGGGTTGTGATGTGCAAGATAAACCGGTTGCCAGGAGCTGCTATCTCAGTGCTCACCGTGGCACAGCAGGGACTGGTGAGAGCTGAGGGGTCAGGAGGGCTCAGTTCCCCAGTTCTGCAGCTGCAGCGCATGCAGAGCCTGCACAGCCCGTGCTGGCACAGCTCCAGACCATCTCCCCTGGGATCATCCGGCCGAGCTCTGGTCCTGTGTGAGGGAGGCAGAGGCAGAGGTAGGGATGTGGCTACAGCAGAGTTTCCTGCAGGCTGAGGTGTGGGATGTGGGCCTGATCCCTAACCCCAGCTCAGCTGAGCTTTGGGGGAAACACACAAAACCCACCCAGGTGTGCTGGAATGTCAGAGGCAGCCACGCCATCCCACGGAGCTCCTCGGATCCTCACGCCCTGCAATGAGAACCTGCCATTTCAGCCCACTTCTGTGTTCTCTCTGTTCTCTAGGGATTTACATAACCCTCTGCCAAGGAGGCAGGGACAAGAAATATTGTTCAGGAATATGTTTGGTGGATGGGTTCAGCAGATGGGGGAAGGGGTGGCAATCACGGGGGCTGGGCCACTGCTTCACCGGAACAGCGACAGGGCAGCCCTCTCTGAGTGAATTGCTTTGGTCTCCCAGCACAACCAGCCATCCCCAGCAGGCAGATGCCTGGAAGCATGGAATAGCTTGGCCTGGCTGCTCCCTGCCTGGCACAAAATGAAACAGCAGCTGAGCCTCTCCCTGTCCCAGGACATCCAGCTCCCTCCCAGGCTGTGCAGGCTGACCACACGTGTATCCAACAAGCTCCAAAGGTCAGTCCCGTGCCCACAGCCCTGTCTGGGAATGTGGGATCTGCCAGGTGCCTCCAGGACCTCAGCTGGCTGTCAGCGCACAGTGCGGGGTCAGGGCACTCCCAGCCCCAGATCCCCTCCACAACTCAGCTACAGCTGGAGGCTCCTGGAGCATCTGCACTACTTGGGAGGCAATGGGGCACCCTGGCACCCCAAAACAGCCTCCTCAGGTGTTCCATTCACCCATGACCTCAGCACCGGTACAGCAGGGCTGGAGTTTTGGTCTGAGTTACAAAACCTTCCCCACCACTTCTCTTTAAAGAAAGAAAGACTTTGAGACATCTCAATTACAAAATAACATTTTAAACTGGTCAGGGTTTATTAAGAGTCACACAGAGCAGTGAGTTGCTGTGCAGGTGGTGATCAGGAGCTGGAACAGGCGGAGCTGCTCCCACCCCGTGGTGCTGCACAGTGGGACACAAAACCCGCAGGACAGAGAGGGACATTAAACAGGGGATTTTGACCCAAGTGACCTGAAAATCACTTCCAAGCATCCTGCATCTGTTCTCTCCTCACACTTCTCCCTTCCAGTGGCAGAACTGGGATTTCCAGTCTGTTCCTAAGCCCACAGGGACACCCTACGCTGGCTCTGCACCACAGAAGAGGAACAGCACGACGTGACGTGTGCCAGCACAGTCCCTCCCTCCAGCACTTCAGTGTTGCTCCTTCAGTGCACTAAACCCAAACAACGCCTATGAGGACACACGGGGCTTATGGCAAGGGAGCTGAAGCTGAAATTACAGGCAGTGAGGACAAGCCCAGAGTCTTGGTTGGTGGCTGCACATTGCAGCACATCTGATGAGTGTTTAAAGACTGGGTGTGGCTGGAGGAGGCACCCAGAGACTGGACCTGGTCTGGGGAACTCTGTACACAACCCCACAGGGCTCCATCCTTGGCCCAGTTCTCTTCAACATCTTCATTAAATACTTTTGCTGCTTCAAACCTCTCTCATTTTGTCCTTTGCCGAGTTGTTTGTCAGGGCTGGGCTTCTGGGCAGGCTTTTTTGGTGGGTTTGATTAGATTTGTTGACTCAGGGCTTATTGCTATTCCACTGTCAATAGTGCGTAGCAGAAACAGTTGAGATTTAAGAGAACTGAAACTCTTTGGAACCTCAATAACAGGCTGTGTGTTGTGGCTCATGTGCTTTCACAATCCCTTTCTTTCCAGTTTTTCCAGTATGGCCTGAATTCTGTGGACGGACTCTTTCCTGGCCTGCCGGACACTGTCCTGGCCCCCAGTCTCAATGGAATCCAGCTCCAGCAGCAGCTTGGTCAGCATCTCCTCCAGGAGCCGGTAGGATTTATCTGTCTTTTTCCCTACAAATTCATCCACGTCTTCCTCCAGCTGTTCAGCCTCCCCCATAACGTGGAGGATCCTCTGAATCTCCGGCTGCATGGCTGCAGGATTTGTGCAAGGCTGGTCAGCAGGTTTGAAGCCCAGCTCCCGGCTTCCAGCCACGGGCTTCCGTGGGGCGAGGTCATAGAGCTGGGGCTGAGCACTGTACTGCACCCGGGGCTGGCACGGGGCAGGCTTGGCCATCCTGTGCTCAGTCACTGTCCCCGAGTGCCGGTGGTCCACATCAGAATAGTAACTGTGTGGGCTGGGGCTCTGCTCAGGTCTGTCGTAGACAGAGTCCTGCAGTTAGAGGGAGAAAACATCTCTCAGTGAATTTCCCTTAAACACAGAGGTTTCATCCTGCAGTGGACAGGGCTGGGGATGCTGGGGACAGGGACATGTGCTCTGGTCCCCAGCTTAGAAAGCAACACCCCAGCAAGGGCCATCTGGCCAGAGGAGGAGTCTGAGCCCCTGACCCCCCTGTGAGGGCTGCTACTGCCTGGGGACCAAAAACGTGGAGTCCCTTAATTCCTGATCCAACCCAGAGAAAGCCTGTCAGACCCACCCCAGGACATCTTGTCCTTCTGGTACTCTATGGAATCACAGCTGTGGATTTAAGTCTTGTGTATGCAAACAGGAGCTCACCTGTCCCTGTGACTCCCAGGAGGGAGGGTGGGCAGGAGCCCCGCTGCCAGTCCAGGCTGGGTGTGAATCAGAGACGTAGAGGTTGCCGTGCCCCGAGGCTGTGGGCCAGGTGCAATGTGGCTGCACCCCATAGACAGAGGGGGGGCCCCATGTGTCCTCCAGGGCTCTGGGCTGTGGCCCTGTGACTCCTGCACCGCTGTCTCCGTATGGATACTGCGGCATCGGCATTCCCGGGGTCTGCAAGGACAGGGGAACGGGAATTACAGCCGGGGTCACCCCCAGCACTGCACCCCCAGACAGCCCTGGGAGCTGGGCAGGGCAGCCAGGGGGAGCGGGCTCTGCTCCCAGGGAACAAGAGACAGGACAAGAGGAAACAGTCTCAAGCTGTGCCAGGGGAAGTTCAGGCTGGACATCAGGAGAAATTTCTTCACGGAAAGGGTTGTAAAACACTGGAACATAAGGGCCAGGGCAGTGGTGGAGTCCCCATCCCTGGAGTCGTGCAAGGAAGGACTGGATGTGGAACTCAGTACTCCGGGCTGGGTGACGAGGTGGGGATTGGGCACAGCTTGCACTCGGTGATCATGGAGATCTTCTCCAATCTCAGGATTCTGGGACTCTGCGAAGTGGCTGCAGCTCAGGTTGGCTACCCAATTCCTGCTTTCCTAGCCCAAAAGCTCAGAGTCTCCAGAGAACAGGGTGACTACCGGTGTTTTAAGAGAAAAACCAGGCAGGACAAGGTGCTCAAGAGCCACAGGGACCCCCCGACCCACCACGCCAGGAACCTCACGGGGCTGGCAGCGCCTTACCTGTGGCGGGGAGTAGCCGGGGACCTGCTGCCTGCGGAGCGCGGAGCCCTCGCTGGGACACTCCGGGGGGACGTAGCTCCAGGCGGGAGCGGGCGACGGGGGCCGGTAGAGGCCCGTGGGCTCCGTGGGGTAGGGGCTGCGCGGGGGCCCCGAGCAGTAGAAGCCCCGTGCCTGTGGCAGGCTGTCGTAGTGCGGGTACGGGGGGCTGTAGGCTCCGTTGGCGTAGGGAGAATCCATCGCCTGGGGACAAGAGCGCAGGGAAGGAGATGGGACATGGACGTGGGCAGAGGTGCTGCAGGAGCAAGGACTGGCCCTTCTTACAGCATTTACCCAGGGGGGTTCCTTTGCCCTCAAGCTGATCTGCCCCAGTTTTAGGCTTTCCTAGTCTAACCTGGCTGTACCAAGCTTAACCAGGTCTTGCTCAGTCGAGCTGAGCTCAGGGGCAGGTGTGCAGCTCCTGGAGGATTCAATGCCAGCACTGCATCACCAACGGAGGCTGGAACACACTCGAGGAAAAGCTCACTTCCCTGCTCGTTCTCACACAGACACGATGGAAACAGACGAGCTCTGCCAGCCAGCGTTCAGCTCCTCGAGCTGCAGGTCCTGTGGGTCCCTGTACGGAACATTTGCACATCCAGGGCATGTCCGAGGATTTACCTGGATCCATCCCATAACTGATGTGTAGGAAACATGAATTTCCACCTAACTGCAAAGGGATATTGAAACACAGGATTTCAGGAGCTCAGGGAATGACACAAAGCAGTGTTTTGCCCGAGCTGTACAACCTGAGTGCCGGGGTTTATGCAAGAGCCGGCCCAGTCCCGATATCCCCGAGGATAAACCAAACCACAGCCGTGGCTACAGAGAGGACCCTGCTCGGGCAGGGCAGAGCCTTTCTCGGCACACGGAACCGGGGCAGCGGCCCGAACCCCCGCAGATAACGGATCCGGGAACGGCCAATCCGGGAATGCCCAACCCCGGGATCGCGGCCCTCCCGCTCAGCAAACCGCTCCGGGATCACCGCGCTCCCGGGATCTCCGCACAAACACACGAACGCTAGAAACGTCTCCGTGCACCCGCTCCTTTGTGCCCCGTTACACGCCCGGACGGGTCCGCGAGCAGAGCCACGAGAAACCGGCGGGCCGTGGGAGGCTGCGGGCTAGGCTAGGGGCGCTGCCCACGCCCTGGGACCGCCCTGCGCGCCCGTTACCGGGGCAGGGCCGGGCTGAGCCGAGCGCTGCCCGCCCGTCCCGAGGGCCCGTGCCCGTCCCGAGGGCCCGTGCCCGCCCCCGCCCCGTTACCTGCGCGGCCACCGCGGGCGGGCGCGGCGGGCACGGCCCGGCAGCGCGGGGCTCCATGGCCACCGCCGAGGCCCCGGCCCCCCGACGTCCCCGCGCCCAATCGCTGGCCGCTCCCCGCCCGCGCCGGCCAATCGGCGGCGGCCCCGCGCGCACGGCTGCCGCGGCTTAAAAGGGCAGCGCCGGGTGGGCCCCGCCCGGCGAGGGCGGTTCCGGGGCGGTGGCGCATGGCGGCGCTTCCGCTGCGGGCGCGGCGGCACCATGAACTACATGCCCGGTACGGCCAGCCTGATCCAGGACATCGACAGTGAGTGCTCCAGGGCCTGCCCGTCCCCTCCGTGCCGCCCCGCCGCGGGGTCTGGGCTCCCGCTCCCCCGGGTCCTGCCCCGCGTGCTCCCCGTGCGGCCCCCGGACCCCTGTTCCCGTAGCGAGCCGCCCCCCGTGGGCTCCGACCCCGCGTGGCCGTGCCCGACCCCTGCTCTCCTTTCCCGCAGAGAAGCACCTGGTGCTGCTGCGGGACGGACGGACGCTCATCGGGTACCTGCGCAGCATCGACCAGTTCGGTACGGCCGGTCCGGGGCCGCGGGGAGCTGGGCAGGGGAGGAGGAGGAAGCTGCGGTGCGTTTTCCCAGTGTGGTTGTGCTGAGGTTAGACTTCCCCCTCTGAGTGGGATCCCCCTGGACCAGGTGCTTCACGGGGGTTTCTCCCCTACCTGGAACTCTGGCATCGCTTTTTGGGCAGAAGCAGCTGAGTGATGTTCATCTTCTAAACAAACGCTCTGGTCCTTGCCCAGAGCTTGCAGCATCGTCGTCATCTTCAGTGCTGCCGGCACGTGGGGCTCGGGTGGGGTCTGTGGCTGCAGGGACCCGGCTCGGGGCACCCACCGAGTGATGGGGGAGATTCACACCAGCACGGCTCTGGGCTCTGCCTGGTGGGACGGGGACACTTCTCCGCCCAAATTCACCGTGGAACATCGCTGGTTTTTTTGTCTCTCTCGTTGCTGCAGCAAACTTGGTGTTGCACCAGACTGTGGAGCGCATCCATGTGGGCAAGAAGTATGGGGACATCCCTCGGGGCATCTTCGTGGTGAGGGGCGAGAACGTGGTGCTGCTGGGGGAAATTGTAAGTGCACAGCTCCTACTGCAGCCTGGGCCTGAGCTGGAGGTGCTTGCGGTTTGTCTGTCTGCTGTGAAATATGGTTGCTGTTCTGTTGGGCTGAAATTTCAGCCAGCTCCAGGGCCAGTTCAGGCTGAACCATCACAGAAATGCCAGCCTGCAGGGCAAGGGTGCCTCCTATTGCTGCAGCCTCTCTGGGATGATGTGAAGGATGAAGAAGAATGTAGAGGGAGCTGTGGGGAAGCTCCAGTTTGTGTGGCACTGCTGGAGGGCGGCACTGCTGGCTGCCTGTTACCTCCCTGCTGGCTCTGCACCAGGCCACACTATCTGGGATGGGCTCGGGAGGAGCTGAGCACTGTCAGGGGTCCCCAGGAGCCCCTTCCCAGGGCGGTGCTGGGGATCCCTGCCCACGTCCCCACCCCTGAGAGCACTTCCAGCACCTCTGTTCTCTGTCACCCTCTCCCTTTGCTGGGACTCACGGAAGGCATGTGGGTGCCCTGCGCTCCAGGGATGCTGTGCAGAGCTGAAGGGGTGGTTTCTCCTGCAGGACCTGGAGAAGGAGAGCGACACACCTCTGCAGCAGGTGTCCATCGAGGAGATCCTGGAGGAGCAGCGGGTGGAGCAGCAGGCCAAGCAAGAGTCCGAGAAGCTGAAGGTGCAGGCGCTGAAGGAGCGGGGGCTGTCGGTGCCGCGGGCGGACACGCTGGATGAGTACTGAGGCTGCTGCCCCTGGGCTGCAAGGAGCCAGGGCTGCTCCGTGAGCTGCCTGGTCAGGGACAGATCTCCTTGAAAAGGCAGGTTTTATTTTCAGATTGTATTTTCCGTGGTGCTGGTAACTGTACACAAATCATGCCTTTAGTCTTCTTCTGGAGAAGGAGATGAGGAGGGCCCAGCGCACTGGGAGTGCAAGCATTTGTGTTTGGACGGCAAATCACTGCTCCTTCAGTTTGTTTGCTTTTTCCTCCTCGCATGACTCTGGGTGAGAGTTTTCCTTGACATGTAAATAAATCCTTGATCCTGACATCGATGATTTTCCAGTATTCTGGTCCTGACAGTCCCTCCCTCAGGACGAGCACCCCTCAGGCCAGCTGTTGTCCCCTCCGTGTGCTCTGCAGGGACAGTTGGGGACCCCTGCTCCAGCCACGGGCTGGGCTCACTCCAAGGGAGCGCTGGAGCCTGTGGCAAGATCCTGTTCTAGGATGGGGAGCAGAACCTGGATATCCCTGTACGCCAACAAAGACTACCTGTAACCCCAGCCAGGCTGTGCCACTTCCCTGCAGCCGAGCCTGAACCCACTAATTACCTGTTCATGAAGAGCTGCTGCACCTGGGGCACTGCAGAGCCTGGACCTCCAGCTCCTCCTCACCTCAGTGCTGGGGGAGCGGGTGCAGCTGTGTAGGGTTGGAGAGTCCTTTGCCCCAGGTGTGTCCCAGCCCTTCCGCAGGTAGGAGAATCCTGGGCCTTGGGGCTGGCTTTGGGCAGCTGCCAGGCTCCAGGAGCCTCCTGGGTGTGGGCAGGGAATGGAAAACCTGGGCGAGGACAATCCCTGTGGAACCTCAGGCTGCTCCCCTGAGCAGTGGGAGTCCTTTGGGTGAAGAGTCCATGCTGGGACATAGGACAAGCCCAGCTCTGTTTGCTGGGGTTGAGCACAACTGTCCTGGAGAGCTGGTAGCTGTTGCGGCCCACTGGCCCACTCTCACTGACCCAGGGACCCCTTGCTTTGGGGGGGAACATTTCTGCCCCATTGGGCTTGAGTGGGTGTTGTGGGTTTGGGGGTAACAAAGGTTTAAACAAGGAAATGCTATTTCTTGTTCTAACAAAATTTAATAAAAAAAGCATTTACGAAGCTGGCTCCTGTGGCTGGAAAATCTCTGGCAGGAGGGGATGGCTCTTTGGGGGTATCATGAAGGGTAAGACATGGACCTGTTCGTGCTGCTCTTGAGCCTGCTATCTTATCACAGCATTGGGTGTGACCTCTGTGGGTGCTGGGGGCTGTGGTTAGTCTGCACTCTCCAAATAGCACCACAGGCAGCCTTGAAATGGGGGGGGACACCCCCTGGGCTGTGCTGCAGCAGGAGGGACAGGGTCACCCCCACAGAGCCTCCCCTGCTGCAGCCACTGCGGTGGGAAATGGGCTGGAATAGGGGAATGTTCTCCAGGGGCAGGGGCTCAGGGTTCTTGGGTCCCTCAGCCTTGAGGTCCTGGTAAATCTCCAGTGCCTTTGGTTGGCAGAATTTTGGTTCTGTACATTTGTGAATGTCTGTACTTCAAGCCAATGAAGTGAATGTAAATGGAGCTGTGTGGGGACTTTGTGCAGGAACCTGGGGGTGCCTCGGGGGGCTGTGGAGTCCCAGTTAACCTGATCCCCCCGAGGATTCTGGCTGCCTTTTTGGGGTCTGTGTCCCGTTCTGCGGACCGGTCACCTGCAACATTTCCTCACGAGCTATGGCACAGTGTGGCTGTGCCTGTGTCCCCTCCTGAGGACACAGATAGGTCATGTACCCCCAGCCCAGAGCCAGAGGGGTGGCTCTGCATGGGTTGTTTTGGTTGTTCTCACAAACAGCCGTGTGTCCTTGTGGGAGGCCTTGTGCTGGGAGCAGCTGCTCCATCAGGGATAACAGTCCTGGAGTGTTGGCAGCCAGGGGCTCCCTGGGGCCGTGTCCCCCTCACTCTCAGGGCAGGGGGACGGTGAGGGCTGGGGCACTGCACAATGCTGGGGTGTCTGTGGTGTCCCTGAGCACCCAGACCTGTCAGTGCTCTGGGCTGGATGCTCCTGGCTGTGTCTCAGGGGTTTCAAAGCCTCCTGGGTTTCCGTCCCCACTGTGTGCAGGGATGTGGGTGCAGCCCAGACACGGGGGGAGCTGTGCCATGACCTGGGAATCACACTTGTGAGGGCATGGCTGCACAGAGGAGTTCCCAGTACACGTTTTGGAAAAGGGATAGTGCAGCTTCTGCCTTCCTCCTGGTCCCTGCAGCACCTTCCTCTAACCCCACACTGCTGACCTGAGCATGAGGTGTTTCCTGGTACACAGTGGAGGATAGCAGCCCTGGCAATGGAGAAGAACATCCTGGGGAGCAGCAGGACCATTCTGGATGGCAGGTGGGACTCAGATAATCTCGGGAAAGCTGGGAACAGGTTGGGGGAGACAAAGTTGACTCCCTGGGGCTGGGCTGGTGGCACAGTCAGGGGGTGACCTCCCTCTTGGCCAAGTTGATGAAATGGGGGAGGAAGGTCAGGCTCTCTGCAGGAGGGTGCAGGGGCTGACGTCAAAGGAAGCAGCTGTAATTCACAGGTTTCTGGGAGTGCTGGTCTCCAGGCCATAATTCATCCCAGAAATGTCATTTTAGCCTTGAGTGTTATCAGTGCACTGCACTGCTGGGGCAGATAACAGGGCCTGGGGAATGGGGGGCTGCACCTCACTTCCAGTCCCAGGCTCAGCAGCTCAAAGTATTTAATATATTCAGTGTTCTACAGGCTGTCCTGATTCTTGTGCACAGTGCTTGCAGACGCTCGGCCTGGCTCCTTATTCCAAGATGGTTGTGCTTTGTCCATCGATATCCCTGATTATCCATCGTTACCCATCAAAGGTTGGACTCGGTGACCACGGAGTTCTTTTCCAGCCTTAACGATTTGTGTGACGCTGTGACGAGCTGTTGTCTCTCACAGCTGATGGTCCACGCCGCGGAGCGCTCCCTGCCCGGCCAGGGATCCCTGCAAGGCACGGCAGGAGCTGCTCGGGGGGCTCGGGGCTCTGCCTCCCCCTGCCCCTCGGAGCCGCAGGTGGCCGTGGCCGTGGCTCCTGCCCGGTTCCCGCACGCTCCCAGCCCCGTGCGCTCGGCGCTGCCCCGGCAGATGCGTGCGGGAACCGGGGCTGGCCTTGGCCCGCGGGGCCCAGCCCGGACTGACGGCTCTTATCTCCCGGCTGACGGAGCAGAATCCTTCAGCCTCAGGTACTTAAGGCCGTGCACGGCGGGGCCGGGGCAGAGCAGCGCTCGGCGCGGACAGACGGACACCGCGGACAGACGGACACCGCGGCCACCACCGCAGCCACTGCCCAGCCCACGGCTCCGACCCCGCACGGAGATGCTGCCAGCCACGTCCAAGCTCTGCGCCGCCATCTCCTACCGCCACCTGCGCAACATGACCGGTGAGTCCGGGCTGGAGCAGCCCCTGTCCGTCTGTCCGGGACAGGACGAGGCTGGAGCAGCCCCTGTCCGTCTGTCTGGGGCTCGGGGATTCTCTCCCCGCTGTTGCAAGCAGAGTGGGAGTTTCTGACAAGAGTTTATTCGAGAAGCTCCTGTTGAGTCACAGGCTCCAGAAAGGACCCTCTTTCTTTCTAAACTCCTCAGAGCGGTGGCTGGGGCCTTGGGGATGTTCTCCCCACTCTGTAGCATGTTGGGTTCTGTGATTTACTGTCCCTGAAATCCTTTTTGCAACCAGACCTGTAACAGGAGCTGGCTCATGTCGCTGTGACCAGCTCTGGGTCACACTCCCTCTGGCTGTGAGGGTTTTGTACCTCTGTCCTCCATTTCCATGCTCTTTCCTGGCACCTGCACGATGCTCCTCAGTATTTTTGCTGCTACACGACTCGGAGCTGGAGCCAAGGTCAGGATTGCTTAGGACAGCCTGTGCCAGGGCAGTGCGAGGCAGCCAGCTCTCCCTGTGCCTGTTGGGTCCCTGAGATGGTGACAAGCAGGGACTTTTCCATGCTGTGTGTTTGAACTGGGGAAAAGCCCAGTTTACGGGCAAGGCCTGGGCAGTGTGATACCAGTGGGTGACATGCTCCCTCTCTCCCCAGGGCTGAGGAGACAAGCTGCAGTGGCCATCAGCCAGGAGCTGAGCAGGCTCGTGAGCCACAGCCCAGGACCCAGCACCTGGATCCACCAGGTGCGCAGGAGAAGCTCCTTGCTCAGTAAGTGACCCCTGAGGGGTCTGTTCCTGCTGGGGGGGTGATCATCACAGGCTGGGGAAAAACCTGCTTGAGGGTGGGCTGTGCTTCTGCTGAACCAGAGGCAGAGTGGGAATTGGGTTTAATCCCCATCCCCTGGGTGCAGAGAAGGGTATTTGGTGTAGATAAAGCTCATCTGGCACATTATACTGTTCTTGCACTCAGCCCTGCCTTTGTCTGGTGCTGGCAGGCTCAAGGCTGGAGGAGAAACCCTTCAGCGAGATGGAAATGTCTTACATCAAGCAAGGAGAGGAAGCTCTGCAGAAATCCCTCAGAATCCTGGAGGACCAGGATGACTGGAAGACAGAGACGGTGGCGGTGGGTGCTCTGCCCCGTGGTGCTGCCTTGCAGCCCTCCTGTGAGCAGCTCTGGTTTAATTGTGCCATCCCCTCCCCAGGGTAATGGAGACAAAGTGCTGAGCAAGGTGCTGCCGGACGTGGGGAAGGTGTTCCGGCTGGAGGTGGTGGTGGACCAGCCCCTGGACACGGTGTACGGAGAGCTGGTGGACAACATGGAGCAGATGGGAGACTGGAACCCCAACGTCAAAGAAGTCAGGGTAGGAAATGCGTGCCAGACCTGTCACAGGCAGCCTGTGTCCTCTCTGTTTCCTGCTGCAGATGTAGAGGAGTTTTTGCAGTAGCTGTGTTGCTGCTGCAGCAGAGGCGAGTCTGGAGCAGTTTCTGTGTGACTAATTCTGCAGGAAAGGAGCTTTCCTGGAAATGGAGGCTGATCTGGGGGAGAAACAGCCCCAAGGCACAAGGAATCAGAGAAGCATTAAGGGAATAGCTTTTCACTCAGGAATTAAAAACAGTTTTGCAGCTGGGGGCGAGCAAGTATTTGGAATTTTTGTCACTGTAAACACCAGGTCTTTGTCAGACCTGCATCTGAACGCGTGGTAACCTCACAGTTCTAGCTGTGCTTGCAGTAAACGCTTCAAATGGAAGTTTTAATTCCAAACTGCAGATTCTGGAGAAGATTGGGAAGGACACGGTGATCACCCATGAGAAGGCGGCCGCCACCCCCGGGAACATCGTTGGCCCTCGGGACTTCGTGAGCGTCCGGTGCGCCAAGAGACGCGGCTCCACCTGCGTGCTGGCCGGGATGTCCACGACCTACGGGGCCATGCCTGAGCAGGAGGGGTTCATCAGGTACCACTGCTCGCTCCACTTTGGGTGTGCAGGGAGGGGCAGTCGCCCAGGGCACAAGGGTTTCACTGCAGGGTGACTCGTTGGGTTTCTGTGGGCAACAGGAGCTGCTGCAGTAAAACCTCAAACCCCAAAGTGCATTTCTGAGGCTGAGAAGTCCAGGTTTGGGTCTGAGCTGGGCCTCTCCCCCCACCAGGGCTGAGAACGGTCCCACCTGCATGGTCCTGCGCCCGCTGCCCGGCAGCCCCTCCCAGACCAGGCTCACCTGGCTGCTCAGCATCGACCTCAAGGTACCTGGGGCTGGGGGCAGAGAGGGGAGCCAGGGGCTGTGGGGAGGCAGGTTCTGCTCACAGGTTGTGTCTGCTCCTCCCCAGGGCTGGCTGCCCAAGACCATCATCAACCAGGTGCTGTCCCAGACACAGGTGGACTTCGCCAAACACCTCAGGCAGCGCCTGGCCCGGCCACTGCCTGTGACCTGCTGACCTCTCCCTGCTGACCTCTCCCTGCTGACCTTCCTTCAGGAGTAGTATGGGATCTTGTCACTTCAATTAGCCAAGGCTGTTAATAGCAGACTCCACTCATTAAGATATAGTTACACTCAATAAATATAAAAAGTTTATTTATTGAAGCTCATTGTGTAAGTGCAGGACCAAACATTTAATTCCTGCAGTTGCTTCACTGAGCACGTGCTGGCCCAGTCAGCCAACTCCACCCTCCCTAATTACTTTCAATGACTAAATAAAGCTTTAATTAGTGCTGTCTGGAATTAAGGGTCTGGAGACAGCTGACTGGGAAGGTACAACCTCAGTGAGGCAAACACAAGCCTGACTGAACCTCAAATTTCACTCTCCCAAAACTGAAACACAGCACTTACTCAACAATTTTGTTTTCTCTCTCCCTCAAAGCAGCTCTAATTTATTTTTTCCCATACCAACACATAAGAAGTGTCAAATTATTTATTCATCCAAAACTCTGCAATGATGCTCATTAGCAGGAGGCCCCATGTAACTCCTGTGCACAGGAACTCTTCAGCTCAAAAGATCTCCAAGTGTAGCTACTCTGAATTTAAATGTCATTCGTAAAAATTTACAAGACAAAAATAAGAATAAAAAGAAGAGTTAAAGCCTTTATTTTAAAACTGGTTTCCAGTCTGTGGGGGAAAAAAAATAGAGTTTGGACAGAAGCCCAAAGTTCAGTCTTACATGCAGCCGTGTCGTTCCAACAGAGCCGTCCTGGCTGGGAGCTGCTGGTCACCATCAGCCAAACACACCTGAGCACAGGGGTCACTGCACTCACAGCTGGCAGGTCCAGCTACACCCTGGGTGCTCTTCAACACCCCCTTCTCCAGTGAGTGACACCCTAATGGTCCTGGGGGCTCCCAGAGAGGCCCAAATTAGCACAAAACACACCAGAGCTGCCTCCCAGGGGCAGTGGGGAGGTGTGAACACACACACACAACACCTGCCAGCCAGGGCTGCATCCACCTCGGCCTGTTGGGTCCTTGGCTGATCACTGAGAGAGAGATGGATGTTCCTCTGCAATAAATCCATGGTGCTGAGGGTTTATGGCTCCCAGGGTGGGCTCCTCCTGCCATCCACCTCTGTCTCTACGTGGTACAGGACATCAGCCAGCGTGTGCTCCACCACGGCCCCCCAGCCCATGTCACTCATCTGCAGAGGGAAGCACAGTTAGCTCCACTCCTGGACGAGGAGTGACCACACATTCCCTCCTCAAAACAGTAATGGCAGGGGGGAAACTCCAAGTGTTTCCTTGAACAATAATTCAGCCCCCTTACTGGCAAATGAGGCCAACATAAGCAACAATCTGTCACGAGGAATAACAGCACCTATTATTTAATTAAAATTTAATGATTTATTTGGATATCTGTCCTCACGTATTTTTAAACACAATCCTTTTGGCTACACTATCCAGGTACTGAGACTGAAGGACAGGTACAGATGTGGTATGAATCACACCAAAACACATTTGATTTAAACAATGAAGCTCTCAAATGAGGGGGAGAAGCTTCAGTTTTACTTACAGGATGGTAAGTGATATCTCTCGGTGGATACTTGAAATATGGCCCAAAGTTTATAGAAACCTGAGGAACATACATTTTCATTAAATCTGAAAATCCAGGAACATTTCTTTAGTCCTTCATCCTTGTCCCTTCCTACTCCTGAGCCTCCCCCCATCCTGTGCAAGTCCACAGGAACAAACATTGATGATGGTACTTCAGCAATTTGATAATCTCATTATACATGTGAACAGCACGATTTTTCCAGTCACTAAAATGATTCCCATCTTTCCTTTTTACTTGGCACACTCCCAGAGTGCCCACACTTTGTGCATTACTGAAACTGATGGATTTAGAATTCTCTTTCACAGACCCCTCACTTACCGTGCAGCCTTTGTACAGAGAAATAGCAGGAAAATAAACCCCCTCAAAGATGTCCTTAAAGGCAACTCCTTGGCTGACACCATTCTTGAAGAATATGATCTGAAAAATGAAGGGTTTTCCCACTGATGGTGGCTGTCAGGACACAGCAACAACCCTGACAAGATGAATCCCTGTTCCCTTTCACTCAGGCCAGGCACGTGCTGAAGAGACAGCAACAACTCACCTGGCTTCCAGGGGCTTGCTTTAGGCTCTTCTCTGCTTTGTCCACAAAGTCCTTCTCTTCAAAGTACAAGTAGCTTTTGAATTTGATCAAAGCCTGAAACAGCAGCAAACAACGTCAGGAACAAGCCTGGAAAACTGTCACCTGTCCCCTGCCCTGCTCAGGGCCAGGCCTGCCTGCTGTCAGAGTACCTGTGAGCACTGATTCCCACAGCTCAGAGATGGGAGAGCCAGGAGGGGAAGGTGAAAGGAGATGTGGGCAATCCCATCCAGGAGTATTTTGCTTTCTTGAGATCAACACTTTGGGCCTCTCCCCCACAAATCATGGAGGTACTGAGGCAGGATGGGAAGGATGCACGGAAAGGGGCACGAGTGAAGCCACAGCAACTGGTTTTCCAGTTTTCCACCTGCCAATGCTTAATCCATCAGTGAACTTGCACCTCACCTTGTCTTTGTAGGTGTCAGGCAGGGATTTAGCCGTCTCAGTATCCTCTGGAAGGCTGATGTAAAATCCCAGGACATCGCCCTGGCCGTAGCCAGAGGAATAGTGTTTCCCTATGGACTGGTGAAACTTGGTTCCCTTTTTGCTGCGCCAGGAGTAACTGAACTTGTCGTACCCCAGAGGGGCCTGGAGGTTCCCTGTGGAAACAAACACTTCACGGTGAACACAGGGAGTGTAGCAGGAGCACCTGCTAAGAAATGTTACGTAAAATGATTTACCCAAGGGCTGTGACCAGCCTAATCTGGCAGCTGTGTCTGGAGGCATCTCATCCATGGAGATTTCGAAGTACCAGGCTCCCTTGCGCACGCCGTGCGAGGCTCGCACCATGGAATAGCCCTTCTCACCAATAACAGTCAGTCTGTCGTCAGAGATCTTCAGCTGGGGAGCTGCAGGGGAGCACAGCAGCACGCACTTGTGATTTTTAACGTGCTGGTGTCAAAAGGCAAGTGAGCACGCAGAGGTGGATTTAACCCCTGTGCCTCTGAGAGCAGGGGCACCTGAAGCATCACTGACTGGTAATGAGAGGCTACCCAGGTGCCTCTGTAAGGAAACACAGCCTGCACAGATGAACGAGCTCTGTACCTCGGTCGTGCAGCGCCAGCAGGACTCGTTCGTACAGGCAGGCTCTGTACAGATCCCCAGGAATTGGTTTTCCTGCCCAACAGTCCAGCTCCAGCTTTTCTGGGTCGGGTGCGTGGGGGTCAGGCTCGGCCAGGATGTAGCGATAGCCGTCCTTGTTGAAGGGGTGCTCCAGAGGGTACCCGTGGGGGGGCAGGCGCTGAGCCGAGAACAGCGGGTCACTGAAACACAGAAACCCCACACTGGCATCTCCAGGTGCTGCCATGCCACCCCAGGACACTGCCCCTGCAGAGCTGCCCCCGTGCACGGGAGCTGCACGCTCATGTCTGTGTGAAACGAGTGGTCATTCACGGTAAATCTATCATAGCCTGTGACTCATCAGTCATCCATGATGTCATCAGTGACATCACAGGGCTCTGGAGTAACCCAGACACCCACCTAGGGCAGAGACAGCTGAGAGGCAGCTTAGGGCATCACAGGTGTCACTGTCCCTGACTAGTACTCATGCCCACACCCACCCCGTGCCCACCCCCACACCAATCCCCATGCCCACACCCACCCCGTGCCCACCCCCACACCAATCCCCACCCCCACGCCCACCCCGTGCCCACCCCCACACCAATCCCCACGCCCACACCCACCCCGTGCCCATCCCCACACCAGTGCCCACCCCCACACCCACCCCGTGCCCACCCCCACACCAATCCCCACGCCCACACCCACCCCGTGCCCACCCCCACACCAAATCCCACGCCCACGCCCACCCCGTGCCCACCCCCACACCAAATCCCACGCCCACGCCCACCCCGTGCCCACCCCCACACCAATCCCCACCCCCACGCCCACCCCGTGCCCACCCCCACACCAATCCCCACGCCCACGCCCACCCCTGTGCCCACCCCCACACCAATCCCCACGCCCACGCCCACCCCTGTGCCCACCCCCACACCAATCCCCACCCCCACACCCACCCCGTGCCCACCCCCACACCAATCCCCACCCCCACACCCACCCCGTGCCCACCCCCACACCAATCCCCACCCCCACACCCACCCCGTGCCCACCCCCACACCCTCGTGGCACCTCTGCTCTCACCTCCGGGCTTTCTTGGCCGTGCCCGTGGTCCCTCCGTCCTGCTGCTTGCGCTTGGCCCCTCGGCCCTTCCCGCTGCCCCCTGCAGCCATTCCCCCTGGGCACACAGAGCAGGGGTCAGCAGCTGCTGCTCGCCCACACCCACGGGATCTCCAGGGAGAGAGGGGCAGAGCAGCCAAACCAGAATCAGCTTGTGAGCTCAGGTGCCTCTGTCCACAGTTAATGTGAACCAGACTTCACTGCCAACCAGCACAGCAAAAATCCACAACGTTCATGTGGCTTCAGGTCAGCTTTTGAGGTGTCTGAATTTGGAGCAGAAGCTAAAGAAGACTGAGCAGCTATACAAGCTCAATCTGAGCTTTTCAGGTGAGAATTAAGAATCTTTTCTCTCATCAGATGATTTACAGGCAGCAGCACTGGGAACCACTTCAGGGTCATGATTATTATTATTATATTACTCTTATTATTATTACTATAAATGGAGATTCCAGTCACAGCCCAAATCTGTTTCTGCAGAAGCAGCAGAAACTCACCCTACAGCACAGCCACCAACCCAGTGACCCTGTGCTGGAGCAACACTGACACCAACCAGCAATAAGCACTCAATGTCCAGTTTCCATTTACAAAATAAAATACACCTAAGTTGAGGAAAAATGAAAAGCAAGAGGTGTTTCTCTTCAGTACTACTGAAATCAGTTCTATGATTGAGCAGCAAACCAGTTGGAACTCACTACTCAGTTATGCAGCTGTAGGTTAGGAGAAGCTACATGTCAAATTTAATCAAACTAATACCAGCACGTTTTAATAAATGAAATCATATGTGCATTTTATCACCCTGCTATTTCCACTGCTGATTTATAAGGAAAACTATGGAGATTTCATGTACTGTAGATAAACACCTGCACCAACCACATTTGTGTGGTAACTAAAAAATCCAGTCAGCTCTTCCATTACCAGCATCCCCTTACAGTGTAAGGGATCCAAAGCATCCAGGGAATGCCATATTCTGCACAAACATGACCTGATCCAGCTGCACTCACTGATTTCAGTGCAGACAAACATTCAGGCTCTCCAGTTTGTCAACAATTACTTGCCCGAACCATGGTGCTGTACATTTCAGACCAATTGTTTAAGCATTAAAACGACAACATCAGGTCAATTGATACATAATAAAAACGAACATAAGTGTAAAATAAATAAACAAAACCTTTAAACCAGTCAAGTAGGGCATAATATGGCAATCAGAAGCTTCTAACTACTAAGATTAAAGAATGGAGTTGCTGGTTTGTATTGAAGTCCAACTGCAATCACATCAGGGCACGCTTTCATTTTTGATTGACTTTGGCTTCTAAAAGATTCAGGCAAGAAAAGCTTTGCAAACAGCAATACTTAAGTTTTAGAAGCTGAAAGGTAAATATTCACCTCCCAGAGAGGCTCCACCTGCAAGAACAGAAGTGGCACCACACGTTTTGTCAGTCTCCCAGAAATGAAATAAAAAACAACCAGTGCATGACATGGAAACAACATACCTGAGGTATCTATAACCTGCTTCAAAAACACCCAAATACCTCCTGTCTGTACTACTGGGATGTGTTTAATAAATATTATTAATATATAAACTCATTAACAGTCCATTTACTGCAGCAAAGCTGCCCTGAGTACCCTCAGCAAGATGGGAAACAGGAAATCTGAATAACTCAAAGAGATAATTTAAAACCATTCTAGAAGCAAAGTGACAAGCTCAGCTTTCAGTGAGCATCTTGATTTATCTGGTCACAGTAAAGAAACAGCTGAACCTTCCCAAGACACAAAGTTAATCTTTCTATAAAAAGGCACAGTGAGACTGTTCTGAGCATCAGCATAAGCTCAGTTCACAGGACAATTTAACTGCACAGACACCCAGAGGACTGGGAAATGCAGCTGAGTCCCAAATAGCCCAACCCCTCCTGAGTAAAGAACTTGCCATTTAAGCTTCCACTCGTGGACACAGCGTTGTTCTGTTTCTGGTTGTCATAGGCTGGACCAATATTGGCAAGATCCTGCAAGAGATCAAATCAAAGAGATCAAAGAGATCCTGCTGTACACACCTAGTCACAGGAACACTCCAAACCTGAGCAGGGTACTCCAGGAGCTGGGGCTCCCACCACTGCTGGCACAACACAGGCTCAGAGCAGAGATCTGCCCCTTGACTGAGCAGAAAGGTATTAGAGGGACACCCCCATCCCCCTCCCAGCACATACCTGGTCTAGAAGCCCAAATTTGGGGTAATCTTCCTCTGGGTCTTTACTGCCTGGGTCGGGATGCTCTTTCACCAGGAACACATCTCTTTCTTTGCACTAAAACAGGAGTTTTAGTTACATGGGGCAAGTTCATAACAAATTCATTAACAAGGGTTTAAATCCCAGTAGTTCCTAGTCATATGTGTTAGGTATATCAGCATCTTTACCCTGTAGCCCCAAGTCCAGCCCTCAGCACACACTGATGTCAGAAACCCAAAATTTGTGGGAATTCTTCCACGGATTTACCCTCAATTCTTACCATGGTTTTCACAATATTATTGGGCCAAGTCATTTTCCCTGGCCTCTGCCGTGTTGTCATACACTCCCAGTATTTATCAATAAAGGGGATAATATCCTGTAAGAACAGAAAACATTTGTGTGAGCTCCTCCTCACTGAACCCATCACTGAGGTGGGCCCACGGTGGTTCCCAAAGAGCCAAACCTTATCCTTGGAGAACATCGTTTTGGGGTGCTCATCTTGTGTCCTCGACTGCCACGTCAGGTTGGCCAGAGCACTAAGGCACATTTCCTTGAGATCTGAGAAACAAAACATCCCAGGGCTACAATCACACTCCATGGAAGATCAGACACCCGTGTACACAGTGATAACCCCAAGAAACTGCAAAACCTCCCAAATTCTGTCCTGACTCAGCCCTTGCTGAACCAGTTACATCACCTCCACAAATTAGTAGCAAAAACATTTTTAGAAGCCATACATGGTTGTTGATATGGGATTTTGAGTGATTTTCCAAAAGTCTCAGTGGAGCCCACCCACTCACTGCAGACAAAACCAACCCTCCACGACGATCCTGCACAAAACATCTCCCAAGGTGCTTTTCCCAAACCCACTTGCTTGTTTTCTCAGGAAATAGGTGTTCCCACTGTGGTGGCACACGTTGCAGTGGAAGCTGTAGTTGGTCATGAAGGGCAGACAGGACCTAGGAAAAAGCAGCTTTGTTAGGGCTGGGTGCAGTGCAATTATTGTACCAGGCTAAAGAATCCCAGAATCTTTGAGGTTGGAAAGGATCTCTGAGACCATCGAATCCAAGCTGTGCCTGATCCCAACCTTGTCCCCAGCCCAGAGTGCTGAGTGCCATGTCCAGTGGTTCCTTAGACAGCTCCCCTTGTCCTGTCCCTGTCCCCTGGGAGCAGAGCCTGACCCCCCTGGCAGCCCCCTTCTGTTAGGGAGTTGTGCAAAGCCACAAGATTCCCCCGAGCCTCCTTTTCTCCAGGCCGAGCCCCTTTCCCACCTCTCTCAACCCCTCCTGGAGCTCCAGACCCTTCTCCAGCTCTGTTTCCTTCCCTGGACATGCTTCAGCCCCTCAATGTCCTTCTTGGAGTAAAAGAAAATTAATTATTCTTTACTACACTGGGTTAAGAAATTAACTATTGCAGTTTAAACCCCAATTATTCTTTCCCTCCCTAAAACCACAAACATCTTACAGGCCCAGTGGTATTTCCTGGGGGTGCTTTTATCATGGACAAAGCTTTATTTACACAACACACCAGCTCCCAGGTGTTCAAGGACATGGACAGGTCCTTGGGAACTCAGACTCCAAATACTCCACTCTTGCTAGCAGAGCCCTGTGCTGGCCCTGGCAGCCATCACGTACGTGGTGTCGATGCCGAAGGTGTCAGCTGTGAACCACTTGGTGCAGATCCCACACTGCAGCTCGATCTCCCCCAGCTGCCGCGTGTTCTCCTCGTCCCCCGAGCCCCCCTGGACATCCATGGCTTCAGCACCGTCCCCGGCAGCATCCTGGAATCGGAGCACAGCCAGGAATCAAACACTGCAGCACAGGGGCTTTGGGCAGGAATCTGCCACGATGGGGTTTTAGAGGGAATAAATCCTTTGCCCTAATCCACAGCCACGCTGTGAGCAGGCTGCAGCTGTTTCGTACGCTCAGCTCATGAGGATGAGTCACACGGATGAAGATTTAACTTCCAAAACAATCCTTTAAGGAAGCAACACTGGCGCTAAGGGACGCTCCCTTCGAGCTGAACCAACCTCTCCCAGCCCACACCTACCAGGGGCTCCTTCCCGTTGGCCGACTCGGTCTCCAGGGCCGCGCTGACATCGACCATGGCAGCGTCCGTCCTGCCAGGGTACAGCGGTCAGTCAGAGGGGAGCGCTGCCCGGGGGGGCCCCGCGAACGGGGCACGGCCGGGACCCGGGGGGACAGGCGGGACCCGGGGATACAGGCGGGACCCGGGGGGACAGGTGGGACCCGGGGATACAGGCGGGACCCGGGGGGACAGGCGGAACCCGGGGGACAGGCGGGACCCGGGGGGACAGGTGGGACCCGGGGGGACAGGTGGGACCCGGGGATACAGGCGGGACCCGGGGATACAGGTGGGACCCGGGGGGACAGGCGGGACCCGGGGGGACAGGCGGGACCTGAGGATACAGGCGGGACCTGAGGATACAGGCGGGACCCGGGGCCTGGCGCGGCCATCCCGCGCCCTCGGAGTCGCTTGGGCCGAGGGACCCCCGGCCTCGCACGGGCAGGGCCGGGACCCCCAGCCCCGCTCCCATGGTAACAGGCCAGGTCCCGCGGAGCCCTTAGGTCCGGGGAGCGCGGGGGTCCCTCGGCCCCGCCCAGGTAGGGACATACCCGCTCTCGGCGTCGGTGGCGGGCGGTTCTGGTGGGGCCGGGGGCTCCGGGGCCGGGGGCGGCTCCGGAGGGGGCTCGGCGCCCTCGGCCGCCGCTGCCGCCGCCATGTTCGCGCGTTCCCGCGAGAGGCGAGCGGATCTCGCGAGACTCAGCGAGTGGGGGGAGAGGGGGCAGCCGCGGCCGAGCGCGCCCCCTGCCGGCGGCCGCCGGGAGCACCGCGTGGGGGTGCGTGACGTCACCCTGCGCGCCGTGACGTCACACCAGCACAGTCTAGCCGCGAGGTGCGGGGCTGACAGCGGGGGAGTGAACCGGGAGCGAGTTTCAGGTTCCCGGTGCCCCGTGGGAGGACTGAGCGCGTTTCCCCCTGGGAAAGATGAGTGTCTCCTCTCTGGGAGGCTGGCGGTGGGGGAGGGACCCCCGTTGGAGCCCCCATCCCAGGAAGACTGGGGTCCACGGGTGCCCCAGACCCTTTTCCCTTCGCCTCGGAACAGGGCAGGATTGACTGGGTGGAAGATGTGCCTGGGACACTCGTGCCCAGCAGCCCCGGGCTGTGCGGGGTCTGGGGACAGCGGTGTCCTGGGGACAGCGTGGGGGTGGCCGGCCCCGACCCCAGCCACGGGGACGGAGAGAGAGAGAGAGAGAGAGAGAGAGAGATGGTGGTGGGGATGAGTCCAGAAGAGACGGAGTGAAAGACGGACGGGGAGAAAGGAGAAAGAGAAGAACTGGAGGAATGCAGGGATGAGGGATGGAATGATGGATAAGGCTGGAGGCAGCGGGGGAAGGATGGGGAGGAGAGAGGGAGAAAGAGTAGGGCGGGAGACGAGGGCAATGGAAACGGGGAGAGATGGCCGAGAGGTAGATGGGGGTGGAGGGGAGGGAGGATAGAGATAGGGACGGAGGAATGGGAAGAGGGACGGGGAGAAGAGGGGAGGGGGCTGTCGGGGAGGGGGGTGCCGGGGCCGCCCGGGGCGGCGCTCGGGGCCGCTGTACAAATAGAGCGGCTGCGGGTGGCCCGGGCAGACATGCGGGTCCCTCTCCGCTCCGTGCCCGCGCTGGCGCTCTGCGCCCTAGCCCTGCTCCGCCTGGGCTGCGCTCCGACCCGGGCACTCACCTGGGCACCGACCGGAGCTCCCACCCGGGCACTCACCTGGGCACCGACCGGAGCTCCCACCCGTGCCCCGGCCCTCTTTCCGCCGCGCTGTCCCCCGCTGATGCTGCAGCTGCTCCGCGCCCCTCCCGCCCCGCTCCGCGCCGCCGCCGCCGCCGCTCTCAGCCTCTCCCCGCACGGTGAGTGGGGCCGCGAGCATCCCTGTCCTGGGACCGGCAGCGACCCCGAGGCTCGCAGCGTCCCCGAGCATCCCTGTCCAGGGACCCGCACTATTCACAGGACCGACACCGCTCCCGGGTACCTCTGCCGTGGGACCAGCACCGTCCTCGGGAGCTGCACCGTCCCCACGCATCCCTGTCCAGGGATCCCCACTATCCCGGGCATCCCTGTTCCCAGGACCAGCCCTGCCTGAGGCTTTCGCTGGCTCTTAGGTGGATCCAGCTGCTTTTTCCCGACCCTCGGGCTCCCGCGGCAGGGATGGTTCCCGGGCGGTAGGCGGGAGCACCGTTCCCCCTAGCTCCGGCACCCCCGGCACCACGTCTCCTCACCGTGCCCTTGTCTTCCAGGCTCGTTGCAGAACGGCTCCCGCTGGGCGCTCTCCTTCGACATGTCCTCTCTCTCCAGCAGCCAGGAGGTGAGTCTGGCTCAGCTCCGTGTCCGCCTGCCCGGCCCCTCCCGTGCCCACAACGTGTCCCTGGACATCTATCACAGCCAGCGGCGCAGGTGCCGGGGAGATGGGACCTGCGCCCACCAGCTCTTCCTTGGCACCGTGGCTGGCAGCCCCTCTGCCACTCAGGCCTCCTGGAAAGTCTTTGAGGTCACCAACCTGCTACGGTCCTGGCTTCACCAAGCCGTGGTCCCCGGGCACCCCAGTGCCACGGGAAGGGGGCAGTGGGAGGTGAGCGGGTCGGCTGCTCTGGCCACCACTGCCCTGAGAGACACCGGCCACGGGGACCCAGTCCTGCCCCAGGACGCGGCAGACAGAGTCCTGCTGCTCGTCTTCTCCAAGGACAAGTCTCCAGGAGACCACAGCCTCATCAGGACAGCGGAGACCTCCAAGTACATCATGCGGGACAGCGGGTCGCAGGGCGCGGGGACGCGCCGGCACCGCAGGAACAGGATGGAGAAGCAAAGGATCAAAGCGAGCAACGCCGCAGGGGCCGTGCCGAGGGAGCAGGGCAGGGCGCTGTGCAGGAGGGTGGACATGGTGGTGGATTTCGAGCAGACGGGCTGGGGCAGCTGGATCGTCTACCCCAAGAAGTACAACGCGTACCGCTGCGAAGGGCTGTGCCCCTCGCCCGTGGACGAGACCTTCAAGCCCACCAACCACGCCTACATACAGGTAAGAGGGGTTGCTGCCCCTGCATCCCCCGCGCCCTCCACAGTCGGGGGATGTTCTGCCCTTCCGTGTCTCCCACAGAGTTTGCTGCAGCTCTACAAGCCCAACCTGGTGCCGTGTCCCGCCTGCTCCCCAGTCAAGATGAGTCCTCTCTCCATGCTCTACTACGAGAAGGGTGAGATCGTCATCCGACACCACGAGGACATGATCATCGAGGAGTGTGGCTGCAACTGAGGCCACCCGTACCCTGCCAGGAAGGTGCACATCTCTGCCCGAAAGTGTCCCAGAGGACCCGACCCACGAGCACTATGCAGACCTGGGCATCTCTGAAGCCCAGGGTTGGCACAGCCCTGGCTGGACCTGAGCAGGAGTGGGTGCCCGGCAGCACCACACGGCCACAGGACCTGGCTGGATCCAGGCTCCATGTGGAAAAGGCCACCAGCCACCTCGCTGTGGCACCAGGAGCAGCTCTGGAGTGCTGGGTGCCCCGTGCTGTGTTTATCAAGGAGCTGCTGTGTTTGGGACAGAGGCAGGAGCTGAGGTGCAGGACGGGCACAGCAGCATTGCTCCCTGTCACCGTATGGCTCAGGCAATGCTGCTTTTCCCAGCCATGGGAATCACCAGGAGCAACAGGTTCACTCTGCGGCTCCAGTGTCTGGCCATGCTGAGCATCCACACCACTGGGTTTTTTGATCTCCCCGGGGATTTAGGCATTTCTTCTAATAATTCTATTATATTTCTATTAAAACGATCAGATTTCTATTACAACTCAGACAAGTGAATGTATTACCCAATGTCCAGAGCCCCAGCTGGCAGATCCAGGTGGGCAGCTGTTACAAACAAGTTACCACAGCTCTGTTCAAGCTTTTCCCCCCTCACTGGTTGGGGTGGTAGTGAAAAGGTCACAGCTGTTTAATTCATCAATAAATTATATATATTAAAGATGCCCATTTGATTCTGCTGATTCTTGCTGTTGATGGCCTGCCAGGGTGTGTGTCCCCTTCTGTGTGTCCCATCTGTCGCATCCAGAGCTCCTCCCTGCTCTGGCTGCAGCTGCTCTGAAAGCAGGTGAGCTCTGGCTGCTCCTGAAACTAACAGAGCAAGGGAGTCCCTCCAACAGTGCAAAAGATGCTCGAAAGCTCCAAAACTCCCGTGAGATAAGGACGAAGCTGTTCCCACCCTGATGAGGGTGGAACAAGAGCAAGGGAGGCACCTGCAGGCGTGGAAGGGGAGGCTGAAGGGATTTTCCTCTTTCATTTACCCCTCGGAGTTAAGGGAAGGGCCGTGCCCTGCAAGAGCAGTGAATTCGAAGCCGTGTGGTGCAGGCAACTCCTTTGGGTCACCCGTCCGGAGCAGTGACGGGGCTGGGGGCGATGCCCGCGCTGTGACCGTGTCCTCCCGCACGGCAGCCCCGGGGAGGGGCAGCGAGGATCAGACCCCGGTCTGACCGAGCTGTCCGGGTCTGACCGAGCTGTCCCGGGTCTGACCGAGCTGTCCCGGGACTGACCGAGCTGTCCCGGGTCTGACCGAGCTGTCCCCTGGTCTGACCGAGCTGTCCCGGGACTGACCGAGCTGTCCCGGGTCTGACCGAGCTGTCCCCTGGTCTGACCGAGCTGTCCCGGGACTGACCGAGCTGTCCCGGGTCTGACCGTGCTGTCCCCTGGTCTGACCGAGCTGTCCCCTGGTCTGACCGAGCTGTCCCGGGTCTGACCGAGCTGTCCCCTGGTCTGACCGAGCTGTCCCGGGACTGACCGAGCTGTCCCGGGTCTGACCGTGCTGTCCCCTGGTCTGACCGAGCTGTCCCCTGGTCTGACCGAGCTGTCCCGGGTCTGACCGAGCTGTCCCTGGGTCTGACCGAGCTGTCCGGGTCTGACCGAGCTGTCCCCTGGTCTGACCGAGCTGTCCCGGGACTGACCGAGCTGTCCCCTGGTCTGACCGAGCTGTCCCCTGGTCTGACCGAGCTGTCCCGGGTCTGACCGAGCTGTCCCTGGGTCTGACCGAGCTGTCCCGGGTGTGACCGAGCTGTCCCGGGTCTGACCGAGCTGTCCGGGTCTGACCGAGCTGTCCCCTGGTCTGACCGAGCTGTCCCGGGACTGACCGAGCTGTCCCCTGGTCTGACCGAGCTGTCCCGGGTCTGACCGAGCTGTCCCCTGGTCTGACCGAGCTGTCCCTGGGTCTGACCGAGCTGTCCCGGGTCTGACCGAGCTGTCCCTGGGTCTGACCGAGCTGTCCCGGGTGTGACCGAGCTGTCCCCGCGGCAGCCCCGACCGTGGCTCTGGGAGCCCCAGTCTGGCAGCTGCCTCCACGGACAGGGACACAACACACGCGTGGGGAACCCCCAGCAGCGGCGGGTGGCCCTGGTGGCTGCTCAGGACCGGACAGGGACAGGGGCCATCCCCATCCCGCCCCTCCCGGCAGCAGCAGCAGCCCCGATTCCACATCCCAGCCCAGCCTGATTATCCCCAATCCACATCCCGGCCGGCGGATAAACAAAGCGCGTCTGGTGCTCCCCCGCCCCAGCGGACCCTCCCCGGGGCCGCTCGCATATTCCGCCAGCTTTCACACTGGGACCATCCCGTCATTAGAGGGTCATTTGCAGGAGCTGTCAAGGGTGGGCCGGGGGCGCGGGGCTGACCCCCGGCAGGAGGCAAAGCAGGAACCTGCGCTCTCTCTGTGCTCTGGGTGATGTAAAGTTACATTCTTTTGCCTCTTTCTCCACAGTTTTGCTAGTCCTGCTCACAAACGGCTCCAAAGCAGAGATTCTCTCCCCCACGGCCCACCCCGGGACCCCTGCCCCCCGTGCCCCGCCGGGTGCTGTATCTCTGCCATCTCTGCCCCTCCATCACGCCTGCTTGGAATCCTGCAGCGGGTTCAAAAGTTGTGGCGGGGCAGGGGGAGGCAGCAGCCGTTCCCTGGGAAGAACAGGGTGGAAAAATAAAGGCTGGGATTCCAGGGCTGTAAGAAAAACATCAAAGTGTGGACAATGACAATAAAGTCGGGTTTAGGGAAGGATCTGCTGTCGAGCCGGGCTCCGCCAGGCTCGGGCTGTGAGGAGGGATCTGAACTGAGCAGGGAGAGCTCTGGCCCTGCTCCTGCCCCAGTCTACATCGGCTGGGGGACAGAGGGAGCCCAGACACGCAGGACAATAAAGTGTGGGGATGCCCAGGACCCTTCAGCATCCCAGGCCTGAGGGGAGCTGGCAGGTTCTGCTCTGGGAAGGGCTGACTTGGACAGGGTGTGCTGCAGGCACAGATTACTTTGAACACACAAAAAGGAAAAAGCGAGAACAAACAAACCGAGGGGTCTTATCACAGGCCGAGGGTGATATTTGTACAAATGGTGCATTAGAACTCCAGCTGGGTCGGGCAGGTGGCGTTTGTCCGGTGACTGGGACACAGAGCAGGGCACAGGGACATGGGGTAGGACACAGGGACACCGGGTGTGCTGCTCTGCCTGCCTGAGACAAAAAGGGGCTGGGATGGGAAATGCAACGACAAAGCCAACTTGTCCCTGGACCTCCCCAGAGCATCCCAGCTGTGCCTCAGCCACCCACGACTGCCTCCTTCCCTCCCTCCCACCGTGCACAACTGGGCTCAGCCCGTGCAAAACGCAGCTCCTCAGCCTGGGAGCGCAAGTGTCAGGTGAGGAACAGAGCCTGGGGAAGCAGGGATGTGCCCTGGAATGCTGAGCTGCTCCTTGCAAGGCTCGGGCAAGCTTGGAGAGCTGCAAACATGAATGCCTGTGGGAGGTGAATCCAAAACTGTCTGGGTGAAGGATGCAGCAGCTGGAGGTGTGAGGGAGGGAGGGAGGGAGTGAAGGATGAAGGACCAGAGCAATGGGATGCTGAGACCACTTGGTCCCACAGCACGGGTGAAAAGGTTTAAGGAATGGGCTTGGGACAAATTGCACCAGAGCAGATGTCCATGAGCGTCACATCACCTCATCACATCCCCTGCTTTGGTCACGGTTCCCTCTGCCCCCCACACCGGTCCTGATGTGCCCATGGCCCCAGGGCCCTGAACCCAGAGCCCAGCAGGACCCCTGGTCACACCTGGCCAGGTGTTTCACAGGGTTTTCTCCCTCCCTCTGAATTATCAGTGTGGGAGGCACCTGGTGCTTTGATGCTGCCCCAGGTCTGCATAAGCAGCAGATACCGATGTAAAGCTGCCAAAGCTGCCGGGACATAGACAAAGCACTTTGCACCTCCAGCACGTGTTACCACTCCTGCAGGTGGGAGGGTATGGCATTTAAGAGCATTACCTGCAATACCTGACACCCCCCAAAAAACAGGCAGCCGCTTTTGTTGCGACACTAAAGCCCAGCACCACAAGGCTCCTGCAACAGCCATGGTTGAAGTCAGCTCGTTTCTCCCCCAAACTTCCTGGATGTGCAGCCCTCAGCTTGGGGTGACACCTCTGGAGGATCCCAGGGCTGCCAGCCCTCATCTCCCACCAAAACCACAGTCCTGGGTGACTCAGTGGGACACTGCCCAGCCACAGGACAGCCAATCCTGCTGAGGTCCCTGTCCAGGAAACCTGCTCACCAAGGGTTCCATCAATCCAAAGCTGGAGCAGTAACTCCTGACGTTTTGGTTAGGACAGATCAGGAGAACGAGCCCCAGGGATTCATCCCTGCCCAGGCTGCCATGGCTATTTCAGTCTTCCCCAAAGCAGGGGAACTTTGGGAAATTACCATCAATACGGGAAAGTTTTCCTAAACCAAAATCTGCGGCTACACTACAGTCCAGCAGTGCCATTTTAAACCAGAATTGCCACTTTAGCACAGAAAAAAGTCAGTCCCAGCTGCACAGCTCCTCTCTAAACCATCCTCAGAACCTAACTGGTGCAACTGAGACTGATAAAGTCACACCTGAGGGCAATGAATTTGGATTTGTTCCCATTAAGATTTCAGAGAAACCCTTAAATCTTATCTTAGAGAAATGTAGATTTATCTGCAGCAACTGCTTTGTTCTGTTACTCATTATTGAGGATTTGCATATCATAATGTCACCACTGAGCTTCATTAGCAGATATTTAAATGCTATCTACCAAACCTGATCTGCACAGACATTCCTTGTGGTTTGGGAATTCTGAAGTTCAGGCTGTGCCCCTTACAGATTCTCATCCTCTGAGGTGCTTCCACCCCCCCCAGCAGTAACTCAGCAACGTTTCTTACAGACTGTCTAGACCACATTTATCAAACCTCACTGAGGCTAAAAATGAAGATATTTGTCCTGGGGACCAAAACTGAACCTTCCCACAGTAAAATTAACTTTCTCTGATGAAAATTCACATCTGAAACCCAGACTGACTTCATTTCTAACCTCCCTGTGAAGCCCTCTTCCCAAAAGCTCTTCTCCCTGCCCACCACCCAATGAAAGAGAAGCAAGGGCAAAGCAGGAAATTTCACCGTGGATCACAAACCCAGGCAAGCAGAGGCCAAAAAGAAGTAAGTGCAGTGGAGGAGCTGGAGGCCCCTTCCTCTCCCTGGCAGCTCAGCCAGGAACCCTCCAAGTGCCTCCAGCTGAACTGATCCCAAATATTTCCACCTGCAGCCCAAGCCCAGTCCTCGCCAGGCAGGCAAGAGAGCACAACTTGTGACAGAGCCTTCTGGAAGCACTCAGGGGACAGTTTTTGTCACTAGTCTGGGGGCAGATTTGGCAGACCAAAACTTCCCCCAGGGAGCAGGGATGTTTGGCCCAGCCCCAGCAGCACAGGGGGCACCATTTTAATGCCTCAGGTCAGTGGTTTCTTGTTGGAATAAGGAACAGAAGCCACGTTTATTGCATTCATCTCCACACCAGGAGACTCCACACGATTTTTATTTCTCCCTTATATTGCATTTCTGTAACTGTTACAGTATTAAAATGATTAACAAAAGCATAAAACTGGAACTGAAACCAAGGGGGGAAGAGTGTCTCCTCCAGCATCCCGAGACCTGGCCCCTGGAACAGGACTGCTCTGCTCTCCTGAGGGAATCTGCCTTTCCCAGGAGCAGGAAGGCACTCAAGGCATGGCTGCTGTAAGCCTGGCTGGTGGGAATCCTCAAGACAAGTCCTGGTGCTTCGCTGGATCAGCACTCTCCAGGCAGGTGCCTTAGATGTCCATGTCAAACTGCTCTTCCTCACCTGCTGGGAGGGACAAAACCACAGTGAGTGCTCAGAGTTCCACATTAAATACCAAAGACTTTAGTGAAGGAGCATCTGCTTCAGAAATGGGGTAGTTTGGGCTTGAAATCTGCATTCAGGCACCAGAGCGGTGTGAAAATCATCTTGTGAAGCTCTGGTAAAAAGCTGTCAGTGCTGGGAGACCTCCCTCAATCATACCAGAGAAGAGGTAGAGAAAATGCCCTTTAAATAATTTATTCTTTCCCCTAGATTTCCTTGTAAGCAGGAATGTAAAGAACCACACTGGGGCAATCACAGGTACAAATGCAGCCAGGCACATTTCACACTCATTAGCCCAAGGGCTGCTCCCACAGCCTGACAGGAACCAGTGAGGGCAGCCAGGAGCTGCTCCTGAGGACAGGGATACTCTGGGAGAGTCACAACCCAGCAGCCAGTCTGCATTTCAGGGTGCCAGGGAGCCACTTGGGGTCACAGCAGTGTGTCAGGTATGAGGCAATCCTGATTCTGGGAAGATTTTGCTTGGAGCAAGCACACAAGAGCCTTCAGATCTTTATTTTTAGAGATAAATACTTGCACTTGGTAGGCTCAGGTTGCTTCAAGAAATAACCTCAAATAAGTTTAAAAACAATTCTTCAAGGGCAACACTGGCTCGTGTTGCAGCAGCAGGGCCTCAGTGAAGTGTCCCTGTCACAAAACAGGGTCAGAAACAGGCAGGAGGAATTTACAACTCAGGCTGATATTAAAAACCCAAGTAAATCCTACTCTGAATTGTAACTTGAAACTCCAAGCAGCTGCAGCACGGACCAGCTCAGGGAGAGGCAGCAGCAGCTGCCCCTCTGCTCTCCACTGGGCTCCTAATCCAACAGCAGCTTCTCAAATGCTGAATTAATGGCAATTATATCAAATTTCACCTAATAACTGTGAAAGTCCCAATGCTGGGGCCCACAGCAGCATCAAACAACTGCGAGAACCTTGTTACCCTGTGACACTGAGGCCACTGTGACTTTCCAAGAAGTTATTGGAGAACTGACCCCAGTTCCTGGGAATCTCCTGGCTCCGTTCCAGCTCTGGAATTTCTAGGAAGCAGCACTGCACCTCACAGGCTGCTGGGGTTTTGCTGCCTGCACTCACCTGTGCTCACTTTCTCCTCACAGCTTTGGACGTGGTGGTTTTCAAGCTTCAACTCCTCCACGCTGGGGCTGGTCACGCCTGGAATGTCCGGAAGGTCGGAGGGGGGAGTTTTGGCAACCGGAGAATTGCGGCATTCCATCAAGAACTTACGGTCATAAATAATCCTGGTACCTGGAGGGGACAGGAACAAGGTCAGCCCTCCCTGCCCAGCCCAGGGCGGGGGAACTTGAAGATCTTTAAGGTCCCTTGCAATCCAAAACACTCAGAGGTTGGATTTATTTATATTTATTTATATTTAAGTGCCCCTTCACTGCTCAGTCTGGGTTACCTTACCAGAATCCCAGGTACACTGACACTGTACCTGCCACGAAAGGTGAGACATCAGGTACCCAAATGGTGCCAGCTGCTGCCCAGGGGCAGCATAGGTCTCCAAACCCCAGTCAGGGGCTGGAAGCAGCAGATCCAGCTCCCTCCACCTCGCTCAAGGTCACACCAGCCCACAAAGCAAACAGAAAACTGAATTTAATTTCCACTCGTGACCAGAACCGGGCTGAAAGCTGCAAGTGGACACGCAGCAGGGGACAGGATGGGGCAGGGCCATGTCCCTCTGAGCACTGCCCAGCAGGAATTCCTGCAGGGACACTTCCCTTGGCAGAGCACCACTTACACACACCTTGCTCAAGGCTTACACACGTGCTAAATGCTCCAAGGGTTAACCAGGAACCTCCCAGCTCCAGCCTAGCACATCGAGCCTCCAGCCATGGATTTCCAGGAACACCACTGAACACCCTGTTCCTTATGAAGGAATTTCATGGAAAAAGCTCAAAAACCACAGGCAGAAAAGGGATCCTTCCAAACAGCCCACAGCCTTAACCCAGCAAGTGCTGGAAAACAGAGTTTGCGTCCCAAGAGGAGGCTGCACATTCCTCTGGATTGGGTATATCCTGCTTTGCTTCTGTTCCAGCAAGAGGGAAAGGGACTTGTCCTTGTACCCTCCCCAAAAGTGTTAACTAAAGTACACACATGTGGGCAAACAGCTCCTGCCACCATCTGTCCTGGAACAATCAACTCCCTTTAGTTTGAACACCATAAATATAAAATAAATACATAAAATAACATGTCCAGCTGTTGTGTTCCAATGAAGTTCTGCCAGGGAGTTCTCAAAACACTGAAAAACTTTTCACTGAGGATTCTGAACTCGAGTTGTTTTGGGAGGAAGATCCAACACAACAGTTCAGCTGGCTGGGACAGGGGTGTCAAATTCCTGGGAAGCTCATGGAGGAGGATGAGGACAGAGATTCCTGGAAGTGCAGTTCCTGTACCAGCAGTGGGAGCTTCCATGCTCCTCCAACAACCTCATGGCCAGAACTTCTGAAAGCCACGGGCCTGTGGAGAGCTGGGGCTGGACACCCTGGGCAGGACACCCAGCCTGGGCTGTCACAGGCTCCTGCACACGTCCAAAGCCACCATCCCAGCAGCTCCCCGGCGCTCTCAGGGACCATTTACCAGGAAAACCCGCACACCATGGGACGTTCTGCACCCTGCAAGCCCCACAAGGCAGACACACAGCCCCGTGTGTCTGTCCTGCAGCAGCTCGGAATCCTCCCTGAGCTCAGCACCGCAGCGATCCCGCAGCAGGGCCGGGCAGCACACGGTGTCCCCAAACACGGTGTCCCCAAACACGGTGTCCCCGGGCAGGCTGCGACAGCCATGTGGGCACACCCTGGCCATAAACGCTGCCCATCTTCTCCTCCCGCTGCAGGCACTCAGGAACTGCCCGGGGACAAAGGGCTGATAGCGCCGGAGGGCTCATTAGTGCCGCTAATTGCTCATTTCTGCTGCGTTACTCACGGTGGGGAAGGCTCCCGCACCTCTGCAGGAGCCGGCAGCGATTCGCTGCTTTCAGAGAGGGAACAAGCGGCCAAAACAACCCCAAACCTCAGCTTTTCTGCACCCACCAACACCCGTGAGTCAGCAGTGTCACTTCCCCTTCTCTCCGAATTTTAACCCTTGGAATCCTGCGGTAGATCCGAGGGACCGACAAACCCTCGATCCCGTCCCACAGTTTGTTCTTCTGGCTTCACCATTCCTGGTGCTCACACCCACCCGCACGTGGATGCAGCGATGTGCAGCGGCATCGGGGAGAGGTGGGAAATTCCACAAGGTGTGGAAAAGAAATCATCCCAAGGCTCAGGGGCAGCAGAAGTCGCTGGAATTCCCCACGCTGCCCCTGTGCCAGGGGCCATCACCTGCAACTGCGGCCACTTCCCTGGGGCCCAAACTGCCAAAAACGAACACCCAGGGAGGAGATGGGGACACAAAAACCTTTCTAACAGAGGAACCCTTAGCATAACCAGTTTATTATTCTTACTTGAGGATCAAATCCCGACAGATTCCTCTCCTGGCAGCTCTGAGGCTGCCCAGGACCTCGCAGCAGACAAAGAGGGAACAAGCCCATGGCGCGTTTGCAGCAGCAGAGCACCGTGCCTCCACAATTTGGAACAATTTGGGATTAGGAATAAAGAAAAAGGCCCCAGGGTTTGTTGACTGCCAGAGAAAACAGCAAATATCAGAGATTAGAATTAATCAGTAACCACGGGGCCCCAAGGCTGCTCCCTGCGAGGCTCCCGAGGCGATGCCGTGCTCGGACACCTCGGCAGGCGCTGTCCTGGTGCCCCGGCCCCCCGAAATCCTCCACCGAGTCCCGGGACACGGCGGGGGCTCCCCGTCCTTCACCCGGGACAGAAGGGGAGCGCTCCCCCGGCCCTGCCAACCCTCGCTCAAACCGAGCCCCCCAGGCCTCCCTCCCGCCGGCGAGACCTCCCCGCTCTCCCCCCCGGCCGGCCCGGCGCTCACCGCCCGGCGTGGTCCCGAACACGGTGCCCCCCGGCGTGGTGCTGTAGTCGCCGGGCGGCAGCGGGGCCCCGTCGGGCAGGGCGAGGCACTTGCCGGTGCCGGGGATGTCGCGACTGGGCGTCTGCCCGTGGCAGCAGCGTCCCGACATGACGGGACCCGCACCGGCAGCAGGAGCGGCGCTGCCGCCGCCACCGCCGCTTCCGGCCCGGGCCCCGCCCCTTCCGCCGCGGGAAGGGACAGGGGCGGGGCCCGGAGCGGGCGGGGCCAACGTCGATATGGGCGGGGTTTATCCGGAACGGGCGGGATTATGCTAATGACATCAACTGGCGCGGGGGCGGTGTTTAGCCCAGCAAGGGGCGGGGCTTAGCGGCAAATGGGCGGGGTCTGGCCGGGACCCCCGACGGGTCCCCTTTTCTTCCCTTCCCCCCCCCCCCCCCCCACCTTTTCCTCCTATTTTTGTCCTCTCCTTTTCCCAACCCGACGCATCCCCGGTCTGTGCCCCCCGATTTTGGGGTCGCGCCCCCCGTTCCGCGGTTCCTTCTCCACGCGGGGACCCCGCGGAGTCCTGGGGCTATTGGCAGCGCTGCCCTCCGTGCCTTCCCTTGCCCACGCGGGGTGGTCGCCCTGGGAGGTCCGGGTGGTCCCCGTGGGAACGCGGCGGGGACAGATGTCTGCCCCGTCCCAAATGGCTCTGCCTCCCCCGAGGGCCGGGAACAAACGCGCGAGGAGCCGCGGGGCCACACACGGGTCCCGCGCCCCCCACTCCGCGTCCCCGGGGATGCTCCGGTGGGGCTGTCCGGGCCTGGAGCTGTGGAAAAATAGGGTTTGTCTTAATAACTTATGAAAGAAAGGATTTAAAGAGAAGCTGAAGTGCGGTGGGAGGGGGGCAGGGTCAGCTGGGCTGGGCAGGAGGAGGTTGGCGAACCCAGGGATGGAGCCCCTGGAATGAAGCCCCTCCGAGCGTCCTTGGGACCACCGTGCTCACGAGTACCCTGCCCCAGCAGCCGTGGCCGCAGGGCTCTGCCGACCCTCACCGGACACCGGTCCGGTGCTGACATCTGCTGACGGCCGGGATGCCGGGAGCCAGGCTGGATTCCAGCGCAGATGCCGGCACAGACGCCAGCAGATGCCGGCAGCACTCGGCCAGCGCTCCGCCGGTGCTGCAGCACCGCGGGGTCACCCAGGCTGCGGCAGTGACTGTCCCTGGGCCGGGGGTCGAGGCTGCTCCTCTGCTCCAGGCGGCGGTGGGACCCAGCCAGCCCCGGCCTGCCCAAAGCATCGCCCCGGCTCCAACAGATGGAGCTCGGCAGCCACGCAGGCTCCGGACCCCAGGCCGGGGCCGGCCCCATCCCGGTGCCGCCCTGGGGTGCTGCGGGTCCCCAGGGGATCTCTGAGCCTTTTCTATGGGGCAGCATTTCGGTATCGGGGCAGTGGTGTCCTGCCAGGTTGGGCTATGCACCCCAAGGGGTGTTTCTGCCCCCCAAGGTCCTGTGGGACCCCAGGCAGGCTGTGGTACCCCCAAGAACCCCCAGGAGCCCGGGCGGGCTGTGGTGCCAGGCAGGCAGCCCTCGCCCTGTGCCAGCTGCTGAATCGATTAGTGGGTATTGGGGCAGGAAAATAACATTTCCGCCATGAATGACATCAGCAGTGACCCCCAACCCAGAGAGGCGGCCACTGCCATTTCCTCCTCCTCCTCCAGCTGGAGAATGGACCGTGTTGGGGTCAAGGACCGGGGGAAGGTCGGAGTTTAAGGGCACATCCTGGCTGGGCAGAGCAGGGTGTCACCGTGCCAGTGCCTGCTGGAGCTCGGCAGCACACAGGGGATGGGGACAGGGACACTCCTGCCCCGGACAAGAGCTCCAGCTGCCCGGCAGCTGCCTGCAGGCAGGGAAGAGGCGTTGGGTGTTCTCCTACCCTCACCACCAGCACCCTCCGATTACAGTGTGTTCCTCTCCAGGGCATTTTATCTGCCCATTCCATGGGCAGCTCCCAGGGCCGGAAAGCCCTTTGTCATCCTCATGTGATACAAAGTTATCGCATTTTTGCCTTCTAAATCGGGAGCAGAAGTGCCTCTCCGAGGTGTCCGTCTCTCCACCAGCACTGTCTTTGCTCCTGACCTGGTTTGAATCACTGGGAGCTGAGCAGAGGTGGCTTTTGGGGAAGGACTCACTCTGCTGGCAGGTCCTAGGGAAGAATGTGTCTTAAAAGTCATGAAATGCCCCAGTCCCTGGTGTGAGAGCAGCCCTGGGGGATCTGAGGGGCAGCTCCTGCCCAGCCCTGCCACCACCGGTCCCGGGACTGTGATTACAGGAAGGTTTGCTGAGGCAGGAAGCAAATAACCCGAGGGAAGGATAAACTCCTGCCTGGTGGGCTGGCAGCTTTCACCCTGGCCCATCCATCACCTCCTGTCTGGGAAGGCTCATTCCCAGCCCTCCCTGCATCCCACCGCTCCCACGGAGGCCTGGGGTCCCCACTCCAGCCCCGTGAAGGACGGGATGATGATGGACCCCATCCCGCTGAGGATGTCCCTGTGCCGCGGCATTTCCACCCCATCCGTCTGTGTTTACATTCCCCTCCGATCGCGGCTGGCGATAAGGACAGACCCGGACAAAGCCACATCCCTGCTGCCCGCCCAAGGGCTGTTTGTACAGATAAAAGTTGCCCCATAAACAAGCCCATCCTGCCTTGGGGTAGGGCATCTCCGCTGGCCCCAGCCCCCGGCAGGAAACCCTGACTGTGACCCCCCTGGCATTGCTCAGCACCCCAAAATGCAGCCCTGGGTTGTGCTCTTTGGGTCCTACTCTTGACGTGCTGGAAACAGCTCCTGTAGCATGGGATTTACCGCGGTACCCATGGCCAGAGCCAGGGGGGAAGACTCTCTTCCTCCTCCTCTTCCTCGTTGTTGTTGGTCTTCCTCCCTGCAAACATTGGGCTGGAAGCAAACACAGCCTGGAGTCAGCCCCAGGAGGGGGCACGGGGGCTGGGGAGCATGGATGGGCGCTGCTGGGCAGTGGGGGCACAGCCGGGGGCTTTGGCAGAGGCAGGCAGGGGACAGAGGAGGGGCAGGGGGAGGCAGCCGGGTGGCACGTGGCTGCTTGGCCGGTGGCCCGTGGTGTGGCTGGGCTGGCAGGCGGCTCCACGTGGGGCTGCCGGCACTTGCTCACTCATCCCTGCCAGCTTCCCCAAAGAGGGGCTGGGCCCTCTCCCTCCCACCTTGCTTTGGGGCAGAGCTGGGAATCCCACGGCCGGGATGCTCCTCTCTCCCTCGGAAAGCTCAGCTGCCCGAAAGCTCAGCTCTCTCTGACGTTACTTCTGTTGTTGACGTTTTTTCTCGACACTTCCCACACTTTTTGTGAAATCTGGACCCGTGTCATTGCAAACTTCTCCCTCCTTCCCCAGTTTGCTTTTGCAACAGCTGAAGGAAAAGCAGAAACAATGGGAAAGGAGCTGTGAAAACATCTGTAAAAGCTTTGCAGTCCTGGTGGTAGCACGAGGATTCTCCCTTCTCTGGGTACTTGCAGCTGGAAGGAGATGGGACCTGTCAGAAATGAATCCTTCAGGGGTTGATAAAAATGTCAGAAATTGGGAATAACTGCTGCAGGCACTGCCCTGCTGCTGTCGCAGGCTTTACTCTCAGCAATGTAGGAAACAAAACACCTTTACTATAATTAATTTTTAAATTTGAAAACACAATTGCACAGGGATCTGGGGAGCGGGAGCAGGACTTGGGGTTGCCTTAGCGCAGCCTTTGTCACTGGCTGGGTTTCAGGATCTCGGTGCCCCTTTCCCTCATTCTCTCAGTGCTGCTGTGGACTCGGGAAGAGCTGCAGCTCTGAGGAGCTGCTGTGCCCAGTCCCAGGCTGTGCCCAGTCTCGGGTTTTGCCTGGTCCCAGGCTGTGCCAATCTCAGGTTTTGCCTGGTCCCAGGCTGTGCCAGTCTCAGGTTTTGCCTGGTCCCAGGCTGTGCCAATCTCAGGTTTTGCCGGGTCCCAGGCTGTGCCAGTCTCGGGTTTTACCCGGTCCCAGGCTGTGCCCAGTCTCAGGTTTTGCCTGGTCCCAGGCTTTGCCAGTCTCAGGTTTTGCCTGGTCTCAGGCTGCCTGCTGTGGACAGGGAGGATGGCCCTGGGGGCAGATCCGTGCCTCCATCTCCTGTCCTCGGAAGAAGTGAATCCAGTGGCCACAAGCTGCATTCTCCAGTGCAGGTTTCCCACCCCTCAGCCCCCATCTGTTCACCCCGGGGTGCCCCAGGAGAGGAGAGGGATCCCACCAGCCCTGCCCGGCCCCGAAGGGCACCGGGGCTGTGGGAACGGGCAACAAACAGGGAGCAGAGTGACCTCAGCCCCGGCTGGGCCGGCTCCGACCTCCGGGTGCCCGCGCTGCCTCTTTCATCACCATAGAGGCCGGAGCTCCCAGGAGCTTCGCTTGGAAAACAGGATGTGAGTGCTCGAGACGTGGGAGCTTGGAGCCCCTCGGGACCCTGGGCTCGCCCCGGGGGTGGCAGCGCTGGGGTGGCACAGGGATCATCCCGCTGGGTGATGGGGGAGCTGTGCTGGGACAGCAGCTGGCTCAGGGGGGCTCCTGGACATGCAACAGGGTATGAACCACCCCAGATGCACAGCACGGACCCTGCCTGAGCCCCGAGAATGTGAGATACTCACTGCCCGTGGGATATTGAGTGCGCCTGTGAAACAGCACATTTTTATTATTCTGACACAGAGATTTTTCCCTTCCTGTCCAAGCCTTGGCTGACAGTGCTGCAGCTCCCAGAGCCGTGCCCGCCTTTGCCAGGGAGGAGGTTTTATATGGAGACCTGAGTTTATGTGGAGCTTCCTGCAGGCTTCCTGGGACAGGCAGTACCCAAGGGTTAAAGCTTCATCACAGCCTGTTTATGTGCTGACAAGGAAATGTGATGACAGAGAATCCCAAACAACTTCAAAGCAAGATTTGTGGGTCTGATATGGAAACTATTCTGAAAGTCCAGGAGAGTTTGTCACTTCTGTGGACACACAGCTGGGGCAGGACCCATTCCCAAAGCCCAGGCTGGACCTCAGCCCACCCCAGTGAACCCAGAGCTCCAGCCTGGGGAGGGAATTTGGGGTAAAGTGATGCTCCTTGGGCATGTCCTTCTTAGGCAGAGGGAAGAGCATCACATGGCCCTCATCCATATCCTGTCTGTCCCCAGGTGTCCTCCCTTGGGATGGGCAGTTTTGGTGCCATCACCTGCTGCCCCGGGGCTGGTTTTGGACCCTGTGCTGTGATGGGAAGCTGAGGAAGCTGAACCAGAAGGGAGAGGGGGACGCTGGTGTTCCCACTGTCAGTGTGGCCACGAGCAGTGACACCACTGTGACTCCAGAGTGTGACGGGTTTATCTCGTGTCCTGTACTGGAGAGTATGCGGCCACATGCCAGGGAGGGAGTGAGTTCTCAGCTATAAAAAGCTTTTGTTTTATCCATAGCTGCTACTTGAGCTCTCAGCTCACTCTCTGTGATCAAGCAGAGCCCGTGTGCCCTCAGATGTGTCCGGGATCAGCTCAGGCATCTGTTTCCTCTCTCCAAACACATCTGTGGGCACCAGGAACTCCGTGTGCTGCCCAGCAAGGAGATGTCTGTTCCCTGCATCCCAGCTCTCCCCAAGTAGGGATCTCCCCTAATTGATTCCGATTCTCTGTGTGTAAAGAAGTATTTTTAAATACCCATTGTTTATTCTGTAACAACAGCCAAAGGAGCTGCTCTGATCCATGGCATAAACATATTTTCCCAGAGCTTTCTAAACAACACTTGACCCTTTGGCTTCCTGTGGCATTTTGCCAGAGCTGGCTCTGCCTCCCCCACTGCCAGTGGCCGTGCAGGTAGAGCCAGGCTGGTGGTCCTGGCTGGTTGCAGGGGTGGGAAAGGGAAGAGGATGCTTCCCCTAGTGACAGTCCTGGGCTGGACAGTCTCCATTCCTGTGGGGGCTTAGATCAAGGCTCTGGAGCAGCAGGGATGGGGGCGAGGGCTGGGTGAGGCTCAGCACCTCTGTGCTTCAGCTTTTCCAGCTGTAAAACTGGGACAAAGATACTGAGCCACGTTACTTCCCCAGTGGTGATGAAAGGCCTGGGACCCTCCCTTCCTCTCCCCAGTCCTGTCTGACCCCCAGGAGCACGGCAGGGCACTGAGCCCTCCTGTCTGAGCCTGGCACTGATCTGAGTTCCAGGGAAAAGCCACCAGGATGGGGGGGCTGGATGCCTGCTTGGCCCCTCGGGAGCGCCTGTCTGTCTGTCCTGCTGTGGGCAGTGTGTCTGTCCATGCTCAGAATGCAGGGGAGCTCCTTCCTGGGCACGGTGGGCTGAGCAAGGCCAGAAAATGCCATGAGGGATTGTCTGCAGGAAAACAGGCTGGAAAACCCCTAGGGATGAGTCTGGCAGCCCCTTTGGCGTCTGGGAGCCAGCACACAGCCCAGCTCAGCAGGGCAGCTGGGACTGCCAGGGAAGAGGAGGCAGGGATGGGAAGCAGAGGTGAGGATGGAAAGTGTAGGGAAGGGTGGGAAGCCAGCAGCCCCTGGTCACTGCAGGGTGGTGGCAGAGCTGGGCATCCTGCCCCATGCCTGGCCTTGGATGACTCCACACAGCAGAGCCCAAAGCCCTCATGGCCATTAGCAGGGATAAAGGAACATCCAGGGACAGTCCCACGGATGCTCCTGCTTTGCTTTCAGACACAAATCCAGCCCCGTGTGCCGGTGTCCTCTGGAGCTGGGTGTGCAGCCCCACTGGCACATGACAGCCTCCCTGCACTGCTGTGTCTGTGCCATGGGCCATTCTGGGGCCAGCACAAACTGCCCTGTGAACAGCAATTCCCAGCTTGCTCCCAGCCAGCAGCAAATGCCAGGGCTGGGAGCTGAGTGAGATCAGATCAAGCCGTTGGCTGAGGACTTTGAAAACCCAAAACAGCCTTGTAAAAATCAATCTCATAAAACCAGGACTCTGCTTTCGTAGCTTATGAATGGGAAGAAACGCTAACCAGATCATTTTTACACATATTTTTTCCGTCTTTGTCAACATTCCCCCATTTGGCTGAAACTTCAAACTGCCACATTTGGAGACCGTCTGTCTCAGAAGTTCCAATATTTGTATAAATAACTGATAGGGAAAGACGATCCACTCTGGAGTCTGCTCAGGGGCCCTGGGAGCAGTGATGGGGCTGTGGAGCCTCCCAGAGTTTTGGGGATTCTCCAGTGCCAAGTGAGTGGGGCAGGAAGTGTGGGTGGGGGTCTCCAAACACCCGCCCAAATTCAGGAAGGGGAGCAAGGAAAATCTACTCCATCCACCGGAAGGAGGTTCAGGCAATAAATATGGAAGTGGGATGGTGACTGCGGCCCTGCTGTCATCTTTGGAAGCGGGCTGTCACCTTGCCAAACCTGTGCTGATGTCGGGGCAGGGGGATGACAGGGGTGTCACTGTCCCCACCAGGGACGGTCTGTCGTGCTCAGGGAGAGTCTGAGCGCAGCGAGGGGTGCACGGAGAGGGGCAGGTTGGGAGGGGCACGGTGAGGGCAGCACAGAGGGCTGAGGGCTCCCAGAAAAGGAGCGGGGTGCGCAGGGAGGGGATGGTGTGCATGGCAGGGTGCAGGGTGCGTGGGGAACAGGGACAGATGCGTGGGACTGAGACAGGGGCTGGAGGGCTCAGGGAAGGGATGGAGAGCGCGGAGAAGGGCGAGGGGCCGACGCGTCCGGCGGGGATGCCGGGGTAAGCGGGGCGGGCCGGGCCAGCGCGTCCGGGGGGAGGAGGAGGTGCCGCCGCCCGCTCCCCTTCCCTCGCCCTCCGAAGCGGGCGGCCCAGGGCCGCCCCGTGCCTTTAAAGGCTCCTCCTCCGGCGCGGAGGGGACCCGGCCCCGCCGGTCCGCCCCGAGGGCTGCGCCGGGAGCGCGGCGGGGAGCGCACGGCGGGGCGCGGGGCCGGCGCCCCCAGCCCGGCCGAGATGAGCCCCGTCCCCGCGGGCAACGGCAGCGCCTGGGGGGGCTCCGGCAACTGCAGCGGGGCCGCCAGCCTGGGCCGGCAGTGGGTGCTGGGGACCGCCATCAGCCTCACTGTGCTGGTCACCGTGACTGGTAACCTGCTGGTGATCGTGGCCATCGCCAAGACGCCGCGGCTGCAGACCATGACCAACGTCTTCATCACCTCGCTGGCGTGCGCCGACCTCATCATGGGCTTGCTGGTGGTGCCGCCAGGGGCCACCATCCTGCTGAGCGGCCACTGGCCCTACGGCACGACGGTGTGCGAGCTGTGGACCTCGCTGGACGTGCTGTGTGTCACGGCCAGCATCGAGACGCTGTGCGCCATCGCCGTGGATCGCTACCTCGCCATCACCTCCCCGCTGCAGTACGAGGCGCTGGTGACCAAGGGCCGGGCGCGGGCCGTGGTGTGCCTGGTGTGGGCCATCTCTGCCTTCATCTCCTTCCTCCCCATCATGAACCACTGGTGGCGGGACGGGGCGGACGAGCAGGCGGCGCGCTGCTACGACGACCCGCGCTGCTGCGACTTTGTCACCAACATGACCTACGCCATCATCTCCTCCACCATATCCTTCTACGTGCCCCTGCTCGTCATGATCTTCGTTTACGTCCGAGTCTTTGCCGTGGCTACGCGGCACGTCCAGCTCATCGGCAAGGACAAGGTGAGGTTCCTGCAGGAGCCCCCCAGCCCCACGTCCAGGAGCAGCCGGCGCAGGCGGCCCTCCCGCCTGCTGGCCATCAAGGAGCACAAGGCGCTCAAAACCCTGGGCATCATCATGGGCATCTTCACGCTCTGCTGGCTGCCCTTTTTTGTGGCCAACATCATCAAGGTCTTCTGCCGGTCACTGGTGCCGGACCAGCTCTTTCTCTTCCTCAACTGGCTGGGCTACATCAACTCAGCCTTCAACCCCATCATCTACTGCCGCAGCCCCGACTTCAGGAGCGCCTTCCGCAAGCTGCTGTGCTGCCCGCGCCGCGCCGACCGCCGGCTCCACGCCGTCTCGCAGGACCTGCAGCGCTGCCCCTGTGCCTTCAGCCCTCGGGGGGGCCCTGCAGAGGACAGCAAGGCGGGCCCCGGGCGCTCCGGGGAGGACGGCGAGGCTCGGGGCAGCTGCAGCAGAACGGAGGAGACTCCTCTGCCCCAGGGCGGTGGCCACCGACAACGGCCTCTGGGCGAGTCCCGGCTGCCCGGCGCGCAGACCACGCTGTGTTCACAGCTGGATGAGTAGGTACCTGTAGGCGTTTGCTCGGGAGGGGCTCGGGAGATCCGGTCCAGTCCTTCGGGGTGTGACTGGGGGGGGCTGTCAGTGGTGGGACTGTGCTCTGACAGCGCAGTGCAGAGCTGGAGGAGCAGGCGGACCCCGGGGTACTTGGGAGAGGCTCTGGGATGTGGGACTGGGTACCACTGCCCTGCTCACTGATGTTCCCCTAAAACTCTGGCCTCTCTACTGGGCTGCAAAATTGGGGTCCCGACCAGTCCCACGGCAGCCCGCCAGGACCTGGCCCGCTGTTCCTGGGTAAAGGAAACACGGGTGGTGAGCAGGGAAGCAAACCAGCCGAGCAGGAATGCGTCCCAAAGCCTGGGATTTCCCCCTTCTCCTCCCGATCCCACTTTCTGCTGCTAAAGAAGGAAAACGCGGGGACCCCTCCGGAGCGAGGCACTGAAGCTGCCTTCGCCACTCTGGGCTCTGCAGGTTGCTTTGGCCTCCAGCGGTGTAAATCTGGGAAGGGAATTAATTTAATCCCGCTCCGTCCCTTGACGGGAAATGCGCTCCCGGAGCCGGCAGCCCGCACAGAGCAGGGGGCTGGCAGGGGTGGCAGGGACGCCCATGCTGTGGCTGTACCCTGTCGGCACCCTGACACGGATTTACACCTCCAAACCGCAGGGCTTTTTCCACAGTGAAGTTTTGTTTGGTTTTTTAAAATTAGTATGACAAAATTGGAGTTATTGTGGTTACTGTGGATTCTAACCCCTTTCCCTCCTGAAGCCTGAGGGCAGGAGAGATTGCAGGGATGTGCAGATAGAGGTGCCAGAGGAGTTCCCTGGGAAGGATTCAGCCACGCTGGGAGCACAGGACGGTGGATGGTGGATGGTGGGAGGGTCTGGGCTCTCACCCCTGCGCTCCCCCATTTCAGGTTTGCTGGCGGAGAGTCTCCTGCGGGTCCGTCCGACTGACTGGGAGCAGCCGAGAGCTGGGAGGAGAGCGTTTCCCCCGGCCGGGTCACCATCCCTCCGGCCTCTCCTCTGCCCGCGTTGGCCGCCGTCCTCCCCGGGGACCACAGCCCGCGGCCAGCCCCAGGCTGCTGCCCGGGTTCGGGCACGTGAGTCCGGTGTCAGCCCGGCCGCAGCTGCCGACACCTCCCCACTGTCCCGAGGGCTTTAACCCTCCTCGGGCTGCTGCTTCGTTGGCTCCCTGGAGCTGCGCACCTCGTGCATGGTGCTCCTGGATCCCTTCTATGCCTGCTGGGGGGTGGCTGAGGGTCCCTGTCCCCAGCTGAGCCTGGTGGGTGACACTGCGTCACCTCCCACCCTCTTCTTGCAGGGCCGGGGCTGGAGAAGCAGCACCAGGGGTGATGGTGCTGGCAGGACCCTGCAGTGCATGCACTGACCCGGAGAGGAGGACGATCTCCCTTGGGAATGCTGGTGGTTTTGGGACAACACCAGCTCCGTCGTGCCCTTGGTGCTGGAGACCTGGAGCTGGGGAAAAGCTCTGGAGCTGCTCGCCAAGGGGCAGCACAGCCTCAGGGATGTGTGGGCAGGGGACAAACTCCCATCTGGGGTGTTCCTGGCATGGCTGGCAGTGGGATCTGGAGACTGCCAGCTCTGCTTTCTTGAAGGACAAGGGACCCTGTCGTCCCAGGCTTGGCCAGTTTTGGACAAAACTGTTTTCTTCTGTTGGGAAGGAGAAAAGAGTCTCTTGCAGGCTCAAGCCCTTCCCAGGATATCCATCCCTGCCCCAGCTGCTGCATTCCAGGGCTGAGTGCAATTCCAGGACCTGCAGTGATGCCTTAAGCAAAGGAAAAGCTCAGGGGGACGATGGGAGCTCTGAGCACGGAGGACTTCCAAAACCAGGGAATTAGGATCTTGGCAGATCTCTCAGCAGTTTCTCCCTCTCGTTTGGGACAGATGTCCGTGTCTGTGCCACTCGGGATGGGAGGTGGATTCTCATCTCACACGTGTGCAGAGGTGCCCTGCCCACACTGCACTGCCACGCAGCACCCTGGCACAAGTTGGTGTCAGTATGTTCAGTGACTGTACAGTTTTTGTCTTGGTTTGTGTCCAAACCCTGCCGTGTGAAATAAACCTCTGGATCTCTGCAGTGCCTCCGAATCTGTCCCGAGCAGAGGGTGCTGCTCTGTGTGCTGTTTCCAGTGGCTGCCTGAGGTTGGGGGGGGTCCATCCCCCCTCCCGGGGCTGTGGCTAGCAGGGAAATGCCAGGCTCCGGGCATTCCATGGTGCTACCCCTAAGCCCTGCCCCATGCTCCCACACCCCAAGAGAACAGGCAGAACTGTCAGAGGTGTCCAGTGCCACCTCCTGGTGCCAGGGAAATCCCAGCTCCAGCACAGGAACTGGACCTGGGATGCTGCAGGGCCCTCCCCTGCTGCTAGGATCGTTCCTCGGTGCTTTGCTTTAAACACCCTAAAATGATGAAATAACTAAGTAAAGATAAGAAATGGAGCTCGGGAGTGTTCCCAGTGCAGAGCCTCAGACCCGGCTCTGGTGATACTTGGGGGGCTCATCCCCGATCCCGGCAGATGACCCTGAACGCTGGCAGGTCCCGCGTGTCCCCCGTCCACCGCGGGGGGGTCCCCATCATCCCCTGGGGGATACGGTCCCACCCAGCCCATGTGCTGAAGCCCTGCGCTAATGGGCGACTTCCCAAGCAGTGGAGGCTAGGAGGGGCTGGCTCAGGGAACAGGGGTCCCAGGGACCAGTGGTCTCCGTGGCAGGGCAGGTGTCAAAACAAGCTGAACTGTGCTCAGGTGGGCTGTAGGTGCTGCTGGGGAGTGTGAGGGGATGGTGGGTGCTTTGATGCTCCTCCACCCCCCCACACCTGCACTATATTGCCAGCCTGCACCTCCCGGGATCCTCCTTTCCTTTATTAGCAGTCGGTCAGAGGGCAGGGGCTCGTTGCCCTGCGGCTGCTGTTGTCTCGGGTGCTGGATTTGCTTTGGAGGATGAGCAGCTCCTTTCACTTCTCCCGGTCGCTGTCAGAGGATCGGCCTGTGGCTGCGCTGTGGGGTACGGGGCTGGGAGCCCCAGGATGCGCTGGGGGATGGCGGCTCTGCTCTGCAGGGCCGGGTGAGACTCCCCCTTTCCTGCGGGGAGTGCAGCTGGGAAAGCCTCCCTTCAGTTTTTGGGTGGGAGGGAAGCACCTTTCTTTTGCTTTTGGGAGGGGGCAACCTGTGCACGAGCAGCCCCTGCCGTGTCTCCCAGGCTGCCAGCTGGGCACGGGCGCTCGGAGCTGCGTGGTGAAGGAGGATGATGACTTCTTGGAGCATCTGGTGCTGCTGAGGACGGTGAGAGCCGAGCCCGTGGCAGGGCCCCGCCGGAGCTCGGGCCGGCTGCTCCCTGCCATGGGCTCTGCTCGACCCTGCAGATCTGCCTGGGGGCTGACGCCAGGGACGAGCTGCACGTGGTGGCCGTGGATTCCAAAAACGCCTCCGCGGAGCGCAGGCCGGTGCCCATCGCGGCTCTGCGGAGCTCGCTGCTCCCCATGGTAAGGGCAGCCCCGCTCCCAGCCTCTGCCCGGCGGTGACAGCGGCACCTGGGGCTGGGGCCGGCGGTCTCTGAGCTCCGGCTCTTTGCAGATCAGCCTCAAAGGTCTGGAGCTCGTCCCTCCCGTCACCTTCGTGCTCCAGTGTGGGGCTGGGCCAGTCTATCTCAGCGGGCAGCGCGTCACGCGTGAGTGTCATCAGCCGTGGGTTCTGGGGTCACTCGGGGGTGCTCCGGGGTCCCCTGGCAGCTCGTGCTCGCCGTTCTGCCCGGGGATGGAGCGGGGGCTGCTCGGGGGAGTCAGCCTGGGCACGGTGGTCTGTGCCAGCTCCTGCTCTGACCGGGACAACGGCAGCGTTCCCACTCCGGTGTGGGCTGGGGTTTGTAGCTGGGGGGCTTCAACCCCTGACAGCGGGTCAGGCTCCCCTGCTGCAGCCCTGCCTCTCCTCTCCACAGTGGAAGATGAGGCCACGTCTGAATCCCACGAGGAAGACCTCTCAGAGGAACATGTGGATGATGAGGATGATGATGAAGCTTCTTAGAACGGGGAAGCTTGGAGAAGACTTCTGCTCTGGAGCGGAGCTGGTGTGGTGGTGGTGGGGACACGCAGTGCCCTGTGCCAAGGGCCGTGGATCTTATTGCAATAGCTTAAAATAAGTCAAGTTTCCCTGAATTGAGGCTGTGTCTTGGGGAGAGGCTCTGGCAAATGTGGATTTATTGATGGGGCTTTTTCCCTGCTGCGGCTGGGCTATTGAAGTGCATCCCTGAGCAGGGCGGGCTGGTTGTGCGGTTTGGATTCAGCGGCACACCTTTGATCATAAGGACTTTATTGCAAGTCTGTCTTTGTCTCCTCTGAGGTAGTGCCTTGCAGACAGGGGGATAAAGCAGGCAGGGTGTATGGGAGTCGGTGTAAAAACCCAGTCAAGGCACATTTGGATTTTAGGGGGGTGTGGGGATATGTGACGGAAGCGTGGCTGGGGAGCTTACCTGCAGCTTTCCAGCACAGGTAAAGCCCCAAACGTCCTACCCTCTGCACATGCACTGATATCCAGAGGCTGTACCACACACCTGGGTATGCACCTGTCTGCACTTACTGGCACGTGTATACACACCTGAACTCATCTCTATGCACACCTGTACGCACCTGTGCACACCTATACACACCTGTGCAGCCAGGCCCCGCCCCTCGCAGGCCCGGCCCTTCCCGCGCTCTCGCGAGAGGGGCGGGGCCGCGCGGGGCGCACCGGCCGCCGGCGCCGCCGTTCCCGGCGCATTCCCGGCCCGTTCCCGGTGCCGTCGCTGCCATGGCGGGCTCGGCCGCGGGCTGGGTGCCCACCCACGTGCGGGTGACGGTGCTGCGGGCGCGGGGGCTGCGCGCCAAGGCGGCTGCGGGCGGCAGCGACGCGTACGCGGTGATGGCGCTGGGCCGAGACAAGTTCCGCACCTCGGTGGCCGAGCGGTGCCGGGGCGAGCCGCTGTGGCAGGAGGAGGCCACGTTCGAGCTGCCGGCCCGGCCGGCCCCGCTGCGCCTCACGGTGCTGCACCGCGCCCTGGCCGGTGCCGACAAGTTCCTGGGCCGGGCCGAGGTGGAGCTGGCGGCGCTGCGGGAGCAGGGAGGCCGGAGACACACGAGGTGTGTGGGGCCGGGGGCTCTGAGGGGCGACGGGGGCGCCCTCGGCCAGAGAGGTGCCGGGGATGGTGTGTCCTAGGGGGGCCGGGGACGACGATGGAGTGGCTCCTCCGGGTCGTACCGAGGATGGGGAGGTGGTTTCGGGGGGTTTCTCGGCTCCACGGAGGGCAGGGAGGAGGGATGAGGGGGTTCTGTGTCCCAGGGGGGCTGGGGAGGGAGTTGAGGGGTGCCTCTGTACTCTTCAAGGGGGCGAAGTGCGTGCGGCTCCCCATGGGATGTCCCTGATCGTCGTGGAAACCTCTGTGCACCTCAGGCGTGTGTGGATCTGGTGGGACATCCCTGTGTCCCCACGGGAAGCTGTGTGTCCCGCAGGCTGGGGGTCACCCTGTGTCCCAGAACAGTGGGGAGCTCTTGTTCACCACAGGAACCCCTGAAGCCCCAAAAGAGCCCAGGGGGTGTCCCCTCGGAGCTGGGGGCCCAGAGAAACCTTTCCCAGCCAGCCCTGTCTGGTCCTTGGGTTTGATTTTCAAACATTTCCGTGTGAGTGCTGACACTGTCTGTAGGACACAGCCAGCCTGACCCCTAAACCTGATGTCCTCAGAATGCTGCCTCCTTCCAGCAGGGAACCAGCAGCAGCCTTTTATTTGTTTTTCCTAATAAACAACGTGTGTCAGTGTGGATAGTTCCACATTCCACAGACTGACACCGCTGCTGTCAGCAGCACCAAGCCAGGGCTGCTCCAGCCCAGCGCCAGCTCTGTGTCACACTCCTGCTTTGAACACAAGCACTGGGAAGGTGAAACCCAGGGGTGGTTCCCGGGAGGGTTTTACTGGGAGTCAGCAGCCTTGTAATATGCTGGTGAGTCACCTTCCTCCCCTGGCTCACCTGAGCCCTGCCATGGATGGAGCCTGGATGGAGCCGTCCCGCTTGTCAAGGCCTAATTAGGCTGTGGATTCATTAAGGCTGTGTCAGACACTGCTGTGTTTACACTGCGGAGCCCCTTGGTCAGCAGAGCTTAGGGCCTCGGGCTCCTAGGCGTGTTCCTTTGTGTCTGGGCAAAGGAAAATTGAAGAGGAGAAAAAAATGAAAATACAGCTTGGGTACTCCTGGGGAAATTTCTCATGTTTTCAGTTGTTTCTAGCCCTCAGTTTCCTGTTTGAAGCCTGTTTTGTTCTTGCTGCCATGGTGATGTGTGGCCATAAAGAGCGAGTTTTATTTGGAAAATAGATTTGTGTTGATTGACAGGTACTCACTAACACGATAAATGCCACTAATGAGATTTTTAGTGGTTTGGGGTGTTGTCAGTCCATACTTTCCTTCCAGCCTCTCCCAGGGGTGCTGCTTTCAGCGGGGGCTGAGCTGCCTTTGCTGAACACAGTGTTTGCCTGTGGCTCCCAGCACACACAGGATCGATTGTGGCACCGAAGCCCTGCGAGCACAGGATGCTCCTAGAAATCCCGGGCTTGGAACAAAAGTGCCCAGTGCTGGCTCATGTTAAAGGGGTTGTGATTCCTTGCAAAGCCTGTCTCTTGAGAAAACTCCTTCCCTGGGTGTCCTCTAACCCCAGGCTGGAGCATCTGACTGCTGCTCAAGTGTTCGTTTAGAATCCCAGAATGGACCTTAAAGCCCATCTTGTTCCACCTCCTGCCCTGGGCAGGGACAGCTTCCTCTAGACCATTGCTCCAAACCTGGCCTTGAACACTTTGAGGGACAGGACAGACACAGCTTCTCCTGGATCAGGGCCTTACCACCCTCAGAGGGAAGAATTTCTTCCTCATTTCCCTCTGAAGTGTCTGTAGCAGATTCTTGAATCCATCTCCTTTGGTTATCCCCATTAGTTTTGAATTTTCTCTGGAGCAAATCACCTTCTCCCTTTTGTTGCTTCCAGTATACCTTTGGACGTTGAAGTGCAAATTTGATAGTAGGGCACATTTGAATGCTTTGTTTGCTTCCTTTATTTTCCCATTCCAGCTGGTGAGGAGGAGGAAACAAAGCAGTTTCCAGGCAGCTTTTGCTGTGGGTTCTGTGGGGTGGGGAATTCTGCAGTTCCATCAACACACAAAACCATACTGCTGTGCAGTGCTGATAATTCGCTTTGCTGGCTCAGATGCGGTTTGAGTGTCATGGAGGGGTGGTTGAGGGCATGTGGGTGGTGGGATTGTGGTTTGGGAAGCCCTGGGCACTCCCCACACAGAGCTGGGAGCTGTGTTTGGGGAGGGAGAAGGCTCTGTCAGAGCAATGCCCTTCCTGGTGTGTGCCAGTCACGAGCCTGGAGGGGTGAGTGGAAATCCCCCGAGGTCTGTAGGGCTGTGTAAGGCTGGGGTTGGCTCTCTGGTGTTGATTAGAGGTTCCTTGGCTTAAGAGGCATTAAGGAGCTGGAATGAAAGGTATGAGGGCGTGGGACGCTGTGCAGCTCTGAGGCTGCTGCTCTGCTCCACTTCAAAGCTGTGGCCCCTGCCAGTGTCAGGAGGAGAGATGAAAGGGCAGAGGAGAGTGGCTGAGCTGAAATACAGGAATTCCATGTTGTGTTTGTGTTTTTTCTCCTTTTTCTTAACCCTTCCCGATCTGGGTTTAAAACCAAATCTTACTAATAACTTTCTGTTTAAGGAGATAAGATAAGGAATGTTTTCCTTGGCACCTGGGGCCATGACCATGACGTCACCATAAGATTAAAGGCTTTCTTTTCCTACACTGTGGGCTGATTTGATTTTTCAACCATAAGCACCCTCTGTGTTCTCAGTTACTGGTGGTTAAAGAAATCTCCTTGTTGCTGCAGGTGGTACAAGCTTCACTCCAAACCAGGAAAGAAGGAAAAGGAGAGAGGGGAGATCGAGGTGGATATCCAGTTCATGAGGAGCAACATGACAGCCAGCATGTTTGATCTGTCCATGAAGGACAAGCACCGCTCTCCCTTTGGGAAGCTCAAAGACAAGCTCAAGGGCAAGAGGAGCAGTGGCCTCTCGGACACGGCGTCGGAGATCGTCCCCAGCACCTCCCACTCCCCTGCTGACAGTGAGGATGAGGCAGCCGAGAAGGAGAAGAAGAAATCCAAGTTCAAAGCGCTGTTCTCCAAGCCTGGCCTGCAGAAGACATCCCTGTCCCAGTCCATGTCAGTGCTGCCCACTCAGCAGCCCCTCACCCCGAGGGTTCGGCTGCGGCCCAGCGACTTCCAGCCTCAGTGGGATGAGGAGGAGTCCGAGACCTCTCCTGCCTCAGAACGTGAGTATTGGCACAAAATCTTCCCCCAAAGGGTTGTTTATACTTTTCACAGCACTGGTTAAATTCTTCTTTCTGAACACATCTATAGAAAGTCCCTCGTGGCACTGAGGCTGTCAGTAGTGTCAGAGAAAAGGTTGTTCTTGCATTTTGAATTTCTCCCTGTTTTTCTTTTTCCAGGATCCTTTGAAAACGCGCTGGAAGAGAAGCCAGCTCCTTCTCCTCTGTTCAGATCTCGTAAACCAGCCTTTTTGGACAGTAGGCAGCTAACCCAAGGAACCATTAACCACACCAAAAAGGATGGGCTCTCTTTGTTCAGTGGCCTTAAATCTAAAAGCGATCCCGTGTCCAAGTCTAGTCTGTGCATCAATGGCAGTCACGTTTATATGGAAGAGACCATGACGAAGGACAAGACTCCAGCCTCCTCCCCCTCTCCTCACAACCTCAGGAGGAAGCAGCTCTTTGCTTCAGAGGAGAACCTGTCCTCCAGGTCCACTAAATCACCTGAAGAGGTGGGGAGAACCTCTTCTGGTCAGGCTTTCTCTGGGTCCACATCCTTGGAGACCTTCAAATCCATGACTCTGCCATCATACAAACTGCTCAGCAGTGAGGAGCACCTGGACACCAGCATTCCACCAAGCATTGAGGCTGTTAGAGAGACTAAAAAACCAGAGAACAAAAAGTCTGCCTTGCTCTCCCTGGTCTCTGGGAAGAAGGAAATGATGAAGACCAGCAATGCTGAGATTGTTCCCAACAGGACCCTGCAGAGTGAGGAAAATACAACTGCAGAAGAGAAGAGTGAAGAGGAGGCCAAATGCCCTGAAGGTCCAGCAGATTTGGGCAGAGGGAGCCCATCAGGAGACACTGTCCATGTGGAGGAGGCCGTCACAAACAAGCAGCTGCTCAGCCCCCGTGAGGAAGAACAGAAACCTGAGAAAGCTGCTCCAGCCAAGACCAAAGCTGTGAAACCCAGGTGAGTCCCAGCTGCTGGCAGGGGCTGGGATGGGCAGTGGTGGTGGCAGGGGGCAGTGGGCTGTGTCCTGCCACACCTGGGCTCAGGTGCTGCTCTGCAGGTCCCTGCGGGTTCTACGCTGGCGTTGGGCGCTTTGATAACAAATAACTCCAGGTTCTTCCTCAGTGTGAAAAACAGATGGATGTAGGGATGCTCCTTGTAAGTGATGCTGAAATAGTGGTTCTCTAGCACAGGCACCTGTGCAGGTACTGAAGAGGTGATTTTTCTTGCTGGATCTCTTGCACAAACTAATTCTGTCTGAGCTGTGTGCTGTGGCCTCCCCAGGGTCTGAAATGCCCGTTCTAACATCTCTGCTTTCCTCTTCCCTACTTGGCTGTGGTCTTCCAAAGGGTAGCCTTGGAGCCCTTCTGCTTTTGGCATCATTCACAGCAGCACAGAGGGATATTGTGTGGATTTGTACCCAAGGCTTTTTCGGACATTCTGCTCCTTTACCCCGCATATACATATATATATATATATATATATATATATATATATATATAAATGGTTTTTGGGGTTTTATATATATACATATATATAGGTGTGCCCTACTAATAAGGCTGTGTTTTGTGTGTGTCTCTAACTCCTCATTTTCAATGCTTCTTGAGTTTAAGTGTCTTGCCTGTGCAGTGTTTTACATACTAATAAACCTGCTTGGGGTGCAGAGAGATGGTGCTTAAAGCAGCAAAAACAAGCTCTGCAGCAGAAGAGTTCTGGCATAAGCCCAGTGCTTGGTAAAGGTGCAGTTAAGGACGGGGGACCTCTCTCTGAGGTCTCTTTAAAGTATAGCTCATTTCAGTGGCAGAGCTGATGGAGGCTGGTGTTCCTGCCTCGTGTGTTCCTGCCTCGTGTTGCATCTGCAAGTGACATGCGAGTTTTTTGTCCCTTTTTGCAGACTGGGCCTGTCTCCAGAGGAGGAACCCAAAGCCACGCTTCCTACTCTTGCACCTGACCCCCTCCCTGCTTTCCTCTCTGTGCACCGTACCAGCAGTGCAAATAATCCTTTTATTTCTAAAGTGGGGCAGACAGTCCAAGTGCCAGACTCTGAAAACACCACTAGTTCTCCTGCCTCTCTCATGTCTCCTGCTGTTGCTGCAGAGCTTTGGAATGACAAGAACCCCTTTACTCTTGAGTGGGACCGGGCATCCAGAGCCCTGGATTCTGACAGCATCGCCCTTTTCCCTTCACCCCATCATCCTGCAGCCTCTGTTCCCAAAGCACCTCTTCCTGGGCAGGTCCCTGCTAGGGGCAATAATCCTTTTGCTTCTGACTGGGGGCAAGCTCCTGAGGGCTCTGGCACGGAGCCTTCCCGTGATCTCTCTGGCCCACCCACACCTCCTGTCCCCTCTGGCTGTCATTTCAATGGCAATAATCCCTTTGTGTCCAAGCCTGGGGGACAGGCAGTGCCAGGTTTCCAGGCTTTCTCTGGTTCTTCCCCTGCCTGCCTTCCTGGTGGTGAGGACTGTTCCTCTGGAGGACACCCTGCTTGTGGTGCTTCAGAGGGCTCTGTGGATGTGGCTTTAGCCAATGGTGTCAAAGCTGTGCCAGACCCTCTTGGCACCTTGTCTGACTCCCCTTCTGGTCCCTCTGGGCTGGCTCCAGAGCCACACCGTGGTTCTGCCCAGCTTCAGCCTGAGGATTCTTTGGAAAGCAGCAAGCCAGGCACTGGGAAATCTGTGTCCTTTGTCCTAGGGAGATGGCAGGGTGTTCCATCAGGTGGTGTGGGTTTGGGTAGGCAAGAAGGTGGAGAGCAGCACCTGGATTCCAGTGGAAGGTTACAGATGGCTTCAGGGGCAGCAGGAGAGCGATCAGGGTTTGGGGGTGAGCTGGGAGCAGGGGGTGACCCACGGACAGAGCTCTCTGGGGACAGCACACATCCCACCTGGAGCAGTGATGGAACAGCTGTGGAGGTCACTGGTGTGAACACTGAGTCCTGCACAATAGGTGACAAAGATTTTGTGTCTCTCAAGAGTGAGCTCAGAGAGGAGCAGGAGACCTGTGGTGCAAAGCAACGGGCAGAAGGAGTGCCCGTGTTAGAGCCCCAGGCAGCCCCACCTGCTGGAAATGAGCCACTTTGTCAAGTCCAGCCAAGCCCGAGAGCCCGCACGGTGTCCCCTTGGGAGGGGGATCCAGGGAGGGCTGGCAGTGAGATCCTTGTCCCCCCAAAGCCAGCCCCACGAGTGGCTGTACTGCTGAGGAAATCCCCAGTGACTTCCCAGGCTGAGCTAAGGGCTGATGTTCCTGCTTCAGGAGATGCTGTAAAATCCACACCAGGGCTTCCATTCCTGGAGGACAAGGCCTCAGCTGCTCGTGGGTGCCTCCCTCAAGGTGACTCCTTGGAGACTGTTACCCCTCCAGTGACAGCCAGAGGTAACAGCAGTGACAGGCCTTCAGAAAAAGAAGGTGATGATGATTTCTCTGTCGGTGTCACAAATCTCAAGTCTGCCATTCCTGTGCCTGGAGACCGGGCCTCGGCGCTGGCCAGTCTTCCCGTGATCCCGGAGGGAGGCTCTGATGATGAGCTGCTGGGGGATTGCCAGGAGAGCTGTAGGGTCACTGCAGGTGACAAAGGTGTTCTAGGGAACGGAGAGCAGCCCCGAGGTTTGACACCTTTGCATGGAGAGCAAAGAGAGTTCTCTGATAGCTCTGCTGCAGCCGTGGTGATCCCGGCTGCTCCAGGAGGAGGAGCTGTTCCTGGCGCTTGGAAGCCAGGGAGTTTGGCTGTGCTGCCTGCTGCAGTGGGTGCTCCCAGGGTCTGTGTCCAGGGACCTGACTCAAGCTTAGGTGGGATGTCTCATTCCAGAGAGTGTGACAGTCACTTTGAGAAACAAGAGCTGGAAAGGAGTGCAGGTGTTGAGGAGTGTGCAGAGTGTGACTTCTCTGAACCTTCTGCTTTCTCTTCCTCCCTGTCAAGTCCTTGCCAGCCCTACTCTTCCTCTCATTCCCTTCTCTCTGACACCCCAAGTCATAGAGCAGAGTCTCCGAAAAAGCCAGCAGCCGAGGGCTTCGCAGATAAAGCAGGAAATTCGGGCAAGAAGAAACTTCTGCAGGCATGGGTTTCACCCTCTGAAATGTTCCCTAACCAAACCCCACGGGGTGGTGAAACCGTGTCTCCCAAGCACAGGTGAGACCATGTGGGGATCACAGCAGGTACCTCTGTGCAGTTGTGAGCTTTTCTTTGCTCTCTGAGTGCAGATCTGTCCCTGCAGCTGCTGCATCTGCCTGGGACCAGGCTGCCCTGACTTCCTCTGGGGCCTGGATTTGTCAGGGCTTGGGTGCTGTCACCCAGTGCGGGGTTGCTGCTGGCTCCAGGAGGATCTGTACAGCTCCTCGGGCTGCCAAGGGGAGCAGCTGCTCATCACAGCTCTTTGGGGAGCCCTTAGTGAAAGTGCAGGTGGAATGGAGTCATTGCATCCCACTGGCCTGGGACTGAGCTTTTGTCAGACCTGGGAGAATGGTCGCCCCGAGAAAGGGGAATGCTTCATTTCCTGGCTGAGCTGGGCTCCTCAGTGATCACCAGAACTGATGCAGCTCAGGCTGCTCCTGGAGCTGCACTCCTGCTGCTGAGTGGTGCCACTGATCTGCCAGCCCTGGAGACTTCACCTGCAGAGCTCTGCCTGGGGTCTAGGACACCTCTGGGCCAGCATTTGCTGAAATAGAAGGAAAATTTTCTTCCTGTGTTAAAATCGGTGCTGTAAGTCCTGCTCAGGCAAATAATGACAGCACTTCCTCACAGCTTGTGGTGTCAGTTCATATTGGACAAGGCCTAACAATTGTCTCAGGACAGCAGAAGTATTTGATATGTTGTAAGATCACAAATATGTTCTGATTAGGAAAGTCAGGCTGAAATACCAGTTCCTGAGGGATCAGAGTAGGTGCCCTGTGTTCTGTCTCCTCGTGTAGCCTGACCTGGCTTTTCTTCCATGACACACACAGGATGTATTTCCCTTCATGCTGCTGCTTTATCTCAAATGCCTTAAGTCAATAAAGATAGTAGAGAACTGGAAAATACTTACAAAACCCCTGTGGCTTAGAAATACCTTGTCTTCCTGAAGCTGAATCCCTTTTCTCTCAGGAGATAGAGCAGGGAGGGAATCGTCCCAAATTTCTTGCTGTATTTGTTCTTAGTCTAAAGATGTGTCATGCTGCTGTTACATCTTCTGCCTCAACAACAGGAATCTTTATTTTCCTGTTGCAGACTCCATCCTGTGAAGCCAATGAATGCCATGGCAAACAAGCCTCAGAGCAAGAGCCTGAATGTCATCAGCACCATGAATGAAAAGCTGCTGGAAATGAGTGTGAAGGTATGGAGGGAAATGGCACTTTCACTGCCCAAGCTTTGATTTAATTGAAGAGTTTGTGCGTTCCAGATAGTCGGGACATGAACTTCCTTTTGGTCAGCCCCCAAGCATGGGAATATTCTTTAAATGCTTATTTTCCTGTAGGCTGATCTATAATAGAGCTGGGGCTCTTGTTTTGTGGAGGAAGTTCTCAGGCACAGCCACTTCCTTGGAGCACAGTTGTGCAGTTGGGATCAGCAGTGGGATTGAGAAGAGCTTTCAGCATAATCCTGGCCTTAGAAGAGACCTCCAGGCTTGAGGCACAGCTTCCCTGCCACGTTGATCCAAAAGTCTGGGAGCATCCCTGGGTCAGCAGGGAAAATCACGGGTCCCCTTATTGTCTGTCAGGGTATTTTGGGGAAATAGTGAAGTTAGAACTGAAATAATGTAGTGCCTCCTTCTGGTGTGAGGAGAGAGGATGTGAGCTGAGCGATTCAAACTGTTTCAAGGGGGTTGAAAAACTTGCAATGGGTGTTATGGTGTTCTGATTCCATCTGAATTGTGTGTGATGCCCCACAGCAGCCTGAGTACTCATGCTCCTTGCCTGGGTTCTGGGAGCTGGAGGAATCACCAGAGGCTGCCCAGTACTCTCAATGCTGCTTAAGGGTTAAAACCAGACTTTTCAAAGAAATAGGACGAAACGGCAAAGGTCTGGGTGGGTGTTTCTTGCTGTTTAACCTGAATTTGGCTTTACCAGTCTGCATTTAAGCAGCTGGTTGAAGCTTTGCCAGGTTTGTTTAGCAGCAGCTGTCAGCCTGCTGGTCTGTGTGTTGTGTTGCTGGTTTGGAATGTCCTGTGTCTGCTCTGACCCTGCCTTCCCCCCTCCCTCCCCAAGAAATACGATCCCTCAGACCCTGCCTATGCGTATGCTCAGCTGACACACGATGAGCTGATCCAGCTGGTGCTCAAACAGAAGGATACCATTACCAGGAAGGACCTGCAGGTGCGGGAGCTCGAGGACTACATCGACAACCTGCTCGTCAGAGTCATGGAAGAGACCCCAAACATCCTCCGTGTTTCCATGTCTGGGAACAGAAAGGCTGGGAAGATGTGAAGGATCTGGGGGTGTCGGTGAGCAGGGACTGAATTCCCCCTAGAGGAGGGTGAGGAGCTGCTGTGGAGCAGGTGGTGCTGGTTGTGCTGCTCATGGAAAATGACCTTTTTCCTGTTTCTGCCTTGAGCAACTCTGGGATTGATTAATAGTTCCATCAGGTGTTGTAATGAAGTCACCTTATCGTGTTTATTTTTTGTTTTCTTCCCATTATTTGGGAAGATCAGGCATTAACCCAAAGGCTGGTTGTGATGGGAAGGAGGAGGGTTTTTGATGTGTTTTGCTTCCCAGCAAGGCACTGACGATCCTTTAGGAGGATTTTTTAAAAATGGTTTGATTTTTAACAGCTTTGATAGATCAGTTACTGTTCTTTACACATCTGAAGTTGTAGTGCAATATAAATCCTTGTACAGTAGAGCTTGAGGATTTGACTGTTTTTAAAATTATAATTAACTACACTGGAGAAGTCCAAAGATGTCCCAGCTTCAGGCCTGGGCTGTAATTTAAAAGGAATTAGTGCCCTGGAAGTTGACCATAAGCTGACCAAATCTCAGTTCATCTCATCGAGTGGACATTCCCAGGAGTCCTTCAAGAGAATGTTCATAGGTTTTTTGGAGTAGGAGCCGTTGAGGTTCATGGTACGTTTCTGCCATAGGAATGGCATCAATTGATTGGGCCAAAGGTACATTTTAACTCAGAAGTTGTTCTCTTAGTGTCTTAAGATTTCTGCTCTGGAGGTTGTTCAAAGGAGGCAGAGGCTCCCCTGGCTCTGCCCTGTGCCCTGGAGCAGGGCTGGCTCTCACACCTTGTGCCCTGTGGGAGTTCTGTGACCATTTCCCTTTTACATTCATTCAGGACACATAAATGCTTTGGCTTTTGGAGCTGGGGCTCACCTTGAACACCCCCTTCCAAGGCGAGCAGTCTTGCAAAAAGTGCTTTTTGTGGTCATTCCAGAGAGGGGAGGGAGCGCTGGGGCTCCACCCGCTCTGGTTCCTTGCTGCTCTCTGGGGGGAAAACCTTGTGTGGCTGAGGGCTGCTGGGTTTGCTGGACAATCCAGACCTCCCTGGGGGTCTCAGTGGGTTCAGGGATGTTCTCCCCATCCCGTCAGGCAGCAGGAACAGCTCATTGCAGGGGAGCAGCCACCACAGCTTCCCCCACTGGGAGCTACATGAGGCTTTTGTTTGCTGAGCTCTTGGCAAAGATCAAAAAAATCAGATGCCTTTTTGTACCTCTGGGATTTACCAGGGTAGGGAGAATCCATAAAAGACTTGGAGGGAAGCTGGAAAACCAAGAGAGCAGGAAGCAAAGGACCAAAGCTTCATGAAGACCAAAGCTTAAAGCTTTCCAGCCTTAATTCTACAGAAACAAACACTCCTACCTGTGGAAATAGTTGGGTTATTGGGTCACTCCTGGCTCAGGGGTGAGTTTCTAACTCAGTTTTTCTACAGCAAAGCACTTTATTGAGGGACTGGAGCAGCTGGATGGACTCTCACCCTGTGAGCAGTCTGCTTACAATTGTCATAAACCACTGGAAACTACTGGAGATCTCAAATACTGTATTTTTGTAGTGAGGAACAGTTTAATATATTTGCACGGAGATGTAAACATTTATCAGAAAAATCAAAAAAATGCTGTTAATGATATTTTTATCCCTGCTTATTCCTGCTACCAAAGTCTGGAGCTTTACAGGCAGAGCTGCCCCTCATGGGCAGCCTGACCTCAAACAAGCCTTAGAAGCTGAGTCTTGCAAGATTTTTCAGGTACTTTGATCTCATTTTAATGTTATTTGAGCAACGAGGGTATGCTCTCTTTTCTCCTGTCCCTTCTGCTCTGAGTGAAGGGTCTGAAACCTTGGTGGTGGTGCTGGTTTAATTCTGAGTGGTGCTTGTTGGCTTTGCTGGAGCTGCTGCTGCCTCTTGTGCCTTCTCGAGTGAGGAAGATGAAGGATTGATTTGTTTCCTCCTCGTGCCTCTGCAGATCTCTGGACAGAGAATCCTGTACCTCACTGATAAACTTCTATTTCAGACTTTTTTCTGTTGGGAAGAGTGACCTGCACAGAACCAAAGCAATAAATAATATGTGCTCTTAGCAGAGATGAAGCCTTAACACTTGGAATAGCCTCCCCTGGCTGTGGGAACTTTTTTTTTTTTGCCGGTTCCAGCTGTGGCTGTTGGGTGGAGCCCGAGCTGTGCAAGGCTCTTGCCCCGGGGTTCTTCCCTCCCTTGGGTGGCTGCAACTGTGGAGCCTCAGGGTGCCCCGATCCTCGACTTCTCAGCCCCAAAAAGCATCACCCAAGCCTCATAGCTCGTTTTGATTGGCAGTACTCGTTAAAGCCTTCCTTTGGTGGGAGGGACTGGCATCTTACATCCTCAAGGGCCTTAGAAATCAAATACATTGTTTTATTATTGAAGGATCTGAATGCACGTTCCCCGTTTGTACTCTTTTCTTTTAGCCCAGGTACTGTTTGTTTTTAAACACCTCTTGGTTTTATGGAACACTAAAATAAATACACCTTAAACCCAGCGTTCTGATCACCGTGTCTTTGTTCTGAAAGCAGTTTCAAGAGGGCCTCGTCCCCTCCTTGTGCCCAGATCCACTCATCCTCCAGGTATTTCGGTGCTGGTTTTATCCCAGCAGCAAAGCATGCGGGAACTTCCTGGCAAGCACCTGGCGGGGCGGGGAAACCTGATGGACGGGCTCGTCCGTATCTGCAGAAGCGAGAGTTTCTGTAAAGTGACCGTGGGAGAGAGAGATTCTCGGCCAGCAGCGCTGACCCCGGCCTCAGGCTGCGGTGGTGACGGGGAGGAGGCCATCGGCCTCTAGCCTGCCTTGGCGGCCGGGTCCTGAGCGCGGTTATCGCCCTGCTCCTCCGCAGCGATGGGCCCCGGGCTTCCCCGCCGAGGAGGACGCGTTGTCCCCTCGGTCCCGCTCCCTGCGCCGGGCCCGGGGCCGCCGCGGAACTGGCGGCGGCGGAACGCAGCGTGCAGGGGCGGCGTTTCGGCGGGCGGGCGTCGGGAAGGACCGCGAGCGGTGCCGCTATTGGCGGGCTCGGGCCGGGGTGTGCCGCTATTGGCAGGCTCGGGCCGGGGTGTGCCGCTATTGGCTGTGAGCGGTACGCCCGCCCCTGCGCTCCCCCAGCGCGGCGGCCGCCATGGCGGCGCGGGGCCGGTGCCCCGAGTGCGGGTCGGGGTCCCTGGTGGAGGACGCGCACTACGCGCAGCAGCAGCTGGTCTGCTCCGCCTGCGGCTGCGTCCTGTCCGAGGGGCTCCTCACCACCACCTACACCGACGAGGAGCATCTGCGGGGTGCGGCACCGGAACCGGGAGCGTCCGCGCTCGGGGTGGTGCAGAACCGATCGTGCGAAGCTCGTTTGGGTCTCTCTGAGCCGGTCCGAGCAGCGAAGCGCTCCCCGAGCTGTGTCTCGGTGTGCCGTGCTGGGCACTGTCGGGTCAGACCGGCCGCTCCCCCTCCCTCCATTCCCCAAAAACACCGGCAGGGTTTTCCATCACAGGGCGCACCCGCAGCACTTCCCTGCCACGGTTTAGGCTTGGAGCCGGTGATGAGCTTTAAATTTAAACTGTGGGATCTCTTATTGTTACAAGAGATGATTAGAAATCTCATTTAAATATCTTAGAAAAGCTTTAAGTGCAGCGGAGCAGCCCCGAGGCCGTTGCCTGGCTCTGTCTGCAGGGAATGCCTGGCTCAGAGGAGATCCCACAACTCGCTTTTATCTGTGCTGCTCTGACTAAAACAATTCTGATTGTTGGTTTCCGGTTCTGTGGGCATCTGGTTACCCCAGACCCAAGTGTCCCTGGATTCCCTGCAGGACTGACTGATCCAACTCTGTTTTCCAGAGGTCGCCTATTCCCAGAGCACTGGCCAGAAGGAGCAGCTGAGCCGCTGCCTGCAGCGAGGTAAGAGCAGTTCCTGCACGCCCCTATCCCCCCTGCCCGCAGCTCCAGTTTGTTTAACTTGTTTCTAGTGGGGAAAAAGTGTCAAACCCCTTCGGAGGCGACGGCAGAGCCGGGGAAAGGGACTTGGTGCTGCATCCAGCCGGTGCCTCCCCTGCCCTGAGGGACTGGGAGGTGTTTGAGTGCCTGTGCTGGGGGAACGCTGCCTGCTGGAGCTCTGAGAGTTTGAAATTCCTTGATCCCATGTGTGAGGGCAGTGTGTTCCCGCAGGGATCCGGCGGGTGCAGGACCTGTGCAAAGTGCTGCAGCTCCCGGCCGTGTTCGAGGAAACGGCCGTGTCCTACTTCCAGAGGGCTCTGCAGCTCCCTGCCTTCCGCCTGGTGAGCCTGGAGAAGAAGGAGCTGCTGGGGGGCTGCTGCGTGTTCGTGACGTGCCGCCAGCGCAACTGGCCCCTGACCATGGGCACCGTCTGCTCCCTCCTGTATGCCAAGCAGGACCTGTTTGCCAGCGTCTACCTGAGCCTGCAGAAGGAGCTGGGGCTCTCGGTGCCTGCCCTGAGCCTGGCAGACCTGGTGACAACACACCTGAACAGGTGATGGGGCCCCTTTCCAGCCCTTTGGCAGCCCTGGTTTGTCCTGGCTGGGTGGAGAGGCTGAGCTGTGGCACAGATGCTCAGGCTGGGCTGGCTTTTGTCCCTCCCTTGTCATACCTGGGCTGTGATTTTCACCTTCCCCTGAGAGGGCAAAGAGGTGCTCAGGAATGCATCATGAATGACAGAATCCCAGATCTCTGAGGTCTTCAAGTCCAACCCGTGCCCAGTGCCCACCTTGTCACCCAGCCCAGACCACTGAGTGCCACCTCCAGAGATGGGGACTCCACCACCTCCCTGGCAGCAATTCCAAAGCCTGAGAAGCCTTTCCATAAAGAAATTCCTCCTGATATCCATGAGCAGCAGCCATGGCAGGAGCAGCAGTTTGTCCTCGGGCTTTCCCTGACCGTGTCTCTTTGCTCCCGCAGTTTCCGGCTGCTCCAGCCCACGGCCAACATCCCTGCACCGTTCCTGGAGGACAAGGAGAAGCTGCTGGCCCGGACTATGGCCATCGTGGAGCTGGCCAGCGACACGTGGCTGGTGACCGGCCGGCACCCCGTGCCCATCGTCACGGCCGCGGCGTTCCTGGCCTGGCAGTCGCTGCGGCCCGGCCCGCGCCTCTCCTGCCCCTTGGCACAGTTCTGCCGCCTGGCAGGGGTGGATCTGCCCCCGCCAGCCCACCTCAGGCTGAAGGAGCTGCTGGAGATCCTGCTGGGAATGGCCTCCCAGCTCTCCTGGCTCCGCGGTTTCGACTTGGACAGGAAAACGGTGGTAAAGCACATCGGGGACCTGCTGCAGCACCGCGTGTTCCTGCTGAAAAACGCCTTCAGCCAGCATGGGGAGGAGCAGCAGGACACGGCCCCGGGCCAGGGCTGCTCGGATAAGGACTCCCCAGATAAGGGCTCCCTGGATAAAGACTCCTTGGATAGGGGCTCCCTGGATAAGGACTCCCCAGGCCAGGGCTGCCCAGGGCAGGGCTCTGTGGGCCCGGACTCCCCTGATAAGGGATCCCTGGATAAGGACTCCCCAGTCAAGGACTCCTTGGATAAGGGATCCCTGGATAAAGACTCCGTGGATAAGGGATCCCTGGATAAAGACTCTGTGGATAAGGGATCCCCGGATAAGGGATCCCTGGGTAAGGACTCCCGAGGTCAGGGCTCCCCAGGCCAAGGCTCTCCCAGCTCTCCTCAGGGGGCACAGCAGCAGGGCCGTCCCTGGGCAGGGACAGGCCAGCGTGGGGGTCCCCTGAGGCCCCTGCTCCCACCCTGCCTCCTCCACCCCAGGAAGAGGCTGCGGCCAGCAGCTCCGAGCGCTGCGGCCGTGGCCCCCACGGGGGACGAGCCCATCTCGGACAGCGAGATCGAGCAGTACCTGCGGAGCCCCGAGGAGATCCGTGCCCTCAGGAAGGCCAAAGTCTGGCTGTGAAGGTGGCCGTGGCTCAGAGGACGGTGCTGCCAGGGACAGTTTTGGGACCAAAAAGCGTGAAGCCCACCAGGGACAGAGTGATTGTGCTGCAGAGACAGTCACCAGGGAATGGGGGTGTGGGGAGGGAGTAGGCTGGGTCCGCCTTGATGTGCTGGACCAAAATGGGGCTTCTTAGGGAGGGACTGCTTCAGGTCATGGTACATTTCTGTTACAAACAAATAAAAGTACAGGTGCCAGGTTCTCCAGGGCAGCCTCACCTTGGACTTCTCATTCTTCAGCAGAATGACTTTGTAAGGGTCAAAAACTGCAGGCCAGGCTGAGAGAAATAACAGTAGATCTTGGCAGATTGGCATATCTTTAATATATTAAACAAAACATATCTGCTAGAAACATTCTATTCATATAAAAATGCAAAAAGACCCCTTTAAACACATTTCTTTGGCATATTTCCCTCCCCCCAGATATTGCAGGAAGCTCTGTTGATATGTCATTCGCTTGTAAACAGACAAAACAAAGTGTAATTAAGAATACAAAGCTTTTCCTCTAATACTGTCACAATGCAGCAAGCAATAGAACCACGGGGCCTCAGCCAGACTGGGGAGGCTGCAGGAGCTGCAGTAAGGGTTTAAACTGTGTTAAATACCAGGGACAATGAAATATTTAAACATTTAACTGGGCAGAGAAGCCGAGGCAGGCAGGGAGTGGCAGGTTAAGCCCAGGGGTGCCCCAGCCCTGTGGGGTGAGTGGTTCCCAGGTGAGACCAATCCCCTAAGTGCTTTTTACTCCCCTGGCTTGTGGCCCTGCCAGCCCCACCATCCCTCGGAGGTAGCTGTGTTATTAAACTCATTTGCAGGCGGGGGAAACTGAGGCAGGGGAGGCTGGAAAGGGCACGGGAGGCACCAGGCTCCCACCTTCCTCCTCTGCTTTGCTGCAGCCTCGCTGTAGCCTGGCTGTTTTACCTGTGTGCTGGGAAAAAGGGGAAACTTGTTTTTCAATGGGAACAATAAGTGCTTATCCAGGTTCCAGCCCTTTGTCTGAAAAAGGTCCCTAACTCCTTGGCATCATTCTCTTGCATTCCCAGGAATGGTCCCTGCTCCCCAGAATGGTCTCTGCCTTCCTAAGAACAAACCTAGGTATTTTCTGAGTTTGAACACCTGGATTAAGGACACAGAGCTGCTCTGGGCCTCTCCCCCATCTTGGTTCTTTGGTGCTTTGGCACAGAGGATCAGTCCTGGCTCCCGCAGCAGCACAGGTCTGCCAGCCCACCCCATTGCATGGCTTAAGCTTCTGAGGGCCTGGGAGCATTTTCTGGCTGTGATATTAGTGTCTGGAGCCTGTTCTGGCCGTTACTTTAGTGTCTGGCATTAAAGCAGTGCAGACAATCACCTCACCTTGGAGCTGAGGCTCCTCTTACCTTGCGCTTGGCTTTGCGATACGGCTTTGGCACCGTGCAGCCCCCAGGGCTGACACACAGGTAGGAACGTTCCAGAGGGAGCAGCTGCTCTCCAGAAGCCGTTTTGCTCAGGCTGGGACCGCGGTGCCTGGACGTGAAGGGCACTTGGAGTGGTCCCTCAGGGGGAATATTGCAGTCGTGGCACGAGCGGGCCCTGGCCCAGCGCCTGCTCCCAAGGCACAGGGGCAGGAGTGGGGCCCTCGCGTCACCTACGGCTCTGTCTATACATATATACATTCAATAATATAGCTTTGAAAAATAGACATTTCCTCTCTATAATATAAAATAGCATTTAGGATCAATCTCAAGTGACATGCAGGAGTGATTAATGCACGGCTGCAATTCCAGCTGCTGGCGGGCAAGGATTGCCTGGAGCCGCCGGCACCGCGGCAGGAAGCTCGGAGCCTCCTCGGGGAGATGGGTGGGCCCGGGATCGTGCTGTGCCCGGGGGAGCCGGAGCCCCCGGCTGTGCCGCCCATCCCGGCTAGTGCACGTGGTGATCGAGCAGCTCCGGCCGCGGCTCCCGCAGGAAAACGCTGCGGCCCTCGGTCCTTCCCCACCTTCACACGGTGGTTTCGCTCTTCCAGAGGCCGGTCTTCATGCCGGCCACGCTGTCGGCGCTGGCCAGGTTGATGTCGTACTTGCTGCCCTTGAGGCCGCCGTTGTGGCTGCCCACGTTGAGGGGGCAGGAGCGGCGCTTCGCCTCCCTCTCGGCGCCGCCGCCCGGCCGCAGGTTGTCCCGGCTGCCGCTCCTCCGGCGAGCCTCGGCCAGCTCGGGCACTCTCCGCCCGCCGTCGCTGCCCTCCGAGGGGCTGGGGACCGCGTCCCCATCCTGAGCCGGCCGCGGCCCCGCGCGGCCGCCGCTGGCCGGGCTGGTCCTGCCGCTGGGGTAGCTCTCGGAGTGGCTGTTGTGGAGGCTCCCGCTCTCGCTGGACGGCTGCTCCGAGGGGCCCCGCAGCATTTTCAAGCGGTGGTGCTTCCCGTCCCGGCACGGCTTAGTTCTGCCCCGATGGCTCCTGCGGCCGTGCAGGTTGCTGGTGTGCCTGACCGGCTTCCCGTCGGCAGCGTCCGGCTCCGGACAGGGCGCCGGGCGAGTTTCCACCTGGCTTTGGGCTACCTGCAGGTTGGTGAGCTTGCAGCGGCCCCCGGCAGAGCCGGCGCTGCTGGGCGAGGAGGAGGAGGAGGCGCCGGAGCGAGCGGCCTCTGGCTCGCAGCCGATGAAAACCTGCGAGCCGTCCTCTGGCCCCAGCCCGGGGTGCACGTAGGCCTGCATGGGCAGCGCGTTCCGGTACGACGGGCAGCACGAGAACCAGGAGCTGAGCACGTCCCGGCGCCGGAGGCAGTGATGGATGAAGATGAAGAGCCCCAGCGCCACGGCGGTGACGCCGTAGAGGCAGCTGAAAACGATGTTCAGGTACCAGCGCTGGGACACGGCCATGGCCCCGAACGTCCACAGGGCCACGTACATGGCGTGGGTGGCCACCAGCGCCCAGAACTGCACCCGCAGAGAGTAGACACCGTCCCCCTCCGGGCAGGGCGGCCCCGAGTTCAGCGTCACCGAGATGGAGCCAGAGTCTGTCAGGAGGTCACTGGTCCCCCCCAGCCGTGGCGGTGGCTCCAGAGGCTCCGGGATGGCTTTCTGGTGCGAGGGTCGGCACTGGAGGCTGAGTCCGGCACAGAGGAAATAAATCCAGGTGACGAGCAGGATGAAAGCCACGGGGACGTAGAAAGCGCCCAGGCTGGGCCGCCACACCAGCCAGCAGCTGTGTGGGAGGAGAGCGGCTCTGAGAGGTGCTGGCCTGGAGCGGCTCGGCACCCCTGCCTTGATGGCACGGGCTCTGTGGAGCTGTGCCGGCTGCCTGGATGATTTTTTCCCAGTATATGGATAACTATCCGGTAAAAACTCACTGACCTTTTCCCAAACTTCTCAAGATTCCCAGTGCCACCTGTTCCCCTGCCCCAGCAGAGGGAGGCCACTCACGTGGGAGGGAGGAAGGGTCGAGCAGGGACACTTACTAGGGGTTGTTGTCGTGATAGTTTTGGATGTTGACAGCTGCCGTGATCCCACAGATGATGAGGGGGATCCCGCCGGCGATCAGGTAGAACCTGCGGGGAGGGGAAGTGTCAGTGAACACCTGAGGAGAGCACGGGATGGGTTTGTCCAGAACAGCAAGTCCAGCCCCTAGAGATGCCCCCGCAGGGCCGGGGCAGGGGGAAGGGGGGGGGTCGGTACCGCAGCATGGGTCTGGGGGCTGCCTGGGACGTGTCCCTGTCCGGCTGCTGTGGCGCCTTCCAGGTCACCTCCTTGTAGAGCACTCGGGCTTTCACCGCCATCCAGAGCAGCGTGGAGAGGGACGAGTAGTGCAAGATGATGCCGACCTGCGGGAGGAGGCCACGGTTGGGGAGGGGATGCTGCAGGGAGGGGGTGCCGTGCCCCCCAGTGCCCGTCCTGCAGGACCCCGCGGTGCTGGGCGCTGCCCGGTACCCACGGCCTGGCACACGGCCCGGTAGCCGGTGAGGGTGATGCCTCCCGCGAAGACGGCGGCCGTCATGGCGATGTGGAAGCAGAGGTTAAGCAGCATGTGCCAGCCCTTCCGCGGGATGAGGATGGTGCTGCGGGAGCAAGAGCGCAATGGGTACCTGTGAGCTCCTCCCACTGCCCACAGAGGCACCCACCCCAGCACAGCCCCCAGACCACCAGCACAGGAACCGGCCGCTGCCTCACCCGTGGTGGACGATGTAGGTGATGATGGTGGTGAAGAGGCAGAGCAGCAGCACGGCCGTGCACGTGTACATGGCCGGGTGCAGCACCTTCACAGCGCCTTGAGCCTCGCTGGGAAACCCACTGAGCTCCTGCACAGCACAGCCTGTCAGACCCCACGGAAGCATCCCTGTGCCCCCGACCCAACCCCACCACCCTCCTGCAGCCCCCACGCTCCCCACCCTGGCAATGCTCCCGCCCTGCCGCTCACCCCACACCTACCATGAGCACGGCCACGTTGCTGAGGTGCCGGCAGTGCAGGGAGGTGACATTGGGCTCACGGGCAGCCAGCTGGCATCCCTCGGCACTCCAGCCCCCCATGCCCCCCAGCACCTCAAAGTTCCAGTACGCAGCCACGGGGTCTGTGCCCTCCCCGGGGTGTCGCAGGGACACGGCCACCGGCTCTGACAGGTTCCCCACTCCGCAGCCATCTGCAGCCACAGAGAAACCTGGTCATCAGGACAAGCGACACCCCTCCACCTGCACCCTCAGAGGGGCTGGACACAGGGGACCCTGAACATCCCATAGGCACATCGCCATCTCCCCATGAGGACGCCAGGGACCCCAGCACCAGCACAGTGCCCCAGGGAGCCCCATGGGGCACCCCAAGCACCCCACCATGCTGCCCTTACAGGTCCCGGCGTAGATGACTGGGGTGGCCACGCTGCGGCGCTTGCCATCGTCGGCCAGGCGGGAGGAGTTCCCGGTGCTGCAGAAGAGTTTCCCGTTTCTGAATACCAGCAGCTGGAGCTTGCAGTCAGCCCCCGGCGTGGCTGGGGCAGGGCTGGAGAACAGGCTGGGGGGCAGCTGGATGGCGGCCAGGGCGATGCTGTTCTGCGGGTGCACGGTCACTGGTGAGCAGGGGCCGACCCCCAGCCCCCGACCCTCGGCACTGCCGTACCTTGATGTGGAAGCTGGTCAGGGAGATGTCGGGCCGCCCCGTGGTGCAGCGCAGCCTGAGCTGCTGGTCGGGAGTGGGCTCGGTCCCCCCCTCGGCCGTGGGGGAACGTCCTGGGGGGGTCCCGTCCCACCGCTGGAACGCCACGCAGCTCAGCCCCACGTAGCTCTCGGGCTTCACCACGTACGCCTCGAAGGCGATGTTGCGAGAGTTCTGCCAGCATCACGGAGGGATCGTCAGCCCTGGCATGGGCAGAGACCTCCCTGGCCTAACCAAAGACCCCAGAGCAGCAGCCCACCACCCCTCCTCCCTGTACTTAGCCTCAGCCCGTGTTCCCCCTCACCACTGCCACGTGCTGGGAGTTGCTGCCCAGCGTGTGGGCAGCGATCCTCTCCAGGGAGCGCACGATGCTGCTGCAGGCCTTCTCCTCCTTCTGGGACATCCACAGGATGTGGTCATCCACCAGCATGATGTTGCTGGCCATCTCCACGATCACATCTGTCAGCTGGGGACAGCAAGCAGCTCTGCAAAGAGCTACCACCATCCCCCGTGGAAACACCCCAATTCATGCTTTTCTGCCCCAAAAGCACCAGGCTGCACTGGGGCAGGCAGGGGACACCTGCAGTGCTCATTACCTGCTTGATCTGGTCCACGTAGCCAATAAACTTCTCTATCATCTGGGCCACATAGAGGACATCAACCATGTCCGAGAAGTTGGCTGCCTCGGCCGTGTAGACGCGGAGCTGGTGAGCCAGGGTCAGGGCATTGGAGGCATTGATGGGCATCTGCAGGGCAGATTGATGGGCAGTGGCCGTGCCCCCCACGGCCCAGCCGAGCCCCCGGGCCCCCCACTCACCAGCACGAAGGTGTAGAGCACGCGGGTGATGTCGTTGGTGTAGAGGCAGTGGGAGTAGTCGCCGTCCTCCCAGCGCCCGGTGCGGTCGCAGCGCCGCCACGCCTGCTTCTCGCCCGCCGAGCCCACGCCCGCCGGGCCCGCGGCGAACGGGTGCTGCAGGCAGGGCTGGTAGGCCGTGATCCCTGCCAGGGTGCGGGGCCACCTGCGGGACCCGCACTCAGTGACCGCGGGCACCAGCAGCCCCGGCCCGAGCCCGCTGCCCCCGTGCAGCTCCACCCACGGGCACCGCAGCCCCCTCTGCAAGGCCTGGGCTCTGGGAAGGCTGGTGTGATGCTCCCCCAAAACCCCCACGCTCTCCAGTCCCGTATCCCTCTCGGCTCCGGCAGCGAGGGGGAAGCAGCGGGCAGTGCTGGGGGGGCACCGCTAATTTAAGCCACATTGACTGTGCCAGTAATTTATATTCCGTAAGGGCCCCGCCGGGGTTACGGCGGGCGCCCGGAGCCTTTCGTCTCGTGCCAGAGAAATTCCAACACCTCTGCTGCTGGAGCCAGGCTGTGCCGCCGGCACGGGAAGCCCTTCAAAAGCGCTCACGCTCCCTGCGGCCCTTAATCGCTACCAGACGTGCGGTCACCTGCGGCGAGCAGAGGCCTCCGCACGCACCGCCCGCTCTCCGTGTGGCACCAGCCGCGTGCGTCCCCCCTGCTGCAGCACCTGCGCCACTGAAGTCCCCACCTGAAGTCCCCACGGTTGTTGGTGACCCTCTCGGCAGGGCAGTAGGATGCAGAGGTCTCCAGCACCACGATCTCCACCTTCTTGCTGACGTTGCCCTGGGAGGTGGAGACGGCGCATTCCCACTCGCCGTTGGCGGAGACGTGGATGTTGGAGAGGATGAGCTCGCTGCGGGCACAGGAGAGGGGCTGGCACGGCAAGGCTACCCCACAGCGATCCCCCAAGTTTGGGGACATGGGGACACGCACCATGAAACACCAAAGGCGCCCACACTCAGCAGCCCTCCCGTGACACTTGGTATCCGCAAACCTGTGAGTCCTGTGGCCACGAGTGGTCGTTCCCATCCCCATCCCATTCCCGTCCCAGTCCCCATCCCTGACCTGGTGATGAAGGTGCAGTCGTGGATGAGACTCTCCTCCACGATGACGCCCGTCTGCTCATCCTCCTGCACGGGTTCGCGGTTGTGGAACCACCGGATCTGGGTGCTGTTGTCCAGGTACGTGGCCGTGCACTGGAAGGGCAGCCGGTCTCCCTGGAAAACCACCTGGCGCAGCGACGGGATGAGGTGGTGGGTGTGCAGCTCCGGGGCTCCCGCTGCGGGGGACACAGGTGAGCCCGCGCCGCCGCCGCCGCCGCCGCCCCCGCCCCGGCCCCGGCTCACCGCAGCGGAGCTGCCCGTCCCGCACCCCTCGCAGGGCGATGCCGCGCAGCTGCCGCGGGAACGCGCACGCCGTCCGCTCCGAGATCTGCGCCGGGCGCTCGCGGGCCCAGCGCAGCACCCAGCGCAGGTTGCAGTCGCACGTCAGGTACTCGGTGGCAAAGTCCCTGCAAGGGATGGTGTCACGGGGCACCCGCGGGGTTGGGGCACCCACCGGCCCTGAGACCCTCGGCGGGGCCCCTTCCCCCGGGTGCTGAAATCCCAGGGCACCAACTCACACGACTTTCAGGGAGGGGAGCTCGTCAAAAACACCGGGCGGGAGGCTGGAGAAGATGTTTCCGGACATGTTCCTGTGGGACGGGACAGAAAGGTGGCACGGAGGGGGCCAGGAGCTGCCGGGAGAGGGGACATCTCCCAGGTTCCCTTGCTGTGACTGCACATCCCCTCACTCTTAGGAGATGGGGGACAGGGCTGGCCAGGATGTCCGCAGGGAGCCACTCACAGTCGGAGGAGGTTGGGGAGCCCCTGGAAGACGCTGGCACTCAGGCAGCCGATGCGGTTGTTGGAGAGGTCCCTGCAAGGTGAGTGGAGGGGCCATCAGGGCTGGGGATGCCTCACTGTCCCCGCTGCTGTCCCCAGGGCCAGCCCCGGGTGGTCCAAGGGGCTGCACCGGCACTTACAGCCGCCTCAGCTCAGGGAGGCCGAGGAAGGCGCCTGGCTGGACTGTGCTGATCAGGTTGTTCTTCAGATCCCTGCGGGGAGACAGACGCAGATCTTGGGGTGAGCTGTGAGAGCCCCATCCACAGGAGACAGAGCACAGGGGGCACGAGCACACGCGTTCCACCCCAGCCCCCATCCCTTCCAGGCGCTGCCAACGCCCTGCGAGGGCCTCATTAGCAGTTTTCCATCCCATTTCTCTCTCGTTATCTCTCCGAGGGATGCAGGGAAGGCGCGAGGCTCCCCGCTGGCTCTCGGGGGGATGCCAGCCCCTGGGCGCACTCTGGGTGCCCTGCGGAGCACCGAATGTCCCTGCCCTCTGGCCCTGGCTGCTGGCACTGGCCCCAGTTCCTTCCGGAACAGCCGTATCCCGGCGGGTTATCTCCTGCGTGCGGGATAAGAACACGGCCCCGAATGGGCTCTGCGGCCCTCGGGAAGCTCGTGTGAGCAATTAGCCTGATTGCAGGCGCACATCTAATCGGGCTCGCCTGGCACAGACGGCGCGGGGCGGCTGCGGGCAGAGTGGGCAGCACTGGTGGCACCGGCTGCTCTGCCCAGCCCCTGGGACCCGAGGCAACTTCTGCTGAGCACCGGCGCTGTCCGGGAGAGGAAATGGGATCCATATGGATCCGCGTTTATTTATAGCAGTCTCCGCGGAGCTCGTCGCTGGATCTCCCGCTGCTCTTCCTACGGCCCTGGGGACACCCCGAGAGGAGGGGCACAAACCCGCGGCCGGGATGGGGAGCGGTGCAACCCCTTCCAGCAGAGCCGGGGTGCGAGGGGGGAGTCCCGCCGGAGAGACGAGAGGGGCCCCTCCGGCAGAGGAAACGCAGCCGGCGTCATCCCGGCCCTTCCCGGCTGATGCAATGGCCCTGCCCGCGCCTGCCTTTCCCGGCGTTGCTGACGGACAAACGCCCGGCAGTGCAGGCAGGTGTGCGGGCAGGTGTGCACAGGTGAGCGCTGGTGCTGAAGGAACAGCTCCGCTCATCTGCACCGCCAGCAGTACCAGCGGCAGTCCCAGTGCCGACACCCACCCCACTCACAGCCGCCCTCGAACTCCTGGTTCGTGCCCAGGGACACCAGGGCTGCCAGCCCCCTGGCCAGCTGGGATTCCCGGGGATTCCACCCCCCAGAACACCCCCAGCACACCCTGCCAGCCAGATCGCATCCAGTGACAAAACTTGCGGCCCCTGGCTTAGGTCGGGGGAGGGTCTGGGTGCTGCAGGGACCACCAGCCGGGGATGGGACCCACCGGGGACCGTGCTGGGCCCCAGGGGTTTGCAGCCAGCCTGGCGCTTGGCCAGGGGCAGCCTTCCTCACTCAGGCACTTCCTCCCGCGGGCCAGGGCCGGGGCTGCTGCTGCCGATTTCCGATAAGGCTCCTCTTTTTCTCTGCTCTGCGCGTTTGCCTTTGCATTTCCTGCGGTCCCGAGCCCCCTCCTCCCCCAGTCCCGGCGGGGTGACGCTGCAGGCATTAGAGCCAGCAGTGGCTCAGTGCCACTTGTGCAGGGGGACCCCAATCGCCAGGAGTGCACAGAGACCCCCACGGCAGCAAACCCTGGCCCCAAGGACCTGAGCCATCCTGATTCACTGCCCGGAGCGCGCTGGGGTGAGCCCACAAGTCGCTGTGCACCCGCTGCAGCCCAGCACAGACAGACGGATGGACAGAGCCCGTCCTTGTCCCTGCTGTCACCCACCGAGCCCCCTCGCATCCCCCCAGGGCCGTTCCCAGGCGGAGCTCTGCTAATGAGCGCTCGAGGCCGCCGCCGCATACCGTCCCCTCTCAGACTCATTAATCTCATTACGCTGCTACAAATCACTGGAGATGCCAAGCCAGAGGGGAGGTGGTCCGTGGGGGCACCCCTGACATCCAGGGAAGGGGTTTCCCCCATTGTGCTGGGACCCCAAAGCACCCACGTTGGGTAGCCAGGGTGGGCGGGGGCCTTGCCAGCCCCAGGGTGGGAAGCGGGGGGCCCCGCAGCCCCCACGGTGTCCCTGCCACGCCAGCACGGGCTCTCCATGGGGCACGTCTGCGCCACGGCCCCAAACGGACCCGATCAGACAATTATGGCTCCTGTCGAGGGCAATCAGGCGCGGCACAGAGCGATGCGGCCGGCCGGGGTGGGGGGAGCGCTGCCCACCCGCCCCAGGCCCCCTCTGACCCCGTCGTGAGCAGGAGGTGACCTGGGGCAGCTCCTCTCCCAGGACAAGGAGACCTTTAGGGGCACCCCAGGCACATGGGGGCTGCAGAGCCGTGGTCCTCCCCAGGTGTGGCCTCCCAGCTGCTCCATGACTCCTTCCCTTGTCCCACGACCCCGAGGACACGAGGAAGCAGTGCCAGGAGCAGGAGGTGACCCCACACCTTGACCCATGCTGGGGAGGACTCAGCTGTGTGGGACGGCGTCCCCAAGGTGACTGCTTTTCTCTCACCCCAAAAACAGTCCCGTGGGGATTTCCACGGGAGCCCACACAGTGCAGGAATGCACGAGACCCTCGCAGGGCCGCGGTGGGGAACAAAACACCCTCAGTGCCGGTCCCTGTGCCTGCATACCTACAGATCAAACCCATATGGGGGCCATAAATCTCCCCTTCTCGCAGTTCCCTCTATAGAGATGCCTTTCACGGAGAGATAAGAAAGTTGACTTTGTTCGGGGGGACAATGTCGCTTTTCATACCGGCCCTCACGGAGCGCAGCCCCCCCGGCTCCTCCCGCCCCACTGCGGCTCCCGGGGTCCCTGGGATGCCCGTGGGTGCCAGTGGCAAATTCTGCGCTGCATTGCTGGTTCTGCTGCAGCACATCATGAGCAGAATGCGAGTGATGGTGCTGCCGCCCACCATGGAACCTACATTCCACTGCCCGACCCCCACTCACAGCTTCTCCAGAGCCCGCAGCCCGAAGAAAGAGCCGTTCTCCAGCACCGTGATCTTGTTGTTGCTCAGCAGCCTGTGGGAAGAGCAGAGGGAGAGGGACAGCCCCGTTACCTCACCTGCCACAGACCCCCAGCCGTGCCCTGGTGACCCAGGAGCTGGCAGGGGCTGAGGACAGGCAGACCCCCCCCCAAGAAGCTGCGGCCCTGGCTGTGCCACTGTGGTGGTGGCCATGGAGAACTCCAGGGACAGGCTTGCATGGCCAGGTGGGAGCATGGAATGCAATGGCCGCACTGGGATGAAGAAGCCGTGTTGGGATGCTCAGCCATGTCAGTCTACATGCCATGGAGCACACGGACTGACTGTCATGGGATCCCCGTGCTGGTTCTCAGGGCATCACCTTAGTGCAAGGAGCTACACGTGCAGGAGGTGACCCCCACCCCAGCACCAAAGGGGCACCCTAAGGACCTGCAGCTGGCAGGGGCCCCCAGTTCCTGATGGTCGTGGCATTGTGGGTATCCCACGAGCCTCCCAGCAGTGAGATTTTATCCCAAAATAAACAGCTTTGCTGACCAAAGGGCCCCTTGCAGGGTGACGGGAGTGGACAGAGGGCACCAGCACCCGGCGATTCAGCCAGGAGCTCATTAAAGCTCGTCAGCGCAATTAGCAGAGCCAGACCCGGCTCTCCGGGACCAGCGTTGGCTCCCCAGAACTCCCGTGGCACTGGCGACACCAGGGCCGGCAAAGCGACCCCGAGACAGAGCAGAGGCAGGCGGCAGCCGGGCCAGGAGGGCATCCTGGAGCCCCGGCCGGGGGGAGCTCGGGAAAAAAAGGGCTCATTGAGGGCTGGGCCGGGGCTGTTTACACACGGGCGGGCCGGCAGCCGGGCTGAATGGGCTGCTGTGTGCTGTGTGTGCTGTGTGTGCTGTGTGTGCTCTGCTGTGTGTGCTGAGATGTGTGTGCTGTGTGTGCTCTGTGTGCTGTGCTCTGTGTGCTGTGCTGTGTGTGCTGTGCTGTGTGTGCTCTGTGTGCTGTGCTGTGTGTGCTGTGTGTGCTGTGTGTGCTGTGTGTGCTGTGTGTGCTGTGTGTGCTCTGCTGTGTGTGCTGAGATGTGTGTGCTGTGTGTGCTGAGGTGTGTGTGCTGTGTGTGCTCTGTGTGCTGTGCTGTGTGTGCTGAGGTGTGTGTGCTCTGTGTGCTCTGTGTGCTGTGCTGTGTGTGCTCTGTGTGCTCTGTGTGCTCTGTGTGCTCTGCTGTGTGTGCTGAGGTGTGTGTGCTGTGTGTGCTGTGCTGTGTGTGCTGTGTGTGCTGAGGTGTGTGTGCTCTGTGTGCTGTGTGTGCTGTGTGTGCTGTGTGTGCTCTGCTGTGTGTGCTGAGGTGTGTGTGCTGTGTGTGCTGTGCTGTGTGTGCTCTGTGTGCTGTGCTGTGTGTGCTGTGTGTGCTGTGCTGTGTGTGCTCTGTGTGCTGTGTGTGCTGTGTGTGCTGTGCTGTGTGTGCTGTGTGTGCTGTGCTGTGTGTGCTGTGTGTGCTGAGGTGTGTGTGCTCTGTGTGCTGTGTGTGCTCTGTGTGCTCTGTGTGCTCTGCTGTGTGTGCTGAGGTGTGTGTGCTGTGTGTGCTGTGCTGTGTGTGCTGTGTCCCGTGTCCTGTGTCCTGTCCCATGTCCCGTGTCCAGTGTCCCGTGTCCCGTGCTGTGTTTTCCTGTGTCCTGTCCTGTGTCCTGTCCCGTGTCCTGTGTGCTGCAGCCCGGCCCCTCCGGGAGCGCAGGGCTCGGGGCAGGACCGGCCCCGGGACCCGCAGCCCCCGCAGGATGGATGGGAGGGAACACCGAGCTCTGGCAGCGCAGCCCCCGCATCCTGCGCTAATGAGGAGCCGCCACCGGGCACCGGCGGGTCCGCGGGGCCCTCGGCCCGGCCGGCGGGGAGCGGAAACGTCCGGCGGCCCCGACAGCTGCAAATTGCTTCCACACGCCGGCGGCAGGAGCTGCCACGGCCGGGGCCGTGCCTGACCCTCTCCTGCCTGCCGGGACCACTCTGCCTGGGCCCGGCTCGCCCCAGCAGCGAGCGGGGCCGGCTCAGCTCAGGACCCTTCCCAGAGCAGGGGACAGCATCCAGGGACGTTTCCATCGCTCCCGGCACAGCCCCAGCAGCTCACGGAGCGCCAAGCTCCCCGCCACGGCATCGGTGGGGGCTGTTGCTCAAGGCCGTGCTGTGCCCAAGGGCTCCGAGAGTTTTTCATTGCGGCGGCAAGAGATTTCACAACCGAAGGCACGGCCTGTGCGGGGGGATGCAGCCATGGCCAAGGCGTGGTGGCAGAACCGGAGCACCAGAGGCCACCGGGAGTGCAGCTCAGACCCCCGGGACCATCTGCACCTCTGCCCTAACACCACAATTCCTGCCTTAAAAGGCAACGCTCCTCACTCCCGGCAGGATCGGCTGCCCCTGGGATCTGCAGCCAGCGATGTCCCAGCCGGGGTCACCCGGCCGAGGGCAAAGCCACCCCCGGAGCCCCTCCAGAAAAAGCCGGGACCCCTGCACGGCTCAGGGACATCCTGAGCTGCAGGTGCTGCCCAGGTCTGCCCTTTCCCAAGGAGAAGAGATCCTTGACTAAAATAAGAAGTTGACACAAAAAGGCTGTGCTGACAGTGACAGTTTGCCCAAAACTTTTCTTCCCAGAAAACTTTTCCTGGGTAGGGATTCTGGCTCTTTTCTTCCTTGTCCCACCAAAGCCATCTGGGTCACACTCCCCAGTTACAGCCCACATCCTCCAACACGGGTTTGTTTTGTTTTCTCTAGTTTCATGGATATTATGTTCCAAATCATTTTCTGTTTGGGTTTTTGGGTTGGTTTCCCCCCTCCAGGAAGTTCTCATCAGGCTCCACAGCACTTTCCATTCCAACATGTCCACAGGCAGCAAAGCCATGTGTGGGTCCTTGTCACTGTCCCCTTACAGGATATCAACGGAGAGCCCCCAAAATGCAATTGGATTGGTGTGCCCATGAGGCCACCCTGACCCAGCCCATGGGGGTCACGGGCCAGCAGCCCCTGAGCCACACTGGGGCCCAGCTGTTGGCATGTGGGGATGGGCCTGGAGCCCCTCACTGTGTTTCAAACTCTGAGAGCTGCCCCTGGGAGGAGGGATCAGCTGGGGGGGAAGGGGATGCAGGGCTGGGAGCCAACCCACTGCCCCCAGTTCACCGAGGCCAGGCTGCTGCCGCTGAGCTGGGAGACCCAGGCAGGGGTTGCAGGGGCTCACCGAGGCCTGGGGGTGCAGAGGGGACCCGGTGCTCTCCCATCCCACCCATTTACAGGCTTGGCAGCCATGGAAACAGCCGTGGCCTTTGGAGCTGCTGCTCATCTCCCAGCTCAGGCTGGGACCCCTCAGCTCAGCAAGAGCCCAGTCCTGGAGCGCTGAGGCAGGAGGGAGGGCTGGGGACCCCTTGGTGCCCTTGCCCTCCAGAATCCTCCCACCTGAAATGGCACCTTCATCCTGCCCGGTGCCCCGAGACCCTCCGGAGCGTGGGCGGGCGGGGGGCTCCTGCCGGGCCAGCCCCGCCACGGGGACAATAATCGGCTAATTGAGCGGTGGCTGGAAAAGTCTCTCTGGACAATGCGGGGATTAAGGACTGGAGCATGGAGTCAAACGGAAACGATGGGGGATGCGTGCTGGGGATGGCGGGGGGGAGCCCCAAGGAGCATCCTCCCATCCCAGGGGATCCAGGCCTGGAAGGGGTGTAGCATCCGTGCTCCAACCCCCCCGCTCCAGGGCTGTGGGGGCTTGGAGCCTACGAGGCTGCCGGCAGAGAGATACAGATCCCTTCTTCTGCTCTCCTCTTTTTTCATCTCAAAAAGAGGAGCCAAAAGTGAAAAAAAACAAGATTGTTTTTTCAAGCGTGCTGGAATCCACTTGGATAAATAACAGCTCCAGAAACTGGGCTGCTGAAACAATAAACTTCCTCTGGACCCAACCAAAAAAGGACGTGGGGAGACGGTGGCTCCCCAGCCCGGGCAGGGGGTTCCTGGGGGGCCGTGCTGGGGGCGGGGACCCGGCCCGGCTCTGCTCTCCAAGTTTCTCTCCATTAATTCAAAGCATATGCCGGGAGCAGATATGGCACAGGCTGCACCCCGAGCACAGCTCGCTGCTCTGCACAGGGATTTCAGGAAGAGAACAGAGGGGCCCGGGGCTGCTGAGAGGTGCTGAAGGCTCTGGCAATGAGAAAGGCTCTGGGGGTGGCACTATCACGGGGTGGGGGGCATGCAGCAACCCAGAGGGCCCCCACAGAATCCCAGGGGGTCTTTGCAGCATCCCAGAGGGGTGCACAACATCCCAGGAGGGAACCCACATTCCAGCAAGGACCTCACAGCTTCAAGAAGGAACCTTGCATTCCGGAGGGGACCCCACAGCATCCCAGAAGGACCCCGCATCTTCCAACCCAGTGAGGCTGGAGAATCCCAGACCCGGGGGATTCTCCCCTCCCTGCTTTGTTTGGGTGCTCGGGGGCTCTTCCCCTCCCTGTGCTGTGCCCGGGCGTTTCCTTCAGCCTCACGTCACGCCGGGCTATTTCGGATGGTGAAAATTATTGTTCCAACCCTTGGCTTTTGTTAGCACAGGAAAAATAAGCCCCAGAGAGAGGGCGAAGCCTCCAGAGCCAGCTTGGGCCAGGATGCTCCGACACACTGGGCAGCACCATGACCTGCAGCCCCTGGAAAACCCAAACCTGATGGAGCTGCAGCCTAATAAACAACAAATAAAAAGCTGAAGAAGGCTTGAGAAAGAAACCATCTGCAGGGCCCAGGATAGAGCGGCCTTGGAGCGGGGAGTTCAAGTAGAACTGGAAATTGGTCATAAGTCAAAGCCTTCTATTCCCTGCAGACAATCTGTAATTTCAGTGCAATCAAGCTGTGCACATAAATGAGGCCTGTGCTGGGATTCCACATCTGGAAGAGGTTTGGGCTCCCGCCCGTGTGACAGCGGGGCTGGCCGAGCCTCTCCAGCCCTCGTTAGGGATATGGAGCTTTTTCCATGGGGCGATCAGCACAGGGGTCAGCTGGGGGGGATTAAAGCCTTGTTAATCCCTGTCTGCAGCACCCCGGCACCTCACAGCCACGCTGGAGGGAGGGCCCCCAGAGGTGCCAAATCCCCTGGTCCTAACTGGAGCAGGATGTGGGGCTGGGGACACGCTGTGCCCAGGCTGCACTGGTGCCAGCCATGCCAAAACAGCCAGGTGACCTCTCCAGAGCCACGAGTCAGAGTGGGGTGACATCCCAATGCACCGAGGCTGGCACCCCTCCTTCCTCCCTGCAGAGAGCTGGGCACTGGAATAACCTGGGTATAAACTGGGGTGGGTGGTGGGAAGCACACAACGAGAAATGTCTGCTGGGGCTGTAGGGGATGTGTGAGCATCACCCACCCAGAACCACAGCCATCCCTGGAGATCTCTGCGAGGGGAGAGGAGAGACAGCTCTGCTCAGCAGGCACTCCCCGTCAGACACCAACATGTCCCCTGGATACGACACCAGGATCATGGCCGAGCCCAGCAGTGGCTGCAGGGCAGGTCCCTGGGGCCACAGGCGTCCCTCACCCCTTGTCCTTCGTCCCTCTTCCCTGCCCTGTCTGTCCAGGGGTGTTGCCAGCACACATTTCCAGGCACGGGGGGTAAACATGCAGCAGCTGCTGCAGAGGCAGCGCAGGATTCCTCAGCACAGGCCTAATAATTAGAGATAAATAAAAACAGAGTGTGGGAAAAAGCCAAATGAGAGGCGGGATGAGGGACCCACAGGGTGACAGAGCTCCTCCAGCCACTGAAGCTTCTCTGGCCGCTTTCCTCGGCCGCTGCCTGGACAGCCAGACCTGCGGCCGGGCCAGGGTCCCTCCCGCGCTGGCGGCTGCTGGGAAGAGCCTCCCCTGTGCTGAGCACTCCTGGTTCCAGGCTGGACCGGATGAGCGCTGGAACACGGCTCTGCTTTGAAGCGTTACTGCCCCAAACACATTTCCTGCAGCAGGGGCTACAGCAGTGCTGAGCACCCCAGGGCACAGATGGGACCTGGTACCCTGGGACACGGCTCAGCCCCAGCTCACCCGCAGCATTCAAGATTTGACTGTCCCCAGCAGGATGTCCCCAAGGCACGTGCAGCCCTCACCACATGCCTGGGCCCCTCCACTCCCTGCCCGCACCCCAGTGGCTCCAGGAGACGCTCCCAAAGTCAGAGCCTCTGGTTTTGATTGTTCCATCTGGAAAGGGTTTGGAATAAATCATGTTTACTGCACGAGAGCAGAGCCAGGGTCACCGCATATTTGTAGGTTTCTGCCTACGCCTGTAGGTTTCATGTCACGTTTTAGTGGGATCGTGTAATGCCCTAATGCTTCTGCACGGTCATCCCGGCCCCTCCAAGGGAGCCTCAGCACAGGCAGCACAAACCCTGCCCCGCTGGGAACAGCTGGGAAGGGCACTGGAGCAGGCATGGGGTGTGGGATGGGATGCTTTTCCCCAATACAAACTGACAAAGGACTAAACGTCCCCATGAGGGGAGGTTTGTGAGGGGCTGACACACAAGGAAGGGCCATAAGAGGAAAGACATGAAGAGCAAAGCTCACAAGTGTGACCAAGAGCCCAGCTGTCACCTGCCTGAGGCCCTCCAGTGTCCCCCACCGAGGGAAGCCCAGGACACCCATCAGTGCTGCTGTTCTGGGACAATTTGTGCTTTTATCGTGGCCGCTGCACTCAGGCCCTGCTCATGGCACCGTCCTGTAGCACCGGCGCATTCGTGGCCACACTGCACACGGGGACAGCGGGGACAGTGGGGTCACCTTCGCTGCCACCATCACCCCAAAGCGAGGGCCCCGTGCAGTGAGCGGCACCCGGGAAACCCGAGCAACAGCAGCACGACCCACGGGCCGTGATTGTGAGAGCAGACAGGACCGGGCAGCCCCCAGACCCAATCCTCTGCAGCGTCCAACCCCACCCACCCGAGGAGGGCAAGGTGGGAGCCCTGGGCATGGGCGTGCTGACACGGGCAGGCAGCACAGCCACCCCGACGGGACAACGCTCCGGGGGGAAGCCACGCTCCCCCCAGCTGCAGTGCTGCCAGCCCAGCCTCCAACCCGGATTTTAATTCAAACATCTCCTCTGGAGTTATAAATAAACCCTGCAGCGAGCAGCACACGGCTGCCAGCTCCAGCTGAACCCCAGCCCCCGGCACGGGGGCCGCGAGGAAGAGGAGCCTTTACGGACCAAGCAGCAGCTTTAGAACCTCTGCACAAACCCCAAACCCGTTAACCGCTCCTGATCGCTTCTCAGGAAATATTTCCAGGGACAGCAGTCACTTTCAAACAAAAACATGTTCCCCAGCACGCAGAAACGCAGCGGAGGGAAGCAGGAGAAAAGAGCCCGTTTCCTGGATTTCCAGCTCACGTCCACACCAGCCCCGCTCTGCCGCCGCGCCGTGGGGACAGCGGGGTCCCCTCGGCAGCCCAGAGCCACGACACCCCTATAACGCGATTTAAACAACGCTACGCAGCACCGAGAGCCGCTTTCGCTGCTGCGGAGTCGCTTATTGAGAAAAAAAAGTAACTTCACTGCGCTCCCGACCGCGCGGGGCTTCACGGCCAGTCCCGCGTCCCCGGTTCCCGAGACCCCGCCAGCATCTGCCCGGCACGGGGCGATGCGGGGAGCCCCCGGCACGCAGCTCCAGCTCGGAGAGTGCTCAGCGAGACCCACGCGTGGGCTCTCGTCCCTCTCAGGGTGCCCGGGGAAAGCAGGGATGGGGCGGCAGCGGGGCCGGGGCGGCAGCGGGGCAAAGCCGGGCCGGAGGGAGATGCTCGGGGGAGATGCTCGGGGGAGATGCTGCCGGGGGCAGGGGGGGATGCCCGGGGCGCTGCCGGTCGCGGTACTCACAGCGTGACGGTGCCCTCGGGCAGCAGGCGCGGCTCGGGCGGAGCGGGGAGCCCCCCGCCGCTGCAGACCACCCTCCGCCGGGGCGCGCCGGGGCCGCCGCCCGCCTTGGCCCGCTCGGCCGCGCACTTGCAGCCCAGGCTGAGCGCGGGGCAGCTCCGGGCACCGGCCCCGGGGCCGCTCAGCGCCGCCGCCAGCAGCACCAGCGCCGCCGCCCGCCGCATGGCCCCGGCCCCGGGCCACGGCTCCGGGCTCCGGCTCCGCGCCCGCCGCCGCCCCGCTCCCCGGGGCGGCTCCGGCGGCGCCGCCTCCCCCGCTCGCCGCGCTCCGCCGCCGGCCCTGGCGCCTCCCCCGGCCCGCCCCGGCCCGCCCCGGCCCCGCCGAGGGCAGCGGCTCGGCCCCCCCGACGGCACCGGCGAGGAGGAGCGGGGGAGACCCTCACGGAGCAGAGCGGGACCCCCGCGGGCAGGAGCCCGAGCCCCGCGGGTCCCGCAGGTCCGAGAGCGGGGATCCGCACGGGCCAGAGCTGGGGGCTCTGCGCTCCCCCCGGAGGGCTCCGGCTGCTCCCACCCCGGGGCCGAGCTGGAGCCTTGCGTGGGTCAGAGCCCGCGCGGTCCATGTGGCCACCCTGCGGTGCCTCGCTGTGACATCCCGGCTGTGACAGGCGCAGGGTGCCGTGTCGAGGTTGGCGACGCGCACGTGGGCCCAGCAGATCGGCACACGGGAGCTGTGCGGTCTCCCACTGCCTGTGGGACCCGGGACCCCGCGCCGTGGAGGCTCTCCCTGCACAACCTCGCGCAGTTCACGCCGTGGTCACGCTGCGCTGTCCCCTCCCAGCCTCCGCTCTGCATTAAGAGCTCGTCTCCCTCGGCTTCCCTGTTTGCTTCACCGCTTTTCACGCTAAGTTCAATATTTTTCTTCCCGCTCCCCCCTCCCACGTCCCCGCTGCCTCTCGCCTGTCTCCAGCCCTCTCCTCCGCTCGGGGCTCGGCTTCTCCGAGGCCACGGCTCACTGCAGCGTCAAATCAAACGGGATCAAAAGCCGGCAGTGAAGTCTGCAGGATCCCGTGCCAGGCAGCAAAGGAAAAGGGTCATGGAAGGACGACAAGACGACGCTGGGAATGCGGTTTCTCTCCAGGACCAATAGTTCCTGGAGGGGAAAAGAAATTTGCTCCTCTCTCCAAATAAATACGGCGTGGAACGACACCGCTCTGGGAGCGAGTCCTGGCACAAGGCACCCCCGGCTCAAAGAGCCTCTGGAGAAGGGTCTCAGGGACAGGGTGGGATTGTCCTGGGGTTGTCCTGTGGAGCACCAAGAGCTGGGATCAATGATCCCTGTGGGTCCCTTCCAACTCAAAATATTCTTTGATTCTGTGCTGGTCCCAGATCCTGCAGCTGAAGCTGGAAGAGCAACAGGAAACTGCTCGAGTCCAGTATCCGCTCTGAGATCCTGTGATCTCAGCAGGGCACAGCAGGGAAGCCTCCCAAGCACCCCCATGGTGAGCAGGGCCTCTGCTTTCTGCACTGCAGAGAGCAGGAAGGGGCTTCCCTCCCTCTTACAGAGGGGATGAGGCTCCCGGCTGGAGCCTGCTGCTCTCGCTGGGCATTCCCACAAGGGACAAGAGATTCCTTGTCTCAGGCACTCACAACACACCCAGCACAGCACCACACAGGGACACCCCAAAACACCTCAGGGTACTGGGCTCAGCCACCTCCTTTCATTGGATGAACCCTAAATTAAGAAATCTGTGTCCTCAGGAGCTCCAGTACCAGCACTGGAATTGCATCCGTGAACTCTGAAGCAATCAAACTGCTGTGCCTGCTTTTCAGAATTTCAGTCTCTAAATTCCCTCCGAGAACAGTGAGAACCTTGTCCAAACCGGGACATGTGGAATACCCTGCCCCAGCTCTGTTTGGAGGAGAGGAGCTCAAGCAACACTTTCCACATGCTTTGAGCCTGAGAGTCCAGGTTCTTTCAACTGCTTCCAAGCCCCTCTCCCTGCTTTTCCAGCCCCGACCCCTCCTGATGCCTCCAGCCCAGGGGAGAAGGCAACCCGTTTGAAACTCCATCAGCACAGTGTTGGATGCCAAATCCCTGCGTCCCTCCCTCCCACTCGAAGGTAAAAAACCTCCTCAACTACTGCAGGCACAGGGAAAGACAACAAGCACGAGACTCTCTCAGTTCCTTTCACTGGGATCCAATAAAAACCTTGGCAGTGGCCGTCCTTCCTGCCGGAAAGCCGATATCCCAGAAATAAACACACTTTCCACTTTGAAGGGCTGCAGCCTGGGCCGAGCTGTTCTGGGTGTCCCGGGCTCCCCGCAGCACCCAGGAGCAGCAGGGAGCTGACCCACAGCTCCTGGTCTCTGCTGCTTTGGCAGAGGGTGAGGAAGACCCACTTCTCAGGAGCCAGAGAAGGAGCAGCAGCAAATCACCCTGTCCAGCATCATCCACGGGTTTATTCTTCTTAGAACCAGCCAAATCTGCACATGGATGTGCTCCAAGCACCCAGGAAGATTTTCACCATAGAGCATGTGAAGTGCTGAGGCTCTGGGGGCTCAGCCTGGCCAGCCCCCATCCAAGGGAGCTGTGGAAACAAGGGTGACCTCAGGGGACTGCTGGCAGTCCTGGAGCCACTCCTTTGCTCCAGAGGGGACGAGGCCTGTGCCATCGGCCACTGGGAATCACGAGGGCTGAGGAGTCCCCGTGTCTGCCCTCCAAGGCAAATATTGACAGGGCCAGAGCCGGGCGTGGGGAGCCAGAGCGCTGCTGCTCCCGGCGCTTTCCTGGATGGAAACCAAGGGGGCCGAGGCTCTGCGTGGGTCATTAGAGCCCGGGGAGTTCTTTCATCTGCAGCCTGCTGGCTCCACTCCAGTGACCAGCAGTTCTCATCTGCCGGGTGACCTCTGCCGAGGCACTGGGTGGTCTGTGCCCCACGCCCCCCGACAGGTGTCCTGTGTCACCAGCGCCGCCTTCCCGCAGCCGCCCGGGCTCCAGGTGGGTGCCCTGGGGGTGCCCGTGGGCAGCGCCTTCTGCTGCGGCCTCGGGGTTCGTGGTAAAACTTCTGGACACAGCCAGAAAAGTCACTTGGAAGCTCCATGGGTGGGAGAAGCAGCTGCAGAGAAAGGAGCAGAAGCTCTCGCAGACCCCGCTCCTCTCCAGAGCATTGTCACAGCTCAGCTCGGGCTGTCCCAACACACCAGGCTGCTCCTGATGGCCACACGGACCAGCCCAGCAGGACACCGAGCTGTCCTGTGGCAAAACGCATCCCCGGGGCCACCGAGCCGCCCTGCTCTGCCACAGCCCGGGGCAGGGAGCCCAGCAGAGCCCCGAACGCCTCACAGGGGTTCAGCACCTGGGCAGGGTGGGCACACCTTGTAGGCGATTTTGGGACCTGGCCCCCGTGCCCGGCCCAGCAGCGCCACCCAGGGGCTCCGTCGGGCACAGCTCGCGACACGCGACATCCCGACTTTTGCACCTTCCTGATCAAAACCTGCTTCGCTTTCTTTGCCAGCCCCGTCTCAGCCGCCTTCACCCTCCTCCCTCCACCCCAGCTCCAACAGCGGCCCCAGGTTGGGGAAACAGCTCCGAGGGCGGCTCAGGACATTTATTCACCACGCTGGAACATAAAAATAACATCTTTAATAGCTTTTGAGTTGGCACAGATGGCATTAAAACTCAGCACTGTTTACTAGACTATGAACCACACACGGCGCAGCGCGGGGAGGGCGGCTCCGACCCCAGGGCGCTTCTAAACCACGGAGCTACAACAGGTTGGTGTTGGAGTAGACTCTTTTCATTTACATTCAACTTTTAGAGAGTGAAACCAACAGCGGGATTTAACCACACGCACACAGAGTAAAGCCTGGGGAGGATGTTCCTGCTGGCAGCCGAGCTCTCCTCCTCTTAGCAGACATAAAAGCCCAAAATTTAGCTGTAACACAGGACAACACAGGAGCTCCTGCTCATCTGAAGGAAAGTTACTGCAGTAACAGTCCCATTTCCCTCTTCCAAGAGCAGGAAAAGATGTTAAGACACAGCCTAGAAGCTCTCCCAGTGGCCAAACGATTTTTTTTTCAGGAACCCAGGACGCAGTGGGGCAATAATACTTCCTTTTCCGAAGCGTTTTCCCAAGGAAAGCTCCCTGCTGCCATGAGCCAAGCACTGTTATCCTCACACAGGTGTAAAGGGGATGGCACAGGCACCAAACCATGAGGGACTCACCTCAGAAAGCAGCAGCAAGCTGGTGACAGAGCAGAGGTCTGGCAGAAAATGCCCATTCTGACCAAAAAACTACTGGGCAGGATGAAAGTAATTCCCAACAACAGAGGAGGGGAAAGGAAGGGAAGGGGGAAAGCATTCCAGATCTGGGCAGCAACGGAGCCATGGGAAGTTAGTGTCAGCCTGAAAAGGGCAAATGGAGCCAAGAAGACACTCCCACTCTTGTGATGTGCAGCCAAAACATCAGACCATGAACTCACGGTGGCAGCTGAGCTCCTCACAGTCCCCTGTGCATGTCACTCACCCCTTTGCCATGGCCAGGGCCTCTCCTGTGTCAGAGCACAGCCCCATCCCAGCTCCCATGTAACCATCTCATGTGTAAAACTTGTATTTGGGGAAACATTTCTAGGTATCTGGGACGATCATAATGCGTTGAGTGAAGTATTTAGTCCTCAGTGAAAACAACCACCAGCAACAACCACCAGTGACACCCACCTTGCTCAGCAGCAACTCCAGCTTGACAAACACTTGTTTGTCCAACCCAGTTACCCCAAAGTCTGTCCTTGATGACCCTGAGGAACCAAGACACCACAGCCACTTCCAACCCTCAATTTCCTTGTCATTTGTTGGTTATAAAGATTTCCAGTTTCTAGGGGTACTCTATAATCACAATGATTGAGGCATTTCTGCCTCTGTTCCGAGGAATTCCCTCTCACCATCTGACACGGAGGGAGGTAAAATGCATAGTGAGGTCTCCCACAGTGAGGTCTCTCCTCTGGTGAGGCCACTTGTTTTCCCTTTAGTGCCCCTGCACTGTCACAGCCTCTGTTTGGCCTTCACTTCCAGCAGAGGCCTTGCTCCCGATGGCTTTGTTGGAATAATCCCGCTCTCCAAAAATAGTGCTCCCAATCCTGACGTTTGTAGATCCAACCTCTATCTGGAAGGGACAGAGAGGAGGAGGTCAGGGCACAGCTGTCACCACCCCATGGCCCAGCCCTGGCTCTCACAGGATGGTTCCCCATGGACTCAGCACCCACAGCCACACCCAGGGGCTGGCTTGATCCCAGGAATCTGCCCAAGGACCAGGAGAGCTTCACTGGGATCTCCATCTAAGGGGAAGTCTTAGAGGCCTGTCTGGGTGGCACCTGAGCTGCAATTTGGGGTGCAGGCACGTCTGTTCCCCCAGGGAAGGGGCAGGAACACACTTACTGCATGCTGGAAGTCCGTGGACATGCCCATGCTCAGCTCCACCTTGTCCACGGGCAGGTTCAGCTTCTCACACACCTCCTGCCGCAGGGACAGCAGCACCTGCAGGGCACGAGGGGACGGGAGAGGGTCACATCTGCACAGCCATGCCACCTCTGTTCCAGAGTGCCACAGATCCCTATTCCTGCCTGTCCCTGCAGTCTCCTTCACACAGCACGTGCAATTCCCACACTCCCATGAAGCACCAGAACAGCCTCTGGAGGTCTCCCAGATTTACTGACAGCACACAGGAGGCTGAAACCTCACCTGGACCAGGGGCACAGCAACTGCTGCCCTGCCAAAATCCTAGCTGCAGCTTCAGAGGATGGATGGAAGCAACACCCTGCAGAAAGAAGCCTCCCACCTGCACTGACACTGGCACTGAGGGCTCTGCACTACCCTGCACAAGGTGTTTCTGCATCCTGACAGCCTGGCTCAGACTGGTTTGACTGGCACAGACAAACTGTAACAGGAAACCAGCCCACAGCGACATTTTCTCCAAGAAATCTTACCTGGAAGTCAGGATTTGGCCCCTTACTGAGGTCGTGCCCGACGCTGCCAATGGTCATCAGCCCCACGAATTCCAGGCTGGGGCATTTGTTGATGACATGCTCCACAGCAGCCGTGGTGTCCCCGGGGGAGAGGCCGTGCTTGCCTGGAAAAGCACAGGGACGTCTGTGCCAGCTCTGCCAGAGAAGCCTTCAGAGCACAGACCAGCCCAGCCCCTCCGAGTTCCCTGTCAAGCCAGCAGGACAAACATGCACACATCACAGAGAGCCACTCACTGTCCTCCCCACTGGTGTTAACTTGCACCATGACCTTCAGCTTCTGGGATGACCCTTTCTTCTGCCATGAGCTGTTGACTCTGTCTGCCAGTTTCACAGAATCCACTGTTTCCAACATGAACAAGTTTGGGACAGCTGGGGAGAAAACTCAGGCTGAGGAATTCTGCTGGCACTGGATTGTTTGTACCTACAACAGGCATTTGTGAGTTCATGGTTCTTGTTTCAGAGGATCATGGAATATCCTGAGCTGGAAGATATCCCCAGGGATGATTGAGTCCAACTCAATCCTGCACAGACCCCACAACAACCCCACCCTGGACATCCCTGGGAGCAGTGCCCAAACTCTCCTGGAGCTCTGGCAGCCTCGGGGCTGTGAGCATTCCCTGGGGAGCCTGGGCAGTGCCCAGCACCCTCGGGGAGAGAACCTTCCCCTGATATCCAGCCTGAGCCTCCCTGAGATATCTGAACCCTGGAATAGCATTGCCCACATAAAAGCAAGCAGGATTTACCAATCAGCTTGTTGACATTGCTCTTCTGCAGGTGGCCAATAAAATGCCATTTGATGTCTGGACAAGAGGACAGAATCTGAAAGCAGAGGGAACACTCAGGTTGGAACAACAATTCTCTCTTCCCCCACACACCACTTCAGTCTCAGTTTGCCCACAAACAAATACCAGACACCCAATTTCTTTGTTTGGTGACCCTGAAAGACTCAGCCTGTGGTTATGCTGAGGTTGAGCCTGGGGAGGGATGGGTTTGTAGGGAATGCAGCAGGGAATGCTGACCATGGGAACTGTGAAGGCAAAGCTCTTTTGCAACAGTCATAAAATATTTTCCCCAAACTGAGTGTTAACCTTTTTTTTCTTCAAGAAGGACTGTGCTTCTCCTAAAGTGAGCACAAAAGGCAAAGCACTGTGCAGACAAATCATGACTAAGGCAGATGTATTCCCAGACTCCTCTGGAGCCAGCAAGGCAGGAGGGGGAATGGGGCAGAGGCAGTCAGCCAAGAATAACCCACCATTTATCTGCAAAGATAAGGATCCAACCAAATCCCTAACAAACCCCAGAACTTTGACTGAACAGCTCTTAGGACACAGCTATACATGGTAAGCAAACACGAAGGGAACTGTGTGCTTACTCTGGAGTCTGATGCCTTTTCCAGCAGCTCCTGAACCTGGAAGAATGAAGTAGAATTCCATTAAACCCACAGCAGGCATCAGATTGATGTCTCTGGGATATGAATTCTTGAGGCCAACCTGAGCCTCAAAAACACGATGGGAATGATGCTGTTATCCACAGAGCTACCCAACTGGGCTGGCCCAAGCCTCTGGAGGATTCTTCATGCAAAGGGTTGTTAAACATTGGCAGGGGCTGCCCAGGGAGGGGTTGGAGTCCCCAGCCTTGGAGGTGTCCAAGGAAGGACTCAGGGTCTGTAAGGTGGGGATGACAAGGTGGGGATCGGGCACAGCTTGGACTCGATAACCTTGAAGGGCGTTTCCAGCTGGAATAAGTCTGGGATTCTGTGCCCTCCACAGGGCCCCTTTCCCAGCCCTGCCGACCCTTCCCAGCCCCTCGAGCCCTTGACTCACGTAGTTCTCCCCGAAGCTGCGCTGCCCGTGGCTGTAGGCTTCCATCACCATCTCCGCTGGCTTGGTCTTGCTGACGGCCACGAGCCGCGGCTGCACGGCCGGGAGCCCCTGCGGGAGCAGTGTGGGGTGAAGGCGGGGAGCCCCGGCCCCAGCTCCGGGTACGCCCAACACCGGGCACCCCCAGCACCGGGTACACCCAGCCCAACACCGGGCACCCCCAGCACCGGGTACACCCAGCCCAACACCGGGCACTCCCAGACATCCCCAAAGCTGCCGGGGCAACGAACGGGCCTGGCCCTGCCGGGAAAGCACCGGCTCGGGCAGGAGACAGCGCTGTCGCGACAGTACTGGGGATTCAGCCAGTCAGATCCACTGCGGCTCTGTGCCCACGGTGGCACCTGCGCGGTCACCGCTGACCTGTTCCCCACGGCGCGGGCCCGTCCCCATGGTGACAGAGGCCTGTTCGCCGTGGCAGCGCCCCCGGCCCGCGGGTCCCTCCGGGCTGCCCGCGATCCCCCGTGCCCCCCTCACCTGCGGCCGCCGCGCCGCCGCTTGCTGCACCTGCTCGGTGACGGCGCGCAGCGCCGGGCCCAGCCCGTCCCCGGCGGCCATGCCCGCTCTCCACATCCCCCCCGCCCGCCGCCGCCACTTCCGCCGCCACTTCCGCCACACACCCGCCCCGCCCCGCCAATCGCATCGCTCCGATCAGCGCCGCCGGCCAATGGGAGCGCGGGGCGCGGCGCCGCCATGTTGGGGAGGTCGCGGACGCCATGGCAGCCCCCTGGGGACGGCGGCGCCGGGCCGGGGTTCCCCCGCTTGTCTCCTTCTTTGGGGTTTGGTGACAAATCCAAATCCGTCCGTGTCCCGAGTACCAGGAGGGAGCGCTGCCACCCAGCCCACCCGCCTGATCCGGTCCCGACCACCCTCCACAATTAGATTGTTATTCCTGCATGAGGAGCCGTCCCCGGCCGTGTGAATTTCAGTTACTGCGGGGGAAAAAGGCGCCATAAAAACAAGGCCGGGACGCGGTGCTTGTCCTGCAGGCCCGGTCCGAGGTGAGGGGAACGCCTGGACAGCAGCCGGGGGGGCCGGGACAATGCCCGGCTTTATTGAGGAGCTCCGAGGGAAGGAATGGGAAAGCGCCGGCTGGAACCCATTAACTCAAATATTTGTCTTAATGCGCAGAACTTCGGTGTCCCTCTGCAGATTCAGTGTTTACACAGCTGGGTAAAAACACCCAGAAGGTTCCTGCCCTTAGTCTGGTAAAACACGACAAGGATTTTCTGCGAACTTTACCCAATCCGAGGTGTTTGCTGCTCCGGTCTGGTTCGTTTTTTTTTTTTCCCCTCATTCCGTAGCAAAGCAGGGGCTGCCAGACACGGGATTCCTCGGATACCTCTGACCCTTCTTCTCCCACCTTCCTCCTCCTCACTGGAAAGGCAGAATCAGCACCCCACAGCTCCCCGCTCCCACCGGGCACCACCAGCCTCGATGTTCCCTCTGGAAAATCCTCCCCTGCAAATACATCTACACCTGATATAAAAGTTCATCCACAAACCCTGACATTAAAATTGGAAGATTCTAAAATTGAAGGCCATTTTATTGTCATAGCAAAAACCAAAATAAAAAGGCTTTGAATTCAGTATGTAAGAAGATCAAAGGCTGCACTGGCAGTGGGTTTAAAGTTCAGATCTTCATCTCAAGTTTAGAGAAACAGGACAACTTCCTGGTTAAACAGACAGAGGGAACAAAGGTTTACATGGAGAGATGGATTCACTCTGGAAAATTCAGGACATTTTAGTGAAGAAACCTGAATGAAGACACGACGATGGATTTTGGCTTGTCAAAACTGACACTCTCAACTTTGCTTTTGCTTTTTTACTCTTAGTACAATATAACTAAATTACATTAATATTTTAGCAGTCAGGGTGTTAATTAAAAAAAATCATTAAGGGTTCTTTATCCCAAGCTATTGTCTTGCTGTGAAATCACACATAAAAAGCCTTTATAATACCACATTGGCTTAGTTGGGTCCTCTCCTTAGTGAAAAATACTTGTGGTAAAAGAGGTGTGAGCTGCTGATGGAAACCTCAAGCACAAACGTAGAACAATCTCAAATGAGCTCATCCTCACAGCTAAACTTCTGCTATTCCCTGTTATAACCTGCCTGCATAGATTATTTATGAGTCAGGAATATCACAGCCTCCCTGGGGATGCTGTTGACTGCTGTAGGTCTGATGTAGGTCTGGAGATGGGACTTCCCTTAGCTCCTACACTCCAAGAAATACAAAGATGGGACTTTTCTCCAGCAGAAACTGATGCTTGATTTCTGTTTTGCATTTTCAAGCATCAACAGGGAAGAGAGAACTGCTGTAAAAACCCTGGAGCCAGCAGCTGAGGTTCATCTGAGCTCTCCTGGAGTAACACAGGTTGATGAAGGTTTCAACACTGAAGGGTGAGACCAGGGCTACTGAGAGCAAAAATCTGGGGCATGAGCCTGTAAATGCACCAGGCATCATCTCAGAAGAGGATACTGGCCTCAAGTTGTATCAGCAATTAATCACCAGGATTTGCTGCCAAATACAGATGGAATAAGTAGGAGAAAAAAATATGTTCTCTCTAGGCCTGAACTTTTATCCTCAAATTTTGCGTGTGTAGAAAACAAAAACAGGAAAACCCTGTTCCCTCCTTGCATCTGGGATGTGAGGAACTGATCAGCTCTCTGGAGGGGAAGGTACATTCTGGTACACTGTTCTGAGAGAAAAAGGGGACTCCATCTTTGGGTAGTTGAGGAAGAGCTGCTTTTCTCTGCCCTGCAACCTTTCAGGATCATGGTTTTCCTTGGCCATAGGAAATCTTCCTTCCACGAGGTCCATTCAGCCCAAATCCCACAGGAGCTCAGATCTGCTCACTTCAGCTCACCTGAAGGTCCTTTTTCTAGTCAGACACTGTAAACTGTGAGATGCAGTTGCTACCACAGAGCAGATAACAAGCTGTAAAACTGTCTGGTCGCTCCAGCAGCTCCTCTCCAGCAAGGCCTTTTGTCAAGTCAGGGTCCCTGAGACAAAAATTCTTTCCTCCCTGGTTTTCTATGACAATTTCCATTGTTTCACTGAAAATCCCACCCAGCTCTGCACTCCAGGATGCTGCCCATGCCCTCCCCCAGCAGCTGAACTGCTGGGAAAACTCTCCTGTGCCCTACAAAAACATGACAAATGGAAAACAAAGCAGAGTTAGGACATAGAAAATGAAGAGTTTGGGTCACTCCCTGCGTGACGTGGTCTAAGGCTTTGATCCCCCCCGTGAGTGGGAACCTGCAGGATTCCAGCTGAGCCTCTGTCCCTCATGGGGTCACCTCATGTGGGCCCAGCCTCGAGCAGCCACCTGTAGTGTACAAAATCTAGCACCTTATTTTCAGAGGGAACTCAAATAAAGTACTTGGATTTCCAATAAGAAAAAAATCCCAAAACAAGTTGTAGCAGCAATTCCCCTCCCTCCAAAACCTCAACACTTCTTTACCTGCAACTGCTATGAACCATCTCAATCCCAAATTAGGTTCCCACCCAGCTGATAGCCCTGACAGCCTCTCCCAAATCCTTGGTCTGTGTGACCAAGAGCTGGGGAGGTGCAGCTACAGAACACACCTGGAGCTTAGAAATTACCAGAAAACCCACCCCATAAATACCAAAGTCCTTGTGTCTAATTGTCATACAAAAGATTGAAAGGATTAAATCTGATTCATCTCTTTCAGCACAGGAAAGGGGGAAAACGGAAAGGAATTTCCCAGTTCATGATTTTTTGATATAAAATTAATAGAAATCTTTCTTTTCAGTTGATGTTATGAAGTAGTTTTATGTCCTCACTGGTTCCTGCCCCGTCCTCCTCTTGGATTCCTTCTGCCAGTCCCTCTGCAGATCTGCTCTGGCTCCCTGCAGAGTCCATGAACATGTTGGGGATATCTTTGCCAAAGTAGATCTTGCTGTTGGCCGCAATTGCCTTGTACTTCATCAGCTGCAAGTACTCGGGGGTTAACTTGAGCTGCACGGAGAGAGAACGGGTCACAGCAGCTCGGGCTTGGGAAAAAGGAAATTCCTGCCACGAGCACACAAAGCACACACTTTCCACAAGCCCAGCAGGCATGGCCAGCCCTGCACAGGGAAAACAGCCCAGAGCCAGGCTCTCCTTCAGCAGGGCTGAGTGCAGCTCGAAATCCAGTGACTAAATGGCAGAATGAAAAGGATGGGAGCTGCTGGGGAAACACTCAATCCAAACGTGATGGAGATGCTCAAGAGCACATCACTCACTGCACCCCGTGCTATGAGAGCTACTGAGGAAGGAAGTATCCCTGGCTCTTTTCCAGGGAGCAGATCCAAGAGCGTGTCTGGGTGAGAGGAGCTCATTCCTTCAGGATAATGACATTGGAACAGAGAGGACAGAGGGGAGAGAAGGCACAAATCCTGTGCACAAACACCCCAGCTCTCTGCCCCTTCTCACTGCCCACCACAGAACTGAAACTTCCTGCTGGGATGTCCTGGGAGCTTGCTGTGGGCAGGAACACACCTGGCAATTCTTCCCGTGTAATTTTTCTGTTTCCAGGTTGGATATTTTTTGTTGTTTTCACTTCTGCAGTACTGAGGCTCTTCCAGGGTGTCTGAGATCAGCTCCATTTGTTCCTTCCCTGCACTGTGGTTTATTCTACTCCTGCCTGTCACCCTGGAGATGTCCCTGCTCTGACTGCCTGCCAGCTTGAGACTGGAATGAAACCACGTTTCTCATCAGGACAGTGTGAAAGGGCAGCACTGAAAGTGCCATTCCACAGAGCCATAGCCCTGTGAGCACCTGGCAGAGCAGAGATTTCACATACCCTGACACTGATCTGTCCAGACAACAAAATGAACGTGCAAGTAAGGATCTAATTGTTGACTAATTGTTTCAGATGATCTCTGCCTGCTCTTGTGCTTAGTGTTTCCCTACAGCCTGGTGCCAGGGCCCCTGCTCTGAGGCACCACAAAGGGAAGCACAGTACCTTGTTGGCCTCAGCCACCTTCATTGCAGTGTAACACTCAGCATCAGCTCTCGCCTTCTCTCGTGCAAGAAATGCAGCATCTGGAAGCAAACACATGCTCTGAGTCACATTTTTATTTCCAGCCACGTTAGCACCATTTGCAGCTGTTAACTCTTCAGAAAGCAGCCAGTGCCACATCTAAACTACACAGAATACAAGCAAGGGAAGAGGCAACAAAATGGGAAATCCAGAAACGGGAGCTCAATTTACAGCTAAAGGGCTGCAGGACGAGAGCATTAAAAAGTAAACTGCATCTGCAACTGCAGAGCTCAAAGAACTTCACTAACATCAGGGTTTGATTATCCCCATCACGTGGGTTGAGCTCAGCCTTTCTTCTTGAGCCAGGACTGACTCTCGTGCTGAAATTGCTGTCCTGCAGACGTGGGATTTACCCACAGCCTCTGCCCAGGACTCCAGCAACTGCCTGGACAGCCCAGCAGACTCTCTGCAGATGAGCTCTGAGCCTGTGGATGTGATTCCCAGATGGGATTTGGGATACAGATGAAGGTTCTGGCATGCAGAGCAGGGGATTTTCACCTTTACAGGCTCTGCCCCTTGCACAGATGCTGGAGAGCTTTTCTCTGCTCTATCAACAATTGCTGCAAGGCTCTGGTTCTGTGGATACTGGAATTCCTGACTCCTGGCACAGACATTTAAAGAAAGGAACACTTCCCCTTTCTGCACTGCACTCCCTTTCCCCTCTGCCTCTGCATCCACCCAGTGATGGGTATCAGGCCAGCACGTTAAAGATAAAATGAGTGGAATCCTGCCCATCTCCTGCCATTCCTCCTAAGGCACGGAGCCACAACTGCAACACGTCAGTGTGGCTCTGAGAGCTGCATAGCTGGATAAACCATTTGTTTACTTCCCCTAGCAGGGAGCCCTGTGAGCTGCTGCCCTTAAAGATCCTGTAAACAGCTGGATGGTTTGGCCCACAACTTCCTCTCTTTGCTAGAAGCAGAGGTTGGTCCCAGTCAGAGACACGAGGAAAAAAGGAGGAGGTGGGAACCCTCTGCCAGCACAGACCCAGACTGAGGGCTGACACCTGCTGATGCAGTTATAATAAATAAACCCCATTGTATTTGTGCAAAGAACTTCTTAATGGGAAGCTGCTGATCTGTAAAACTTTTAATTGGCTCCTCAGTGGCTTCTGCAAAGCTTGTCAGGGCCTCTAATGAATGTAAGGGGAAAAAAGGCCTTGCCACTCCTGAGCTGCAGAGCCCTCTGCACACCCTGGAGTTTCTTTGACAAAGCATTGTATCAGATGGGTGAGAGAACGTCTCCTAAAGTTCAAACTCCAACAAAGAGCACCTTGAGAAAGGGAGTTTCAAGAAGCACAGCCTGCAAAGAAATTCCTATTCCTGCCTCTGGTCAGGAACTTCACCCCTGTGAATGTCAGCCTGGACTGAAGAACAGTCAACAAACACTTCAAGAACTCCTTGGTGAACTGCTTCAGGATTTACTTACTGGAAAGCTCACCCCCCCCCTCCCCTCACCTTCTATCTCTGAAATTCGCTTCTCTGTTTCCTTTTCCATCACTTTCTGTCCATAAGTTATTTCAGCAACTTGTGCAATCTTTTCTGCCTCTGAAATGAAAACAAGAACACGCCCACACTGTCATCACACGTCTTCCAAATGCCAGAAGCAGCCTCACCCTGGAAAATCCTCATTCATCACCCACTTCAGGTGAAATAAATTATGGGAAGAATGTCCAGCTCGCAGAAAACAAAGCTGGAACCCTCCTGAAAAACTCCTGAGTTTCTCAGGGAAAGTTTCATATCAGAGAAGGTACCAGAGTGAACCAGGTGCATCCCTCCCTCCCTCCCTGGGACCTGGGGTCTCTTGGCTGCCTGTGCCCCCTGTTCCCTGTCCCAGCCCAGCCTCACAGACCAATCAGGGCTTTCTTCCTCTCCGTCTCTGCCTCCTTCTCCACCACCTTCTGCTTCTGTGCTGCAATCAGCAGCTTTGTCTTCTCACTCTCCCTGGGGAGCAGGAAAAAAAAAACAGTTAAAGCCAGGAGCTCACTGGTGTGGGACTCACACCACAACCCCAAAATGAGCTCTTCCAGCACCTGTCCAGGGCAGGTGGGATCAGCAGTGTCAGGGCAGGTACCTGCACAGAGCTTTTTGCCTAAATCAAAGCATTCTTTCCTCCCCTCCATAGCAGGAAGATTTTCCAGTAAGTCCCTTGGACACAGCCCGTGCAGGCTGCCCTGGTGCCTTTTCTATCTAACTGTTATTTACAGTAATGAGTTTTTAAAGTATCAACATAAAAGCTCTGCTCCTACTCCCAACCAGGGAAGAGATCCTGGAACTGAGTCTCAACACATCGTGCTGCATTTATGACAACAGAACACAGTCTGGTTTGGGGCCTCCTGCCATGACCACACCACACAGGATGTACCACAAGCCCAAAAGGTGACATCCAATGCTGGGGAAGCAGAAGGGAGGAGAGGATCCTGTCCTGGCTGACAAGCTGCTGGCAGCAGGCTCAGGGAAATGAGCAGTGCAGGAGCAGGCAGCTGGCTCAGGGCACTGCAAAGGGATCAAGCACGTCAAGTGCTGTCAGAGAAAGTTATTTCAAAGCTTTGCATGTCTTCAGCTTGTTGAATCAACAGTTTCTCCATCCCAGTCAAACAAGAGGATTAGTGGTGAAATCCATCCCTCTGCCTCTCAGCCACAGTTCTGGGAGGGCTCTGGAACACGGGGCCAGTGCCCGGGGGAAGGAGCCCCAGGACAAATCATTCCTGTGCTCAAGGGGTCCGGGTGAAGGCCCAGCCAGTGCTCAGTGCTGCTCCTGCCCAGCAGGAGAGGCAGCACGAGGCTGAGGGCACCAGGACCCCTCAATCCCAAGTTAATCTGTCCTTGTGGATTCTTTGGGAACACACAGGCACTCACATGAGCTCGTAATTCCTCCGGATTGTTTCAGGGATGTTTGGCTTTGTCACTCGAACTGCCTGCAGAGAAACACACACAAGAGAACATGGGCCAGCAGCCAAGTGGCCCCTGGGCCTGCAGGGGACTGGGGGTGGCACTCGGGGTGTCCTCTGCCACCAGAGCTGCACAAACTGTGCCCAGACCCAAAACCCACAGGGAACTGAGAGGTCTCCTGACATGACAGGAGATTGTAACCTGGGCAAACCAGCAACCACAGCACCTCCAGGAGAAACTCAACACATCAAAACTGTGAGGGGACAGGAAGGACACTGCTCCCACTCCTCAGGTTAAATGAAATCTGTTTTGTAAAGCAATTTCCTAAACAAATCTCAGTTTCTTGTTTCCTTTTAGCCCATTCCCCTCTTCATAATCAGCCCCTTCAATATCTCAATCAAATCCTGATTACCTGTATAATTAATCCAGGGGCCATTGTGGTTAAGTCTTGCTGCAAGGCCAGTTTCAAATTTTCATCAATTTGATCTGGTTGGGGAAAAAAGAAAAGGGAATGAAACATCCCCCAAGGCAGTTTGCTGTCAGCACCCAGAGTGAGCTGGGATGGCTCACATTTCTTATTCCTGGAAAGTACAAATGGGAGTTGGATGGAGAACTGCTGGGCTGACCCTGAGGCAGCACCAACAGCACCAACCCTTGGGACACACCACAGGAACGTGGCAGGCATGAAAGCAAACCCTCCAGTTTCCCATCACCTGCAGTCTGGGATCTTCCTGAGCCAGATACGGCATCTTTCCACCAAGGAATCTGTGCTCTAACCCCCTTCCCACTGAACTTCCCAACTAGATCCTGAGTGACGAGGTAAATCCTGACTGAGACTGACCTGCACCTGTGCCAGCATAACACAAAGCAAATGGAAAGGCAGAAATGGGAAATGGCAGCATCAGTTACTTTAACGAGCTGCAAAAATCATCAGTAATGTCTCTTTGGCCCAAAGAGTCCAAGAACTCCAGCGTAGCTGAGGATTTCAAAAGGAAACACAACCTAAAACCCTCTTCTGATGAAAGCTCCAAGGAGGGCAGTGCTTCCAGCTGGGGCCTGCTGGGAAGTGCAGAGGGAAAATCAAACTGTAAGAGCCTTAAGAGGGATCACATCACACTCCTGGAGTGTTTGCTTTGGTCCAGTTTGCTATCTGGAACTCAGGCTCCTAATGAAGCCCAGCCAGGAGTTTGGGAAGCAGCTGGTATCAGTTCCCTGCACCTGCTGGCAGATGTGGGGGCAGAGGGTGACGTGAGGCCGCTCAAAGGGGCTGTGCCCCACTGCAGAGCCTGAGCCAGACCCAGCCAGCTCAGACTAGGGATTCCAGAGAGTTTGTACAAGTTCCTTCTGTGCAGAGTGAGAGCTTTCAGCCCATTTCAAGCAGCCATCACCAGCAGCTGCCAACATCTGGAGCCTCCATGGGCCAGGAACCCATCCAGTGCCAGCAGGAACTGGGGATCCCAGCCCCAGGCCAGCTCATGTGGGAAGGGGAAGCCAGGCTGCTTGGAAAGCCTAGTTTGAACAGGGAGCAGGAGTCTGCAAAGACCCCGTGCTCTCCCAGCACAAACCCTGTCCTGCTGGGCCCCCAAACCATCCCCAGCAGCTCTGTGCCCACAGCCAGCCCTGCTGAAAGGCTGGGAGGATTTCCTGTCAGTCCTGAGCCAGAAACAAAACACTGAGCATTGGCAGCCCCTGGGCCAGTTCTACCATGAAACCACAGCTTTTCCTCAGACTCTCCTGCCATGTGTCACCCCGATTTCCCGTTGGGAAGGGCAGCAGGCTCCTGCCAGCACTCCTGGTTTGTGGGCATGGCCCAAAGCTCCTCAAACCTCTAGCCAGTGAGTGCTTGCTCAGCCTCTCTGTAACAGCAGAGAGCCACAGCCTGGCTTTTCCATCTGGATCAGACAATTCTGTGACTGATTCAGTCCATCACAGCTGCTGCACACACAGAGAATGCCACAGAATTCCTGCTCCCTTCCCTACAGGGAGGCTAAGGGCAGGGCTGGGGTTGGAGTTTATTGTTGCAACATATTGAACCACTCAGCTCCAAAAGATAACAGGGATAAATGATGGCAGCTGGTTAAGAACCTCAACTCCAAGCAGAGCCAACATGGGATTAATGGATAAAAGCCATCAGTTGGGGGTTCTGCACTAACAGCCCACAGGGAGAACCCTCAGAGAACCACCAGTCCCAGGGGCAGCTCACCAAAGAGCTCGATGTAAACCTCCTGCAGCGTGTGGACACTGCAGAACTGGTTCAGCTCGTGGTGGATCTTGTTGAAGATGAGAGCCTTGTCGTAGTCAGCCGTGTAGTTCTTGACGATGTCGTACACTGGGAGAGGAGAGAGCACGGGGATGGAGCAGGGAGGGAAGGGGAGCAGGGAAAGGAGGCTGAGCACTACCAGGGAAAACCTGGGGCTCAGTCCCAGTGCAGGGGCTGTGAAATGAGGGACCCCCCCCTTGCCCTCAAACCCTCTGGATAGGGCAGGTTTATTTACTGCTGACTCTTTGTGGCACCTTCATCAGTATCTGTCCCCTGCTCTGTGAACAGAAGGGTCTGAAGCACCCCCAGGCCTTGGGTGCTCACAGCCCCCTGGCTCCCCCTGCACTCCTGTGACTCCAATCTCTGCTGCACAGAGCTCAGGGGGGCTGGGATAATGCACATGGTAAAAGCAAGATAAAATAAACACCCCAAATTCCTGGCAGAGCAGGGTCAGAGGTGACACCCTGAGCTCAGGGAACATCTGTGGCACAGCCTGGCTCCCCAGCAAACACAGCCACAGCCTCTGCACCTCCTGCCATTGCAGCACAGCCCCGGGTGTGTCCGGGGCAGAACCCGTGACTTACCAGCACTCTGGATGAGGAAATTCACCACCTCAATCCTGTCGAAATAAATCATCACTCCCCCACTGCAAAGGGAGAAAACAGAAAATTATCTTTGCTGGAGGCTGAGTGGCTCCGAGAGGGACTCTCCCCTCTGGTGGGATGGCTGTAGGACCCACCCCAGCTTGCCCAGCACCCCAGCACACTCCAAGCCCCCCAGCCCTGGGTGGTGGCACTGGGGGCTCACTGTCCTGGAGAGGCCCCTCAGAGCTTCCAAGTGCCCCCAGTTTGGGGGCTGCAGAAGAGTTCAGTGTCTGAAGAACTCCCAGCTAGGATGAAGGGCTGGGGGGGGGAGTAAGAACTGAACATCTCACCTGGTGCCACACGGGACATTTTTCACCTCGTCCGTCTGCAGCGTGGTCTGGAGGGGATTGAAGAAAAGAGGCTTTAGAGAGGGATCTCCCCGGCACAAATCCTGAAGCCAGGGCACCCCGACACCTTCCACAGCAGTAGCTGCACCCGCCTCGCTCGGGCCCTCGCTCAAGGCTCAGCCGGACCGTGCCGAGAGCCGCCGCTCCCCGGTGCCGGGCACAGCCTCAGCCAGCCCCGTGTGACCACCCGGGCTTCCCCGGTGCCCGCCCCGCCCGGGCCCGGACCCTGCAGCACCTGCACTGACTTGTAGGACGTGATGAAGGGCAGCATGAGGTGGAAGCCGGGCCCGCTGGTAGAAGTCAGCAACGCGCCGCCGCTGCGGAGGGAACGGGGGAGAGAGGGGAGGGAGGGAACCGTGAGCGGGGGCAGCTGGCCGGGGCCCGGGTCTCTCCCCGCAGGTGGCCCCGCCGAGCCCGTCTCACCGGTAGTAGACACCGATGTGCCCCTCGTCGATCTTGTGCACGGCCGAGAGGAGCGCGGCGGCCGCGACGCCGAGGGCGAGGGCAGCGATGGCGCCGAGCTGGGCCATGCCCGGCACCGGCGGCGGCACCGGCGGCGCGTCACTGACGTCATCACCGCGCGACCGCGCCGCCGCCGCCGCCAGGGGGCGATGGAGGAGCGGGGATGCGGCTCCGGAGGTGACGGGTTCGAGACCCACCCGCGCCGGCAGCGCCAGCCCCAAGGGATTTTGGGGCGCGGAACCCCCGGAGCCCAGGCGAGCACAGAGTGTTGAGTGTCGGAAGGGACAGCGCGACTCATCCCATTCCACCCCCTGCCACAGTCTGGGACGGGTCCCACATTTCCGCATCTCCCACAGGAGGTGCTCGGCTGGTAAAGGCCCACAGGGTAATCCAGTCCAACACCAGGCCCTGCACAGACACCCCAACAATCCCTCCGTGTCCCTGGCAGCGTTGTCCAAATGTTCCTGGAGATCTGACTCCTAATATCCAGCCTCAATTCCCCCCTCTTTTAATTAATTTTATCAGCCACAGAATTTGTGTCTCCTCCGTGACCTCCCCCCCACACGGACCCCCCTGTTCGCTGTCCAGGCCTTGTTTGGGCCATCACAGGAAATGGGGTGTGCCAGAAAACTTAACCACCCTGGAAAAGGGACTTAAAAACCACGTGAGAGATGTATAAAGCGTCAATAAAGGAGAATGATTTGATCTCTACTCGTGATGGATCTCTGAGGTTATATATAACAACCCTGGCAGGAGGGTTCAGCGCCATTTAGGAAAAAGGAATGAAATATCCATGATATTTGTCAATCCAAATTTTACAGCTCTTAAATAAGCGCCAAAAGGCGCCAGAGATGAAAAACACCCTGTAGTTGGTGTTTTTTTAAAGGAGTTTGCCCAGATTTAAGGCCTTGATAAAATGTATTAAATCTTTAAAGGTTTTAATGAATCTAGTATGTGTTTCATAAATCACGAGCCTCTGCTCAGCCCCTCTCAATTTAATAAGGGTAAACTAGGAAATTGCTCTGAGCTGGAGCAAAATGCATCCATGGAATATTGAAAAGTAATAGGTTTTTAAATGTGGGGTGTTCTGGCTCGCAGGAGAGGCTTTGCTTCATAACACCGGCACTATATCACTGCCCTGAGCGGGAAACCAGCTGTGGCCACGTGTTTAACAGCATCAAGATGTGAACCAGCACAAAGGTAAATATTATTTGTAATAATCCTAAAAAAAAAAAAAATAAAAGCCAAAAAAAATCATTACTGCTGGACCCGAGGCCAGGAACATTCAGCGATGTCTGTGCTGTGGTACTTGGGATTTTAACAGGGGTTTTTGTAGGAATAAATGGTTTATTGCACCCAGTTCTCTCCAGCTTCTTCATCCCTACCTCATCCCCCTGCCCCTGTAAAAATGTCCTGTGGGGTTTTCTGTGGAGTTCAGTGAGACAATTTGGGAGTCTCTGGGTGCTCATGGCTCCAGACTTGTGGGGAACGGGGATGGGACCTGGGCAGGCCTTGGGTCAGGATGGGGGCAGAAATGGGATAGCCATGGGGCTGGGATAGCCATGGGCAGAGCTGGGATAGCCATGGGGCTGGGATAGCCATGGGCAGAGCTGGGATAGCCATGGGCAGTGCTGGGATAGCCATGGGCAGAGCTGGGATAGCCATGAGCAGTGCTGGGATAGCCATGGGCAGTGCTGGGATAGCCATGGGCAGTGCTGGGATAGCCATGGGCAGAGCTGGGATAGCCATGAGCAGTGCTGGGATAGCCATGGGGCTGGGATAGCCATGAGCAGTGCTGGGATAGCCATGGGCAGTGCTGGGATAGCCATGAGCAGTGCTGGGATAGCCATGGGCAGTGCTGGGATAGCCATGAGCAGTGCTGGGATAGCCATGGGGCTGGGATAGCCATGAGCAGTGCTGGGATAGCCATGAGCAGTGCTGGGATAGCCATGGGCAGTGCTGGGATAGCCATGGGCAGCCCCACCTGGGACGGGTCCCTGCGGGGTGTGGGGAGACTCCAGCGGGGCCGGTGCAAGGCGTGGTGTAAAGTCTGTCTGCCCTCATTAGCTGTCACAAGTAACAACGCCGGGCTGGCAATAAAGGCAATTCTGAGGCTGTTGGCCATTAATCACAGCCTGACAGCTGGGAATAGGGCTGGAAAAACTCCTGTCCCTGTGCTCCTGCTTTGGCGTTTAAGGTTACCTGTGAAGCTGGAGCTGTGGGATGGAAAGCTCTGCTCACCAGTCCTGCCCCACCCCACTCCTGACTCCATCTCCATTTCTATCCTGTCCCTGACCCCATCCCGAATTCTGCCTCCATTTCCACCCCATTCCTATCCCTGTCCCATCCCATCCCATCCCGTCCCATCCCGTCCCGTCCCATCCCATCCCATCCCATCCCATCCCATCCCATCCCATCCCATCCCATCCCATCCCATCCCATCCCATCCCATCCCATCCCATCCCATCCCATCCCATCCCATCCCGTCCTGTCCCGTCCCATCCCTAGCTGAAACCTGAAGGAGCAGTGGAGCCCAGGAAAGAAAATCCCTGGAAGGAGCTGGGAGGGTGCTTGGCTGGGCCCTTTCCTGCTCTGGTAGGGAAGGGAAGGGAAGGGAAGGGAAGGGAAGGGAAGGGAAGGGAAGGGAAGGGAAGGGAAGGGAAGGGAAGGGAAGGGAAGGGAAGGGAAGGGAAGGGAAGGGAAAGGGGCTGTGTGGGGGCAGCACTTCCTGAATTCCATCCATCGAATGTTATTTGCCGATTACGGGGCAGAATTGTGTTCGAGTCTGTCCGGGCTCGTTCAGTGTCAGCTCTAACAATGCAGCACTTGGCAGCCCAGGCAGCTCTGTGGCGTTGGCCATTAATCATCCCCTGACAGTCCGGAGCTGGGAGGGAGGAACTGCTCACACGTGGTCACAGTACCCCCTCCTCATGGCCGGTGGGGCAGGGGGGCTTCCTCTGCCTTGGGCCCACCCAAACCCATGAGCTGAGGGTCCTGGATCCACATCCCCTTGGGAGGGGTGCGTGGGGCAGGCAGACAGTGGGGAGACATTCCTGCCCTCGCCATGGGGCAACCAAGCTCCCAGGGAACAGCCCCGCTGGGAGGAGGCTCGTGGGGAAGTGTTACAGCACGTGGCATTCCCAGCATTTTCCTTTCCATCACCATCCCCTCGCTCCGTGAGCCCCTGAGCAGGAGCTGGGGGTCTGTCCTGGGGTGGCGATCCCGGGGGGAGCCAGTTCCTGGCACAGGAGGGGAGTTCTCCCCGAGGCTTCTCTCTGCGCCCCTCGTCGTCCCGCAGGCGCCAGCCCCGTGGCCGGGTGCCAGCGTGCCAGGTCATCCCCCAGTAAATAAAGGAGCAATGTGTTTCCAGCCCCCCAATGCTGTTTTCTAAAGGGAAATGATTAATGGTGCTTGGAAACCACAATTCATCCCGGGAAAGAAAGTAGATTTACCCGAAACATGCGTGAGAATTAGTGCTGGGATCGGCTCCTGGGGCAGAGTGGGAAAGCTAATGGCAAACAGAGCCTGTCTGTGTGCAGGGGGAGGGAATAGCCCGCCAAAAACATGGGCTGCAGGAGCTGGCATGGAGCTGGGACTGGAGGGGGAGAGTGGCTGTCAGAGCCAGGTCCCCTCCCCAGCTGGAAACCTCGGTCACTCCTTCCCTGACCCGCACGGGTCACGACGGAGAATGGAATTCTCCTCCCATGTGTGTCCCAACAGCACAGCAAAGGATGGATGGTGCTGGTGGGATCAACACTCATCATTCCCAAAAGTCCACAGATACCTGGGAGAAACAGGAGTTGCACCAGAACCCACAAAGCTCTGGCATGTGAATGCCAAATGCTTCAAAAATGTGTTTTAGGCTCAGGGAGTGATCACACCTTGCTCCTGCTGGTGGGTTCCACTGGGGTAACTGGGATGGATGGAGCCATCCAGGTGCTTCACCGCTGGGGAGCAGGAAACCTGGGAGAAAGGAAAAACACAGGGTGGGAGGGAGGCAGCCATGGTAGCCCTGGCCTGGAGTGTGGTCCTGCTGGGATGTGGGAGCTGCAGTATCTTCCTGCTGAGTTTCCAAGTTCATGGAAAAGGTTTTCAGGCACAAATCCTGACCTGGTTCTAAGCTGCCGTGCTCTTCTCTGCCCGGGAGAGCAGCAAGGGAGGGGAGCAGGAACAGGTGACAGGAATTAATCACCCAAATCCAGAGATAAGCCCAAGACCCTCGCCTTTAGCTCGGCTCTGGATCAAGGCAGCAGCTGGCCCCATGCAAGTCCCGTCCCATCAGCGGCATGGAGGGACCTCAGACAGGGCTCTAGGAGAGAGATTTATTTGAGGGATTCCGGGAAGGGCTGGGAAAACCTCGGCGAGGTGCTGAAGCCCAGGTCAGGAGTCATCCCTGGTTCGGTGATATATTTAGAGCAGGATAATGTAAGCGACAGGAGGGGAAAAAAAAATAAAAAAAATCCGTGGAGGAGGTGCAGATCCGTCCCCTTGGCTGGGAGTTACTGGATGATCTGAGCCAGGGAACAGATAGTTGGATTTCCCTTATTTCTCCCTTCAAATAAATCACAGCTCCAGAGGCCTTTAAACTCTGCAACATGATCTGTTCCAATAAGGAAGGGAATGAAAGGCTGCGTCTCTCTGGAAGCCTTCAGAGCCATAAATCTCCTATGTACAAACACAGACCAGATTTCCAAGTGCATTTATTTTATTGTATTGTTTTAACAGAAAAATCAAACTGCAATAAACTCCGTCCCTCATTAGCTGTCTCCATATCCAGGCCAAATGTTGCTAACGAATAAAATCAGGACAAAGGAATGTGGCTGTGGGTCCAAGGCCTGGCCGGGCGCTGACCCCCCGAAGGCATTTCCCTCTTGAGCCTCACAGAGGTGTGGGATGAGGGGAGCCAAGGGGGTGTTTCCTGCACTGCCCATTGCTGCAGGTTTGCTGGGGGCTGTCACCCCAAATCCAGCATCCCTGCCATGACCTGGCATCCCTGCCGAGGCCCCACCACAGCAGCTGGAGTTAGTTTAGGGGTTTCCTGCTTCAGTTTGCTGTGGTCTCTGATGTGCACCCCAAGAGCAGTGGGAAGAGGGGGAGGTTTGGGTGGGAGCTCCCCAGGCTCTGGGACCTCCCCAGCTGCCCATGTGAAGGGGCTGCAGAATTAGGGGCTCAAACCCCAAACTTGCAGTCGGGCAGTTCTGGAGCTGTTGGTCGTTAATCATCTGCTGACACTCCTGAAGGGTCTGGCTGCTCCCAGAGCAGCTCTGGGGGGGGACGGAGAGCTCAGGGACAGGGACGTGCCTGGCACCGGTGGCGGCGTGGATGGCGCAGTCCCCAGTGACCCCACAGAGTATCCAGCGGGTTTTCCCAAGCCCCCCAAACCCGCCCCAGGGGACACCCATGGAGGGAGCAGGGCCGTCACATCCCAAACGCAGCATCCCCTGGTCTGATCCAGGGAAAAGGCGAAAATCAATCCCGAGCAGCCCGGGAAGGAACAAGGAGCCTGTCTGCAGGATTTATGGCACTGAGCTGGAGAGCCCAGAGCAGCGCCCGCGCCGCGCGGGTCCCGCCTCGGCCCACGGAGAAATTCCTGACTTATTGAATCACATTTGTCATCCCTAAATACATATGCAGGCCCGTGTTTCTGAATCCATAAACATCTTTAACTAACTCCGCTCAGCGAGGCCTCTTTCAGCAGTAATTTATATTTAACTTTTTCCATATGCAGGGCCTGTCGCGTTGGTGTCATTTCCGGGAAAACCAGGGGGGCTCGGGGGGAGCCGGGGGCTCGGGGGGAGCGCGGCGTGTCTTGGCCCGCTGGAGCAGCCCAGCTGCTGGCACGGCGCGAGAAATCCACCCGCCAGAGCCAGTGCTCATTAATCATTTGAACTACTAAACTGCCAGCTCCTTTCAAGATCTTTCAAGAAGTGTTTTCACCCAAAATAGAGTTGAAAACGCGCCGGGCCCTACTTTCAGAGTCTCATCCATCTGGCCATTATGGGGAGTGTCAGGCGGCTCTGACAGACAAGGCTGCTCTGTTCGAGGGGCCCCGGCCCCACAACCTGTCATATCGCAGGGCTGATGGCATCTGACAGCTCCATTTGTACCTCCCCGGAGATGAAAGGGCTGCTCCCGGTGGCGAGAGGGATGAGCAGGGCCAGCCCGGGGTGCCAGCAGCATCCCTGGCACCACAGACAGAACACCCGGAGCCCATCGCTGCCCTGGCCTTTGTGGCAATCTGGGGTGTGATCAAAGCAGGCTGTGGTGCTGAGCTCTCCCCGTGCCCCGCTGGCACTGAGCACCCCAGAGCTGCCAGCCCTGCCCTCCCATCTCCCCTGAACTCACCTGGAGCGTGTGGGTGCTGTGCACACCCCCGGTGCTCAGAGCCAGTCCCCAAACCCAGCAGGACAGACCCAGTGCCCCCAGGGCTTCCCCCATGGCCAGGAGAGCTCAGGGTCTGCCACACACCAGGGCATCCCAAAAGCAGGTGAGAGCTGTTGAATCCTGGTGCTGGCACCCCCTGAGCTACCCCAGTGATGTAGTATTTCTGTGCCAGCACAGCGACCTGGAAAAGTTTGGGAATTATCACGGCAGCAATGGGGACAGAGCACATCTCTGCAGCCAGAGGAGCGGGCACCCAGCCAGCCCCATCAGTCCCAGTTGTTCCCAATACAAAACCCAACCAGAGTGCAGGAGACTGGGAACCCCAGAAGGGAGGAAGGGCTTTTGGCTTCATTTCAATTTTGCCCAGAACATGGCTCTTCTCACCTCTGAGAGGAGCTGTCCTCCAGCCCGTTGGACGTTACCAGGATTGTACAAGGAGGGGGAACAAAACCCCACACAGGCAACACTGCTCCAGCAGAAACAAGGGGTCCCTTTTATAGGAGCTCTGCCCAGAGGACCTGGGCTCCTGGCCTTGATGCCATCCTCGGTGATGAGCAGCCTCATCCTTCTCATCCAGAGAGAAAAATACAGCAAATCTTTCGTGTGCTTCGCTCTTCCCCTCTCCTCCCTCTGGGATGCATAGTGAAGACGATGAAGGCTCACAAATAAAGATCTTTAACAGTCCCCATCTCTCTCCCGTCCTTCTCTCTCAGAGCCCCCCAGCCACCCCTCCTGCAGGAGCTGCTCATGGACAGGTGGCACCAGGACCTCAGGCTCCCACTGGTCCCATCTTCTTCGGTGCAGCAGCATCTCCCTCTGCCACGGCTGCACCAGTGGAGATGCAGGGGATGCTGTGGTGGGTACTGGCACAGCCCTGAGTGCTGTTGGGGAGCCGCCCTTTGCAGCTGCAGGGGGCACAGAAAAGGCCATTTGAGTTCTCTGGTCACTGAGGTGTCTACAGGAAGGGTCTATCAAGACCCAGAAGCCACCAGATGCCCAGGACACTGCATCCTTCATCTCCTTACAAATTTTGCCAGGTCAGGAGGGGTGATCCATAAATTTTGAGACCACAAGGTGTTGGAAGAGGTCACATTGCAGCCTGCACAGAGTCTGGTGTTCTGTCCAGCTCTGCTCAGCCCGCTGGGGTCATCTCTGATAGCACAGGGTCAGCCTTCCCCTGTCACCTTTGGCAAAGGCACCTCCCTGTGGGTCACATCCTCCTGTCTTGTCTCCCTGCACCATGCTGCAAGGTGGGATGAAGTCATGGCAAATCTGCTTCTGGAGATTTCCACGGACACCTTCAGAAAACACAACAGGCTGTGCAAATCTCTGTGACTGAGCTCCAGGAGCCTGCTCTGAACACGGAGCTGCCAGCTGAGCGCCCTCCCCTGCGCCCTTCGTGAGGTTCAGCTGAAATGTTTGTGTGTAAGGACCAGCACTCTGCAGTTATTCACAATAAACAGAGGAGAGCAGTGACCTGGGCCTGCAGGAAGGATCAGGATCACTGCCACACTCCGGTGTCAGCCTGAGCGACGGAGCGGCCATGGCTTAGCCCCAGGACCAGGGGTTTGTCACCTGCCAGGGCCCCTGTGCTGGACTGTCACTCTGATCAGACACTGCTGAAGAGGGAAACCATGGCCATGGTCACACTGGGCACTTCCCATGGGGTCACCGGTGACCAGCCAAGGCCGGGTGTCCTGGTGTGGCGAGGAAGACGTCGGTGTATCACTGCCGAAGCTGGAACTGGAGCTGCTGAAGGATTTGCTGCTGGAGGATTTGCACCACACACCAGTCCATGGCCAGGGCAGAGGCAGCAGCAGCAGCTCTTCAGCCGTTATCCAGAGCCAGAGGAAAGTCCACTCCCATTTGTGGCATTCCTGGCCACTGCAGTGCCTCGGGTGCTTGCCCACACTCTTCTGGCTTTGGCACTTTGAGGTCTTTGCCTTTCTCCACTCATCTCATCCAGGGCCTCTTGTCACTTGTACTGTCCAACTGCTTGGAGTGGCTGGAGATGAACCCCACACCAGGGCAGTGTGGGGCTCTGCTGGGGCTGTGCTCACGGTGCCACCCCAGTGACAGCTCCACACCGCGGTGCCATCCCAGCTGCTCCAGCTGCTTCTCCCCACTGGGCTCCAGCTCACAGCCATGGCACAGGACCTCCACTGCCACCTCCGAGCACCACTCTGTCCCTCCAGGTCTGCTTTCAGCTCCAAGTGTGCCTCGGAGCAAACCCCTGACCCCAGGCTGGACATCGAGATGCTGGTGGGGGACAGGAGGTGTCCACCCCACTCTGGCTTTGTGGACAAACGGAACCCGTGTTCTCCGTGGCTTCCACCAGTGCTCACGTGGAAAGAAAAGCTGCTTTATGCAGCTGAGGAACTTCTCATCCACCCACCATGGCTCTGCTCTGGCCCATGCCTCTGCATCCCGACCTGACCCCTGGGCAGGCTCCAGCCCTCGAGGACGCCGTGCTCCGCTCTGGACTCTGAAATGCCTTGTACGTCTGCGGGCAGCCACCTCTGCATCACCTAAAAGACATCGGGGATTTTTGTGCAGGAGAGGAAGGAAAACAACAAGAAAAAATAGGGCCTGGCTCTTTCATTCACGTATTTATTGGGCGGACAGCGTGGCTGTGGTCAGCTGGGCTTCGGGCTTTACAGACGGGGATATTTATAAGGCACGCGGAGCGGCTCGGCGTGTGCGTCCAAGTCATTCCTTCCCCGGCACAGGGTATAATGTTGCCTTTGTTCGGCTGCCTCCGGCACAGCAGAGCGTGCCGTGCCGCTCGGCCGGGCCCCTCGCCGTGCCCCGACAGTCCCGGCGCAGCCCCGCTCCTTCCACACACACCGCGGCCCCGGCAACTGCCACGATAAATCAATAGCGAAGGAGAGGCTGCCAGTTAGACTAAACAAGTGCATTTGCAAGGATTGCTAACCCTCATTAATCACTCTGACAGTCCTAAAAACACATTTCCCCTTTAATGACTGTATTTGGATAATCAGAGCTTTTTTCCTTGCGATGCGGGGTGAGTGACGGTGGGCGCGACTTCGGCGAGCGCCGGCACCGGGGTCACCGGCGAGTCAAGCGCTGCAGGTCCCCGGCAGCTCGGGGCCAGCTGGACGAGGTGCTGCTGTGCCACGGGGAAAAGAGACACCAGCACAGCCCCAACACTGCTGTCCCCCATGTCCGACACCCACCGGGGTCCTCCCAGCCCCAGCTGGATTTGAAAAGGTCTTTTTCTGTCTCTCCGTGTTCCCTTTAGGTGACTTTTGCCTCCTGGAGAGGTTTAAAACCTTGCACATTTTTCTGTATAAATGATGCAACACATTAATGCACAGCACATTATGAAAATGGTAATTCAAACCCATACAACTCTAAATTAAGCCATACATTATCCGACCCACTCAGCCATATATTTTGCAGAAAGACAGGATTGAATCAAATCAAACCGAAACTGTGGAGTGCAGGTTGTTAGACAGAATGATTAATAAAGTGCATCCCAGTGCTCTTATTATAAAATGAATTCCGCAATAACCTGGGCATACATTACACAGGGAATTATTTAATATATTGGCAACGCAACTGTTCCCCAGCAGCTCCAGCCCAAGTGCCGCTGCTATCAGATGACACTCGCAGTGTTTACACGGTCTGGCCTTGCTGCTGCAGTCCTTAGGGAGGGGGAAAATATTCCTCAGGGAACCTCCTGCACAGCAGGACACATCCAAGCAGCGTCCAGCCCTGCCGTGGGTGAAGGGAAGGCACACGGGCTCGTTTTTAGAGCGGGGACCATCCTGGCGCAGGGACGGTTTGGAGCTTTGCCTAGGGAGGGAAGAGCCTGGCAGCTCTGGGAGAAGGCTCGGGCAGGATGGGGCAGTGCAGCCCCTCGCCCTGCGCCCCGGCTGCTCCGTGGCCGGGATGTGGCACGGCCCCGGCAGCCCCGGCACCCGGAGCGGCTGCGCTGATTTTGGCACTGGGCTACCGCGCCTCGAGGTTCTGCGGCATCGTCCTCCCAGCCCGTGGCACGAGGTGCCCAGCCCTGGCCAGGGATGGGCACAGTGGGACAAAATCCCAGTGCAGGAACCCGTGAGAGGCCCCATCACGAAGCCACAGGCAGGATTTATGACGGGGACCGGCAGTACCCGAGTGAGGCCGACACCGAGCGGCATCACTGGTGACAGTGGGAGCCACATCCAGGGAGAAGCGATGCTCCTGAGGGAGGGACGGGGTCTGGACACCTCCCACACCACCGGACAGAACGCACCGGAGCTGCCGTGGCCTCTGCTCACAGCACCCTGCCCCACAGCATCAGCTGCCGAAGGGCTCAGCATCCCGCAGGGATACAGGAGACGCCGGAGCGGCTGCACCAGCCTGGGCCTGGCACCCCCTTCCTGCTGTGCCCACAGCACAGAGCTCACACCCGCAGCAAAGCCCCCCTGTGCCGGCCCCAGCCCTGCAAACCCCAGGCCCTCATCCAGCAAACATCCCACCCGCGAAAGCAGCATCGCCATGGCCACAACTGGACCCCAGCCACGTCCACGCAGCTCAAGGGGCAGCCACAGACCCCCAAAAACAGCCTCCCCCAGCCTTGGGGAGCTCGGAAAGGAGCCAAACTGGCCCCTGGACCACCAAGCTCTCCCACCGCCACAGGAAACCCGGGCTGCGCCCTCCCACCGGCCGCACACCCGCAGCCATGCTCGAGGCACAGGCAGGGAAATAAAAATCCCTTCTGCAAAAGTAGTCCCTGCTCTCAGCGCATTATTTTTCAGCTCAAAGGACACAAAGGAATTTAAACACAGGGCATAAAGCAATATCGAGAAGGCAATTAACAGGGATTAATTGTGTGACTCACTGAAACGCAAAAGGAGCGAGGCAGAAAAAAATAAAAGTGGTGTGGGGCAACGGGGCATGCAGGGTTTTAAAGGGGAGCGGGGGCTTGGCCGGGGGTCCCAGTGCTGGAGTAAAAGCGCTTTCCTTGGGGCAAGGAGCGGGCAGAGCCCCCAGCACGGCGGGGACAGAGCCAGAGCGTGTCAGAGCCATTCATCCCCCTCCTCCCGGCACAAAGATCCAACGGCAGCGGTCAGGACCTCAGCAGCTCCCGGCCGCCCTCACACCGAGATCCGGGACCTGCTTCTACCGCAATTCCACCCCTAAAGCTGCATCCAGCGACCCGGGGGCACCGCTCTGATCCCGCTCAAACGCCTTCTCGAACCTTCCCTCCGCCGCCACGCGTGGGGACACCGGGGACAGGGACACGCGGGGAGAGGGACGGGGGCGCGGAGCCCAGGAGCGCACCCGGGGCTCCGGTGCCGCCGCTCCCCGGGGCTCCGGTGCCGCTCCCCGGTGCCGCCGCCACCGCTAGATGGTGCTGGGACCCCGCGGCCCCCGCCGGACCCCCGGGCAGGGACGAGACGAGACCAGAGCGTGGGTACAACCAAGAGCCGTTTATTAACAAAATTAGACTTACCGGGGGCTCGTCCGCCCGCCCGGGGCCGCCGGTCCAGCCGCTGCGCCCGCCGCTCCTCCGGTCCCCTCCCCGGGATGGCGGGGGGGACGCGCGGGGTCCCGCAGCCCCCGGTGGGGGGGGGGAGCACGGCTTGGGGTGACCATCACCCGGCCGGCATCCACAGCCCCTCCCGGTCCCGGACACAGCGCAAAAAGAAAAAAAAAAACAAAAAAAAGGAAAAAAAAAAGAAAAAAAATTGAAAAAAAACCAAAAAATTTTTAAAGGAGAAAAAAAAAATTTGAAAACTCCAAACATTAAAAATAAGAAAAAAAATTACAAAAAAAAATTACATCTGCAAGTTACAAATGCAGAGAACAGAATCATCCCAGAGCGATAAACGCAGAGGGGGAGGAGGAGGAGGAAAATGCCTTTTTTTTTTTTTTTTTTTTTTTTTGCTTTTCCATGTGTGGCAGGAGTCATGCAAGAATTTCTCATGGGGGAAATTAAGAAGGAGAAGGAAAAAAAAACTCCAAAGAAACAGAAGGGGAAAAAAATCAAAGCCCCACACCTGCAAAGTAAAGAGGGGATTTTTTTTTTTTCTTTTTTTTCGGGGTGGTGTTTTTTTGTGGGTTTTTTTTTTTTTTTTTTTTGGACACAGACTTTTGCATACCATTGATTCATTGGTGTATAATGCACTTATATTCCCAGCTTTAAGCTAACATACAGTAATAAATACAGAGTCCAAGGAGGGCGCGGGGGCCGGGGCTGAGCCGGGTGGTTACTGATATCCCAGAGCCGAGGCTGACGTGAGTCTTTGGCCGTAGAGCGCGTACGGGGAGTAGTAAGGTCCGGCGGCTGGCAAGGAGGGCACGGGGAGGGCGCCGGCCGTGGGCAAGTGGCTCTTGCCATAGGGGTGGTACCTGTTTAGTCCCAAAGTGTGTGGGCTCCTCAAGGAGAGCGAGGCCGGTAACGTGCTGGGGCTGCCGGGGGCGGCGGGCGGGAGGTGCAGGTGGCAGGAGGCCGCGGAGCCCAGCCCGGAGGTAGGGTAACCCGCCAAGAGTTTCTCGGCCCCCGGCAGGGCCGTGTGGGTCCGTAGGTGGGTGAGCAGCTCCTCCGAGGTGGCAAACCTCTTGTCGCAGGGTCCGCTGGCAGACACCCAGTTGCATATGTGGGGCAGGGGGTCGTTCTGCAGCATGAAGCCGTAGGTGTAGAGGGGGTGGCCGGGCAGGCTGGGGGTGCCGCTGGAGGAGAGCGTGGTGTGCACCGAGTGCAGGGGGTGCGTGGGGTACACCAAGGGGTATCCGCTCTTGAGGCTGCCGGGGTCGTGCACGCAGCTGGAGCAGTTGCTGGAGCCCAGGTGCGAGGCGCTGTGGTAGCTCAGGCAATACGGGTCCCGGCATAATCCCTGCATGAAGGAGGGCGGCGAGGCCCCGGTGAGCGGGCTGGAGCTGGGTGGTTTGCCCGGCAGCCCCAGCGCCCCCGGCAGCTGGCTGCCCACCAGCCCCGGCTTGGTGGGGTCCAGCCCGGGCACGAACTGGGACGGGTAGCCGGCGTAGGCGCCGACGATGGAGCCGTGGTAGCCGATGCTGGAGGGCGGCAGGGGGAACACGGAGTGGCCCGGCTTGTAGGGCGAGACGGGGGCCACATGGCCGGCGGGGGGCAGCGCGGGGGGCTCCGACTTGCGGCCCGAGGGGGGCTCGCCGTGCGCCCCGGGCTCCACCACCCCGCGCCCCAGCGCCCCGCTCGTCCCCTCGGGGCTGGGCTTGCCGCCCTCGGGCTCCTTCTTCTCCTCGGCGCCCTTGGGGTCGGGGTGCTGCGGCGAGGCCCCGCGGGAGCCGCCGGGCGAGGCGGCGGCGTGCGGGGGGAACGGCGGGCACGCGGCGCTGGGCACCCGAAAGCCGGCCTTGTCCGAGCCGCCCTCCTTGCGGGGCTCCCCGCCGCCCTTCGAGTACGGCTTGAAGCTCGACTTGTCCTCGGCGGGCGCGTCCCCGGCGCCCGGCGGCTTCAGCGCGGCGGGGCGGGCGGAGGGCTCCTTCTCGGCGGCGGGCGCGGCGGCGGCCACGGCGTTCAGCTTGGAGGAGGGCGGCGGGTCGGGCTTCCCGATCTGCGAGCAGGTCTGGGCCAGCAGCGCCAGCGGGCTCTTCTTGGCGTCCAGCTGCGGGCGGAGCGGAGCCGGTCAGGGGGGGACCCCGACGGCGCCCCCGCTCCGGCCTCCCCCCACCCCCAAAACCCCGGGGCCGGGCCCGGCTCCGAGCCAGGGTGCGGGGATGGGGGGTGCGGGGATGGGGGGGACGGGGCGGGGGGACGCGCCCGGCCAGGGAGAAGAGGAGACCGGGTGGGGTGGGGGGGGAACGGGGCTGCGGCGGCGGCGGGGGAGGGAAAGAATGGGGTGGGGGGAGCGGGGACAGCGGGCAGGGCAGAGCCCGGCCGGGAGAACCGGGAGCGCCGGGCTGGGAAGAACCAGCCGAGAACGCCGGGAGAACCGGGCTGGGAAGAGCCCGGCCGGGAGCACCGGGAGCGCGGGTCCGGGGGTGCGGGGGTCGGAGGCGCGGTCGGGGGCGGCGGGCACTGACCTCGATGGGGCTGACGGGCGTGGAGGAGAGCGGCTGGAGGTACTCGGGGTGCAGGAGGTGGCCGCCGTGGGCGCTGAGCATCTTCAGGACGCGGATGGGCAGCCGGCTGGCCTGGCGCAGAGGGTCGGCGGGGGGCGGCCGGGGCGACGGGGCGGCCGCGGCTCCGCGGCTCGGCGGGGTCCTCGGCCGGGGCCCGCCGGGAGCGCCGCTCATTTGGGGCGGGGGAAAGGGGGGGGTGCCCGGGCTCCGCGGGGCCGGGCCGGGCCGGGCGGGCGGCGGAGCGGCGGCGGCGGCGGCCCCGGCGAGACGAAGCCCTTCCCCGGCCCCACCGACACGTCAAATAGCCCCGATGGCGGCCGCGCTCCGAGGGGGCCGGCGCCGCGCACCAATCCGCGCCCGGCCGGGCCCCCGGGGCGGGGAGAGCCGCCGGTGGGGGGGGCGAGCCGCCGCCGCTCCGCCGCCACCGCCCCGCGCCGCCGCGCGGGGGAGAACCGCGGCACCGGCCCGGCCACCGGCAGCGGCTGGCGCGGCTCGCAGGGCACGGCGTGGCTCGGTGCCGCCGGCACGGCTTGGCACGGCGCTGCTGGCACAGTTTACCACAGTGGCATGGCATGGCACTGCTGGCGCAGCTTGGCGCGGCGCCGCTCGGATGACATGGCACGGCATGGCATGGCACTGCTGGCGCACCTTGGCGTGGCTTGGCTGGAGCACCTTAGCACTGCGTAGCACGGCACTGCTAACAGACCTTGGCATGACTGGCACGAGGTGGCACAGCTTGGAATGACATGGCATGGCATAGCATGCCCAGCGTGGCTGATCATGGCTTGGCGTGGCTCAGCTGGCACACCAGCACATGGCACTGCTGCCATGGTGTGGCTTAGATAAGATCAGCCTGGCACAGCTTGGCACGGCACAGCTCAGCACCCCTGTGCAGGGCTCCCGCACCCAGGGCCTGTGTCCTGCCACCCCCCTGACCCTGTGGCCAGCCCCGTGCCCCGTCCTGGTGCCACCCAAGGCGAGGGGGCTGACCTTAACTCAGGGCTCTCACAAAGTGGCAATTCCCTTATGAACCTACAACTCCTTTTTTTTTCCAGGCATTTCTCCTTTCATGGTTTTGCTGAGTCTTAAAAATCTTCAGGTGCCATTGCAGGCTGCTGAATAACTAATTAACTTCCAACAATTAACTTCCTATTTCTAGTTTCCTTTTCTGGACATCCTTGAATTAATTTCACCAACCCCTGGGGCTTCAGGTTTTTTTTTTGGGGGGGGGAGGCTGAAAACCAGCCGAGCTCAGCCAGGCTCTGTCCCCGAGGAGCCAAGGCACATGGAGAAATCCTGGAGCTCCATCCAAGTCATGTCCTGCATGTGAGGCTGTGGGGTCCTGGTGGGGTGAGACCTCCTTCCCTGGCTCTCCTGGCCTTCAGGTGGGGCTTGAGGGGAGATGTGCAATGGATAGGGATGTGGAGTGACAGGATAGAATCGTGGGGGCCAGGATGGGATGAGAACTGAGGACCTTTGGCCTGAAGAAAGGCGACGTGGGGCCAGGTGCCCATTCCGGCCCCACCTCTGCCCTCCCTGCGTTTGTGTTTCAGATCCCTCCTGCCAACCCAACAAGGGAGAGGGGAAAGGGGGAGACACAGACACCTCCAATTAATCATATTAACTCCTGACAGATGCTTTATGTTCCAACAATGTTGCTATTATTAAGTTCACGTGCCCACCCCTCTCCAAGCCCGCTGCTCCGTGTTCTGGGAAAAAAGGCTTTGCTGGATTTCCCCAGTGAGTGCTGGCATCGCCCAGCACAGCCTGACATCCAGTCCCGCTTGTCCAACCACGATCAATCACACCCAGGGTCAGACCTGTCAATTCCCCCTCTTTGTGAGGCTTTTTTCTTCTCTTTTTTTCACTCTCCCAAAGCTGACCGCAAGATTGATTCAATCCGGACAGCGGGATGTAAGCGGAGAGGCGCTGCCGTTCAAAGGAGCCATTCAAGGAAGGAGGAAACAGAAAAAAAAGCCTTTCCTCAAAGTCACTCGAGTTGTTCGCCAACAACAACAACACGGCCTTCCCACAGTAACCTAAAATCAGGTGGGACAAGTGCGTAAGAGCAGCGGAGAGGGCACCGAGCAGCGATGCCCCCGGGGCTGTTTGTCCTTCCCCGAACCTCGGGTCATGCCCGAGGCCTGATCCTGCCCTGCTGCTGGCACACAGGCACCATTTCTGGTTGTGCTTGCTGGATTAAAGCTTCATCAGGGAGATGTCATGGGTAATGATGACTCTTGCTCCACGCTGGTGCCTTTCCTTGGATCCTTTGCTCTAAAATCCACGGGGGTCCTGTTTTTGTCATGGAGAACAGTAACCAGAGGGGAGAAAGTTAAACTTCCCTGTTCCATGTCCAGTTCTGCTCCATGACAAGCCCCTCTCTGCTAAGAGATTGCAGATTCAAATAAAAGCAGTGAGACCCTTGCCCAACAAAAATAACACCAGCACCAAAGGAAAAGCAAAATATTTGGAATAGAAGCAAGGCCAAAGAAGACCAGAAGCCTCGGGGAGCACTTTCACCAGTGACTGATGATGTTTTCATCCCTAAGCAGGACTTGCCCCACCTAGGCTGCCATTAAGGAGGTTTGATTTTGCCAAGGACAAGTTCTCATGCAGAGTCCTAATGAAGCCCAGAGACTCCGGCGGCGTCTTTGTGACCTGTGAAGCGAGGCTGGGGAAGAGGGAATTGGGGTTTTTGTTTATCTTCAAGATCTTCCAGTAATGGGTCGAGCCTGAGCAGGGAGTTTTCTGTCCCGTGGCACCAGGATCCTGAGTGCCCAGAGGTGCAGAGCAGACAAGATGGAGCGAGGCAACCTGCACCGAGGATTGTGGTGGGATAAGAAAAGACATGAATTTAAATTGCTCTAACTCTCCTCTGCTGGGCTGTGGCTCTGGAGCAGACCTCTCCTGTCTCATTGCTGCTGCAGTTTAAGGGAAATCAGGGTAAGGGGAGCTGGGGGGTGTGTGGGATGGGGGGGCCAAGCACCATCTCCCACCTGCGCAGGGCAGCGAGGGGACACGAGGGAAGGGGCAGAGGGGCAGGGCAGAGGGACAGCCCGTGCTGGCTGGGTCCCTGGACGGCTCCCACGGAGTTCCAGTCACTCTGGGGGGAGCTGGGGGCGGCTGCAGCCCCCGCTGCAGGGTGAGGATGCAGGGGACATCCTGAATCCGAGCCTTGAGCTGCCCCTCGGTGCCGCTGCTCACCTGCTATGCCCGGGCCGATCCTCCCTCGCCCACCCCGCAGCCCCTCCAGCTGCTCCCTGGAAACAAAACCTTCCGAGTCAGCGTTTTCCCTGCCCTGCTCCATCCCCAGTCCCTCCTCTCCCCACGCAGCACCAGCCCAGGCCTTGCTTTTAGCTGCAGAACAAGTGCATAAAAATGATCTTATTTATTACAGGAGACATGTTTTAAAACAACTGACAAAATTGCAAGATGTAAAACGACAAGCAAGTGCTTTTTCTTTTTTAAGCCCGTATAGACTCCTGGCAATGATAAAAATAGTGTTTTCTTTTTTAAAGTTGGAATTAATCTTTCTTTCCAAAGCAATCATGTAGCAGGAAAAGCAGGAAGACACTTGGATATTAAGTGATCCTCGCTGGTGATGGTTAGTTATGGAATGGCCGGGACTCGCTTCCCTCCGCAGAGCCATTAACGCTGCAAACATTAAAGCAGAAAAAGGTGAAGGGTTTTTTCCCCTCCCCTGCTCCCTTGATGTGTGACTAACAGCTGCTTTTCTGTGTGACAAATCAGTGGGGTCTTCCTGTTGTTGATGTAATGAAGCTGTTTCCTGGTGGGAAATTCTACGGGATAAATTGCAGAAGGGGGGAGGAGAACATCCCACACTCACCAAAGAGCTCGGGAGGGAGCTCAGGAGCTCAGGGCTGGCGCGGGGTCACAGTCACTCACTGCGGCTTTTGGGGGCTTTTCCCTGTTTATCTCCAATTTTCAGCCGTGCCAGCAGAGTGAGGGTCGGCACAGCCCTGGGGTGTAGCCAGGACAATCTGGGCTCTTCTCTCTGCTGACCCCCATGAAAACCCCGTGCTGTTCTAAGCAGCCAAGCTCCCGTGCCTCAGTTTCCCCATCTCTAAAGAGGCGGTGATGGTGACCCCCCAGTCTCCATCACTGGCAGCGCTGGCACCCTCCCAAAATCGCTGTGAGGACCTCAGCATTCCCCTGTGCTGGCACTTCAGGGGATCAGTCTCAGTGAGTTCATTTATTCCCCAGACACCCACAAAAAATTCACCTTCACCCCTGGCTTCCTTTTTTGCTTTGCCAGTATTAGTTAATTAAACTATGCAAATGAAACCAACTTAATTTCTATAATACAAGGGCCAGAGCCTCAAACCATTCAGTGCAGCTCGTCTGGCACGTACGTCACAGAAAATGTTTGGAGCAACTCTAATAAAAATGAAAAAGGCTGTAAATCAAGTTTAATTTATTCATTTTCTGTATGGTATGAAAGCATGCCAAAATCAGATTATTTATGAGCCCTTCATAACAATAGGCATTTTTATTGGTTGCAAATGACAAAAGGGGTTCTCAGAGGGATTTTTTTCTTCTTTTAAATTTTTTGAATGCCTCTTCAGAAACATTTATTTTTTTGGACTCTATGATCTCAAAGAAAAATATTTAATCATTGATACAGTAAAAATAATTTATATTTTGATAGTGAAAAACACATCAGTCTTTAAAACATGAACAGACAGAGCTAATCCAGCCCGAAGGCTCAGGCGAATGCTACCCCACAGGTTAGAGGAAAAGGCTGTGATTTATACCCACATCCTTAAATTTCCCATTAAGAACATAATCCCCTAAAAGCCTTTCACAAAATGTCTGAGCCACTTGGGTTTGCTTTTGCTTTCCCAGACCCTTTGGCGGGTCGGGGGGTGCACACCTGCTCTGTACACACGATCACACACCTGTGGCCACGCACTCCCCCTCCTGTGCCCATCCAGGTAATTCATAAAATCTTGGTGTGTGACCCAGCCCCTGCCAGGACACCCAGCATGTGGTGCAGGTAATGCACCCCACACCAAAAATCCCCCACGAACCAACCGTGCCTTGCTTCTGCCTCTACTTTCCAGCTCATTTCTACCACCTCTTGCTCATTTGGTGGCACAGCTGGACCCAGAGGTGAGTTTGGTGATGGGCATGGGCTGCACACCCCGGGCAGGTGCTGGCTGCACACCCCGGGCAGGTGCTCGCTGCCCACCTGGACTGGCCTGGGATGCTCTGTCGTCACTGGTTCCCTCTGAGGCTGCCCTGGGGACAGGGATAAGGTACTGCGAGCACCTGTGTGGCACCACACTGACCCCTGACAGCCACAGGGCCACGTCCCTCCTCTCCTTTCGGAGGAAAATTACCCAGAACAACCCCAAAGGCCCAGAAGGCAAGGAAGGGGTGGAGGAAGGGCACCCCAGGACAAGGTGGGTGCCAGGGACAGCATCTCCATGGTGGGGACAGTGGGGACAGCACGGGGGAAACCTTGTCCCTGGGTGCCCCCCTGCCTGTGCCATCCTGTGCCTCCACAGCCACAGGCAGCAGGAGGAGCCGGGGGCACCCCAAAACTCTTGTGGAGGGAAACAAAAGCCTGGCTGGGTCGTGCAGGCTTTGCCGGAGGGCTCTGGGTGAGGAGAGGCACTCTCTCCTCTCCGCAGGAACAGCAGCTTTCTCTGTGCCGGCCCGGCCCGGCCTGAGAATAAAAAACACCGAGGAGAGAAAAGAGGGAACCCCCTCCCCGGGAGAATTAGCATCCAGGATCTGTCAGTCACCGGGAGCTTTTGGTAAAAGGGGCCCCTTGTCAACCTCTGCCTTTGATGTGACTGGGACGGAGGTGCTCAATTAAAAGCCTATCAGTCTGTAAGTAAATCAACGCCTATCAGGCTTGTCACATCAAACAAACGATTATTGCACGAACCCGCCCACCCCATTAATCTGGCTGTTCCTTCTTGACAGCTCAGGGTCAGGGCACTGTAAATCCTGCACTGGATTGCAGCCACCTGGAGCAGGATTAAAGCAGCCCCACAGCATGTGCCGCTGCACCCAATTACTCCCTGGCAGCGGGAGGCTGTGCCCGGGGGCACCCCTGGGTGTGGGGTACCCAGCCCGGGGCTGGGGTCCCCACCAGGGCTCGGTTCTGCAAGGTCCCAGCCGGTGTCACCGTGGTTTGGTGATGCCATGTGGCTGTCGTGGCAGATGTTGGGCTGTGTTGGTTCTGGGATGCTGGGAGGTGGGGAAGGGAGAGCTCAGCACCCGGCTTGGGGTGCTCGGCACCGACATAACGTGGGAGCGGCTCCAAAGACTCCTGGCTGCTCGGGGAAGTTGTTGTCCCCAGGGATGGTCACACAGTCACACCTTGAGGGTGGACGGTCACACTGGGCTGCTCCAAACCCTGATGTGCCCAGGGCAGGTCGCATTTACACCCGTGACCAGAGCAGGGATCCACCTTAGGGAGCCTCTGGGTGACTCTCAAAGGGATAGGAGCCAACAGGTTGAGCTTTCAGATGCTCCTTGGCTCTGGATTAGCAGCAGCACTCCCGGGAACACTGGGTCTTCCATCAGGTCACTCAAAGTGAAGACAGCTGGGGGATGCCAGCCCTCATCCGTGGGTGCAGCCTGTCTGGGATGGGCATGGGGATGGGCATGGGGATGGGAATGGGGATGGGGATGGGATGGGATGGGAATGGGGATGGGATGGGATGGGATGGGGATGGGATGGGGATGGGGATGGGGATGGGATGGGATGGGATGGGATGGGATGGGATGGGAATGGGGATGGGATGGGAATGGGGATGGGATGGGAATGGGGATGGGATGGGAATGGGGATGGGATGGGAATGGGGATGGGATGGGAATGGGGATGGGGGAGGAGAAGGAGGGCGCTGGAGCCTGTGCTGGGTGGGAGGCAGCCAGGCCCTCCTCCAAGAACAAGCGGTGCTCTTCAAGGGAAGGCAGAAGCCAAACTCCCCTGAAAAGCCTCAGAGCGGAGCTGGGAGCAGCCTCGGAGCAGCCAGCGCTTGTGATTCCTGTGCACAGGCAGAGGATTTTCATAAAGGAAAAGCCAAGTCTTGGATCACATGAGGGCTGTGCCGTGGGGTGTGGGAGTGGGCCAAGGTCTGGGCAGGCTGCAGGCTGGGTTTTGGGAAGGGGTTTGGTGCTCCTGTCCCTCCGAGGGCTCTGCTGTCCCCACGTGCTGGCTGTGCCCCAGCGTAGACGGGATCCGTGCTCTGGGGCTGTGGGGGCACGGGGGCTGCCCTGCCCAGGTGGTCCCGGGGCAGGAGCGTCCCTGGGTGACTGGGCACCACAGACTGGTGCCCAGAGGCTGCAGGAGCCTGTGCAGGAGGGAAGGACTGTGCTCCCCTTCTGCCCAGGCCTATTATGAGCATTTTCCCTCTCCCGCCGAGCCTGGCGCCTCGTAATGCAGCTCTGGCTCGCTGTCACGGCGGGAGCTGTGAGCAGGGGCTGCCCTCCCGTGCCAGGGACTAATGCCGGCCCTGGGGCTGTGTTTTGGGGGGTGTCTCCAGGGCAGCGTTCCCAGGGCTGTCCTCCCTGCCCCAGTGTCCCCATTTACAGGGCCAGGGGTGTTTCTGAGTGGGTGCAGTCTTGGCACCTCTAAACTCAGCACTGGAGGGGGAGAGGGGAGTTGTGTCTTTGCTTTACACAGCTCAGCAAAGAAATCCAGGTGTGGGGAGGGGGCAGCTGGGACAATGAGTCTGTGCCAGCAGAGGTGACACCATGCAGGGGACAGACTGTCACCGTGCCACGTTTGATACGGTGACACCAAATCTCTGCCGATAAGCGGCGTCACCTCGGCAGGGAGAGCTGCCAGCTCTCCCACCACATCAAGCAACGCTTGCTGTCCCCAGGAGATGAACCCCAGCGTGCCCCCTGTGCTCCTGCCATGCCCTGCTGCCTCTGCCTCCCCCAGCCCTGCCGTGGGAGATGCTCGAGCTGCTGGGGAGGGAGGGAAGGAAGGAAATTCCCCCCTGTCACCCACTGTCCCATCCCAGTGTGGGGAGAAGAGCCAGGGGTGCACGGCCAGGGGTGTCTGGTCCCGAGGAGTTTATGCCCCACGCATGATCAATGCTGAGTTTAAGTAAGGTTTATTGGTATCTGTAATTTAACATGACATATTTCTAACACGAATTACTCTGAGATCATCGTGTGCATAAAATATGACAGGAATCTTTTAAGTGCAAGCATAGTTCTCAGTTAATTTAATAACTGAGATGGAAAATGGAATAGCATTAAATTTAATATTTTACATAATGCTCATACACTTCCTTCACTCGCTGCTGGCATCATTTGTTTTCCCTTCTTCCTCATTTACAGCCCACTCAGCCCGAATTGTCCTGGAGCCTGGCCGGGGAGGGAGGTGCTGACCCCTCCAAGGGCCACCATGAGCTGCCAGGGCAGCCAGAGCTGCTCCCGGCTCTCCCCTGTGGAAAGCTGTGGAAAGGCTCTGGGATGCTCTGCGTGCCCCCTCCCCACAGACGGGCTTGCTGTGGGTGCTCTCTGCTCAGACCAGCACTGAGGAGCCCCCAGGAACCCTTCCCAGAGCAGCAGCCCGAGCTCCAGGCCAGGTTTTGTGCTGGCGGTGGGATTTGGAAGGGATCGATACAGCTCTTAGCCTTGTCCCTTCCCATCGAGCCTCAGCCGTGATTTAGGGAGCTCCGCCGCCGCCAAGGTGTTAACAGCGATGCGGAGGGGCTGGGGCTGGCAGGATCCGGCCCTCCAGCCTTGTCTGCTGCGGCTCAGAGGGGCCCCGAGGCCCCGATGAAAGCGGGGATGCTGGAGGTGAGGCGGGGAGCAGCAGAGCCTGACAGCGCCGTAACTCTCTCCTCCTAAGGAGATGAGCTTGCAATAAACCAAGGAGCACATTAGAGGTAACGAGACAAAATGGCAGGGTTTGGAAAGCCCGGCAAAGCAATAATCCAGGCTGGAACAGAGAGAGCACTCAGCTCACCTCTGCTCCTGGAAACGCTGCCAGAACAGTTCTTTACTGTGACTTGGAAAGTCTCGGCCGCGGGTTTCAACACCTCGTGCTCACACCACATCATGCAAAAGTTAATTCCACTTTCAGGCTGATGTCAACATTCCCCTTTATTGCCACGGCAAAATGTGAAGACTACATTAATTTGCATTTGCTGCGTGCAAGTAACGTGTTCCAGATAATCACAGTAACTCCTCTAAGGTATAGACGAGAATTTCCTGGATAATGTGCAGGATGGAAAAAGCCAATGGGGTCCAGCAGAAGGAAACGCCATTGTGTGTTTGCATAACTCCACCTGGAAGCTGCACAGCCCAGAAATGCAGCCCTTGGCTGGGCTGGCTCCCCCCGCTGCGGAGAGGGTGATTTGGGGGCCTGGGCTGGGCACTGGCACCCACTTGCTGTGGCAGCATCTCCCAGGGCTCTGTGGGGTGTCATGGAATGCCATGGGAAGGGACATTCTGCTCCCAGACAGCTTCTAACACCTGGCAGCCACTTCCCCATGTAACAAACAACCCGCTGCCAGCTGGAGGCCAAAGGAAAATATTGCTTTAAGCAAAGTGCTGGAAACGTGGATGCTCCTGTCTTGGGGGGGGGTAACGACCCTTTGTCCATGGAGCTGGGAAATAAATGGAGCCCCAGGTGTCCTCGCAGGAGCTGCCTCATGTCCCACAGTAAATAACTGGTGTGAGCTCAGAGGATCCTCCTGCACCTGAGTGCTCAGGCTGGGATACAGCGGCCAGGGAATGGATTTTCCATCTCCCCTGAGGAATGGAGTGCCCCAGCCAATGGCAATGATCACACATCACAGCCAGAGGCTTCCAGAGGCTCCACAAACCCACAGCCAGGCTTCAGAGAGCTCATCCCAAAGGTGCTGCAAGCAGAGCCAGGACCTTGGGCAGCCTGCCCGGGGCTCAGGGTTCAGCGCCAGGGCTGTGGAAGGGGACAGGGGACACTTCCAGGTGGGACCCACCCTGTATGCCGTCCCCATGGCTGTGCTGGCCACGCGCTGGCACTAAACTGTGCTGGGAAGTGGCAATGGCATGTGGGAGCGAAGAATTCATTTCCATTTATGATCTGTTATGATGATACCCCTGAAGGATAAAAGTCTATACATAATAATCTCCCTCTTCAGCTTTGTTAACAACTTCAATTAACAGGGAGCTGTGTAATGCTTCATCAACCGCTCGGATTACAGATGAAATTAAGCCATCATATTTATGAACTACGCAGTGAGTTCAAGGAGGACTCCACATATTTTACATTTAACAACTTGCCCTCACATTTTATTTATAACGTTAATAATGATTTGGTGGCTGCTTTGGGGGGAAACAGCAATGACAGAGCGAGGTGGCCGGGCGGGAGGGAAGCTCTGCTGGGCTCACCCCTCCTGTTTCTTTGATTTTCCATTAAATCCCCCTCTGAACACAGCGACTTCTCCGTGGAATTTCTTTCCACTCAGCGCTTTTAAAGCTGGGATGAGGATTAATGACTGAATCCCACACCCACCAGCCAGAGCATCGGCAGCTGGCACACCCCAGTGGCCCTGGGTCACCGGGCTTGGGGGCGTTCCAGAGGCTCTGATGCCCGAAGGAGGATGGATGCCCAATGCTTCACACCAAGGGACAGAGCTTTGCTGTGGAAAAACCCAGAAATATCCTTCCCTAAAGTGGGGAGGGGCAGTGGGAGCTGTGGGAGAGCTTCTCCTGCACCCCCCATTTCTCCCCATCCTTTGATGCTGCCAGGCTGCCCTGGGCTCTGTGGGCTGGGTTTGGGGTGGGTTCCCTGCCAGGGACACCCATTGGCACCACCCTCTCTGACTGGGAACACAGCACATCCTCCCCAGCCCTGGCACAGCCAGGCTGAGCAAGGTTAATTAATTTGAGCAGAGACTGAAGGCCCAAAGATGGGGAGCAGCACGCTGAAAGATGATGGCTGGCAAAAATCATTAGAAGCATCTTTCAACAATCTATACACCGTTATCGATCCTGTTATAGATCATGTTCCTTTCCCCTTTTTTTGCAGGATCTTCTGGATCAATACAGCAAGTGCATTGAGACTGTAGCAACACATTTAAAACCTTATAAAAGGTTATTTAGTTGCTAACAGTGCAGCAGTTTCTGCAAAGCCTGCCAAAAGGTTACAGCTTTTTGGGCATCATAAATTACAGACGACAGGGAAAAAAAGTAAGTGCGGTTTTCTTTATTGTCTGGGTGATGGATGGGCTCCTGAACAAGACACAAAATACATCATATCACCTTTAATGGGACCACATTTCTGTAGCCATAACTCACAATTTTAAAATAGAAAATGGTGAAATATGGCGTTGTATATTCCACTCCTGACATATTTATGAGTCCTTCCCTTCTTATAAATACAGTGATTGCTATTTCAAAGCAGCACGTCAGGTATGAGCAGAGCACAAACAGCTGGAGCGAGTGAAAAATTATGGCCAGAGTTGGACATTTTCAAAAACTCTCTCTAGCAGCAGTAAATTTACAATGTTTGCACTAACTGTTATTAAAACCAAATCCATATCTTGGCAACAGGACTCCAGCTGGAGTGACGGTGCCGCTGACAGCCGGGGCGAGCCCGGGGGCTGCTCCTGGGGAAGGATTAAATGCACTGGGAGGGCCAGGGGGTCCCATGGGGCAGTGCCGGGGGTCCCATGGGGCAGTGCTGGGGGGTCCCATGGGGCAGTGCCGGGGCTGCCGTGGTGCCCCCCCCTACCGGCACAGCCCGGGGCTAATCCTCTGATGGGCCCTGGAGCTGAGCCCCACCCTGGCACCAAACAGCACCGAGGGGTGGGGAAAGGAGGATGGAGATGAGATGGAGCTGGGGATGGAGCTGGGATGGAGCTGGGATGGAGCTGGGATGGAGCTGGGATGGAGGTGAGATGGAGCTGGGGACGTAGCTGGGATGTAGCTGGGATGGAGCTGGGATGGAGCTGGGATGGAGCTGGGATGGAGCTGGGGATGGAGCTGGGATGGAGCTGGGATGGAGGTGAGATGGAGCTGGGGACGTAGCTGGGATGTAGCTGGGATGGAGCTGGGATGGAGGTGAGATGGAGCTGGGGATGGAGCTGGGATGGAGCTGGGATGGAGCTGGGGATGGAGCTGGGATGGAGCTGGGATGGAGGTGAGATGGAGCTGGGATGGAGCAGGGATGGAGCTGGGGATGGAGCTGGGGATGGAGCTGGGATGGAGCTGGGGATGGAGCTGGGGATGGAGGTGACAGTGGAACTGGGATGGAACTGGGATGGAGGTGAGATGGAGCTGAGGATGGAGGTGAGATGGAGCTGGGATGGAGCTGGGGATGGAGCTGGGATGGAGCTGGGATGGAGCTGGGGATGGAGGTGACAGTGGAACTGGGATGGAACTGGGATGGAGGTGAGATGGAGCTGAGGATGGAGGTGAGATGGAGCTGGGATGGAGCTGGGGATGGAGCTGGGATGGAGCTGGGATGGAGCTGGGGATGGAGGTGACAGTGGAACTGGGATGGAACTGGGATGGAGGTGAGATGGAGCTGAGGATGGAGTGCGGGTGGGTTTGAGATGGAGCTGGGGATGCAGATGAGGATGGAGCACCGTGTCAGCTGCACCCCGAGAGCATCACGCCGCAGCTCCGGCCTCTCTCGGTTTATCCTTGAGTTTGATGTGACTCCAACCCACGGCTCGCTCGCTGCTGGATCATTATTTCCATTCACTCGGCGAGAGGCTTTCACCAGCAAATACCTCGCGAAGAACTAATCCAGCCAAGAGCTCTCCTGAGCACCCCTCACCCCTGGGAGCAGGGGGAACTCCCCGGCCTCATTTAGGCACACAAAAGGCCTCTAATTAGCTTTTTGTTTAGTCCGATTATGACTGTGAGTTTTGACCTTTCAAAGTGATTAGCTTTTGAAGTGAACTCATTTGCATAACATCGGTTTCCAAACTACATCTACAATCTGGGATCAGACTTTTTGTTGTTGCTGTTCACTCCTTCTTTTTTTTTCTTTTTCTTCTTTTTAACAACAGCCAGGCTCTGTTTTCGGTCCCTGAATGAGGCTCTGCTCTTGCCCTTTGGCATCTCCAGGGCTCTGGCACACCCAGTTTTGGGGCATCCGGGCTTTCTCCAGTCCTTTCCCGAAGCTCTGGCTCTGCTGGAAAATCGCAATGCCCTGGAGGATGCTCACCTGCATCCTGCTGTCACCACCAACGCATGGCCCACCCCAGCTCCTGAGGACCCCCAGGGAAATCCTGGCGTCCTTCCAGCTGGACTCCAAGCTCCAAGTCCGGCCATCCTGGTCCAGCTGCCGCCACAGTCACGGCCAAGGTCACCCGCAAAGCCTGGGAGAACAAAGGCCTTTAATACGTTCTTTGTGGCAGCTAAATTCAAAACTCTTTATCACCATAAACATTCTTTTATCTGGGCAAAGCCCTCCAGAGGTGCATTTTATTACCCTGGGTTATTAAACACAAACTTTCCGATAATGAGACGAGTTGATCTCGGTGGGGGGACTGGGGAGAGCCAGCCCCAGCCCTGCTGGTTATCAGCGTTATCAGAGCTCCGGGACGGGGCTGCCGCTGATTATCCTGCTCCCCCTCTTCGAGGGTTCGCATCTCCCCGGCCAGAAACAGAGCAGAAATCCCTGCTTTGGGAGAGCATCTCCTGGTACAACAGCTCAGGGCTTGGGGGGGCTTCGGGGGATCCGAAGGTTCTGGAGATAAGAGCCCCCCTTGCCTTTCCTCCCCTCGGAGAGAAAGGCCAAGGTCTCAGTGCAGCATTAAGACCAAGGAAACGCTGACTTTATCTGGAGGAAAGCCTTGTGTGGTCAGAGACCAAGCTGTGCCCACTCTGCCCAGCCCGACCTGGGTCCCGCAGCCCCTCAAACCCACCCACAACCTCCCACCCAGGCAGCAGCTCCAGGGCTGACCCCCCATCCCTGCAGGACAGACACACTGCCCCCATCCCTGGCGCAGCAGCTCCCTTCCCCCTCCTCTCCCCCCTCCCCAAAGCAGGTCTGTAATATTTCGTTCCCTGCACACAGAGGAGGAGCTCCGTGCTGGCTGCTCGGCTTTATAACATCCCTGTTTCTTGGCCTGGCTTTATTACATCTGTTCTTTGGGGTATGGGGTTATAAATTTGGCATGTGATGACGTGTAATCACTAACTGCAAAGCCAATACATTTTTGCTGCTACAGCAGCAAGACGAATAAAGGTGAGTGGGGGGAGGCTGGCGAGGCTCTGACAAAGGGAGATACACGGCCCTGACAAATTAAAAACCAGACTGGGGACCAGTGTTATCCTAATTGAGCTGGTTTACTCTGGGACAATGTCCTTAGCTTTTGGGAAGAGTTTTGTCTTTCACTACGAAGCCCAACTGCACCTCCAGCTCTTTTCTGGGATGCTCAGGGCCTGGCTCAGAGCACTGGCTGTGCTCCCCACCCATCCTGCCCCTGCAGCACATTCCTGGGGGCTTTTCTGGGCACAGCCAAAGCCAAACCAAGGCAGTTTTATGCTGGTTCACATCAGCCCAGCTGGTATGAGTTGGGTATTAGGAAAAATCCCTTCATGGGAAGGGTGGTGAGCACTGGAACAGGCTGCCCAAAGCAGTGGTGGTGTCACCACCCCGGGAGTGTTCAGAAAACGTGTGGATGTGGCACCTTGGGACAGGGATTAGTGGTGAAGGTGGCAGGGTTAGGTTAGTGGTTGGATTTGATCTTAGAGAGCTTTTCCAATGTCTGTGACTCCATGATTCTGTGATCTCAGGAGGGCAGAGCCCTGCCTGCTGCAATAGGAGCAGTCTGGCATCTCCACTCCCCCAGCAGGGACCTGGCACATCCCTGCCCCTGCCCCTGGCACAGCAGGATCCCCCAGCCCCTTGCCCCATGCCCAGATCAGCTGCTCCAGGTACTTCCCCCAGGGAGGTTTCACTTCTGGGACTGCCCAGGGCTGGAGGAAGGCTTAAACCAACCCAGACCCAACCTGATCTTTGATCTGCAGTTCCCAGGTGCTTCGTGTCCAGCCGGGCAGATTTTCCATGGCTCAGGAGCCTCTCTGCCCTGCTCCCACTGAGTCCAGGCCTGAGCCAGCCCTAGGCTCGTGCAGGCCGAGTTGAAACCGGCCCAGGACTGCTGTCCTGAGCAGCAATAAACACTTGTGCAACTGTGCAAATGGGGCTGGTCAAGATGGGACAGGTGATAAATGGGAGGGAGTCACCCAGCTGCAGCTTAAGATGTGCCTGTATGCTGCTGTACCAGTTTATCATGATAAATGTCACCGGAAAATCAATTCTCTGTGTACTTTTGGGAATTACAACTATCATTTTGGTGTGATTTATTTCCTGTATAACATGGACAAGGGCTCTTTGTTCATCATTTTGAAAGTTCATTTAAAATTGCTCTGAGTTCTTGGTTTTGCGCCGTGACACGGCCGATGGGTATCTGCTCTCCTGTGAAATATGGGCCAAGGCAGAGGAGGCTGGGCTGGGAGCTCTGCCCCTCCTTGTCCTGCTCCTGTGGCCGTGGGAGTCATGGAAAGGCATGGTAGAAAGAAATGTCACTGGGGACATGTCTGGGACAGGCTGGTGATGATTGTCCAGTGCTGCTGGTGATCATCCCAGTGCTGCTGATCATTGTCCCAGTGCTGCTGGTGATCACTCCAGTGCTGCTGGTGATCATCCCAGTGCTGCTGGTGATCGTCCCAGTGCTGCTGGTGATCACTCCAGTGCTGCTGGTGATCACTCCAGTGCTGCTGGTGATCATCCCAGTGCTGCTGATCATTGTCCCAGTGCTGCTGGTGATCACTCCAGTGCTGCTGGTGATCGTCCCAGTGCTGCTGATCATTGTCCCAGTGCTGCTGATCATTGTCCCAGTGCTGCTGGTGATCACTCCAGTGCTGCTGGTGATCGTCCCAGTGCTGCTGATCATTGTCCCAGTGCTGCTGATCATTGTCCCAGTGCTGCTGGTGATCGTCCCAGTGCTGCTGGTGATCGTCCCAGTGCTGCTGATCATTGTCCCAGTGCTGCTGGTGATCGTCCCAGTGCTGCTGGTGATCGTCCCAGTGCTGCTGGTCATTGCTCCAGTGCTGCATTTGGATTCTTTTATCCCGGCCCAGCTTGCTGGTCCGACCTTCCCTTCTTCTTTTCCAAGGCACCCACCAAACCTGTTTGTCCTGCTGGGGAGCCAAGAAACTTCCCAAGCTCTGAGCACAGAGCGTCCCATCTCCTCCTCATGCCGGTCTTTGTGCCAGGGCTCACCCTGGTGCTGGCAGGAGCTGCCACTGCCCGGTGTCCTTCCCACCCTAAACCTCTCCCCTCTTGCTGCTGGAGCTGCAGGGATGGGGTTGGAGGTCCCAGAGGATGCAGGGATGGGGGCTTGTCCCATGCCAGGCTGGCAGGGGGGCTGGGGGCAGTGGTGCTAGGGAAGAGCAACTGCAAACCATCCAAGCTCAGGTTGTTTATCCATGAGTGCAGAGGCCGAGCAGGGAAATGATGGCTCCTATAAAAACACAGGGGTAAACAACAGGCAGGGGATGAGTTGTCTGAAGTGAAAGGACAATATTGGCACAAGGATGAAGGGGATAAATTAGCCATGAAAAAGATTCTGGCTGGAAATGACAAGAAAGCTGAAGATCATCAGGAGAGAGAGGTTCTGGAAAAGCCTCCAGAGCAGGGGGATGGGGGGATGGAGCCTCCAGTGCTGCCAGGATGGAGCCCAGGCCCTTTCTGGGTGGGTGACCTGCACTCCTGGAGCTGCTGCTCTCCTTCCCTGACCACCTGCCCAGGAGCTCTCACTGCCTCCTGAAAGGCTGAAATATTCCCACTACCCTGACCCCACGGTATTTTGGAAAAGTCCAAGAAAACCATCCCTGCATAAATCTCCCAATCAAGGGGCACTTCAAACACCTCGGGAGATAATAATTTGTCTTTAAAGCTCAGAGCTCAGCCCTGGCATCACCACCCTTTGAAGAAAACACTCCCTGGGATATCCAGGAGGGATGTGTGAAGAAGGGATCCCTATTTCTGCCCCCAAATCCAGCCCCAAAACCCTTGGGAAAGGGGAACTGAGCTTTGGAGGCTGCAAAGGGCCTGGTGCAGCCCTGTCCCCGTCCCCCGGGTGTGCTCCTGGCCCAGCCCCACGTGCAGGTGTGGTTTTATACCGTGTGTTTTTTATGGTTGTTCGTACCAGGTGTGAGCTGCGGCGGGGTGGAGGCGGAACCACGAGGAGGAGGAAATGTCTCGGTGGTTTTGCCTTACAGATTGGAGCCGAAACCTCCAATAAATCACGGGAGCAGCTGACAGGGAGCAGAGATCGTGGCGGGGGGAACGCTTCGTGGGGACCCCGCATCTGTCGTGCTGCCAGCGGCCGGGGTGGAGGTTCGGGGGTTCCTCCTGCCGTCAGGAGCTGCCAGCGGAGCCTGGAGGGGAGGAGAGGAGCTGAGCCACCGTGGTGTCCTCCTCGTGTGTCACACCCCACCAGCCCAGGGCTCCTCCAGTGCCTGTCCCTGTCGCCCAGCCAGGCTTTCCCAGCTCTCTTCTGCTTTTCATTACCTTCCCCCAAGCCCAGCACCAAGAGCCTAATTTGGAATAACAGGCGAGTGAGTTCGAAGGGGAAAAACCCTGCACTTGCTCTGTTCCTGAGCTAATCCCCTGACAAATTCTGCAGCCCAGGCTGTGGTCTGCTTCCAGAGATGCCCCTGATTGAAATGGAAATACTCCCCGCTCCTCTCCCTTAAAGGAGAAGCTTCCCTCTGTTTATAAACCCTTCCAGAGGGGGTTTTACGATTCTCCTTTCCTGGCTGGGCTGCCTGAGGAATGTGGCAGCCTCAATAGCTGCAGGAAACATCGCTGCCCATAAACCCCCCCAGTCAGAGCCAGGGGCTGACATTGTCATGAAACGAAAATATTCCTGATGCTTATCAGGGCCCCACATCAAAGGAGCTGTAAATCTCCGGGCCTGTGCCATGGAGCCCAAATAAAAGCAGCTCCCTGGGCAGCTGAGGGTCCCCGCGGGCAGGGCAGGGGGGCTCGGGCTGGGGTCACCTCCCTGCCCAGACCAGCACTGGGTGATCCGAGGTGGCCTCTGGGTGTGGGGAGAGCCCCGAGATCGTTTCTTGGTGCAGTTTTGCAGTAAAACTTGGAAAGGTTTTCGGGGTGCTTTGCCTCCTCCCGTCCCTCTCTGCCTGACGTCTCTCACCAAGACACAAATGGGCCTGGGCATTTCATCCCGGGGCAAAACTTTATTGGTTCTGTGCTTGGCATGTATGGGGGGACAAAACCCACCTTTCCAGGCTGCCTGCGAGCTCCCAGAACTCACAAGTGACAGGAGATGTCCCAGCTCTAACCAGCACACTCTGCCCCCAAAACGCTCATTATTTCAACCTCGACCAGGGTAAAATCAAACATTAAAAAATAAACAAAATATCAGGCATGCATGCGTGTGGGAGGAGAAAGCCCTGTGGGAAGTTGGAGTGGTGGGAGAGCAGAAATGTCACTTCGCAGGCAGCCAGAGAGGTTCCCTGGGATGGGGAGCGGAGCGTGACCCCGCTGGCTCGGGGTGACCCCACTGTCCCCAGGCCCGGGCAGGCTGACAGCACATTATGCAGCTCGCCTATCTTTTGTTGCCACTTGGAGCCAGGAGTATTCCTGCAGATCATTTAGATTCGGGTAAATCAGCGTTTTCCAGTCCCGGGAGGATATTTCCCAGCGGTTGGGCTGCGGGGTCACCTCCAGGAGCTTTCAGCAGGGTATCTGTGTAAAGACCTTGAGTGATGGATACTTTGTCTCACAGGTAAGTTGTTCCAAAAGTTAATTATCTCCCTGGTTGCTCACTTGGGAATTTAATCACGCTCTGCTGAGCTGCCGCCCTCACCAACAATTACAGAAGTGCCCAAAGGGGAAGTTTCTATCTCGCCCTCAGCCTCGTCATGCCCTGATGGCAGCAGATTTACAGCCTGGGAGGCGCCCAGGAGCCCCGGCCGGGCACTCCTGCCCTCGCTGCAGCTCTCTCAGGGCTCCTGAGCAGGAGCAGAATTCTTTGTATGTGGCCTCTCTTCCTTCCATGAAGCAGGGCCACGGAGTCGAAGCCTTGACGAGCGAAGTTTAAAATGCAGAAGCTCTGGGAGAGCCAGACATTAATGTGACATCTCTCTCCAGCACTTGCCGTTCCCTCCCTTGCAGGGCTTTGATGTTAACTTCTTACAAGCTCGGAGACGGATCAGGAATCCGTGCATGTTAATGGGAGAGGCGACAGGCAGGCACGAGGTTCCTCTCTCTGTCTCCCCGCACACACCAGGGGAAGGGCAGGCCGCCTGCCCCCGGCCACCCTCTTCTCTCCTGGATGCCCTGTCCAGGTCTTTTGGGATGAGGTGAACCTTTGGCCTGGTGCACTACACTGCACCAGTACAAGTGGGTTATTCCTGGGTCAGGAGTCCTTGATGGGGGCTGAAACCAGTTTGGCCACAATCTTAGCGTGTGGCTCCTGCCTCTCTTCTCCTCCTCCTTCCAAACTAGGTTAGCTTCCCCTTGGCTATCAAGGGAGTGCTGGAGATGCTCAGGCAGGTTTGATATTTAGTGCTGCACCTGTGTTGGATGGGTCTTAATTATTTATAGCTTTCCTATCCTGTTTTCTCAAGTCACTTGGGAAGAGGTGACAGGTGAAGACTTCTTGCAGCAGATGCTTATGAGGCGGGTGAGGTGCCTGCCGCTCAGATGAGAAGAAAAGAAAGTGTCTTCAGCAGGAGAGAAATGACAAAGCTACAGAGGAGCTGCCTCATTTAGTAGTCAAGGAGGAGGAAAAAACCCTCCTTAGGTCTCCAGAAAAGAAACACATTCCGGCTCAAGGGACGGATGTTCTGGGGAGCAGAGCTCCCCTCTTTGTTCAGGGGATGTGCTGGAGGTGCCGAGGGCAGGGCAGAGCCAACGCTTCCCTGCTCTGACCCTGCTCCCCCGAGGGCTCGCCCCACTTGGCTTGGCTGGCCCTGGCAATGCCAAAAACCCCTGGGCCATCCAAACCCATGGGAGTATCTCACCCTGCACCGGGCGGGCTTGGCTGGAGGCTGCTGGATGCGATGCTGGGGTGAGCTCAGCCTTGGGCTTCCACCAGCTCAGCTTTGGTGGCCTCGAGGTCGGTGAGATCTTGCCATGGAACCCATTACCGGTGCCATTTCCCCATCTGTGGGGGCACTGGGGCAGGAGGGAGCGGGACTGCCCCGCTCTGCACCACCCTTCTGCTGCCCTGGACAGAGCCCTGAGTGTCCCCATGGGGGACACCCCCATGGGGGGTCCTGAGTGTCCCCATGGTCCTGAACACACACACAGGATTGTCACACACAGGATTGTCACCCGGGCTCTGGTGACAGTCTCCTGTTACCTGCAGCTTCCTCACACCTGAGGGACAGGTTCCTTCAGCTCAAGTGCCTGGCACCTCCTGCTGTCTGGTGACAGAGGACTTAATCTCGAGTGACAGCCAGACTGCTCCTCTTCAGGGCTGCATTTGCCACCCTGGGCTCGGTGGCTGTGCAGGGCAGGGCTGGGCCAGGAGGGAGAGCGGTGCTGGAGCCCGGCAGACGCTGCTGCTGTGTCTGCAGCACACGGCGGGGATGAGGATTCTCACTGGAATGTGATCATTGTGCCACCATTGACAAAGTCTGTGCTTCCCCACGAGGACGGGAGGGCAGGAGAGCCGGGCTGCCCCTCGAGGGTCGGGGGGGGGCCGGGGCAGTGACGGGGTTCTGCTCTGCCAGCAGTTCTGAGTCCTGCTCCCATCCCACCACTGCAGATGTCAAGTTGATTATTTTAACCACATGAGATCCCTGTTAATTAATATGAACTAACCACCCTAATGTTCCTGGGTGAACAAGCTATTAGGTGCAGGGAGGAGAGGAAAACCACCTTTAAACCATCACTAATCGATCCCTGCCAGATCCAGGGCTCTGTGCCGGCCTGTGCAGCCCAGCCCCAGCCCAGGCAGCCCCTCCTCACCGCCGGGCTCGCGTGGGGCTGGGCGGTGCTGAACTCCTGGCACCTCCTGCTGCCGCCGGCTCCAGGTATGACACACACACAAAGGTACCTTTTTATAGTTAGGAAATTATAGGTGCCATGACTTCAAAGGCTTTTGCAACAAGAGCTTTCCCTTTGATAAGTGACAGCATCATTAATGGTGATTTATTACCCGGGCTATTTCACAAACAGAAATAACCAGTTTCTTTTCATTTGGCTTGGTGGGTTTTTTTTGCTCTGGGCTACCCAGACATACAAGGTGGCTGGTAACAGCTGTTTTACTGCTGGTAAGACATCTCATTTATTAACTTGTCATCATGTGTCATAAAGTTTAGCAAAATGCGAGATGATTGTGTACTTAAGCTGGGTAATTACCCCATTATTAAAGCTGCCTTCTTTATTTATTTGCTCTTCTGGTGGTTCGTTCCTACCTTTGCTCTACATGTTGCCTTAGTCACAGGGCACGGAGATGCGCTGCCTTGTAATTATCCATGTGCTGACTTCCACTCTTGGACGTGAGATGTGTCTCTGCCAGGTTCCACTGGCTCACGGGGGATGGGGAGCGGGCTGCTGCACCCCCGGGGGCTGTTTGGATTGCTGGGATGGTGCTGGGAGCGGCGTCCAGCCCGGCCCCGGCTCCAGCAGCACCTCCGTGCGACAGCGGTACAAACGGGGATGTTGGACGCGCTGGAGGAAGCCCCAAAGTCTTTTCTGCCGGGGAGGAAGCACTGGAGCAGTTCGGGGCTCCCGGCCTCGCCGCTCGTCAAGCATTGGCTCGTCGTGCCAAGTCGCTAATTAAACTCCCCGAGCGTCACTGCCAGCGCCCAGACACGGCAGATCCACACCTTGATGGAGGAGCTGCCTAGACAGAGGAGAAACCCACAGTTAGCACAGAGATGCTAATTGCCCTGGGAACTCCCAGAACTCAGGTGCACGTCTCCCAGGAATGTCTGGGACCCTGCCCGGGCACGTCCGTGCCCTCCCCGGGGAGGGTGCGGCTCTGCGGGCACCGGCCCGGACAGCGGCTCCGCGTTCCCAGACAAAGGGAGACGCTCCGACCGCGCTCCCTCCCTGCTCCAGCAGCCTGGCCGTGCTCTGCTAACGCCGAGCCACCGGATAAATCCGGTTAACAAACATTTTGTAAGAGGTTAAGCACCTGAAACCGCCCAATACCCGGCTATTATCCGGGCAAACAGGAGCTGCCCCGCAGCCCAGGTGGCTGCTGTGCCCCGGCCCTGCGGGGACCATGCCAAAGCCACGCAGGGGAATGCCAGAGGGCTGGCTGCTCCCTTGGCATTCCTTCTTCCCAACCTCTTCTCCCAAACCCAGCCTTGGGGTGGAGCACAGTCCTTGCCTTCCTTCCTGGAGTGGGGCTGCCACTGGACCCTGGAGTTTCTGCTGGACCCTGGAGCTGCCCTGCACTGGCCACTCTCCCACAGCCCCACCTGCTTGGGAAATAAGAGAGGAATTTGCGGTGCCACAAGGGATTTTTGGTGCCTTGCTCTTTCATGGAAAACCAGCATCTCCCTAGGCAGGTCCCCACAGGACAGACTCCATGTTCAACTTTTCTGTTTTCCTTTTACATTCTCCAAGGTCAGCCAATATTAACCCAGAGAGAAACAAGTATCAAAAAGAATTTAAAAATATTCCCTGCTACCCCACATGTTTCTTCCTGGCGCTGCTGTGAATATTGATCAGGGAATTTAATCCATAAATCCATCCCTCACATGGTAAGAGGTTTTATGTTGTAATTAACAAGTGGCTGTTGCACAGCAATTACAGAGAGGTGAAGATTCCATTTCCAGCACTGCCCAGGGTGCAGTGAGGGGCTTTTCTCCATCTGTGGAAGAAAAAAAATTTGTTTAGACCCATCCCCCCTTGATGCACCTCTGTGGGGTCAGGACCCACCTGGAAAGGAAGAGCTGGTGGGATCAGAGAGAACAAACCCCACCCTGTGCCACGGGCTGACACCCACACACCTGGGCACGGGACTGAATCCCTGCTCCGAGGGATTGTGAGGTTGGGAAACACGGAGGATTCGCACGAGGGAACTGCCCCGGAGCAGCAGAGGGACTGGGGCAGGGCCCTGAGTGGCTCTGGATCCTGGAGAGGCACAGAGGAGGAAATGGAACAGTTCAGCCTCATCCAGGGGTTTTGCACGGGCAGAGCTCAGGGAATGGTGCTGGGAATGACAAAACCCCAGAGCTGCTGAAACCTGCCTCTGCCCAGCAGTGAATCTCCCCATTTCCATTTATTAAAATAGCATTTTTATTCCAAGGAGATGTTAAAAGTGAAAATGGACGAAATCCATTTTACATCCCCCATTGATTTCCTGGGATATTTACAACCGCAAAGGAATCGATCTCCCCGAAGTGCCGGATGCGCTCGCTCCTCACCCATGACACTTGCAGTGATCAAGTTTTTTTGGCAAACAAACCACCAAAACCTGCCATGTAAATTGATCCAGAAAGGCAGGAGGGGAGTGCCAGTGCTGTCCCACCCTGGCTGCCATCCCTTTGCTCCCACTGTGCCAAGCGATGGCAGGAAGGTGCTCCAGGACACCCCACATCCCCCAGCACCAGCCTTCCCCTAGCACCAGGATGGGGATGGAGACCTTAAATCCCCCATGCAGGGGGAATTTCCCGGGGAGCACTGTACACGATGCAGTTTTAATGGAATTGAATCCGTTGGGGTTTGTTCCAGATGTGCGACCCGCAGTTGTCAGCCTTGGGTGGGGAGGAGGGAGTGGGGAGACCTCAGTGCTGCCATTCCCCACCCCACAGAAACTCTCAGGTGACTCAATCCCCCTTTTTTACTTCTCGTCCTGCCCCCCAGACCCATTCCCACAGCCCACGCTGGCCCCAGCCCATCTCTGCCTGGCTCTGACTGGAGTCAGCCCGGAGGCCCTGCCACGGTGCCTGGCACAGCTGGAGGGTGGGAGAGAACCTGGCACAGCTGGAGGAGGTTTTCTCCCACCTTCTTTTGCCACACGTGTGGGACTCAGCCCAGATCCCAGTGCCTTTATTCCACCTCCCAGCAAAATCCTGCTGAAGCAATTTTGGGGTTCGGAGTCCCAGCCGGTGCCGTGGCTGGGGTTGCAGAAGGGATGATAAGGATGGTTGCACTCCCCACTTTATCATCCCCTTCCCCCCAGACCCACACTAGAACCAGCCGGGATGGGCTGTGGAGCTCCCGGGGCCAAAGAAAGAGCCGCGAGCGAGGTGCGAGCCCGGCTCCGGCTTCAAAGGGAGCACCGAGCTCGCCTCGCGCCCCTGGCAGCGGGGCTGGCACCACCAGGCTCTGCCCGCACCTTTCCTCTGAGTCAGAGGCGATTTGGCTGAGTCTGGCCCGGCTCGCACCCTTGGCTGCTGCGAGATGCCCATTTTGGGATGCCCGTTTTGGGAAGGGATGCCGGGGCTCAGCACGTGGCATCGCCAGGCGCTGTCCCGTGTGCCGGGCACGGCGTCAGCTCCAAACGCGGCTTCCAGGAAGGAGCCGGGGAGAGCAGGCTGGGAAAGCGCACGGTGTAAAGTTTCCAGAGCCCGTCTCTGGCGCTGCGTCAGCCCCGATTCCATCAGTCAGGTCGTGTTACCCGGCTGGCGGGCACTAACGAGAAGTGACAGACGTGACAGGAGCGGGCAGGATCCAGGAGTGACGGCGCGGTCCCCAAGGACACGTCCCCCCCTTCCCGGGGCGGCTCGGTGCCAGCTCCGTCCTCCGGCTGGCCACAGGCAGGAGGCTTTGCCGGGGCCACTGCCCAGCTCTGCTCCGTGCCAGGGACCGGCCTGGGGCACCGGCATCCACAGCCATGGCCTGTTGGCCACCCAGCCCATAGGGAGCCACCTGCTTTGTCTCAGAGCTTGGAACCAGGCTCAACCCGGGACTCCAGCCCGGAGTGGCTGAGCCTTCCCGTGCTGGTGAAGGGCTGGGGGCCCCTGCCTCAGACCCCTCAGTGGCGGGGGGCTGCCCAGCTGTGGCGATGTCCCCCCGGGAAGCTCCAGTACGGAGCTGTGAGGAATGGGAAGGAGAGCGGGACGCGTTTGAAGTCACGTCCTTTGTTGTGATCCTGTCTCTGTGAGGGCCGGCGGAAATCTGGGAAATCTGGCAGGAGGTGAGGAGACACAAAGAGCGATGGGCTGGGGGGAAGGAGCGAAGTTTTCACCTGGAATCCCAGCAGTTTGGGGGCCCTTGCATGCCAAGGCTCCTCGGGAGGACTGGAACCTTGGGGACACCTCCCAGGGCGGGTGGTGGGTGATGGCCTTGTCCCACAGCCCTGGGAGAGGAGGGGCACAAACAGCTCGTGCTGGTGCATTCACCTGGAGAAGCTTTTCTGCTTCCCTGAAACAGCTGAAGAGGTCCAAGAGGATTCCTGGGCTTTGGCATGGCAGGTTCCTCCCTGCCTGAACCTCTCCCATCAGGAGCTGCCTCTGCCCCACCTCATCCCTGCCCCAGCCCACATCAGTGGCCTGGGAGTTTAATTGGCATCAATCTTCCCCGACCTTCAAGGGCTGCAGTTATTGACATTTTGTTCTGGCCGGGTCAATACCAACTTCTCGGGCCAAGAGACAATAAACAGAAAATAATAAGCAATGCAGAGTTAATATTGATTTATGATTATTTGGGTCTTTTGCATGAGTTTCTCCCAGGCACAGCAGCTCTGTGCCCACAGGGCTCCTGCTTCATTAGTGCTGAGAGACACAAGCAGGAGGGAGAGGTTTGCTGCAAGGTCCAAAATGCTGAGGAACCTGGCAGGGCCCTCTGACTGCTTGGAGAACACTGGGAGCATCTTCCAGCTCTTAGAACACACTAAAAATGTTAAACCAGATGAAATCCTCCACTTTCCCATGAGCAGTGACCAGGAAGAGATGGAAAATCCACATCAGATCAAGTTCACGGGGGGATTTTATCTACACTGGGATTGTGAACCAACTTTTTAAGGCATTAAAAAGAATTATTGAGAAAATTGGGAAACTGCGAGAGAGACATTGCTGAAAAAAGCCCAGAGGGTATGGACAGAGATGACATCTTGAGGCTGGGCTGGTGGGGGCCATTGAGCAGCACCCACAGCTCTGGGAGTGGCTTTGAGGAGACACGGAGGGGCTGGGGGATCCCATCCCATCCCATCCCATCCCATCCCATCCCATCCCATCCCATCCCATCCCATCCCATCCCATCCCATCCCATCCCATCCCATCCCATCCCATCCCATCCCGGTGGTGAGGGCTTTTTCCCTCCTCCTCTCTTCCCTGTCCCGACATCAGGATGTTTATAAAACTCATCAGTCTGAGGCTCGGTCGGGGGAGCGCGGTGCTGAGAGGGTCAGGGGCCGTGGCCAGCACGGATCGCACACCCTGACGGATTAATTCGAGCTGTCAGGACCAATCTGCGCACAAACGCCCGGGGAGGTGCGGGCAGCGCTTCCCAAAAATCGAGGCTTGCGCTTCCCACCCCCTACACGGCACATCCCGTCCCGGGGCCGGCGGGGCCGCATCCCCCCGGGCCGGGGCCGGGGCCGGGACCGGACCCCCGGCGCTGGCAGCGCTGCTCCTCGGGCGTCCCCGCTCCTTGGCACCGAGGCAGATCTGAGGAGCTGCAGGAAGTACATTTGTTACTGGGAACGCTTTGATATTTCTCATGTGAAACGTCTGCGTGCCGGAGGAGCTCAGGCATCTGGCAGGAAATTACCATGAATCCTGTTTCTGTGAACAGTCACACACACGCCTCCTCGCTCCTTTCCTTCCCCCTTCTCCCTGCTCACCCCCTCTGGCTGCCTTCCCCTCTCCCCACAGCAGGACCCAGACCCTGCAGAGGGTCCCAGCGCCCCCCAAACCCTCTGTCCCTCCTCCTGCCCCCTCTGCTCCGCAGCATCCCGGGGCCATGTGGCAGCTGGGGTCTTTCAGGTCTGTAAGAACAAATCCTTTCCTCTTCATCGTGAACCTCCGCAGGGTCAGGGTGCCCAGAGCACCCACAGTCCTCTGTTCTGTGCAGGATCTGGGAGCATTTTGAGTGCCAGGCTGGGTTCAGGTCACCCTCTGCACCTTCAGGCTCAGCACTCGTGGGTGGCACCTTTGGTTTGGCTGACGGAAGAGAGGAACAAGCCACGTGCTGGGCAGGACGCTGATTTTGGGGCTCAGGTACCCCACGGACACCTCCTGAGCAGGGGGGGGGGGGGGCTGCAGGTGGGCACAGACCTCACCGTGCCCCACACCAGCATCGGGAGCCAGCCCGGGAGAGGCAATCCCTCATCCCTGGTGGTGGCTCTGGAGAGCAGAGCCCCGGCTCTCCCGGCACAGCCCCTCACCCAGGAGCGCCGGGCAGCGGGGCAGCCTGTCCCTCGCACCCAGGGAGCTCGGCCGTGGATCACAGGCGCTCTCTGCCTTCTCCCAGCACCGCAGCGGCAGCTCCAGGCTGGATTCGCGTGTTGCGTCCTGCCGGGAGCAGCCCTGCCCGAGTTACGGGGTCTGTCCTGCCGGCAGGCTCCGCTCCCGCAGCTCCCCTTGCCCAAAGAGCTCTGAGTGATTTTGTTCCTGTGCGCTGCAGCTCCCTGGTGTTAACACGGGTGGTGCTCCGGGGGGAGCAGGCTGTGTCCCCTGCCTCCCTCCTGCCCGGGTTCCAGGGCTCTGAACTACCCTGGGCATGGGAACCCAGCTGGGACATCCCCAAAGCGAGGGGGCACCCAGTGGGGCACCGTGCCCCAGAACCCCCGGAGGGTCCGGGGAGGACGGGGAGGGTCCCCAGGGCACGGAGCACGAGCCTTGCAGCAGCAGCAGCCAGAACAGAGCCCTGGGCAGTAAATCCTCACTTTTATCTGCAGCGATACAAATCCACGGAGCTCGGGCTCCCTTCTCCCCCTCCTGCTCTCACAGGTTTTGGTTTGGCCTCGATTCCAGTGAGTTTACTGACAGATTACTTCATTTTAACTCTATGGCTTTCCAGTCTTGGGGGAGGCATATTTCTAAGTATCGTATTTATCAAAAGGCCTGTGCAAAAACAAGGGCCAGAATTACTCTTTTGATGGTTCTCCCAATAACTACAACCACAATAAATTTTTCAGGCAAGAAAACTCAACCGGGGCCCTTTTGGGCCTGGTTTGGGAGCAGGGTCCAGCTCTGGGCTGTGCAGCACCCCCTGGCCTGGCCGGCTCCCCCCGCCCAGCACCAGCACATCTGGTCTGGCTCGCAGGGCTGGGCTCCCAGTTCCCAGGGGTGACATATTTCCCCCGCCTATAACTCTAAATCAGAGCAGCATTTCAATAAATCACAGCGAACACTTATTTATTGGACATAGTTTTGGGGCTCTTAAAGCACGGAAAATAAATTTAATGGAGCGTTTGGAGCATTTCTCCAATCTTTTGAGGGATTACTTGGGGAATTTGTCAACGGAGCCAAGCACAGCAGCTTGATCCAGAGAGATGGGAAAGAAATTATGGGAGATACTCTACAAAGGCCCAGGTGTACCCTAAATCACATCAGAAAAGATTAATGTCAGAGGATTGCTTGCCAGCAGAGTTGATTGGCAGCGCTGCAGTTTATTTAATAAACTATCAGTTTAGCCAGAGGGTGACTTTAATCTGAATTACATTTTCTTGTTTTGGCCTATGCCATGCCAGGCGATTTATTGAATCCTGTAGCATTCTTCTTAACCTCAAACACCAGCAGGAAAAAAAGAAGGAAAGCCTTGAGAGCCCCTGGAAAACCTTGAGACAGCAAAAGCTGCTCAGCTCAGAGGGCAGGAGCTCCCTCCAGCATCAGGGACTCGCTCTGGGAGAGGTGGGAGCAGGGGTGGGATGAGTGGGATGAGGGTCTCACACCCCCAGAGCCCAGGGATGGGGCTGGTGCCCGTTTGGTCACTCACATCCAGGTCCAGTTCCAAAGCTGTCCTGACTTCCAGGACTCCCCAGACCAGGCAGGGAACTGGGATGGAGGCAGAGAAGTGTCCAGTGACCAGAGACACTTGCAGAGCTAGAGGAGAAATGAACTCTTCCCTGCAGACGCCCTGGGCTTTATCCATCCCAAATCCCCCTTTGGGAATGGAGGGTCAGCACAAAACCCCTGCTCCCAGCACCTGCTGGGACCCAGGACCTGCCTGCAGTCTGAGCCAGAGGGAAGCCCCCCAAACACCTGGCTGCCCCCACACCCAGCTTTTGGCAGAGATTTAAAGCCTTGGAGAGGTTTTGGGAATACCCAAAAGTTTGGGGAACAGCCCCCAAGCCTCCCCTTGCTGTGCCCTGCACACCCTGGCACTGCCTCCCTGCCAGCAGAGACCAGCACGAAGGCCTGGAGCACCAGGGCTGGGGGCTTGCTGACCTGCTGGGCTCTTAAATAATGTGTTTGTGCAAACAGACAAAGAAATCCCAACTAATAATAATCCTTGTTCCAAGATTATGATTGAGTTTTTCCCCTGTTCTGCTTGGTATTTCTGCCAAAGAAAGAAAAATCCTTGCTGAAGTCTAGCAGGAAATCCAATAAAATTTCTTCAAAAGATGGGTCTGACATTGAAAAATAGCAAAATTATAAAAGTAGGCCTCAGAAAAGAAAAGGGGAGAGTTATTATATCTGGCACCTACCGAGGGCCCAGAGCTCCCTCTCCAAATGAGCCATCACAGATTGAAAGTGTTTAGCTTCCCGTTGATTAAACACGGTGAAGGACCCGCAGCGTGCCAAGCCTCGGGGATCGAAAGTTTGTTTTCAGTCAGAATGTGTTTTCAGTCAATGGAAAAAATGGTCGGGCTGTGCCGGGGTATGTAACTGAGAAGCCTCAGGTTTGGAGTGAGTAATGACTGCGATGCCGAAATGCGGGAGGGTTGTTAATCATCCGACCCCAGCCCCCGTAACTCAGCTCAGCAACTCTTTGGAAGCCTGTTCCTTTTTTTTTTCCCTTCCTTTTTTTTTTTTTTTTTTCTTTCTCCCCTTGCTCTTTTTAACATATAAAAAACCAAATGATTTTTTCTTCTTTTTCTTTTTTTTTTTTCTTTTTCCCCCCTGAAGAAACAGCAGTGGCTGCATGGCTGCTGCCTCCCTTGTGCTTCTCCAAGGTAATGGGGAGCTGGCAGCTCCAGGGGGATGGTGCTGAGATGTGGGGCTGGGCACAGTGGGATGGAGGGGAGCAGGATTTGTGGGATGGGGGAGCAGGGCTGGGGAGGCAGGGCAGTGTGACAGCAGGACGTGTGTGACAGCAGGACGTGTGTGACAGTGGCAGCGCAGGGGACATGGAGCAGCTCTGGAGGCTCGCTGGCGGGGCTGGCCCGGGGAGCTGCAGGACAGAGGAGCCCATGGGAAAGGGATGCTGGAGCTGGCGGGGGCAGAGCCATTGCCTGGTCCCTTCCCAGGACCGGCCCCGAGCGGAGGCTGCAGCGCATGAACGGAGAGAGGACGCGCATGGAACACGGGGTCACACACCAGCATCACTCAGGGTCACACACCAGCGTCACACAGGGTCACACCTGTGTCCCAGCACTGTCCCACGGGGTCACACACCACTGTCCCACCCGTGTCCCATGTCACAGGGTTTGCAGTGGGACCCTGTGTGCCCTCCTGCTCCCCCAGCCTTGGTGGCCCCTTGGTGGCCCCTTGGTGGCCCCTCGGGCACAGCTGCTCCTGGGCAGCACCGCAGGGACAGCCCTGAAGAGCAAAGAGCCCCTTTCATAGGGACAGCTCGGGCAGATGGCAAGGATCAAACACACCTCTGGGGCCGGAGGGACGAGCTCAGGGCTCAGCCCGAGTTCAGCTCTGGGTCAAGAGGCTGCTGGAGGGACCGTGGGGACGCAGGGACAGCTCACCCAGCACCTGATACCCAACGACCCCGCGTCAGCAGCTCCACAAACCCCTCCATGGGTCCCACCAGCCCCTCTGCCCATCCCTTTGGTCCCACCAGATGCCTGGCTTGGTTCATTAGCTGGCTTTGCCGGGCTGCTTCTCATTAGATAGCCAACAAATTCCAGGAAGACAGGACACCCACTGGGCCTAAATGAAATTAGAGAACAGAGCGCAGCTACAAGTGGTTTAATTCAAATTACAGCAAGATATTATCGCCAACTGCAAGTGCTCAGAGCCATGAGTCAGACCCCCACAAGGAACGAGATGGGTTTAAAAAAAATCATGACTTGTTAAGTATATAATTAACTTTGGGGTTATTTTTATTTACCTTCCAGTTTTTAGCCTTCAGGAATCAAATTTTTGAGCTTGTTGGGAACAGCTTAAAATTAAAGAGGGGAGGAGGAAGAAAAGAAGAGGAATGTGCCCACATTCCTCTTGCCAGGAGCTGGGCTTTTAAAGTGACACCATCAGAGAACCATCCCAGAGACAACGGCTCTTGGGGCACAGAAACGTCCCCGAGTCCCACTCTGGTTCCAGGCAGGAAGCTCAAAGTGAAGCACAAGAAACTGGATGGAGATTTTACCCAAACCTGCCGACGTGCACATCCTGGGCAAACCCCAAATGTTCCTCACAGACCTCTGCAGCTTCACCCTCCTCCGCTGTTCCCAACCAACCCCAGCCCACAGCCGTGGGGCTTTGGGTCTGCAAGGACTGGGTGAAATTCTTCCTTCAGACACCAAATCACTGAGGCTGACTCGGTGTGAGCTCACCAACTTCTGTCTGCTTGAGCTCTGCCTTGTGCAAGCATCGCAGGATCTGCTCCCGACCCAGCTCCTGGGACAGGAGGGGATTTTCTGGAACACAGACCTGTGCAGGACCTTCTGCTGGGGTAGGAGGGGATTTTTGGAACACAGACCTGTGCAGGACACAACTGCAACAGCTGGAGCTGAAGCAGCATCCTGGGCCTCTCAGAAAGGCATGTGACTGTGGGGAACAAATCACTGGGAAGCCCAGTTAGGGTCCCCACATCATTTCATCTCCACCAAGGACAGGAGCTCTTAAAAGCAAAGAGGGAGGACACAGCCCAGCAGTTTGGTGGGTGAGGGATGAGTTTCTCAGTGTCCCCAAACTGCTCACATCATCCTCAGGGACTCTCCTGGAGCCTCCTCTGCTCCTGCCTCAGGTGCTGTCTTCCCCTGTTTCCGCTGAGCAGAGAGTACCCTGCTATCTTTCATTGAAACATCATGTCCAATTTATCCCTTGATTAAACCCATATTTTGCTTGGCTATAAGTCAAATATAAGAGGGCCGCACTCAAGTGAACTAATCTTGGTTTACTTGCCAGTAAGTAATTTGATAGACAATTTGGCAGACATCCACTCTAGAATTAAGCAAACCTGAGCAATAAAGATGTAGGAAAACAATCCTGAAAAGCCATAACGAGCCGCCGAGTTCCATTCAACAGCAACTTGTTCCACTTAGGTTTGTGCTGACACTCAGGACTGGTGCTGCCAGTGCCTGGCTGGGAGGGGAGGGCACGGCCAGTGCCCAGGCAGGTGCCAGAGAGGCCAAGAGCCATCCAAGCTGTGCTGCTGTGATCCTCAATGGAGAACGAGCCCAGCTTTGGCAGCCCCAGCCCTGGGGCCAGCTGAGACAGCAGCAGGGATTGCCAAATCCCAGACTCAGGATCACTGAGGATGGGAAAGGTCTCCAAGGCCATCGAGTCCGGACTTGGAAGTCCCAGCTGGGAATGCCCTGGAGGAACAGCTGGAACACCCACAGCACAGGAGCTTCTCTTGCCACCTGTGAGCACCTCCCTCACCGTTTCCTGCTGTTCCAACCCTGACCCTCCGAGCCCCTCAGAGCCCCCAGCCCTGCCCCAGAGCAGCTCCCACACCAGGACTGCTGCTGTGAGCTCCCCACCAGCGCCTGCCCTTGCTGGGATGGGGGAGAGCAGAACTGTGTGGGCCACACCTGGGGGGTTTCTCCTGCAGGCAGACCCTGCTGGGGCTGTGAGGTGTGTGCTGAGGGGGAGCCACGCCAGGGGCGATGGCCGGAGCACAGGGGCTGTCAGCCCGTGCTGCTCCATCCCTCATAATGCCATTATGTATTGCTGGCATTAATCACCCTGCTAGGTAAGCATTATGGCACTTTTATGGTAGCTTTGAAGCTAATCTGTCACTAATGCCTGCTGGATTATCATGATTTCTTACAGTTGTGATTCATTAACTCAGATGCCTAATAGAATTAGTATTAAACATCTTCCATAGATTTCTGCCTCAACATGTTGAGTTTTGAAAGCCTTTTCAATATTTCATTGTGTTGTATTAAATGGCATGTCAGGCACATTGTGTGGTCTCCTGGAGAACCTGGCACAGCCGGATCTGTGGTGGGGGCTGGAGCAGGGCAGGGGGCTGAGCTCAGAGGGGTCAGGGTGGCTGGAAGGGCAGCAGGACCCTGCTGGCTCCTGGGGACCCTCACAGCCCTCCTGAGTGTTCCAAGTCTGGAGAGTTCTCCAGTTGAAGGCGTAGCAGTGGCACAGCTGCTGCCTCCAACACTGGGTAATTAAGGTGGTGCAGAAGAGGTTAATCAGGTTTGAGGACACAAAGTGCAGTGCAGACACTAAATATGATTGTGATTATTACCTAGCCCTGGAGGAATCCTTTCCCTAGACACTGCAATGCCATTCTTAGAATGAATATTATTCCTAATAATCAATATTAATTCTCAATGCATTCTCCAGGGTTTAGAATGACTTTCTTGTTTAGGATAAGATCTAGATCTTGAAGCAGGCTAAAAAGAGGAATTATTACTATTATTATTATTATTATTACCATTATTATCTTGGGCTTTAAAAAAAAAAATCTTATTTAGATAACAGTTTCCCCCAGGAGCAGATTATGGAGCTCACAGGCCTTTATCTGGCTACTTAAATCTGCATTGTGGGTAACAGAATTTTACAGTTATTATTATTAATAATGTAAGGCCAAGACCAGAACAACATTGCATTAGGCTGTACCTGCACCACAACCCCACTTTGGCTTTTTTTTTTTTTTAACAGGGGAGTCCCCTGCCCAAATTTCCAAGTGTCTTTGCTGGTGGCTCCCTGGCAGGAGCCCCGGTGGGGAGGATGCTCATGCTGGGAACTGGGAAGAACCTGAACTTTGGGATGCTGCCCTGAACCCACCGGCGAACCCTTTTTGGTGCCCTGACCCCCGGAACCCCGCGTCGAGGCCGTCAGCCAGGAAAACAGAGAGGGGGAGACTTCAAAGCAGGGATTAGAAGCAGCTGTGCAAATTGTCAAATCTGTGTGAGGAGAGGAACCGCGCGGGTCGGGGAGCCGGGGCTGGCCGGAGCCCCACGGAGCGAGACCAGGACTGGGACCAGCACCGGGACCAGCACAGGGACCAGCACCGGGACCAGCACCGGGACCAGCACAGGGACCAGCACCGGGACCAGCACAGGGACCAGCACCGGGACCAGCACAGGGACCAGCACCGGGACTAGCACCGGGACCAGCACCGGGACCAGCACCGGGACCAGCACCGGGACCAGCACCGGGACCAGCACAGGGACCAGCACCAGGACCAGCACGAGGACGAGGACTGGGACTGGCACTGGGACCGGCACAGCCGTCCCATCCCCATTCCCATCCCCATTCCCATCCCCATCCCCATTCCCATTCCCATTCCCATTCCCATCCCATCCCATCCCATCCCATCCCATCCCATCCCATCCCATCCCATCCCATCCCATCCCATCCCATCCCATCCCATCCCATCCCCGTGCTGGGGCTCGGGAGGTAACTCTGCTTTTAGAAATGCTGCTGTGGAAGCAAAGGACAGGCTGGGGGCAGGCACTGGAGCGGTCAGGACAGGGAGAGCAGCGCAGGGAGGCTCTGGAAGCTGCTTTGTCCCGGGGCCAGAGTCAACCTGTGCCGGCAGCCGCGTCCTGCCCCGCGTCATCGCCATCCATCTCCGCCCCCCGACATCCCGACCCGGCCCGGGGACACCCGTCCGTCCGCGCCCGGCACCGGAGGTGGCAGCGAGGGCCCCTCTGTCCTTCCCCGGGATGAGCCCTGGCCAGCTCGGAGCTGCTCGGAGCGGGTTTTGCCATGGAAATGTTTGATTTCCCAACTGTGAGCGGCCTCTCCGTTGTAACCGTGTGATCTTCCCCTCTCATTTCCCCCCTGCGTGAGCGAACTAATGCGCACATTTAAGGGCAAAGGAAAACCTGAAAAACTTCTTCATTTTGTGACATGTCTAAAATGCGCATTCATCCCCCACTCCCCGAGTTTTTGGTTACAGAAACGGGTTGGTTCTCCCCTGAATTGCTTTTATGCAGCCCTGCAGCATTTCAAAGCGAAGCCTCTCTGGAGAGGAGCAGTTCCTTCGCTTCTCATCAAAATGCCGCTATTGATGTCACGGCGAGAGGAGAGTTTCGGGGAGGGGGAGGGAGAGCATGAGGTCCCACCGCTGTTCCGTGGGTTCTGAGAACACTTTTGAATGATGCTTTTCAGCTGCTTCTCCCAGTTCTGCAGGAGGAAAAGTGGGGGAGTTCCAGACCTGGAATTCCGGGGGGTGTAAAGGTGGGAGAGGCTGTGTCGGGGTGCCCGGGTGGGCGCAGGGCTCGGGGCGGTGGGGAAGGGGAAGGGTCCCGGTCCCCTGCCAGGCTGCAGAAGAAAGGACTGGCCAAGCATGGCCGGGGCCGGACTCTGCGGCTGCCCGAAGCTGCTCAGTGCAGCCTTTGTTTTAGGGAGTGAAAGGGGCGGTCATGGGACAGCAGTCAGCCGGCAGAGCACGGGGGAGGCCGGGGGAAAACTTTAATTAGGGTAACTTGAAGGCAGGCTTTAAGCAGCAGCCGCAGGAGGGCCGGTTTGATCTCCCTGTGGGACAGAGGCTGGGATTAAAGCGCGGCCGTGCCGAGGGCCGGACACCTGCCCGTCACATGCTTTGATTCCCGCACACGCTTTGATCCCGGCCGGCAGCGTGGGAGGCTCCTGGAGCCATCCCCGAGCCCAGGTCGCTTTTGTGCCGCCTGCAGGAACTCTGTGGGGTGGGGAGGAGGCTCGGGGTCAGCCCAGGAGGTGCCGGGGCCACATCGAATTCGTCCGAAGGGGAAAGTTCATCCCAAATCCGAGGGGCTGGAGGGGCTGGCTGCTGTCCTGGGAGTCACCGCTGTCCTGGGGCTGTCACTGATGTCCTGAGGTTGTCACTGCTGTCCTGGGGCTGTCACTGATGTCCTGGGGTTGTCACTGCTGTCCTGGGAGTCACTGCTGTCCTGGGGAAAGGTGTCCAAGCGAGCAGTGGTGGCACTCTGAGGTCACCTTGTCCCTCTCCACCTGCTCCAGCCCAAAGGGTTGTTGGTGGGCTGAGGCTGGGGTGGACAATGGGGTACTCTGGGTGGTGTCCCCACCTCTCCCTGTTGTCACTGTCCTGCTGAGAGCCTGCACCAGTGGCCTCATGACCATTTCTCACCAGCCTGGCACAACCAGAGGCACAGAACCATCAAGGCTGGAGACCTCCAGGATCATCCAGTCCAAACATCAACCCAGCGCCACCATTACCACCCCTGAACCACGTCCCTGAGTGCCACACCCTGACCCCGGAGGAGAGCAGGCAGCAGCACTACAAGGTGTCCTCTGTGGGGACAAGGGGCACCCAGCCCCTTCCCAGCAGGATGCCAGACCAAACCCCCCAGGAGACAGGCAGGGATGGGATCCGGCCTGGCCCCTGTGGGTTGTGGGCATTCCCTGTGGGCATTGCCAGCTGCCTCTGCCCGTGATTGGCGTGGGCACCTTTGCCCCGGGCCCAGCCTGGGTTATTCTCAGCCCTGACATTTGTGCCAAGCAGGCAGAGCATGTCCCCCCTGCGGGAGCGGGAGGGGTCCCTGTGCAGCCTGAAAGAGGATCCCAGCATCTCTGCTTTCAGCCTGACCTTGAGAGCAGAGCAGGGAGCTGAGCCCCTCCGGATCACCCCGCTGGTGTGGGGGGAGCACGGTGGGAACCCAGCACACCCCAGGAGCTGGGTGACACTGGGGACAGCCCCGGCCATGCTCAGACCAGCCCGGAACCTGCCCTGCAGGAGCTTCTCTGGGCAGCGGGGGCAAGGATGCCCGGGAAAGATGGGCAAAGGGCTTCTCATGGCTGCTGGCTCCCTGGGCCTGCTGGAGGCTTCTTGGGTCTCGTGGTGCTTCCATGACTTTTTCTCCCAGCTTCTCACAGAGATGGGTGCCGTGATGTCTCAGTAGATGGTTTGGATCATACAAGCAGTAAATGTTCTGATTTTGGGGAGAAAATGTCTAATGAAGGTAGGGACAAGCATGGGAAAGCCCTTCTCCATGCTGCATGGATGTAACAAAAACAAATTTCCAAGAGCCCTGGGCAGGCGCGGTGAGGCTGTAATGTGGTGTCCTGTTTCCTAATCTCTCCAGTAAGGAAGCAGTGTGTTGAATTTAAAATATCCCTCTGGTAAATGCTAACTATTTAAAGAGTGCTAGGGTCTTAGAAATGCAAAACAAAGATTTGTTGATTAAAAACACATGGTTTGTTCTAGAGGCACGGGTAGCCAGAAAAATCAGTTCTGACAGTATTTTGGCTTTTTCAATCCCACAAGACATGATGGTGATTTATTATAGTGATGTCAGCTGTGGTTGAAAAAAGTTCTCTGTGTTGTCTTAATAAAAGAGCTTTACCTTGAAATCATTAAACTCTCAGCCTGTTTATTTGAAGCGATGACTGTGAATGTGAATGGTCCCCTCTAAATCAGCCAGCCCCATGTGGGAACATCTGCACACCGGGGCGGTGACAGCCCGGAGCTGGCCTGGCTAATGTGAGCCCTGTGATGGATCTGATTAGTGGGGCTTTGAATCCTGGAGGGGAGAAAAGAACTGCCTGTGAGGGGAGCACCCATGTCACAGAGGGAGGGGGAATTAGAAAGACCATGGAGTCTGTCTGTCTGTCTGTCTGTCTGTGTTCTGCTGCCATCCCTGCAGTGCCCCTGTGCCCACTGCACTCCCTGCTGGGGCAAACCCAGCATGAACTCTCTAGAAGGGACCTGGGGGGCTGCAAATGCTCTTCAGCAAAGGTGTGCCTTGGTGTGTCCCCATTGTCACAACTGGGGAGGTCTGGCAGCTTCAGAGCAGCACCAGGAGTTGGGAGTGCTGGATCTGGGAACTCGGCCTGATTTTCAGCCGTACAGAGCTTCACTCAGAAACCTCTGAGCATGTCAGAGAATGCCAGAATGGTTTGGGTTGGAAGAGATCTGAAAGTCCATCTCATTTCAACCCTCAGCCCAGGCTGATCCAAGCCCCATCCTTAGCCTTAGACACTTCCAGGCATGGGGCAATGCACAAGTTCACAAATGTACAATATTATTTTCCCAAACAGGTGTGCAGAGTGGAGTTAATGCGCCAGCTGCGTCCCAAGGAGAAGGGTGCAGCAGCCAGGCAGCACCAGGGAGGGACAGGAACCAGCAAGGATGGCAGGTGCCTGACACCACTCCCGGGGTGCAGAGGGGCCGGGGTGCTGCAGGATCCCCGGCAGCCTGGCCCTGCCACGAGCCCTTTCCCTGGAGTCTGGCAGCAGCTGAGCAATATTTACTTCTTGGGTAAACAGTCGTAATCTCCCTAACCAGAGTTTATCGCAGAGAAGTGAGTTAAATTCCTCTTGGATAATCCCCGCCTGCTGTGGTTTTCTGAGCAGGAGATTTCGGGTTTCCTCGATGTAAATCAGTGGCTCTGGGCTGCACAGTGATGAAGGTGAGGGAGAGGGGTGCGGGTCCCACCACTCCAGAGACTGCTCGAGCTGGGGCTGAGCCGCAGTGAGAGGGGAAAGGGCTCCAGCACAGCCACCTCTGAGGACTGGGACAGACTGGGAGTGCTTGGGCCCATGGCAGGTATTGCTGGAATGCAATTCCTCACCCAGCCCCTCACCCTGGGGCCTCCTTTCCAGGTGGGAGAGCTGCAGGTGAGACCCTCAGACCCAGCAGCCAGCGCCCATCCTGAGGGTGCCCACCCTGGGTACCAGAGACCCTCTGTGTCCCATCCTCATCACAACAGGGCCTCACAGCAGGAATTTCACTGGAAACAATACAGATGTTGAAAAATCCCCTGGGTGGGTTGTTTACACTGAAATCCCCGGTATCTGGTGGCTGGGATGGAGCAGCACAAGCTGAACCCTGACCCTGGGAATGTTACCAGAGACGAGACGCTTGGCAGGTACTCACATCTCATACATTATCTGCTGCAGCTACAAGAAATATATTTTCCCATCAGCGTGATTATTTTTATTTGACTTTTAAGTCGAGCAGGAAGCCGGCGCGGCTCCCATCCATCAGCACTGCGGCCATTAGAAAATTAACCAAGCTTAATAAACTTCCTGCACAGCTCGCTTCTGCAGCTGCACATCTACAGGAAAACAAATATATTGACTGGCTCTCCATGGAAGCACATGGCTAAATAAGACTTGTTGGAAGTGAGGAATGGCCCAGGATGATCCCAGCGTGGCTGGAAATTGCTTGTGCAGAGCTGAGGTTTCAGAAACCTCCTGAGATTCAGGGGGCTGTGAGACCAGGGGTGGCCAGGGGGATGGGGGGTGGCGTTCACTAACTGGGTGCTGATTTCTTCATCCTGTGGAAATGCAAAATGGGAGAGTTCCTGCTGATTTCCCCAGGAGCAGGACCAAACCTGGGGTCTCACGGTGGGGACTTGTCTGAGTGCTCCGTGCTGGGGAATCTGGCGTGACCTGGCTTGGTCAGGTTCTCATTGAAGAGGGATTTCCTGGATTTCCTGGAGCTTTGGCAGGGTGAGGACCCGCACTGGGCCTGCCTGGCGTGGTGCTGTGCCAAAGGGCAGTGATATTTTGGGTGCCTCCAGGGCAGCAGGACTGAGCCCACAGCAGGCAGTGCAGAGCAGCAGCACTTCCCTCCTCTGCTCCTGCAGAGCCAGCTCATCCTGGCTGGTGAGGCAGCAGCACTGCAGGCTGGGGAGAAGGCAAGGGAGTCTCTCACAGCTGGGAATCCAGTGGGAAGAGCTCACACTGCAGCCTCCCCTGTAATGAAGGGAGATGGGCAAGTTCTAACCACACCAGCTGTCATAAATATTCCGCTCCAAGGTTTCACTCAGTCATTAGATCCACCTGGAGACACTCTCAGTGCTGCACATGTGGCTACAGGAGTTTCATGCAGTGTGTGACTTCCAAATCAATCTCCTTCCAGCAGGCAGAATGAACTGGCTGCTCACGTCTGCGTGTCTCAAAGAGGAGATGCAATAAAAAAGGGAATTCAGATGGGTACGAGGCCCCATCTCGTTCCCTTGGAGTGCCTGGATGCCTCTTCATCTCCCTTCCAAACACCCATCAGAAAGTTCCAGCCAGGGCTCTGAATGCCTGTATCCAAGGTAGGGGATGGGAAGGGTTTGTGTTTCCTTTCCTTCAGTCCTGCTGCTGCCTCTGCACAGACCCCGAGCCCACGGGAGCCCCTGCTCTGCTCAGCCATGGGTGCTCACAGCTCCTGGGGACAGCAGCCACCCACGGGCATTGAAGCAGAGCCCTTGGAAAGTGCTGGGGTTGTGGATGGGGGTGAGTCTGGAGGCAGCTCGTTCCCAGGGCCCCAGCACGGGTGGGGAACCACAGCAGAGAGAACAGGAGAACATACCAGCAAAACTCCCCCAAAAATACCACCAAAATGCCAGCAAAGAAAAGAAGGGCTGGGGGTGACACAGCCCAGCAGGCTCAGGGTGAGGAGAGGCTTTCACTGGGAGCTTTCATGGCTGGGTCCAGCAGCGGGTCCCACGGCCCCAGTGGGAGCTGCAGCCTCCTGAGCACCTGCACCTGCACATCCCCACATTGCACCAGCCACAGCAGGGAACTGGGGAGTGTGGGGGCCCAAAGCCCCCAGACTGGGCCGGGGGTGTGGGGTAAGGGAGGGTCGATCCCTTCCTTGCATGTCTACAGGCAAATTAAAAATTAAATAAATAAATTTGCTAGTTTACAAATAGAACTGTTACTTGTTACTCACAGTATTAACAGTCTCCTTTTATTTTTTCCCCCCCTTTTTTTTTCAAGGCTGTGAAAGACGTTTGTTTCAGTTGCCAACATCTCTACAGAACTAATGTGGGTGGATTGTGACAGATATAATTTCTCCATCCTACAGTTTCATCAACTTGAGTTCTGTTAAACTATACCCGCTGGGCTTAGCTCCTTTTAAAGTTTCCGCTTTGACAGGTAGATTTATTAGTCTTGAAATTTGTACAAATCAGATGTCACTCGTGGCAACTTGTCAAAATGTCAGTCTGGTGAGGGAGGCATGAAAGGATTTTCTGGAGAGAGACGGGAGGCAGGCTTGAAAGAGCTCGAGCAAGGCAGAAGAAAGGAGCTGGGAGGGATTGCAGCCCGCTTGATCCTGGGGGTTTTACTTTATTAAATATCTAGCGCCATACAGTGGGAGATGCTGCTGGATCCTGCCCGCCAAGACATCAAGGCTGTCAACATCCGCTGACGGCTCCGGCGCTCCCGGCGTCCTTCCGCAGCTTGTGGTGGATATTTCGGGCAGGGGAGGGGAAGGTTCAGCTTGGCTTTAATGCTGCTGCCTTGGAAATGCTCCATGATCGCCCTAACGAGGCGAGATCCTCGCATGGGCTCTGCCAGCTCTGCTGCCTGTGCCAGGGGAGTGGGGACTGTCACCAGCACGCCCTCCCTGCCCTCCGCAGCCCTGGCAGCCTTTGGAGAGTCCCCAGTGCCTTGTGTGGCTGGAGGGGACATCCCTGGGCTGCCTGGCACCAGGCAATGCCCTTTACCCACAGATTTTCCTCGTGGCATTGCCAGTTGGACTGCGTGTCCCTACAATCCTCCCCGGGACGCGCATGGATCAGCTGCTGCCCGGAGCCTGGGGTCTCCTGGATGTGCAAACCCAGGTGGGACTGAGCTGCTGAGCCCCAGGAACGCTCCCAGCGCCGGACAGACGGAGCAGGGACAGCGCCTGGACACACGGACACACTCTGCCTCAGCAGAAGTGACCTCCCAACCCTTGGGAGCAGCAGCCTGGTGCTGGAAGTGGCCGAGGAAGAGCAGCCATCTCCTTCACCGCTCCCACCCAATAATTTTAACCGAAGGGTTTTTTATTCATGGTATAAATCTGGAGTTGCTGAAACGAAAACTTAAAAGTTCTTTTAAAAAACCCCACAATTTAAAAAATGTTATTTTGATTACCAATTCCAAGAAGATCGGGAAAATCTCCACCGAAACCAACATTTTTTCATGAATATTTACACTTTGTTTGAAAAATCTGTTTTGGCTGAAAAGACGTTTGTTGATGTTTGCTTGGCAGGCGGCGTCGCTCCCCAGTGGTGTGGGGACGTGGTGTGGGGACGTGGTGTGGGGACGTGGTGTGGGAAGGGGTGTGGGGACGTGGCACAGGGAGCTGGCACCAGGACCTGCTGTGGGGCAGGGTCAGGGTGCTGTGGCCCCACAGGAGCAGAGCTGTGCACATCCCTGCTGTGGTTCCTGATGGGCCTCTCCGAACTCCAGAGGCACAAAAAGGGCTGGAGAAGGTTCTGCCGTGTCACGCTCCCTGCTCTGGAGATGCTGGCTCTTGATCTCAGCCCAGAAGGTTCCCAGCAGGGACAGCCCCTCCTGCAGGCTCCCGGTGCGTTCCTGCCCACGCCAGGGATTTCCCTGCAGCTCTCTGGATGTCCCGAGGATCTCACCCCGTTGCTGTGGCTGAGGAGCCCTTTGGCACTGCCCCAGCTGCTGCCCCAGCCCAGGCACAGGTGGGGAACCCTTTTCTCCTGCCCAGGAAAGCTCCTTCCCCTTCCAGTTTCCCTCTTCGGGTGGCTCCGAGCTGCATGAAAAGAGGAGAAGGGGAAACCCACTTCACACGGCAGGATTTTCTTTCAAAGAAATCGCTTTGTGTCACATCCAGCCTTGATTTCCTTTCATGTGGCAAAGGAACTTGGCTCCCGATCGTGTGTCCTCCCGGCAGGGATGTCCTGCCCCTCTCCGGCCAGGGCAGGACCTTCCTGGGCTGCAAACACCCCCTGGGCTGGGCAGGAGGGGGCAGAGCCCCTGTCCATCCATCCCACTGGGGTTTTCCTTGTGCCCCGAGTGTCTGCAGAGCCATTTCAGTGCAGGCAAAGGGAGAGGAGAGGGGGGGAAAAAAAAGCGCCTGGCATGAGTTCAGAAAGCTCTCCAGCTCACACATCTGGTTCTTATATTTCAAAGTTAATTAGTCATATTGAGGCTGTCTGAAGATAAATTTATCATCCAGAAAAAACACAAACAGTTTGAAAAATGAAAGGAAGTGAGGTGACATGGCTTGACGTTTAAATAAATCATTTTAACATGATTAAAAAACTTGTCCTCCCTGACACCCGGCGCCGGATACTTTGTAAAGACTTTTTGACAAAGACAAGCCCCTGTTTGGTACACAAAGCCCCTGCCATTCAATTACACACACTAATCTTTGGCCAATTACTTCTCCCAGTGACTACTGGGGCTGTGTGAGCGGTGTGGGGCTGGAGCAGCTGCAGACGGGGGTCGAGGATGGCCAGAGGGGCTGGAGGGGTCCAGCTCAACAGGGTGCAGGGTGTGATGGCCATGGAAATGGAAAATGGACTCGTGCTGGCAAAACCAGGGACTCCCAGAGCCCCCCCGGCTTGGGGTGCACCTGGAGATGGAGCTTGACCCCCAGGAAAAGGCAGGGACACCCCAGGGCTTCACCTCCTCAGCAGGGCTGATCTAACACCACCCAAAACCTCTTTCCCATCAGCAATTTTGCCTTCCCAGCTTTGCTAATGGGATAACGAGGTGCTGGTTCTGCTGCTGGAGTCTTGTCCTCGCTGTGATTCTCACCCGGGCGCGTTGGTGCCACTGGGCATCCCCGCTAATTCCCCCCAAAAGTCTCATTAAACCAGAGGCTTTCGTTTTACATCCGTGTTATCAAATTTCCTTCTCGCTGGCTTGACTGATGGAAGGTTTGTGATTAAATGAAATGCTCTCCCTGCACATCAGCTGGAGAGCAGCCCTGTGTGGCTGCTTGACAATGTGTCTATAGGCTGAGCATCAATCAATATTAGGGGAAATCAGCATCTCGGATGACCCAGAGGAAGAGCTCAGCTGCTTTTCATTCCTCTTCACCTGCTGTGCTGGATCTTTCAAGGGACATTGAAGTTTTACTGACCCTGGCTGAATTTCTGGTATTTTTTATTTCCCAAGCCCAGCCCCGTCCCTTGGAAGTCACTCAGGATTTTTTTTAGTGACTGACTCAGCCCGTGGCCTTGCTGCCATGGCTACTGGGGACTTTGCAGAAATCTTGGAGTTTCTGGGTGCAAAAATCTGCAGAATGGGGACCTTAGTGTGTCCCCCCCCACTTCCCCCAGAGCAGGGGAAGGCAGCAGAGCTCCAAAATCCTTCGCCTGTTTGGAGACAGGGAGGTTCAAGAAGGTGGGAAGATTCACATCGTGTAACAAGAAAAGAGCTCTCCTGGGCATGAAGGAAGCAAAGTGACATAAAAAGCATGGAATGAAAATAAATAAATAAAAAAGTGATGCCTAATGGATAAAATGAATATTCAAGTTGTTTCCAGGGAAGAGTCTCTGACTTTGGTGCTGGTTACAGTTACAAGGTTTGTGCGTTTTCTTGCTGTCAAAGCCTTCACCGTAATTGTCCAAAAGTTCCTTGATTATTTCTAACAAACCTGTCAGCTGCCTTTGAAGTATCAGAACAGTCTCATCACATCTTATTAAATAGTAAACATCATTTGCAAGCGCGCAGGAGAGTTCGACGTCGCGTCGGGCGCCTCGGCGAAGTGGGTCGGGGAGGTTTGCAGGCAGACACGGCTCCCACCACGGCCCCGTCCCCATCCCGGGCCACCGGGACACGGGACAGGTCCTGGCAGCTCGGGGACAGGTCCTGGCAGCTCGGGCTGTGCCTCACTGGGAGCAGGGAGCAGAAGGAGAATTCCTGCTGCCCGTCCAGGATGTCACACACACACACCGGGGACAGCGGGTCCTGGGACACAGCTCGGCCCTCCCAGTGGGGGTGACTGGGAAACCCTCCCAGCCAGCATTCTGAACCGTGCTGGGAAGGAATGACTCAATCTGAAAAGAAAAGGATGTTTAGGATCCAGCCCAAGGCTTTCCAGCCTGAGCTTTCATGCGATTCCTCGAGCCAGATTCAGAGAAACTCATTTCATGTGTTGAAGTGTCTTCTGAGAGCTGAAGCTTTCATAGGAGAGTAATTGTGCAATTAGCTATGAATGAGTAAAAATTCATTCTAATTACTTCCAGGTGTGACACATTCTCTGCTCAGACGCCAGGAGGGGACTGGCAGTGCCCCTCAGTGTGTGCTCCTGCAGGGTGGGAACAGGCTCTGCCCTGGGAGCTGGGGCTGCAGAGGGTGGGAACAGAGCCCAGGGAATGCCATGGGGAGACTGGAGTGGGGGTCTCTTCCCAAACTTGTCTGAGGGAGCTGCCAACAAACTGGTGGGGCCCCAGTAACCCCCAGTGCCTTTGAGCAGCAGCAAAGGCCATGGTTCCAGCACAGGGAACTCCCTCTGTGCCACTCCTGTGATGGGGAGCAAACCTTGCCCAGGAGCCACGAGGGTCAGACCCTGCTCGGTGCCACTCACCTCAAAACAGGGGGTGGGGGTTCAGCAGATTTACTGCCCCTCCAAAATGGGCTTCATCATGCTGTGAAGACCTGGAGTTCCTCCACACCCCAGAAAGCCACAGAGAAAGCCCTTCCCTGCAGGAGAGAGGGAAATCCAGGTGGATCTTATTGTGCCTGGAACATCATTAAAACTACTGGAAATTGCACAATAAAGCCTGCAAGATTTCTAGCTTTAATTCCAGATCAAAGAGGCTTTGGGAAGGAGCATCCCAGGTTTGAATGCTTATCTCAGCCAGACCCTGTGAGCTTTTGAAGTTGCCCCATCAGTCACTAATCAAAGATCCCCTTTTAGATGGGGAAATCAAATCCCTTTCAGCAGGACCCGTGGTTATCAGTTTCTAAACATCACTTGTCTTTTGAATGACCTTTTTTTTTGTGAGCTGACCCTGTGAGGAAAACCCTGCAAGAACTGGCCCTGGAGTTTGCAGAGCATTGGCACACACATAGCTGGGCTTTCAGGATGTTCAAATCAGCAAAGAATGTGTGTGTGGAAGCAGTAAAACCCTTTAGAGGTAAATAAATACTGCTGTAGTTCCTGGTTAACACATCGCAATTGCCTTCAACTGCAAGTACTAACAAAGGCCCAGCATTCCCAGTCCAAGGAGGAATTCATGGAACCATCAGTCTGCTTTTCCTCAGTGTATACAAACAAGCTGAGAAAACAATGCAGGATCAAGTTCTTAAACACAAAGCATTTTGGCTGAAGAACCCCTCTGGTGGCGTGGATAAAAGGCCCTGTCTCCACACTGCTGTAAGTGATGTCTGTGGCATCCTGGTCATGATTTAGGGGCTAACTCCACAAATTGGGCCGATGAGGAGACTGTGCCTGCACAAGGAGCCTTCCTCTGCCACTCCTGGCACCAGTCTGGGAGCTGCCACCTCCCTGCAGCCAGCCTGGACCTTCTCCCGTGGCCAGAACGGAGTGACAAAGGCCAGACTGCACTAAGGAATCCCCAAATCTTCCTTGTTACCCTTTTGCCATCCAGACTTTCAGGCAAGTTGTCTTCCGCAGTCCAAACCCCTCGGGGACTGAGCAGCACAAGCATGCAGCAGAGCTGCTCCCAGGAACGTTCTCTGGACTTGGTGATGTGATGCCCCGGTGCCTGTGGGATCCTTCCCTGTAACTGTGCTGCGCAGGGATCGGGTGACACGTTTCTCCTCTCAGCCAGGTCCTTGATGGGAATTTACACCTTGTGGGGAGCCCAGCCCGTGCGGCATCCCGAGCCCTCTGGCACAGCAGATGTGTCCCCTGCTCGGGGCTGGGGCTGCTCTCTGCCTCTGAGATTCATCACCCACTATTTCAGTCCTGCTGTCTATTTTTGGAAGCTGTCTCATGGTCCCACGGCATTCCCTGTAACCGGATTCCCCACGTCCCCTGGCTCACGGCTCCAGCTCCGTGGGGATCTCACGTGCCTGGGCCAAGGGTCCTGCAAGGACCGGCTGGGGCAGCACAGAGGGGCTGGGACTCGGGCACGGGGACCCTCTGCTTGCCAGGAACTGTCAGAGCAGGAACTGGAAGGAGACAGGAGCACAGGGCACCCCCAGCATCCTGGGGCTGTCCCTCTTCTTCCCAAAGCCAGGAGGGTCCCAGCGGGACACCTGTGTCCCACACAGGTATCTTCCATGGCACCCCACACACACACAGAGGCAAAGGACAAGAAAAACCCCAACCCCACAATGTGTTTGAGCTCTGCTGGTGTTTGAGGGACCCCTCGCAGGAGCTGCTGAGGACAGAGGATGATCCCTTCCCAGGAGTGTCCCTGTGACCCCATTCCTGCTGCTGGGGGACACTGGTGTCCCACACCTCTGTCACCCCAATGTGATATTTCACAGCAGGATGGTGAACTCCCACCTCCTCTTCAGAAACACAAATGGAGCTGGAGGCAAAACAAAGCCTCAGTGGATGGTGAGGGCTGGGGATCACCAGCACCTCACCGACGTGGCTTTTATTGGGTTATACCTGATTTCTTGCACATTTGCTTGGGCGACTTGGAATAATTAAAAATAAACTCTCTTATAAAGCCCAGACAAATGGTATCAGTGTCCCAGGCAGCCCCAGCCCCAGGGCAAGGCTTCCTGGCTGGGGTGAAGAACTTGGGCACTGCTGAACCCAACTCCCAAGACTCCTTTGAAAGCTCCAAGTCTGAGCTCGGAGACGGGAAGGTGCTGAACACAGAACCACTGCTGCCAAAAAACCCCAGCATTTTTTTAATAAGGGCTCAAACAAACCAATAAAAAAACCCCATCAGCAGGGCAAATTTCATTCCAGCTGGGAGCTGGATTCCTGTAAAAAGAAAGTGCCAGCAGGCCCTTTAGCTCCAATGGCACTACCAGACACGGCTGTAATTACGAGCTCTCGATTGCTGTGTGAGAGCTGTTATGAATTTCGGTGGGCAGAGGGGCACAGAGGAACAGTAAATCACCCAAACAAAAGGGACAGGCAGCGGGGAGCAGGCCTTAACCAAGCACCGTTGTAAAGAACTTAAATTATGAACATGTGCCATAGTTAAAGCAGGATCTGCAAACTGGGAGCTAATTGTCCCCCAGGAGCCCAAGCATCTCTCTGAGCGTGGGAGAAGCCGGGCTGTGCTCACTGGTCCTTTGTCCTGGGGAATCCCAGTGCCCCAGTTCATCCGTGGGACTGGGAAGACCATAGCTATGGCTGCAGAGCCAGTGGGGACAGCAGTGCCCCAGCTCCAGGAGTGTCCCTGGGCAGGCACAGGGAGTGTGAGCAGGGCTCTCCATCCCAGAGACCCACAGAAGATCTGTGTCCTTCTGGGGAGCAGCGGGAGCTGCACGGAGGAGCAGACGGTTGTGACAGCAAAGGATCCAGCAACCAGAAAGGATCTTTGTGTCTCAAATTCCCTCTCTGGGCCAGGTTCATTCCTGGGGCACCCTGAGCTGATGTCCACAAGTGAGGAGAGGTTCCTGCCTTTGGTTCTGCAGCTGGATCAGGGAGAGCCTTGAGCACAGCCAGGGCACTGGCACAGGGCTGTGCCCAGCTGGAGCCAGCACGGGCTCGGGGACTGCCCCTCCCCAGCTGTGGGATGGAGATCCAGACCTTTGCCCCGCTCCACATGGCCTCTCCTCCCTTCTGACAGCAAACTCACAGCACGACTGCCATTAGCCATTATGCAGTCACCACTGTCACCACCCCTCCCAGCACTAACTCGGAGTAATCTGTTGCTGATTTGTCGTGGATATGTACCGGAAAGGATTTTCCCAGAAGCCCAGGTTTTACACAGGCTCCTTTATTAGTTCTGGATGCAGCTCTGGTGGGAGGGTGAGCCAGGAGTGCCAGGACCCTGCTCAACCCCGCAGCCTCACCTGAGGAGCCCAAACCCACCCTCAGCTGGAACTCCAGTGGGAAATGTGGGCAGTTCTGGCCAGGAGAGGCAGCTCTCCCGAGACAAACCAGGGTTTGCTGGTGAGCTGGACACCAAACCCAGCTCTGAGCTGGAAACTTCTGGGCGAACTTAGCAAAGAATGATTTCGTTTGGTGACTTCATCCGTGTGCTGTCCCTTTTCTCCTAGGAAGGACCTTATCCTGCTGCTGTCCACGGAATTCCAGAGCAGCCACTGCTTCCCACCTTGCTCACGGGGTGTTTTTGCTTCCTGGGCACTCCGGAGCACCCCTGGGCAGCCCCCACATTCCCAGGCAGGATTCTGGGCTGTTTTTCACCCATTCCAGTGCACGGAAGGGAAGGTGCAGGGAGCAGCACTGAGCACTCGGCCTCCGGCTCTTCCCTCCCTGTTTTCCCCTTCCTGCTCCCTCCATCCCATTCTCCAGGGTTAGGCTCTGTTTAACCATCCTCTTCCTCACCCACTGGCCCCAGCCAGCATCATCCTGCCCCCGGGGGATGGAGCAGGAGCAAACACCGGCACCGGGAGGATTCCAGGGTTTGCCAAAGCGCTGCTTCCCCCTCCCCTTGATGGATTTTCCTACTCGGAGAGATTTGTCTGCAGAGCACAACTTCTGTGCACCTTGAGAAAGTCAGCGCTCTGCCCCAGACAGCTGCAGGATTAATGTCCTGGAGAGGGGAGCGAGGAGGGAGAGCGTGTGAGTGAGGAAGAAAGTCTGCTCCAAACCACATCAGTAAAATGAGAAAGCCAAAGATTGCGCCATAAATAAGGACCAGTTGACACTTCTTAAATTCATAGCTTTAGCACACAGCAAAGTGTCTCCTTTTTATCAGGAATTTGTTGACAAGGGTTGCAAAAAGATCTACAAATAATACTGAGTGGGGCTATGAAAATGTATTTGTGGAACATTTCAGTATCAGGGATCACCATTATATCGGAAGAATTCATCTTCCTGGAACATTTTATTAGTATCTAGATTTTATAGCTGCTCCCTTTTAATTTTTTTAAAATTTATTATTTTTTTTCATTCCTCCAGCAAATATAGCATTGGTTGAGAAGAGGGGGGACCAGTATCCCACACCTCTCCACGCTGCCTCTGTGATTTATTCCCTGCATTTCCAGTGCAGCAGCAGCCATTAGGGGTTCAGCTTTGGGGCTGCTTTTCCCCATGGATTTACTGGGTGACCTTGGGCCTCAGCATCCCCTCAGTCCTGCTTAGAGCATCAGAGCCAGGCTGGGATCAGGGATCAATCCCCAGACCTCCTTCTTGGGGCCAGGCACAGCCACCTCAAGGCTGTACTCTGACAGAGGGGAGTATCCCACTCCTAGGGCTGGAAAGGCACCTGCACCCCCAATCCCTGTGTGCATCCCCAATCCCTGTGTGCATCCCAAATCTCTGTGTGCATCCCAAATCCCTGTGTGCATCCCCAATCCCTGTGTGCACCCCAAATCTCTGTGTGCATCCCCAATCCCTGTGTATATCCCCAATCCCTGTGTGCACCCCAAATCCCAGTGTGCATCCAAAATCACTGTCTGCATCCCCAATCCCTGTGTGCATCCCCAGTCCCTGTGTGCACCCCCAATCCCTGTGTGCATCCCAAATCCCTGTGTGCATCCCCAATCCCTGTGTGCATCCCAAATCCCAGTGTGCATCCAAAATCACTGTCTGCACCCCCAATCCCTGTGTGCATCCCAAATCCCTGTGTGCATCCCCAATCCCTGTGTGCATCCAAATCCCTGTGTGCACCCCAAATCCCAGTGTGCATCCAAAATCACTGTCTGCATCCCCAATCCCTGTGTGCATCCCAAATCACTGTCTGCACCCCCAATCCCTGTGTGCATCCCCAATCCCTTTGTGCATCCCCAGTCCCTGTGTGCATCCCCAATCCCTTTGTGCATCCCGAATCCCTGCCTGCACCCCC